>NC_090938.1:69219061-69852394 GCF_040938575.1 Ambystoma mexicanum
GTATATTCCAATAACTCCATTCCAATGACAGAGATTGTCCAACATAGCCTTCATGGTTCTCATCCCTCATATGACAAACCCAAACAGACCTTCTGTGTGAATCTAAATGTTGACATTTAAGACTCTAGCCCTGAAACGTGATGAGTCGCTGAGCCTATCTGTACTGCACAAAGAACAGACTGTATCTCAGCCCGCCTTGTGCAGTCATGATCCTCCTCAATCCCAACCGCTCCTGAGTCATCACCTGATTTTCTCTCTCAACACAAAGCAAGATCTACATGAATCACAGTCCAGTGAACTTGAGTAACTGGACTCGGAGATAATAACAATCACCATGCTTGACATAATTCATTCTGACCCCTACCTTAACAGGGCCACACTCTTAACAGTCTTTAACTCCACCACAGCTTTACATCATATCAGATCGCCCTACATTGATTTTGTGATGTACCCATAACCGTACATCCAAGACACAGTAGAAACCATCATTCCCTCGAAAATTGACAGTCATGCAGTCTGCAATGCAAGGAACACACTACTTCTAAAGGGACTCCGCCTGGTAGCTAACAAACCGCCATTGCTACCTGATCAACAGGTCCAGCTCCACTCTGAACCCCAGTGGGCCCTTGACTCAAGTGCCCGCCTTCCACCAATTCCATCAGAAAGACCCTGCTACAATTGCAGGAAAGACTATCAAGCAGGCACCCAGCTACCATCCAATCCAACTTTACCCAGGTCCAAATGGTCATGGTATAGCAGAGCGAGAGAAAGTGCACCCAACTTGGACTTACACTAGCAATATTGTCCATCCCTGACTCATGCCTGTCCAATGGCAAGTTGGAACAAGAGAGGCTTCTCTCACTTACTAATGGAAACGTCTCGATCACTAAATTCATTCGATCTAACTTACTTCAAGAAACTTTGTTGAGGCCGGCACCAGTCTGGCCTGACCATCAAATTGTGACTATTTTAGCAATGAAAGCAGCTTGAGGCCGTCCTGCTTCAGGTCTGCTCATAGCAGCTAGAACTACCTCTCAACTACATCTCGAGCTCTGGCTCTCTCCTGACCCTGGGATTCAAGCAGTGAAACTATCAACCACAAACAATCAGCACCCCTTCTATCCCACCACAGTAGTACTGAATATCTACTGGAATACACTGTCTCCCAACGAATCACAGTTCATTGATAAGATAAAAGTAATTCTAGATCTCTCCTTGCTAGACCTATCCATCCAGACCACTATCATTGCAGGTGATTTTAATATGAACTGTCTCCCCTCGAGCCCTATCCAACTCAAGCGTCGAGCAGCTAGGTGAACAACTCTTATGAAAATCAGAAGATTTGTTATGCTAAACAGCTCGACCACCGATGACTGTCCCCCTGCCTGCACGTGGTCAAAGTGCCTGAGTTCATCGATCTTGGTCTATGTCTTTGTTTCATCCAATCCTTCAGAATATCGCCAACTACTGCTAGTGACCACATGATACTCAAAACTCGCTAGGTCCCCCACCAATTGCAAAATGTACAACACCACAGCTTTCCACTCAAACTCAACACAGAAATTGCTTGCGCTGGAACCCTCGGCTGATAGCCACCTTAAATCGGAAGCTCATTAAAGCTACCACATATATTGAGGAATCTACGCCAATGTTCTATACTGATCACATACAATTGATCATCCAGCCGACTTAATTCGGTTCGCAACCCATTTTTAAACACAAGCATTACTTCAATCCTCCTATCCACAATCTTAAAAGAGAACTTCGACAGGCACTGCGACCTCTACCTCCTACAACTTGTTCCAACGAGAGGACTCAATTGAAGACTAGTTGCAAGAATACAATTAAACAGATTTTAGCTAACCAAAAGCAATCCGATGCTGAGAAAATGTTAAAAGCTTTAATGTTCAAATCTGCAGGTGCCATTTGGCACTTAATTAACCATCAAACGCACTCCCCATTTTTCGCAGGAAACTGAAAACCTCATTCCTTGCAAAATAATTGGGAAACTCTCAGGAATCCATGTAAATATACTGCATTGCTAATGTATACATGTCTACTGTAAATTCTGTATTGTATGTAATTACCGTATTTTATGTAACTAAGATATTGTTTGTAAAAAGCGCCACGATGCCCCCGGGCTGACGTGCGCTCTACAAATCTGAATAAATAAATAAATAAATCTACCCCCAACTGCCCCAAAAACTCTAGAATTGAACTTGATAAGTGAATCTAAGTAGGATAATAATTTTTCCAATCTTACCAATAAATCCAGTGTTATGAGAAGCCCTACCTTTTCTGTCATTCCAGATCCCTCACAGTTTGAATTCAACACATTAGATATTATGATAATTATAAAGAAGTCACGTAGGTCCAGAGCACCAGGGCCAGACAACTTGACAAATGTAATATTGAAAGCAAATCCCGAGGCTTAGGCCTCTGTTCTTGGTCTAATATTTTAAAAAGTCATTTGTACCAGTCACATCCCTCCGTCTTGGCAAGAAGCCATAATCATTCCGATATTCAAGAAAGGGGACAGAGGAGATCCAAGTAATGAAACGCTCATTGCGCTGCTTGACGCTCCAGGTAAAATTCTAGCAAGACTAATATTACGAGACTTTTTAAAATGGCTATTGGTGATCGACCAGCTGGATTTGTTGCAGGAATTGGTACTGCCTTAAATTTAACATTTTTATCAGCCATTAAAAATCAAGCCATTTTAATCAAGCAACCAGTTTTTATAGCTGTAATAGAGTTTAAGCAGGCTTTTGATTCAGTCCCCTGCAGAATTTTATGGAACAAACTTTTTAATACCAATTGTCCTTTATACATTATTTATTTAATCCATCAATTTTATTCTAACACTTCTATCAAGGTGAAACTCACGACCAGTGGTCTATTATCAAACTCCATACGAACATACATTGGTCTTAAACAAGGTTGCCCCGTCGGGCCAATTCTTTTTAATTTCTTTATTAATGACATCCATGCAGTTTGTAAATCTGTTTGATTATTTCCCCCGAGAGTTGGGTCAAGTGAGATACCTTATCTTCTTTATGCAAATGATCTAGCGATTCTAGATAGAACACCCATCGGGTTGCAAAGAAAATTGACAGCCCTAAATTGCTACACCTGAAGCAAACATCCCTGTTATTAACACTGCCAAATCTAATATACTCATCGTTCAACATCGTCTCCCTAAAATAGGATATACATTTACCTGGCAACTCTCGAAACGAACGGTATTTTAGACTTTACAATATAAATATCTTGGAGTGAATTTTAACTCCCACCCAACTGAACAGCCCTACAAAGCTGAACTCTCCAGCAGAATGTGACTTCTAGCAACACAAGGCAAAGCGATTCAGTGAAAGCATGGTAAATTCTCAATCTCTCTGGCTATAATATTTTAATAAGCAAAAAATTGTCCCCATAATAACTTACGGAACCCAGACAAAAGCACTTCCCCAATCTCCAAGGTGGGATACCTTGGAAGGTATCTATTGAAAAACCATCCTTCCCCTTCCACAGAATACGCCAATTGCCATTATCAGATTTGAGCTAGGACTCATCTCCCTCTCTGCAACTGTAACTTGGCTAGTGTTGGCGAATTATAGAAAACATCTTTTGTCAACTAACGCTTCGTGCAATCTATTCCCAACACTTAAGTCCCTCCTAGAATCCCAACTTTCCGGTCCTCTGCAATCATGGAAGACCTCCTGTCTGGCCTCCTTACAAAAGGCTGACATTTCACTGGAAACACTGCTAAATAATCTTGAAAAAGCAACAACAAAACTCCGGCAATGGGACTGGATATCCATCTGGGAGGAGAAGTGTAATTCCTATGTAGCATTCAAATCAGCAGCATTTGCAATGAAATCTATGAACGTATTACCTCAGTATCTTGCCAAATTTCCAGATTGGGCATATGCTGACACAATGATTCGCTTTCGCTTCAACCTCTGGCCGACAAAAGTCAAATTAGCGTACCACTCCAAACTAGCCAATCCTGACATAGTTTGCAGGTTTTGTAAACTAGAAGACTCTCCAGAGACCACTCAGCATCTAATAACTGAATGCTCTGCCATTTTAGATCTAAGGAAGAGATATTTTTATAAACACCTCAAACATGTATCCCTATTGACAAAAGAACAATGTCGGGACGTAGTGTTTAATGCAACCAAAATCACACTAAATATTGCTAGTGTTCAATTTTTAACATCCCTAAATCTTACCGCACTGAACAACCCTGATGGGTTTCACACAGACTGAGTCTCCCTTATTTCTCTAAAGTTAATCCCATTGTGGTAAGAAACTCAAGAGCCTGTAGTTAGTTTCTGGATGCAGTTTTTCCACACCTGCAATGTTGCCATATGTGTGATGGGTTAGGATTTTAATCACTCGACTGCTCCACTGTGTCTTTTAAGTCAATCGTATTGCATTATTGAAAGAGACTCATGAGTTTGTAGCCAGGCTCTGATCGCAACCTTTTCATAGTTCCCCAATGTTGCTATATCTGATGATTTCAGGATACAGCTCTCAGGCTGCTCCTCTGTGTTTTGCTTAATCAATTTGATCTATCTTTCAAGCGCCACCCCATTCCTGCAAAGTGACTCCTAACGATGGGTCACTCAAGTTGGTTTAAAAACGTTCTGCTTTAAAGATAGACACACATGCCTGCCACCCAGTCCTCACGTGTCACATCTGAATTAATACCAAGCGGCTTCATCTGATGGTTTTAAGATTTTAACTACTAGTTTTATTGTTGTTTTAAAAATAAATTGGTTGCTGTACTTCTAGTTCAGACTTGCTAAATTGCGATGATTTTAACATTTAACAGGCCGATTCATGGAATAATTAGCGCAGCGCAAGTGGGCAAAAACGTGCGAATCGCAGTGGAATAGCGAAAATCGCAGTGCAAGGGCGAAAATCGCACGAAAAGCAGCGCACATCGATTCATGGAAGGGCGTGCGCGAAAAAAACATCTGATGTGCGCTAAAAAAGTGCGCGGCGCACGTTGGCGCACAGGCCATCTAACGGCGTGCGCCAGGTCACAGCGAAAATCGCACAGGCCACAGCGAAAATCACACATAGCGCGGCGCACGCAACAAAAGTAGGCGGAACACGGGGCGTAACACTCGGAATGGGGAACAACTTGCCAAAATGTGGGCGTCACGGGGGAAGTACAGGGTGCAAGTGCGCGGAACGCACACACGCTCGCCTACAACACGTATTCATGGAATTGAATAGGGCAAAACAGCGCACGGTCAAACCAGCGCACAGGCACAAACACGACCGCCACAAGAAAGCAGGCGGTAGCGTCCCAGCGCCTGTAAAAAATGTGCGCCAAAAGGTGCGCCAACAAATAGCACCTATATACAGCTATGATGAATGTCCTATACTGTGGCCCTCCAGGACAAATGACGTGCAAAGGGGTACCCACAAACACGGACACCCGCTGACTGAAAAATAATGTGTGCATGTATTTCGGGGTGCGCGGGAAGTTTCACACGCGAATTGGCTGGGTACGTGGATTCCAGGGGTGCGCAGGAAGTTCCACACGCGATTTGGCTGGGTACGTGGATTTCAGGGGTGCGCGGGAAGTTCCACACGCGATTTGGCCGGGTACGTGTATTTCGGGGTGCGTGGGAAGTTTCACACGCGAATTGGCTGGGTACGTGGATTCCAGGGGTGCACGGGAAGTTCCACACGCGATTTGGCTGAGTACGTGGATTTCAGGGGTGCGCAGGAAGTTCAACACGCGATTTGGCTGGGTACGTGGATTCCAGGGGTGTGCGGGAAGTTTCACATGCGATTTGGCTGGGTACGTGTATTTCGGTGTTGCGGGGGAATGCTACACGTGATATGGCCATGTGGGTCCCCCCAGGTGTTCCCTCTACACCCTCCACGGCCCCTGCAGGCAGCCCACACCACAGGGTACTACCCTGCACCCCTGCTCATGTCCCACAGGCAACCCATCCACCATGGCCATGCCCACCAGCCAACCCACATGTCACCTTGCACCACTGATCACCAACACATGCCTCCCACCACCCCCAACCACCAGCCACCAGGGGCAGCCTCCACCAGGCCCCCACTCATGTCTCCCACCACCCCCACCCCCCAGCCACCAGGGGCAGCCTCCAACAGGCCCCCACTCAAGTCCCCTATTACCCCCACCCCCCCGCAGTGCAGGGTCAGCCTCCACCAGGCCCCCACTCATGTCTCCTACCACCCCCACCCCCCAGCAGTCAGGGGCAGCCTCCACCAGGCCCCCACTCATGTCTCCCACCACCCCCTACCCCCCAGCCACCAGGGGCACCCTCCACCAGGCCCCCACCCATGTCTCCCACCACCCCCTACCCCCCAGCAGTCAGGGGCAGCCTCCACCAGGCCCCCACTCATGTCTCCCACCACCCCCACCCCCCAGCCACCAGGGCAGCCTCCACCAGGCCCCCACTCATGTCCCCTATTACCCCCACCCCCCTGCAGTGCAGGGGCAGCCTCCACCAGGCCCCCACTCATGTCTCCCACCACCCCCCACCCCCCAGCCACCAGGGGCACCCTCCACCAGGCCCCCACCCATGTCTCCCACCACCCCCCACCCCCCAGCCACCAGGGGCAGCCTCCACCAGGCCCCCACCCATGTCTCCCACCACCCCCCACCCCCCAGCCACCAGGGGCAGCCTCCACCAGGCCCCCACTCATGTCTCTCACCACCCCTCACCCCCCAGCCACCAGGGGCACCCTCCACCAGGCCCCCACCCATGTCTCCCACCACCCCCTACCCCCCAGCAGTCAGGGGCAGCCTCCACCAGGCCCCCAGTCATGTCTCCCACCTGCCCCACCCCCCAGCCATCAAGGGCACCCTCCACCAGGCCCCCACCCATGTCTCCCACCACCCCCTACCCCCCAGCAGTCAGGGGCAGCCT
Organism: Ambystoma mexicanum; assembly: GCF_040938575.1. Lineage (NCBI taxonomy): Eukaryota > Metazoa > Chordata > Amphibia > Caudata > Ambystomatidae > Ambystoma > Ambystoma mexicanum. Next base: position 69,225,994 of record NC_090938.1, read on the forward strand.
CCACCAGGCCCCCACTCATGTCTCCCACCACCCCCACCCCCCAGCCACCAGGGCAGCCTCCACCAGGCCCCCACTCATGTCCCCTATTACCCCCACCCCCCTGCAGTGCAGGGGCAGCCTCCACCAGGCCCCCACTCATGTCTCCCACCACCCCCCACCCCCCAGCCACCAGGGGCACCCTCCACCAGGCCCCCACCCATGTCTCCCACCACCCCCCACCCCCCAGCCACCAGGGGCAGCCTCCACCAGGCCCCCACTCATGTCTCCCACCACCCCCACCCCCCAGCAGTCAGGGGCAGCCTCCACCAGGCCCCCACTCATGTCTCTCACCACCCCTCACCCCCCAGCCACCAGGGGCACCCTCCACCAGGCCCCCACCCATGTCTCCCACCACCCCCTACCCCCCAGCAGTCAGGGGCAGCCTCCACCAGGCCCCCAGTCATGTCTCCCACCTGCCCCACCCCCCAGCCACCAGGGGCACCCTCCACCAGGCCCCCACCCATGTCTCCCACCACCCCCAGCCACCAGCGGCAGCCTCCACCAGGCCCCCACTCATGTCCCCTATTACCCCCCCCCCCCGCAGTGCAGGGGCAGCCTCCACCAGGCCCCCACTCATGACTCCAACCACCCCCCACCCCCCAGCCACCAGGGGCACCCTCCACCAGGCCCCCACCCATGTCTCCCACCACCCCCACCCCCCAGCCACCAGGGGCAGCCTCCACCAGGCACCCACTCATGTCTCCCACCACCCCCCACCCCCAGCCACCAGGGGCACCCTCAACCAGGCCCCCACCCATGTCTCCCACCACCCCCCACCCACCAGCCACCAGGGGCAGCCTCCACCAGGCCCCCACTCATGTCTCCTACCACCCCCACCCCCCAGCAGTCAGGGGCAGCCTCCACCAGGCCCCCACTCATGTCTCCCACCACCCCCCACCCCCCAGCCACCAGGGGCACCCTCCACCAGGCCCCCACCCATGCGCCCCACCACCCCCTACTCCCCAGCAGTCAGGAGCAGCCTCCACCAGGCCCCCACTCATGTCTCCCACCACCCCCAGCCACCAGGGGCAGCCTCCACCAGGCCCCCACTCATGTCCCCTATTACCCCCCCCCCCGCAGTGCAGGGGCAGCCTCCACCAGGCCCCCACTCATGTCTCCCACCACCCCCCACCCCCCAGCCACCAGGGGCACCCTCCACCAGGCCCCCACCCATGCGCCCCACCACCCCCTACTCCCCCGCCACCAGGGGCACCCTCCACCAGGCCCCCACCCATGTCTCCCACCACCCCCAGCCACCAGGGGCAGCCTCCACCAGGCCCCCACTCATGTCCCCTATTACCCCCCCCCCCCGCAGTGCAGGGGCAGCCTCCACCAGGCCCCCACTCATGTCTCCCACCACCCCCCATCCCCCAGCCACCAGGGGCACCCTCCACCAGCCCCCCACCCATGTCTCCCACCACCCCCACCCCCCAGCCACCAGGGGCAGCCTCCACCAGGCACCCACTCATGTCTCCCACCACCCCCCACCCCCCAGCCACCAGGGGCACCCTCCACCAGGCCCCCACCCATGTCTCCCACCACCCCCCACCCACCAGCCACCAGGGGGAGCCTCCACCAGGCCCCCACTCATGTCTCCTACCACCCCCACCCCCCAGCAGTCAGGGGCTGCCTCCACCAGGCCCCCACTCATGTCTCCCACCACCCCCCACCCCCCAGCCACCAGGGGCACCCTCCACCAGGCCCCCACCCATGTCTCCCACCACCCCCTACTCCCCAGCAGTCAGGAGCAGCCTCCACCAGGCCCCCACTCATGTCTCCCACCACCCCCACCCCCCAGCCACCAGGGGCAGCCTCCACCAGGCCATCACTCATGTCTCCCATCACCCCCACCCCCAGCCACCAGGGGCACCCTCCACCAGGCCCCCACCCATGTCTCCCACCACCCCCAGCCACCAGGGGCAGCCTCCACCAGGCCCCCAATCATGTCCCCTATTACCCCCACCCCCCCGCAGTGCAGGGGCACCCTCCACCAGGCCCCCACTCATGTCTCCCACCACCCCCACCCCCCAGCAGTCAGGGGCAGCCTCCACCAGGCCCCCACTCATGTCTCCCACCACCCCCCACCCCCCAGCCACCAGGGGCACCCTCCACCAGGCCCCCACCCATGTCTCCCACCACCCCCCACCCCCCAGCCACCAGAGGCACCCTCCACCAGGCCCCCACTCATGTCTCCCACCACCCCCACCCCCCAGCCACCAGGGGCAGCCTCCACCAGGCCCCCACCCATGTCTCCCACCACCCCCTACCCCCCAGCAGTCAGGGGCAGCCTCCACCAGGCCCCCACTCATGTCTCCCACCACCCCCTACCCCCCAGCCACCAGGGGCACCCTCCACCAGGCCCCCACCCATGTCTCCCACCACCCCACCCCCCAGCAGTCAGGGGCAGCCTCCACCAGGCCTCACTCATGTCTCCCACCACCTCCCACCCCCCAGCTACCAGGGGCACCCTCCACCAGGCCCCCACCCATGTCTCCCACCACCCCCTACCCCCAGCAGTCAGGGGCAGCCTCCACCAGGCCCCCACTCATGTCTCCCACCACCCCCACCCCCCAGCCACCAGGGGCAGCCTCCACCAGGCCCCTACTCATGTCCCCTATTACCCCTCCCACCGCAGTGCAGGGGCACCCTCCACCAGGCCCCCACTCATGTCTCCCACCACCCCCACCGCCCAGCCACCAGGGGCAGCCTCCAGCAGGCCCCCACTCATGTCGAACACCACCCCCACCCGCCAGCCACCAGGGGCAGCCTCCACCAGGCCCCCACTCATGTACCCTATTACCCCCACCCCCCCGCACTGCAGGGGCAGCCTCCACCAGGCACCCACTCATGTCTCCCACCACCCCCACCCCCCAGCAGTCAGGGGCAGCCTCAACCAGGCCCCCACTCATGTCTCCCACAACCCCCCACCCCCCAGCCACCAGGGGCACCCTCCACCAGGCCCCCCCCATGTCTCCCACCACCCCCTACCCCCCAGCAGTCAGGGGAAGCCTCCACCAGGCCCCCACTCATGTCTCCCACCACCCCCACCCCCCAGCCACCATGGGCAGCCTCCACCAGGCCCCCACTCATGTCTCCTATTACCCCCCCCCCGCAGTGCAGGGGCAGCCTCCACCAGGCCCCCACCCATGTCTCCCACCACCCCCTACCCCCCAGCAGTCAGGGGCACCCTCCACCAGGCCCCCACCCATGTCTCCCAACACCCCTACTCCCCAGCAGTCAGGGGCAGCCTCCACCAGGCCCCCACTCATGTCTCCCACCACCCCCACCCCCCAGCAGTCAGGGGCAGCCTCCACCAGGCCCCCACTCATGTCTCCCACCACCCCCCACCCCCCAGCCACCGGGGGCACCCTCCACCAGGCCCCCACCCATGTCTCCCTCCACCCCCTAACCCCCAGCAGTCAGGGGCAGCCTCCACCAGGCCCCCACTCGTGTCGCCCACCACCCCCACCCCCCAGCCACCAGGGGCAGCCTCCACCAGGCCCCCACTCATGTCTCCCACCACTCCCCACCCCCCAGCCACCAGGGGCACCCTCCACCAGGCCCCCACCCATGTCTCCCACCACCCCCACCCCCCAGCCACCAGGGGCAGCCTCCACCAGGCCCCCACTCATGTTCCCTATTACCCCCACCCCCCCGCAGGGCAGGGGCAGCCTCCATCAGGCCCCCACTCATGTCTCCCACCACCCCCCACCCCCCAGCCACCAGGGGCAGCCTCCACCAGGCCCCCACCCATGTCTCCCACCACCCCCACCCCCCAGCAGTCAGGGGCAGCCTCCACCAGGCCCCCACTCATGTCTCCCCCCACCCCCCAGCCACCAGGGGCACCCTCCACCAGGCCCCCACCCATGTCTCCCACCACCCCCACCCCCCAGCAGTCAGGGGCAGCCTCCACCAGGCCCCCACTCATGTCTCCCACCACACCCAACCCCCAGCCACCAGGGGCACCCTCCACCAGGCCCCCACCCATGTCTCCCACCACCCCCACCCCCCAGCAGTCAGGGGCAGCCTCCACCAGGCCCCCACTCATGTCTCCCACCACCCCCACCCCCCAGCCACCAGGGGAAGCCTCCACCAGGCCCCCACTAATGTCTCCCACCACCCCCCACCCCCCAGCCACCAGGGGCACCCTCCACCAGGCCCCCACCCATGTCTCCCACCACCCTCACCCCCCAGCCACCAGGGGCAGCCTCCACCAGGCCCCCACTCATGTCCCCTATCACCCCCCCCCCCGCAGTGCAGGGGCAGCCTCCACCAGGCCCCCACTCATGTCTCCCACCACCCCCCACCCCCCAGCCACCAGGGGCACCCTCCACCAGGCCCCCACCCATGTCTCCCACCACCCCCTAACCCCCAGCAGTCAGGGGCAGCCTCCACCAGGCCCCCACTCGTGTCTCCCACCACCCCCACCCCCCAGCCACCAGGGGCAGCCTCCACCAGGCCCCCACTCATGTCTCCCACCACCCCCCACCCCCCAGCCACCAGGGGCACCCTCCACCAGGCCCTCACCCATGTCTCCCACCACCCCCACCCCCCAGCCACCAGGGGCAGCCTCCACCAGCCCCCCACTCATGTCCCCTATTACCCCTACCCCCCGCAGTGCAGGGGCAGCCTCCACCAGGCCCCCACTCATGTCTCCCACCCCCCACACCCCCCAGCCACCAGGGGCACCCTCCACCAGGCCCCCACCCATGTCTTCCACCACCCCCCACCCCCCAGCCACCAGGGGCAGCCTCCACCAGGCCCCCACTCATGTCTCCCACCACCCCCACCCCCCAGCAGTCAGGGGCAGCCTCCACCAGGCCCCCACTCATGTCTCCCACCACCCCCCACCCCCCAGCCACCAGGGGCACCCTCCACCAGGCCCCCACCCATGTCTCCCACTACCCCCCACCCCCCAGCCACCAGGGGCAGCCTCCACCACGCCCCCACTCATGTCTCCCACCACCCCCACCCCCCAGCAGTCAGGGGCAGCCTCCACCAGGCCCCCACCCATGTCTCCCACCACCCCCCAACCTCCAGCCACCAGGGGCACCCTCCACCAGGCCCCCACCCATGTCTCCCACCACCCCCTACCCCCCAGCAGTCAGGGGCAGCCTCCACCAGGCCCACACTCATGTCTCCCACCACCCCCACCCCCCAGCCACCAGGGGAAGCCTCCACCAGGCCCTCACTCATGTCTCCCACCACCCCCCACCCCCCAACCACCAGGGGCACCCTCCACCAGGCCCCCACCCATGTCTCCCACCACCCCCACCCCCCAGCCACCAGGGGCAGTCTCCACCAGGCCCCCACTCATGTCCCCTATCACCCCCACCCCCCGCAGTGCAGGGGCAGCCTCCACCAGGCCCCCACTCATGTCTCCCACCACCCCCCACACCCCAGCCACCAGGGGCACCCTCCACCAGGCCCCCACCCATGTCTCCCACCACCCCCCACCCCCCAGCCAACAGGGGCAGCCTCCACCAGGCCCCCACTCATGTCTCCCACCACCCCCACCCCCCAGAAGTCAGGGTCAGCCTCCACCAGGCCCCCACTCATGTCTCCCACCACCCCCCACCCCCCAGCCACCAGGGGCACCCTCCACCAGGCCCCCACCCATGTCTCCCACCACCCCCCACCCCCCAGCCACCAGGGGCAGCCTCCACCAGGCCCCCACTCATGTCTCCCACCACCCCCACCCCCCAGCAGTCAGGGGCAGCCTCCACCAGGCCCCCACTCATGTCTCCCACCACCCCCACCCCCGAGCCACCAGGGGCACCCTCCACCAGGCCCCCACCCATGTCTCCCAATACCCCCTACCCCCCAGCAGTCCGGGGTAGCCTCCACCAGGCCCCCACTCATGTCTCCCACCACCCCCCACCCCCCAGCCACCAGGGGCACCCTCCACCAGGCTCCCACTCATGTCTCCCACCACCCCCACCCCCCAGCCACCAGGGGCAGCCTCCACCAGGCCCTCACCCATGTCTCCCACCACCCCCTACCCCCCAGCAGTCAGGGGCAGCCTCCACCAGGCCCCCACTCATGTCTCCCACCACCCCCCACCCCCAGCCACCAGGGGCACCCTCCACCAGACCCCCACCCATGTCTCCCACCACCCCCTACCCCCCAGCAGTCAGGGGCAGCCTCCACCAGGCCCCCACTCATGCCTCCCACCACCCCCCACCCCCCAGCCACCAGGGGCACCCTCCACCAGGCCCCCACCCATGTCTCCCACCACCCCCACCCCCCAGCAGTCAGGGGCAGCCTCCACCAGGCCCCCACTCATGTCTCCCACCACCCCCCACCCCCCAGCCACCAGGGGCACCCTCCACCAGGCCCCCAACCATGTCTCCCACCACCCCCACCCCCCAGCCGTGCAATTTGCCTGGGTACGTGTACTTCGTGGTGCGCGTGAAGTTCCACATGCGATTGTACGTGTACTTCGGGGTGCGCGTGATCTTCCACACGCGATTTGCCTGGGTACGTGTATTACTGGGGGTGCGCGTGAACTTCCACACGCGATTTGCCTGGGTACGTGTACTTCGGGGTGCGCGTGAACTTCCACACGCGATTGGGCCTGTGAGAGTGGGTCACATGTATTCCAGGGGTGGGCGGAAATATTTACCCGCGACTGCGCCTGTGAGAGCGTGCTACGTGTATTCCTGGTGTGGGCGGGAAGATTCACACGTTCGCCTACGACGTGCTGAAAAAGGGTCCAATCCTGACACACGTACGCCAGCATGAAGCAGGCGTACGTTGACCCGCGCAGCATAAAAGTGCGCGAAAACCACAAACAAGCTCATACGCCAGGATGAATATACCATTCCTAGCAGCAGTGGCCGTGGGTTACCAAAGGAGGAGGAGGAGGATAGTGAGGGCCCGAAATTTTCACTCCCAGAACAAGCCTTTTTGGGATGCCTGATGACCAGGTGTATGGGAGGTACAGGTTTCCCCCACACATAATACTGGACCTGCTCAGTGAGTGGGAGGATGACCTCACATCACCCACCCTGTGCTCCCAAGCACTCAGCCCCCTGAAGAAGGTCCTCAATGTACTGCACTTCTTGGCCACAGGATCATTTCAGCGGACAAGTGCCATAGTGGGTGGGGTGTCACAGGCCACGCAGTCACGCTGCCTACAACCAGGTCTTGAACATCATCACTGCACGCCCATCAGTCCGTAGGCACATATACCTGCCCAGGACACCTGCAGAAAGGCAGGCAGCCACCCTCGATTTCTACGGTGTGGCACAATTTCCAAAAGTGCTAGATGCCATTGACTGCACCCATGTGGCACTTCGTCCCCCCAGGGCATCTGAGCACATCTATAGGAACCGCAAGCACTGGCATTCCATCAACGTGCAGGTAGTATGTAATGCTAAGGGAATCATCACCTCAGTATATGCCAACTATCCAGGGTCCACCCACGACAGCTTCATTTACCGAATGTCTACCCTAAGCCGAGACCTCGAAGCTGGGCGGCATGGTGACACAGGGCTGCTTGGTGAGTATGAATGCCATTGCACATGCATGCATGTCAGATGCAGAGTTATGTCACTACCCCACTAATGATACCCATCACCTCCTCACCAGGGGACAGTGCCTACCCTCTGAGCACCCTCATGATGATGCCAATTCGGAACCCCATCACGCCTCCAGAGGTAAGATACAACACAGCCCATATTGCAACCCGGGGCATAGTGGAGCGCACATTCGGAGTGCTCATGTCACGCTTTCGCTCCCTTGACCGGTCTGGCGGGCAGCTGTTATATGCGCCCCCAGTAGTGTGCAGGATCATAGTGGCAGCATGTGTCCTGCACAATGTTGCAACACGCCGGGGCCTGGCCGTGGACATGGTGGTGCCCCCACATCCCCAACCACATGCACGCCCGCTGCGCATGGGAGCGGAGAGGGCACGGGGTGTGGCAGCCCGTACGCAGCTGGTGGCTAATTACTTCACATAGAAATCACACCCCAGTGGAGTGCACACAGGCCTGGCACATACCATCTGATAAGCAATGATGACTCGACCTGACAATTAAGACGAACAAAGGGACTGTCAACTGTCAGAACCATAGCAGCCTGAGATTGTTCATGTGGAAGTGTCACACTGTGTGCATCCCTACCTACACAAACACCACCAATGCAGTGTCATGAAAAGACACTTCCATGCTGCAGAAATGAATACCCACTTGCAAAATACTACATGAAAACAGTGCCATGTCACCCACCCCCTCCACGGCACGGCCACACAACACACCATGGCATGTCATGCAATGTGAGAGGAAAGAAATGAATCCCCACAACATGCCCCAAGTGTCAGCAGCTACAGTGTCCCTAACGGAAACCTGTCCACACATGAAATGCTCACAGTAATGCAGGACCTACAGCCCACATTACCAAATACTTACCAATAATACCAATTACCTACACAACCTCCAACCCACCTTAAACATGACATTACAGACTTAAAAATTAGCTAGCCTCACCACCTGATGATGACAGCCCTCTGAACACTTGCAAGTATACAGTGTTAGCGCCACGCAAGAGTGTAGGTGCACTGCTTACAACATGGACTCCAGTTCCAAGGTGGACCGCATTGTGAAGACATGAGGAATGGACCTGCAAATATGGAGGATGAGATGGATGCAGAGGCACATATAAATACACCACGCAGTGTACAATACAACAACAATATGCACTATGAATGTATACACAGTATTGACTACAGACTGCCCACACAGCTCATGGGAGTCCAATGTCACCATGTACGTCAATGTCACTTGGGCACACCCTTTGCAAGCCCATGGAAACGGGAAGCAGGAGGGGTGTGTGTGACAAAAACCCAAGCATCTGAACCAAATCCATGACAAGCCTGCATGTGCCCAGCCACAATGCAGCGTATGCCCACGGGAGCCACACAAGGCAACACACTGTCCCAAAAAAAATCAAAAAATAAAAATAAAAAATAAATAAAAATAAATCAAAAATGGCCATTAATGGGCCGGGGGGGTTGGGGAGGCCACCCAGGAGGTCCGAGAACAGGGTGCACACCAAAACCCACCTGTGTGGATCTTGCGAAAAAAAAACACCTCCATGGGCTCATAGCCCACACGGCTACCCTATTGTGGGAGTATCACTGCTGTCGCTATTCTCACCCTGTGCAGCTGCATCCAGAGGTGGTGGCACTATGGGAAGCAGTCCACACAAGGCCCTAGTCTGTTCCTCCATGGCTGCAAGCATGCGGGTGTGGTAGGTCTCGTTCTGGAGGAGGAGTGTGCGGAGGTCCCCATGCAACAACTCACGGGATGCCCGGACCTCCGCCCTAGTTGCCTGCATCTCAGCTGAGAGCATACGGGTGAGACGCTCCAGCTGCTGTTCTGTCCTTCGGTCTGTTGAAGCCTCAAGCTCAACAAGAGTCGTCCTGACGTGAAGGAGTTCCAGCCTCAGGGCTTCCCTCTGGCCCTGGGACTCTATGGAGATGGCTTCCTGCAGAGTCGCCCTGCCGCCCGCCTGTCCCTGTTGGACGCCAACATGTCCTCCCTGTGTGACTGGCAGATGGAGTCGGTTGCCTGCTGTAGTCACTCCATCAGCCTTTCGGGGGGGACAATGGAAGTGGCCACCCTATCCATGGCCTGAGCCATCATCTCTGATGATGCTGCCTGTTGGGTTGCCATACCGTAAATGGATTGCTCCCATGCGGTATTGCCAGGTGGCGTACGGCCACCACGTCGGCGGGCACCACACCTGTCTGGGGCAAGGCGAACTGCGCCTTGCTGTGCCGGCACTGCCTGAGGCTGCAGGACTGCATTCCCCCTCTGATCTGCTGGCCCAGGAACAGGATCAGATGTCGCGGAGTGTGACCCTGCATCCGTAACCACCAAAGGCGTACCTGCCAACACTGACATCCCCATTGAGGGTTCTAACCCTGGTGCAGGTGGGTCAGACAGAACAGAATCCCTTCCAGGAACACTCACCTGCGACGGCACGTAGGTCTCATCATCCGAATCAACACCTGAGTACAGCTCGGAGGAGGTGCAGCCAGAGACACCCCTTGAGAGCACGACCTGCAGCAGTTGTGGGTTCTCACCCACCACCACACCACGTCCCTCACTGGTGGTCGGTCGGCCCTCAGACCCCTCCTGGGTCTGCACCATCTCCACAACCCCAGCAGTATCAGGTGCGTCTTCCCCTGCAAAGACATAAAAGAAAACAAATGGAAACAGGCATTAGCACCATGGCACACAATGAGGGCTGAGAGGCTACAGAAACAGTACTTGATTGACACATGTCCCACATGACTAAAACACACCCATGCATGCACCGTCACTGCGTGTGATGGGGAGGCAGATGCCACACATTGATGACACCAAGATGGAAGAAGAACACATTTGCTGCATGCTGCCTAGCAGTGCCATCACACATTGGCCAGTGATTGGCAGGTCAAATACACATGCCATCACACAGATGGCATGTACCCTAGCCATGAAGTGAAGAGGGAGAGGAGGTCACCAATTGTTCATTCAGTCCAGTTTGTTCATATGATTGATTATTTTCATTGTAATGGTTCTAATGTTTAACATGCAGCTGCCAGTCAAAAATGGTCCTATAGCACAGGGACATGTCCAAACTAATCATGTCCACGAAACTGAGCCAGTCCACTGTACCATAGCCATGTCAGACATGTGACAATAGGACTGAGAAATCCACAGTAAAAGTGGTGGTATGCAAACAATCTGCCTGAATAAGCAGAGGTAAATAAGCAACAGTGTAGTGGCAAGATGACACTCCAAGGGCAACTGGCGTGGTGTTGGGCTGGATGTCTAATGTTGGCCGAAGGGATGCTGCTATACCCAAATGCTGGTGCCAAGAATGTTTAGGAAGAGGCACATGAGTGAGCCGAACCACTCAGGCACACACACCCTCCCCTGGCACACAAACAGAAGCCCTCCCACACACAACATGCACATGGATGACACACACATGCATGTGCACTCACCGGACAATACCTCGTAATCTGCCACTACTCCCACGCCTTGGATCTGTTCCTCCGTGACATAGGTCCCAGCAACCTGCTCATGTGGAGTGAGTTCTATGTCGTCTGTTGGAGACCCACCTCCAGTCACTAGAGTTGCGGCATGACTTGAGGCCAGCTTATTCTTTGCCATGCGCTTCAGGTCATTCCAGCGCTTGTAGCAATCATTAGCTGTGCGCCTCACGATTCCAAGGGCACTTATGATGTCCGCAATGGTCTGCCAGTGTGCCTGACGTTGTGCAGGTGTGGTCTTGGATCCTGCAACAATCACCATTTCGCGGTCATGTGCGGACACATACTCTACAAGTGCATTCAGTTCGGCCTCATTGAAGCTGGGCTTCCTTGACAGGCCGGACTGTGTAGCCGTGTCTGGGGCATCAGCCTCTACTGGACGAGCACTCTTCCTCTTCCGCTTGGAAGGTGGTGGGGATCCGGAGTGTCCTGCGCCACTTTGGACACTAGGGGCAGGTGCGTGGGATTGCACACTCAGCATGGGAGTTAGTGCAGGCATTATCTCAAGTGTGATGGTGTCAGGGGGAATGTCAGCATGATGGACTTGGACCGACACTGTCCTGGATGGGTGTGTGAGAGGTGGGGTGGATGGAGCCGCAGCTGCCCCTGCAGCCTCCCCAGCCTGCCTACGCGGGGCAGCAGATGACCTAGCTGCCCCTGATCCACATGGCCTGATGACACCAACGTTCACCGGTGCACATGGCCTAGACCTGCTGACCTGGAAGTCAGCCATGGAGTCACCCTGTGCCAGGTCTGGTTCCACAGTGGGCTGGTCCAAGAAGGGCTGAGCATGGATGGTGTCAGCCACGGTAACCTCAACCAGGGGGGGGGGCATGGGTGTCCCTGACTGCTCCTCCACACATGGGGGGCTAGGGGCACCCTGCAAGTCACGGCCATGTCCCCTACCGGATCCACCACGGCCACCACTTGGGGCTCGGCCACCTTTGCCACCCTTACGGCTTGTTCGCCTCCCAGCCATGCCACTGATGTTATTGTGCATATGGGAGTTGATGTGAACTATTGTCCTGGGCAATTGGGGGTCAAAGGGCTTGGATACCAGATGGTAATCGTACCCTAGTGCTCTAGCAAGGCTGTATGTCACCCCTGGGGAAAGATGACGGGTCACGCAATGCACAGGCAGCCCAAAAAAGGGAAGTAAGGTGCACGCAACCCCTCCTAGACCACGTGCGTGGAAAAAAAAACCTGCACTACGCTGTGGCACCCAGGAACACAAGAATGAACGTATGCGTGTCACACGCAGCCTAGAATTACCTCTGAAGGGGTACGCGACACACGGGGCAAGCACAGATGTTAGATACGTGCGCGACTCACCGTCTGCCAGGAACAAAAGCGTGAAAAATATGCGCGTGTGCGCGTTGGCAACACCCCCGCCAAAAGAAGAATTGTACGCTGTCTGAGGAGACAGGACAACAGTAGTAGGGAAGCTGTTTGAGGAAACAGGCCCAGGAAAAAGAGGAAAAGAGAAAAAACTGTCAGAGGTAACAGGGAGTACGAACTGGAAACGCCGTGAAGTAAATCGCATGTGAACCGACAAGAAGTACAGATTTCACCCACTCGCTCTCCACGAAAAGCACGTACAAGGAAATGGCGTCCTACACGTACCTTTTATACACATGTCACAGACGCGCATACGCAATGAGGCCATTTCCACCAATTACGCGCTTTGACACTCAGACGTGTATCTCTTCATTTTTACACGCGCCATTCTCTACGGCCATGCGCGTGACGTCACAGCTGCGCATGGTGGTCTTTGGGCCAATGAAATGAAACTGCACGTCCGATTGTCATCGCGTGTAATCGGAGGGAAGTGAGCGTACACGCGATTGGCCTGGGTACGTGTATTTCTGGGGTGCGCAGGAAGTTCCACACGCGATTGGTGGAAATCCACGTGTGCTCTGTCATCACGTGTAATGAGGGAAACACCCGCGCCTCACGTCACAGACGCGCTCACGCGCTAAGGGCCTTTGGTCCAATGAAATCGCATATGCGTGCTGACGTGCATACGCGCTAAGGGCCTTTCCTCGATTTACACACAGACGTGCAGGATTTTCATGTGCCAAATAACTCCGTATCAACCTGGCCACGCGTAAGCACACGGAAGACCACGCTCCTGCCCAAAAGGCCGAATTACTGACCCCCAGAGCCCCGAGCATCCTCCCACGAGCCATCTGCTGCTGCCTGCCTGCCTGCCTGCCTGCTGCCACCGGGCCCTGCCATTTGGTGCCTGCACATCAGCCATCTGCAGGGGTCCATTTGCTGTGTCCACCCCTGCTGGAACAGAAGACTCCCGACTGGGATACCATCGCTCCACAGCCCAGCCCCAGGACCCAGTTGCCCACCCACTCCTGCCTCTGGGGTTGCCATGTCGGGCACTGCTACATCTGGCACCACTGGCAACCCCCGGCCAGAGAGGCAGAGGGGCACCAGCTTCAGTGCCACCGAAGTTGGTGTCCTGGTGGAGCAAGTCCTGGGGCAGTATGATGCCCTCTTCGGAAGTAAGCGCGCCAACAAGGAAGGACGGACTCAGATCTGTACGGACATTGTGACTGCCATCAACGCGGAGGGGGTGGCAGTCCGCGACTACCAACATGTCAAGAAGCGCTGGGATGACTGCAGGTCCAGGACCCTCTTGAAGGCCCGGCGCCTTGTGGAGGGGGGCCGGGGCCGCATGAGTACCATCCAGTTGAGGGTCCTGGAACGCGTAGGCCCAGCGCTCCACGGCCAGATCCTTGAGAGGCAGACCCGTCTGGAGTTGACCGGTAAGTGGTCAAGCATTGCTGTGTGAGACAGGGCATGTCGCAGTGTGCTGGTTGTCTGATACTTGCCTGTATGTGTGACATAGCCCATGTATGCATGTGTGTGTGCAGGGACGTCATGCATGTGAGACCAGTAATGTGTGAACCACACGGTTGGTGCATGTGTTCAAATGCAACATGGGTTGCCCTATGCGGAATGGCCACATGAAAGCATGCCAGTTTCTGTTCCTGGACATGGGTGAGGGATGGGTGCTGATGCCATGTACATATATGCTGTCCATGTCTGTGTGTCTGACCAGCGTGTCTGTGACTTGTGAATGCCTGGGATGCATGACACATGTCTGTGGCAATGTTCTTGTTCACTGATGCGGCCTAGTCATCCTTGTATGAACTGTGTCTGTGGTGTACGAGGCCAGATGGCTGAAACTAGGGTGAAGTGTGTGCATGTGATAGGCATGGCACATGATGCATGTGAGTTCCAAAACAACAGTGTATGTTTAAAGAATAACTTGGACATGTATGCTAATGTCCATAGCATGCGCCATGCCTGTTACCGCATGTGTTTTACCTGCACTGAGCCATGTGTTGTGGAGGGACATGATGGAAGTGATCTTTGACAGTGCCACTCATCTGCTATTGCTTCCTGTCTAGGGGACCATTGTACAGTACCCTGATGCTTGTGTTCTATGTCTCCCTCTACACAGCGCCACGTGAAGAAGAGGGCGGAGACGGCTCTGTGGAGCAAAGCGGCAGGGATGCCCCCACGGCTGCAGCGGAAGGGGTGGGTGAGCCCCCACAGGGGCTTGCAACGGCGGAAGACGGCGTGGAGCCATCCAGGTTGGTAGTTTCCACAGAGGACCTCCTCCAGGCCGCTACTGAGGCGCACATGGGGCCTGGTGGGGGCATCCCTGCTGGTGCAAGTGTTGAAGTCCAGGGGCAGGGGCAGGAGGCAGCACAGGTCACCGTGGAGGGGCCTGTGCATGTCACTGTCCCTGACACTGTGACTGCACCACCATGCACCATCAGGGATGCCCCATCCCAGGCCCGTCCGCAGGTAGGGGGGATGTCCATGTCATCTGACTCCCCTCCACCTGCGTACGAGGGGACCCCTGGCCGTATGGAGAAGGTCCTGATTGGTGTCGCGTTGCGCACAGGTGCAATTCGTGATGAGGTGCGTGCTTCCTGGGAGGAGCATGCACGTCATCACGGAGAGCACCGTGCCGACGTGGCCCAGTTGGGAACGGCCATGGTCGGGGGTTTCCTACATGTGTCTGCCAATCTGGCGACCCTCTCCTCCTCTGTGGAGACTATGCACCAGTCGTTCTCCATGCCGTTTTCCGGCCCAGATGCCACCAGGGCCCCCTGTGGACCTGCCCCGACCAATGCAGCCGGCTCGGTGGGGATCCCATCCCTGCCACAGTCGGGAGTCGGAGGTCCAGTAGGGGTGGACACACCAGCAACTGGACCCCAGCAGATGGAGGATGTGACGGCATCATCGGGCAGGGCACGTGCACGACGGCGTCGGTGGATACCATCAGCCTGGATGCCGTCGTGCTGGCACAGGCAGTTGCGTCGGAGGCAGCGGCAGGCTCGACGTGGGAGGCATCATGGCTCGGGGCCATCAGCATCAGGGGTACAGGCATCGGCCGGAGGGCAGGAGAACCCTGGAATGGGAGTGGCTTCCGTGTGGGAGCGGTTGGGCCAGCGGATAGGTGCGGAGCGGCAGCGGGCAGAGGAGGAACGGCTCACAATGGTCAGGGCGGAGAACTCCATGCGGAGGGCGCTGAGGCGGGCTAAGTGCCTCGAGGGTCTTCGCAGGGAGTTGGAGCTGGACACTGCTTTATCCCTGCGAGACCTCGGGGCCAGGGAACATGCCCGCCTCCAAGCCATTGAACAGGAGTTCAATGATGCCCTGGCCCATGACAACATCCAGTGAGCCATTGGACTAGCCCGCTGCCCATGTAAATAGTTATGTAGTTAGTGTTAGGTTTCCTTTGTTTTTGCTTTTTCTTTGGACCTTTTGGACAATGGGCCACATTTTTGTATATAGTTATGTTTTATTAGGTAGTGTTGTTAGATAGGTTTCATTTCTTTTGTTGGGATCATGGACCCTGGCTTGTTCACCTGTACATAGTTCACTGTTGGATTTTCGTTTCTTTTTACCATTTACCCATGGAGCAATGGCTTTCTATTATAATTTCACATTGGATTTTCTTTTCTGGACTGTGACTTTGGACACCATTCCTTTGGATTCTGATTTTTGGTTTTGCATTTTTTCATGGACATGCTTCTTTTTACTTTTTTTACATTCCCATTTCTGTTAGTTTATTTTTGATTCAATTCTTGTTTTCTTTAATACATATTTTTAGATCAAACTTCAATGTGTAGTATCATCTCATTGGTTTCATGCATATCATGATACGGGTTTGGAGATTCACTGACACCCATTGGGTGTATGTGAGGGACATGTGTTCGTTTCCAAACTTGCAATTGCAGTTCTATCATGTTATTTCCATTTCTGAGTGGGTGGATGCAATACTCTGGTGGGTGTTTTGCATTTGGAGGCTGACCATGGGGACCGGGGATCTAGATTGTGATGACATGTTGGCTGGGGAACATGAGTTGGACATGAGTGGGGGCCTGCTGGCAGGTGCCCCACGGTGCTGGGGGGTGGGGGTGCAGGGGAACATGAGTTGGGCATAAGTGGGGGCGTGCTGGCAGGTGCCCCACGGTGCTGGGGGGTGGGGGTGCAGGGGAACATGAGTTGGACATGAGTGGGGGCCTGCTGGCAGGTGCCCCACGGTGCTTGGGGGTGGGGGTGCAGGGGAATATGAGTTGGACATTTGTGGGGGCCTGCTGGCAGGTGCCCCACGGTGCTGGGGGGTGGGGGTGCAGGGGAACATGAGTTGGACATGAGTGGGGGCCTGCTGGCAGGTGCCACACAGTGCTGGGGGGTGGGGGTGCAGGGGAACATGAGTTGGACATGAGTGGGGGCCTGCTGGCAGGTGCCCCACGGTGCTGGGGGGTGGGGGTGCAGGGGAACATGAGTTGGACATGAGTGGGGGCCTGCTGGCAGGTGCCCCACGGTGCTGGGGGGTGGGGGTGCAGGGGAACATGAGTTGGACATGTGTGGGGGCCTGCTGGCAGGTGCCCCACGGTGCTGCGGGGTGGGGGTGCAGGGGAACATGAGTTGGGCATGAGTGGGGGGCTGCTGGCAGGTGCCCCACGGTGCTGGGGGGTGGGGGTGGTGGTAGACATGAGTGGGGGCCTGGTGGAATCTGCCCCTAGTGGCTGGGGGGTGGGGGTGGTGGTAGACATGAGTGGGGGCCTAGTGGAATCTGCCCCTGGTGGCTGGGGGGTGGGGGTGGTGGTAGACATGGGTGGGGGCCTGGTGGAGGCTGCCCCTGGTGGCTGGGGGGTGGGGGTGGTGGTAGACATGGGTGGGGGCCTGGTGGTGGCTGCCCCTGCACTGCTGGGGGGTGGGGGTGGTGGAGACATGAGTGGGGGCCTGGTGGAGGCTGCCTCTGGTGGCTGGGGGGTGGGGGTGGTGGTAGACATGGGTGGGGGCCTGGTGGTGGCTGCCCCTGCACTGCTGGGGGGTGGGGGTGGTGGAGACATGAGTGGGGGCCTGGTGGAGGCTGCCTCTGGTGGCTGGGGGGTGGGGGTGGTTGTAGACATGAGTGGGGGCCTGGTGGAATCTGCCCCTGGTGGCTGGGGGGTGCGGGTGGTGGTAGACATGGGTGGGGGCCTGGTGGAGGCTGCCCCTGGTGGCTGGGGGGTGGGGGTGGTGGTAGACATGGGTGGGGGCCTGGTGGAGGCTGCCCCTGCACTGCTGGGGGGTGGGGGTGGTGGGAGACATGAGTGGGGGCCTGGTGGAGGCTGCCCATGCACCGCTGGGGGGTGGGGGTGGTGAGAGACATGAGTGGGGGCCTGGTGGAGGCTGCCCCTGGTGGCTGGGGGGTGGGGGTGGTGGTAGACATGGGTGGGGGCCTGGTGGAGGCTGCCCCTGCACTGCTGGGGGGTGGGGGTGGTGGGAGACATGAGTGGGGGCCTGGTGGAGGCTGCCCCTGGTGGCTGGGGGGTGGGGGGGGTGGTAGACATGAGTGGGGGCCTGGTGGAATCTGCCCCTGGTGGCTGGGGGGTGGGGGTGGTGGTAGACATGGGTGGGGGCCTGGTGGAGGCTGCCCCTGGTGGCTGGGGGGTGGGAGTGGTGGTAGACATTGGTGGGGGCCTGGTGGAGGCTGCCCCTGGTGGCCGGGGGGTGGGGTGGTGGTAGACATGGGTGGGGGCCTTGTGGTGGCTGCCCCTGCACTGCTGGGGGGTGGGGGTAATGGGGGACATGAGTGGAGGCCTGTTGGAGGCTGCCCCTGCACTGCTGGGGGGTGGGGGTAATAGGGGACATGAGTGGGGGTCTGTTGGAGGCTGCCCCTGCACTGCTGGGGGTGGGGGTAATTGGGGATATGAGTGGGGGCCTGTTGGAGGCTGCCCCTGCACTGCTGGGGGTGGGGGTGGTGGGACACATGAGTGGGGGCCTGGTGGAGGCTGCCCCTGGTGGCTGGGGGGTGGGGGTGGTGGTAGACATGAGTGGGGGCCTGGTGGAATCTGTCCCTGGTGGCTGGGGGGTGGGGGTGGTGGTAGACATCGGTGGGGGCCTGGTGGAGGCTGCCCCTGGTGGCTGGGGGGTGGGGGTGGTGGTAGACATGGGTAGGGGCCTGGTGGTGGCTGCCCCTGCACTGCTGGGGGGTGGGGTGGTGGGAGACATGAGTGGGGGCCTGTTGGAGGCTGCCCCTGCACTGCTGGGGGGTGGGGGTAATGGGGGACATGAGTGGGGGCCTGTTGGAGGCTGCCCCTGCACTGCTGGGGGGTGGGGGTAATAGGGGACATTAGTGGGGGCCTGTTGGAGGCTGCCCCTGCACTGCTGGGGGGTGGGGGTAATAGGGGACATGAGTGGGGGCCTGTTGGAGGCTGCCCCTGCACTGCTGGGGGGTGGGGGTGG
Organism: Ambystoma mexicanum; assembly: GCF_040938575.1. Classification (NCBI taxonomy): domain Eukaryota; kingdom Metazoa; phylum Chordata; class Amphibia; order Caudata; family Ambystomatidae; genus Ambystoma; species Ambystoma mexicanum. Next base: position 69,244,853 of record NC_090938.1, read on the forward strand.
TGGTGGACATCAGTGGGGGCCTGGTGGAGGCTGCCCCTGCACTGCCGCTGGGTGGGGGTGGTGGGAGACATGAGTGGGGGCCTGGTGGAGGCTGCCCCTGGTGGCTGGGGGGTGGGGGTGGTGGTAGACATGAGTGGGGGCCTGGTGGAATCTGCCCCTGGTGGCTGGGGGGTGGGGGTGGTGGTAGACATGGGTGGGGGCCTGGTGGAGGCTGCCCCTGGTGGCTGGGGGGTGGGGGCGGTGGTGGACATCGGTGGGGGCCTGGTGGTGGCTGCCCCTGCACTGCTGGGGGGTGGGGGTGGTGGGAGACATGAGTGGGGGCCTGGTGGAGGCTGCCCCTGGTGGCTGGGGGGTGGGGGTGGTGGTAGACATGAGTGGGGGCCTGGTGGAATCTGCCCCTGGTGGCTGGGGGGTGGGGGTGGTGGTAGACATGGGTGGGGGCCTGGTGGAGGCTGCCCCTGGTGGCTGGGGGGTGGGGGTGGTGGTAGACATGGGTGGGGGCCTGGTGGAGGCTGCCCCTGCACTGCTGGGGGGTGGGGTGGTGGGAGACATGAGTGGGGGCCTGGTGGTATCTGCCCCTGGTGGCTGGGGGTGAGGGTGGTGGTAGACATGGGTGGGGGCCTGGTGGAGGCTGCCCCTGCACTGCTGGGGGGTGGGGGTGGTGGGAGACATGAGTGGGGGCCTGGTGGAGGCTGCCCCTGCACTGCTGGGGGTTGGGGGTGGTGGGAGACATGAGTGGGGGCCTGGTGGTGGCTGCCCCTGGTGGCTGGGGGGTGGTGGTAGACATGAGTGGGGGCCTGGTGGAATCTGCCCCTGGTGGCTGGGGGGCGGGGGTGGTGGTGGACATCGGTGGGGGCCTGGTGGTGGCTGCCCCTGCACTGCTGGGGGGTGGGGGTGGTGGGAGACATGAGTGGGGGCCTGGTGGAGGCTGCCCCTGGTGGCTGGGGGGTGGGGTTGGTGGTAGACATGAGTGGGGGCATGGTGGAATCTGTCCCTGGTGGCTGGGGGGTGGGGGTGGTGGTAGACATGGGTGGGGGCCTGGTGGAGGCTGCCCCTGCACTGCTGGGGGGTGGGGGTGGTGGGCGACATGAGTGGGGGCCTGGTGGTATCTGCCGCTTGTGGCTGGGGGGTGGGGGTGGTGGTAGACATGGGTGGGGGCCTGGTGGAGGCTGCCCCTGCACTGCTGGGGGGTGGGGGTCATGGGAGACATGAGTGGGGGCCTGGTGGAGGCTGCCCCTGCACTGCTGGGGGGTGGGGGTGGTGGGAGACATGAGTGGGGGCCTGGTGGAGGCTGCCCCTGGTGGCTGGGGGGTGGGGGTGGTGGTAGACATGAGTGGGGGCCTGGTGGAATCTGCCCATGGTGGCTGGGGGATGGGGGTGGTGGTAGACATGGGTGGGGGCCTGGTGGAGGCTGCCCCTGGTGGCTGGGGGGTGTGGGTGGTGGTAGACATGGTTGGGGGCCTGGTGGAGGCTGCCCCTGCACTGCTGGGGGGTGGGGGTTGTGGGAGACATGAGTGGGGGCCTGGTGGTATCTGCCCCTGGTGGCTGGGGGGTGGGGGTGGTGGTAGACATGAGTGGGGGCCTGGTGGAATCTGCCCCTGGTGGCTGGGGGATGGGGGTGGTGGTAGACATGGGTGGGGGCCTGGTGGAGGCTGCCCCTGGTGGCTGGGGGGTGTGGGTGGTGGTAGACATGGTTGGGGGCCTGGTGGAGGCTGCCCCTGCACTGCTGGGGGGTGGGGGTGGTGGGAGACATGAGCGGGGGCCTGGTGGAGGCTGCCCCTGCACTGCTGGGGGGTGGGGGTGGTGGGAGACATGAGTGGGGGCCTGGTGGAGGCTGCCCCTGGTGGCTGGGGGGTGGGGGTGGTGGTAGACTTGGGTGGGGGCCTGGTGGAGGCTGCCCCTGCACTGCTGGGGGGTGGGGGTGGTGGGAGACATGCATTGTTGTTCAGTAGTGCAAGGTGACATGTGGGTTGGCTGGGGGGCATGCCCATGGTGGATGGGCTGCGTGCGGGACATGAGCAGGGGTGCAGGGTAGTCCCCCGTGGTGTGGGCCGCCTACAGGGGCCGTGGAGGTTGTAGAGCGAACACCTGGGAGGACCCACACGGCCAATTCACATGTAGTACTCCCCAGAACCCCTGAAATACACGTACCCTGCTGAAATCGCGTGTGGAACTTCCCGCGCACCCCTGAAATACATGTACCCTGCTCGCACGGGGCCAATCGCGTGTGGAACTTCCTGTGCACCCCTGAAGTACACGTACCCTGCTCGCACGGGGCCAATCGCGTGTGGAACTTCCCTCGCACCCCTGAAATACACGTACCCTGCTGAAATCGCGTGTGGAACTTCCCGTGCACCCCTGGAATACACGTACCCTGCTCGCACGGGGCCAATCGTGTGTGGAACTTCCCACGCACCCCTGGAATACACGTACCCTGCTCGCACGGGGCCAATCGCGTGTGGAACTTCCCGCGCACCCCTGAAATACACATACCCTGCTGAACTCACGTCTGGAACTTCCCGCGCACCCCTGAAATACACGTACCCTGCTGGAATTGCGTGTGATACTTCCCACGAACCCCTGTAATACACGTTCCCCGCTTGGTGTTTGCTGTTTGCCAGCCCTGTGAACTGGTCCAGGGTTAGCGCAGCCCTTTGCGATTATTTGGGGATTTTGAAGGCTTTTCCTTGCGCGAGGGCGTTCTTGGGGGCGTAACTGGCGCTGCTGCAGGGTCGCTGCGCCACGCTGCGCCACGGCTGGTTTTGGATGCGATAATCCATGAATACGCTGTGCGCGGAAATCGATTTTAGCGCACGCGGCTGGCGCAGACATTCGCACAGGCATGCTGTGCGCCAGTCGCGTGCGCCACTTTTGTGCGATTTTCTATGAATTACCCTGTTAATTGTTAGACTATTTGCTCTAGACTTATTGGAAATGTCTACATAACTCTAATATACTTGAAACGTATGTGAATATCTGATAAATTTGTGTTCTGCCTATGTCTCTTGATTCGATTGCAGTGCAATAATTGCAAATAGCCATAACTTTGTTTTTGATTCACCACTGATTTCAATCGCATTTTTAGCTTGCAATTTGTCATACGTTTGATTCTGCATCAAACTGTAAGATCCAATTGAAAAGTTGAAATCTCAACTAAAACAATTTTCAATTAAAAAAAAAATATATATATAAGGGATGACTCATCATCATTTTTCAAGGCGGTCTTCACTACACAGAAGGACCTCGAGGTGTGTTTTCCAAGGCGCAGCTTTCTTTGAAGGGATGGTTATAACACATTTACAAGACGCGGCAACGCTAAAACGGATGACACTTTCATAAGGCGGACGGCGCTTTTAGCAATTTTTCAAGGCATTGCTTTCATACAAAGCAGGACCCTTTACACCTCTTTAAAGGGCGGCTTCACTACAAGGGTTAACCATTAGCAATTCTTCAAGATGCGGTGTTCATACAAGGACTGACCCTGAAAAGTGTTTCAAGTATGGGCTCTGCTATTAAGGATGACTCTTAACAACGTTTCAAGACGCAGCGTTTGCAGAAGGTGTGGGCACAGCCGTGCTCTAGAGTGGCTTTGGATCCCTAGAATGTATTAATAGCTGAGTCAGACCTTGCATTTTTTCAGGCTCTCAGATAATAAGTCGGATGCATTTCTCACTCAAGGTAATTACAGGAAGGTCTATGTCCCTGAGAAACGTAATCAGAACAATGATTACCATTAAAATGGATAACAACAAATACTAGTACAAATAATAATACTAATACGCATTTCTACAGTGCTTAGAGGTGGGAGGAATCCACTGTTATCAGCTGGGGCTTTCTTTTCCCATTTGTTTTGTAATTTTTATGTTGAGAATTTTTTATTTATTTGTTGTTTTTATTATGGGAGAAGAGTAAAAATTGGGAAATGAAAACCGGGAGAAAACACATGGGATGTATTGAATGAGCCTGGCTTGAGTGTGCCTGCCATACAGCTGCAAGGAAGCACCTCAGATGTACCACCTACCACAACAACAACCCCCACAGATTCTGTCACCAGAGGTCCCTGTGTCCTTTATGGTGGAAGGCTTCTGGGCAGGTGCTGAAGGGCATGTGATTTTGTGGGTGGGTGTGAGTGGCATGTGAAGCTGATGCTGAGCCGCTTGCAAACACATTCACATTATTCCATCCGCACAGGTGCCTCAGCGTGCTTGTCTTGGAAAAATGGGGGCCTTTTCCTCGGGCTACCATGTCATCACCTTTCTGGGTTTTTGCTTGAGGGATCCCAAAGGGTGAAATTGATGGATCACTGTTTTCCTGACACCAAGGGCCTGATTCATGGATTTTTTAGCATGGTGCAAAGTGATTTGGCACTGTTGAAAAGTGACTTTGCACTTCCATCAAACACCCTGATTCACAGAGTGGTGCAAAGTGTATGTTTGCAGTGCAAAGCCACTTTGCACGTGTCCAAAAGTCCCTTTGCACTGCAGAAATACACTTTGCACCGCTCTGTGAATGAAGGTGTTTGTTAGCAGCGGAAAGTCACTTTGCAAAGTGCTAAAATGTCATGGATCAGGCCCTAAGTCACTTTTTGGACCCACATAACAAACTGGAAAAAAACATGTTTTTTTTTTAAATTTGGTTTCACACTCCCTTTCTAGGTGAAGCCAATTCAACGTGGCTCCAATCGATAATTTCCTATGGCTCAAAGATGATGAAGCGGTTTGAATAAATAAAGGTCTATTGTTTGAAAAACATCTCTAATTCAGTGTCAGCGGTATAAATGCATAGACTGCGAGTGGATGAATTAGAGTCAAGCTGAATACATGTTGAATTGATCCTTTGCTGTCACGGCTTGGTTCCACTCACGAAACAGCACTATTGAGGTTTGAGTGGCTCAAGGTGAGTGGAAGCGCTTTCAGCATGGCGCGAGGCGGCATTGAATCGAGCGCTTCGAAGTCCCTGCAGCCATATTGTTCCCCTAATTTAAAGAGAATGGGCCTCATTATGACCCAGGCGGTAAGGGGTTAACGGTGCCGTAAAAGGTGTTGGCGCCATTAAACCCTTACCGCCTAATTACGAGGTCCCTTTGTGGGTCCCGACCTTAACGGCTGGTTTTACCAGCCATTAAGGAAGGAACCCGCAAAGGGACTTTCGAGGTAATTACGGTACCGCAATTTGCGGTACCATAATTACCGCCTTCCCCATTCCCATTGAGCCCTATGGGGCAAAAATGGGAATGGGGAAGGGCCAATGGTGAATGGGGAATTACCGGCCCGCCAACCTTGGAATGGGGCGGTAATTCCGCCATTCACCATGGTGGAGTTGGTAAAATACCAGCGTCAACCATGGCGCTAGTAGCGCCATGGTTAACGCCAGGGTTGTAATGAGGCCCAATGGGTGCATCTGTATTTCCAGTGCAGAGAGAGGAGATGATGTGAAATATCATATTTGCAGCAAATACCCGACACAGCATATATTTTAGTCTGGTGCAAGAGATTACTTGAAAAGGAAGTCAAATCAATTCAATGTCATTGCAACACTAAAAAATATAGGGACATTTCAATTTTGACTGGATAGTAATATGCCGAATATGCTTAAATGTCTTTATAATTAAACCTTTTATGTAGAATGCACATATACTGAAACGTTTATTTTTGGGGGGGCTCACCTCCCAAACCTCCACTTCCTACCCCTAACAACCCACCTTTTTCGGAAATTATTTAACCCTTTACCCACCCACAAATTCTCAATATGTGTTTTCGTTATAAAAGTTTCAGTATAAAAGTATGTCTTCATAAAAGATTTGTTGTAAAGACTGCATACCGCCGAATACGAACAATCATAACAGCATACAAAAATACAGTTTAAGCACGAGTTTGAAACTAATATAAAAGCCTGTAAATTATCAGCCTGTAAAATAGGCGCACCGTCAATCCCATGGGATATCACCCTTCCTTCCCACCACCCAGGCAGGAAAAATATATTGATCGACAGGAGATTCAAATCAGCCAGGCCTGCACCTATCGGGTCTGATTCACAATCTGCCGTAATATGAAAAAGAGGCTTGGTGGTGCTCAGACACAGACCATCGGTGGACCACTTTCTAGATAAGGTCAGGTGGCTTTATTTGACATACTCACAGTTACATAGAGGTCCCATTTAGTCTTGACTATAATTCTTTGGGAGATCAACCTCTGCCCATCCACGTACACTCCAGCTCAGGCCAACAAAACTCTGGCTTAACACCAACGACTGCTAAATGCCTCAACTGTACCAAATACTCTGTACATTTATTGTAAAATACTTGAAACTGTAACATATCGGACATGTAAATCATCCAACATTGTAACATAAGAAATGCTTGATATATGATCAAACGTTCCTGAATCAGGCCCTCTATCAGCAGTCCAAGTACAACATTCTATCCTTACAGAAATTAGTAACATTACCACCACACAATCCATAATCAACCTATTACAAGGTTTCAGGTGTTTCTAGTCTAGACTAGTCTAGAAGGAAAGAAACAAATACAAAATGTGTTGAGGTTTCGTTGTTAAAGCCAACACAACGACATCCACATGCTTGTTATTAGAAAACTTAATGGGTGACGTGTACGACACAAGAGTACCAATCCACGGCTTCAAAAGAGCAGGAAGAAAGAGGACATGGGAGCCAGAAAATATGCCTGAACCATGCACCAGTGTTCACATGTGTGAAACTCAAAGGGGATCAAGTCCCTGAGTCATTGATTTTGCCAGATCCCTGAGTCATCGATTTAGTCAGACCCCTGAATCATTGATTTTGTCAATGTGACTTGTATTGTACAATGTGTGTAGCTAGCTAGTTAGTTAGGAAGATTTTGTAACTATGTTGCCTCTCGAGCAACTAGTTAATACTTCTTCCTCTGACTTGGTTGCTGTGTAGCAGCAGACAATGTGTTAGTTTGTTTTTCTTGTTTAGAGTGCTGCACTAAGCATTTCTCTGTTGCCACACCGAGTAACTGTTCTTTTTTGTAAATGTTTGCCTTTTTGACAAACTTAATGAAATGAAGAGCGTATGTTCTGCAATAATAAATAAATAAATGCAGGTTGCAAGGCCACAATCATGGACAAGCCTTCGTTAATATATATTTGTGTGTTACCAATATTCCTGACTTTCAGAATTCCAACGGGTCTTAATAATAAGTTGTCCATCATATCGGAAACATCTACACCCAGGCAACGTTTTGAATGTGTTTTGGTTATATGGCAATTCCTGGAGGGAGCCCTCTTTGTGCTGCAAATGTATCTCCCAACTTCCTTCAAGTGATGGGGCTTGCTCTTATGTTTAGACTATTGGCCGCAACCTGTGCATAAGTTACTGTGTTGCAGCATATCATGAACACTCGCCCATTTTCAACATGGAAGGAGAAATCCCTTTTGAGGAAGCACGCCTACAGCTCAACCATATTGGAAATCAAGCCTATGTTCTGGGCTTAGTAAAAGATTAGAGATATTTTCAAATCGCTATGAAAACATTAAGAAATATGTTCAAATCCATAAAGTGAATATTTTAAACAAGTTATTCATTAAGGACAGTATGCAGGACTGACCCCATTAATATGTTGTAACGAAGATATTGGGGGTCATTACGAGGTTGGAGGTACTCCAAAACCTCAACGACTCCGCCCTGGTGAATGGAGCTATTACCGCCCATTCCAAGGTTGGCGGGGGCGGTAATTCCCCATTCACCAGGGCCCTTCCCCATTCCCATTTGAGCCCCCATAGGGCTCAATGGAAAAGGGGAAGGCGATAATAACGGTACTGCAAATTGCGGTACCGTTATTAGCACCAAAGTCCCGTTACGGTCCCGTCCTTAACGCTTGGTAAAACCAGGCGTTAAGGGAGGACCCGCAAAGGGAACTCATAATAGGGCGGTAAGGGATTACCGGTACCGGTGCCCTTACCGGTACCGGTAATCCCTTACCACCCGGGTCGAAATGAGGCCCATTGTCAACTGATTCAACACTTTATATTGGTATGAGCTACTGTTTTTGTTTAGACCGTCCACCAAATACTTTGTCGAATTCTCTGCCCTTTTTATGTGGTTTTGAGGTACAAAGTTGTGCAAGACAGAAAATACTTTCAGACAACATTGACAGATTCTAGCAAGGTAAGATCAGCTCATCAAGTTCAGCTGTGATATCTACTAATTGGCCATCAACACCAGAATATGCAATACAAGTGTTAACATTTGTACTTGCCGTGATCTACTCAGTTAAATGCCTTCTTTAATCCAGAGTGTTTAACTAAGTATTGGGTAATTGAAATATATTAGCAATGTACTGTGCCTGAGTCCTTCTTCTCCTTAATATCTTCAAACACAACAGTCTACAGCTGTTGCTGTTTATGGAGCTGAAAAACGAAAACAGAAACTATCTATGCCTAATTTCTTAAATATGGTCAAGTTGCCATTCATGATTTTGATTGTTTTCTATAAATACACTGTTGTAATTGTTTTTTATTTTTTTCTTCAATTCAGCAGGTTCATATGGGACACCAGCTAAAATGTCCAGATGTCACAACCCAACATAAACGGTATGAGATGATCAAAGTTGAAAGTGGACAGCTGCAATAAAACAGTTTTGCCTTTTTCGAGATACACTAAATCCCGCTGGCTGCATGTCTGTCCGATGAGATGACTACTCAATGAAAAACAGCACTGCAGCAAATTAAATGGCAGAACTAGACATGAACGTGCCACACCATAAAGCAAAATAATATCAAAGATCAGGATGGTAACAATCTGCAAACTGAGATTCTGGAGTAAGAAAATGTGACTAAATTAATACTATGGCTAGGTATCGTCTCCCTTAATTATTGATCCTATAAGAGAAATTCTAATGGTAAGACCTTTCAAACATAAAAGCTACCTCATTTCAGGGGCAACGTGCTCGCCTTGGAAGCAAAAAGTCACGAAGCATCACAGGTTCGATCCCCCGGGTCCGCGCTTAGAAACCTCTGGGTATTAAGAGCGTTATAAATAACCTATCGATTTCAATTTCAATAGACAGCTAGCCTCTATCAGCAATGGTTGACCATCTCATTCTGAAAGTAATTGGCTTCCTATCCCTTGAAGCGATTGGGGTCCCCAGCAACTTAATCGTCTTGGCGAGTTTTACACATTTCCGGTTTTACGATGGTAAATTCTTGCCGGCTGAAATCTTTTTGTGCATGCTTTGCTTCAATAACTTGGCGCTGGTCCTGATCCGAGGCATTCAGCCGTCACTCGACAGTGTGGGAATGAAAAACCTATTCAACCAGCGAGGGTGCAATATTTATACCTTGGTCTATCGTTCGGCCAGATCCATGGCCATCTGCATGAGGCCCCTGCTGAGCTGCTATCAGTGGGTCATTCTGGTTCCAACGTCGGCTCTTTGGGGCGGCATTAAACAAAGACTGGCTCGGTGGTTGCTGCTTGGCATCCTTTCTCTTTGGTTCTTGACTGCAACCATCTATGCCTTGACCATCTATTCTTACTCATGAGAGCTATCGCAAAACTCAACGGTCTACACGTGGAACTTGGAATTCTGCGTATTGATCTTCCCTTGTTATTCAGCGTCCCTGTTTATTGGGACCTTTTATGTGGTGTGTGACTCTTTCTGGATTGTTTTAATGATTCTGTCCAGCCTCTGCATTGTGGTGGTACTCTATCGGCACAGGCAACAGGTAAAGTCTATCCGGAGCCCTCAACAGAATATTAAGAACTCAGCAGAATCCAGGGTGGCCAAGACTGTGCTCATGTTGGTTTCTACTTATGTTTCTTTCTTTGGGTTGCATAATTGCATGTGGCTGTATACCATCGATGCGGACGCCAATGCTGACCATGTGATCTCTGATGTGCGTATCTTCATTGGTTCCTGTTACTCTGCAATATGCCCCATTATAATCATTACCACCAACAAAAAAGTACAATTGAAAATGAGAACTCTGTTTTCTAAAGATTTGCATAAGAGCCAAGAAACCACCATCTCATACATAACTGCCGAAGCAGATATATTTACTAAGACATCTTAGATGTAAATGCTTATATAGTCTATTATAAAACATACAGCGTGATCACTTGCAATAGTCACAGTATAAGGATGGAACTAATACTTTAGAACCAAGAAAGACCTGGGGTCAGGTAGTATGACTGGTCCCAGCTGCCAACAACACAGCACGTCCTTGTAGGCATGCACATTACATGATAGAATGCTCTGGAAAATTGTTTTTTTTATCTCATACCACAGTTTTACTTTATACAAAGCTTTATCACCCACCAACAACAAACAGTTCTGAAGCATGCAGACAACCACACATGCATTTCACACTCTTAAGGGATCACCAGTATGTTACAGCCTGAAATCCTTGCATTAATTTGCATATCCACAATGCATTGCTTGGTAGCTCAGACTAAAAGATGAACTTTCAGGCAATTCTACGGTAGGGTGCTATCGCATTTGTAGCTGGTTAGTTGAAAGGGCCTAGTGGACTCTCACATTTCAGGTAGAATAGCTTTTTAAACTCACCATAACATTGATGGTGTTTTCTAAAGATACCGCGAAAGCTCAAATCAAAAGTGTTCTGCTGGCCGTTAACCCCGTTGTGTGGCGGCGTCGGATTAATTACCTCGGAGGCACACCAGCGAGTCCAGCACAGGGAGAAGTTAGAACATAGTTTCGGTCGGACACTGGATGGGGGCTCGGCAGGTGGCTTAGGAAGGGAATCACGGTGGTCGTGATGTGGAACGCCGGAGGGGAGCGCGAGGAGAGGAGTTGAGCGAGGAGCGCAGTAAAGGAGGAGGACCTTGCCTCAGTACCGTATCTCGGCTTTTCCGTCGTGTGGGAGCGCTCTGGCGAGCTGTACTTCCGGGTTACTGCCGGTCTTCATGTGGACGGACTCAGGCAGGGCGGAGCAGCTACTAAGTGGAGAGAGTTAGGCTTGAGGAGGCTGAGAGGTCTCCTTAGGTGAGAGCAAGGGGAAAGTGTGTCCAGAAGAGGAGGTAAGGATGGGCAAGGGAGATGGGAAGCCTGGAAAGAAAGGAGGGGTGGAGGAAAGGGAGAAGAGGGGAAAGGTGTCATCTGTGAGATCCTCATCTATGGAGGAGGGGAAAGGGGGAAATGGGGGACGGCTTCGCAGCAGGTCTCCTCAGAGGAATAATGAAGGAGGGTTGGTTCAGGACTTCTCAGGGTCGGAGTGTCAGGAAAAAAGTGATTTGGAGGAGCTGGGGGCTTTGGGGAGTGGTGTGTTGGAGGCAGAGAAGATGCAACATGATAGTGTGTGGAAGGTGGTATTGAAACCTGATAGTCGCGAAAAGACATTTTTGGGGGAGAATCCATTGGAAATTGCTAGATGGATAGAGGCAGCTGTGGGGGATGTTACTCGGGTGCTAGTAGTGGCTGGGGGTCGGTTGCTAGTGGAGGGAACGAATGCTGATAGCAAAGATAAGATTCTGGAAGTGCGTTGTTTGGGTAGACATGCGGTACATGCGATTGATCAAAGTGGTGTGTCGTGTAAGGGGGTGTTGTATGGAGTGCCGGTGACTGTAAGTATGTCTGAGATAGAAGATAAATTAGTGGATGTTGGGGTGGTGGAAGCATGGAGGTTGGGAAGGAGAGATGCACGTGGGGATGTAATATCTACGACAGTAGCAGTGAGATTTGCGAGGAAGGAGTGTCCGGAAATGGTGGAGTTGGGTTATCAGAGGTTCCGTGTGAAAGCTTATGTAGCGATGCCAATAAGGTGTTATAAGTGTCAACAGTTTGGGCATATGGCGAGAGTATGCAGGAATGAAAGACATTGTGGGAGGTGTGGAAGGGATCATGACATTAAGGAATGCAAGGTGGAGACTCCGATGAAGTGTGTGAATTGTGGGGGAGGGCATTCTATTGCGTTTAGGGGGTGTGAGAGTCACAGGGTTGCGAGAGAGGTGGTGCAGGTTAGGGCGGCGGAAGGTTTGTCATATGCGGAGGCTGTAGCAAAGGTGAAACCGGCACGGGTAGCAAGTGAGGTGAATGCGAAAGAGTTGGTAGTGGAAGAGGGTGTGGGAAGGAAGAAAGTGATGGGTGAGGTGAAAGGCAAAGAAATGGTGATTGTTTCAAAAACTGAGTTTATGTGTTTCATAGTGAGTGTGCTGGAGTTGGTTCAAAGGAATGCTTCTATTAGTGTGTCAGATCTTACGAAAGGAGTGGTGGAAGCGGGGAGGAGGTATTTGAGTGTTGTGGATGTGGTGGAAGAGGATGTATTTAAGATGGTCGCTAAAATGCGGAAGCAGAGTGGGATCCCGGCATGAGGATTTTGCAGTGGAACGCGAGAAGTTTGTTGAGAAATGGACAGGAGTTAAAAGCGGTGTTGTGCAGGGAATTGAATGTTGACGTGGTTTGTATTCAGGAGACGTGGTTGAGGGGTGATCTGAGGTTTGTGATACCGGGTTTTGAGTTGTTTCGTAAGGATAGGTTGGAAGGGAGAGGGGGGGGGTGTGGCTCTAGCGGTTCGAAAGGGGTTGGTAGCAAGAGAGATTGTGGTGGATGGAGAAGTAGAGGCGATTGGGGCGGGGATACGGGTAGGAGGATCGGAAATATTGGTGCTGAATTATTATAATCCGTGTGAGGTGGTGGAAGTGGGTGTGCTGTCTGGAGTGATAAGGGGACATGTGGGACCTTGGGCCTCATTCCGAGTATGGCGGTAAGGGATAGCGGCCACCGCTAACGAGAGCGGTGGCGGTAATCCCTTACCGCCATACTCCGAGTTCCCTTAGCGCCATGGTGCTTTTAACACCTGCTTTTAGCAGGCGTTAAATACCATGGCGCTAAGGGACCTTGATGTTAATTACGCCACCGTAATTTACGGTGGCGTAATTGACGCCTTCCCCACTCCCATTTTGCCCTATGGGGCAAGAATGGGAATGGGGAAGGGTAAATGGGGATTGGGGAATTACCGCCCCGCCAACCTTGGAATGGGGCGGTAATTCCGCCAACCACCAAGGCGCTGCCGGTCCGGGTACGGCGTCAACCAAGGCGTTAATAGCGCCATTGGTTAGCGCCGTACTCGGAATGAGGCCCCTTGTGTTTTGTGTGGCGATTTTAACAGTGCCAACACGTTGTGGGGTAGCGACCGGACAGATACAAATGGGGAAATGTTGGAGGACATGGCGGATGAATTGAGACTGGTTTTGCTGAATGATGGTTCAGGTACGCGGTTAGATGTGAGGACTGGGAAGCTGTCGTGCTTGGATTTGACCTGGGTGTCTGCTGCTATAGCGGGTGAATGTGATTGGGAGGTGCGTGTGGAAGGGGACATGGGGAGTGATCATTCTGGTATATTGGTGACTGTAAGGGGTGAGGTAGGGATCAGGCCACGGATGACTGGGAGAAGGTTGAATTTTAAGAAGGCTGATTGGGAGATGTATAAAAGAGTGTGCCAGGAAGTGATTGTTTCTCGAGGTAGAGGTGAGGGGGTGGATGAATGGAATGAATATTTGGTGCAGGGAATGAGAGCAGCATCTGAGGCGGCAGTTCCAGAGATTGAGAAGGGGAAGAGTGGGAAGATTGAGGTACCTTGGTGGACGGTTGAATGTTCGAGAGCTGTGGCAGAACGTAAGAAGGCTAGGGCCAGGGCGGTAAGGTCAGGAATGATAGCAGATTTGGTGACATATAAAAAGGCTAAAGCTAAGGCGCAGAGAGTAATTCGGGAACGGAAACGTGGTTATTGGAGGGGTTATTGTGGGTCCTTGGGGAATGATTCCGGTGTGGGTGAGGTATGGAAACAGTTCAAGCGGATGTCTGGATTAACGAGTTCACAGGGTGGAATGACAGTGTTGTTGAAAGGAGAAGAGGTGATTAGTGAGGATGGGGAAAAGGCGAATTTGATGGGGGAGTATTTAGCCGAGGTGCACAGTTCGGGGAATTTTCCAGAAGCGGTGAGGTTACGAATGGGTATAGTAGAGGAGGAGATGCGGGAGGTGTTGGCAAATGTTGGGCCTTGGGAAGAGCAATATGAGGTCCTGTTTTCGATGTTGGAGTTGGATGGTGCGATCCGGAAGGGGAAGTGGTCAAGTCCAAGGGTGGATGGTGTTATGTATGTATTTTTAGAGAAGTTGCCGGTAGAATGTAAGATGGAGGTATTAGCTCTGATCAATGAGATTTGGAAGAGTGGTGTTTTGCCGAAGATATGGAAAAGAGCGATTGTGGTGGCGATTTTGAAGGGTGGAAAGGTTCCAACGGAGTGTAAGTCATATAGGCCGATTGCATTGGCTGTTGTGATGTGTAAAGTTATGGAACGGATGGTGGTTGAGCGATTGGGGTTTTATTTGGAGTCGAATGGGTGTTTGAGTGATTTTCAGAGTGGGTTCAGGAAGAATCGGTCGGTGGCTGATCCATTAGTGAGATTAGTGACTGGGGTGGAAGAGGCAATATGTGATGGAGAGTTGGTGGGAGCGTTCTTTTTGGATTTGGAGAAGGCTTATGATATGGTGTGGAAGAGTGGGTTGTTGGTAAGATTGTTGGAGGTGGGTGTGAAGGGGAGGATGTTTCGGTGGATAAGGGCATTTTTGGCGGATAGGACCTTTCAGGTGAGAGTGAGGGGGGTGCTGTCTGAAGTTTGGAAGATGGAAAATGGGACACCGCAGGGAAGTGTGATTAGTGCAATGCTGTTTAATGTAATGGTGGATGGACTGATTCGGGCTATGATGGGATTCGGGTGTCAGGTAGATTTCTTTGCGGATGATGGTGTGGTATGGGTAAGAGGGCGGAGTTTGTTGATGGTGCAGAATCGGTTGCAAGCTGTGATAGTACGCATGGAGGAGTGGTGTGGGAAATGGGGCTTTTCGGTGTCTGTGGAAAAAAGTGTGAGTATGGTGTTTTCGAGGAGAAGAGTGCAGCAGGAGATGAACTTGGTTTTGAAAGGTGTGAGGGTGAAGAGTGTGAAGGAGTTCCGGTACTTGGGGGTGATTCTGGATAGAAAGTTGAATTGGAATATGCAAGTGGATGGAGTGATGGACAAGTGTAAACGCAGGTTGAATTTGTTGCGGGCGGTGACTGGGAAAGAGTGGGGTGCGCAGCAGAAGTGTTTACGAATGTTATATAAGGGATTGATTTTGAGTGTGCTAGATTTCGGATGTCAGGTGGCAGTGGGTTTCACAAAGAGTCAGAAGTTGCGGTTGGATAGGATGCAGGTGAGAGGGTTGAGAGTGTGTTCGGGTGTGATGAGATCCTCTCCAATGAATGCGGTTCAGGTACTTGTGGGGGAGATGCCATTGGGATTGAGAAGGGATGTGTTGAATATGAGGTGGTGGATGAAGTGTAGTGCGAAGAGTGTGGCTCATCCGGTACGTGAATGTTTTCGGTATAATTGGAGGTTTGACTATTATGGGGATCGGTGGAGGAGGAAAGGGGGCACTTTGGGGTTTCACATGTGGGAGAAGGGGGTGCAGTGGGGTGTGGGCGAGTTGATGGTTGTGACAGATATGGATCTAGTGAGGTGTCCGATGTGGATGATGGGGTCTCCTAAGGTGTGCTTGAAGTTGACGAGTGTGGTGTCAAAGAAGCGGGGATTGCGGGGTGAGATCAAAGATTTGGGTCAGGCATATGTGGCAGAGAAAGAAGGGTGCAGGGTGTTCACGGATGGTTCAAAGGATCCGGTATCTGGAAGAGTGGGAATGGCGTATTATTTAGAAAGCACGGGGGAGTATAAAGTGGGGCGTCTGACGGATGATGTGTCAATTTGTACGGCGGAGTTGGTGGCGATTGCAATGGCGATTGAAAGGGTATGCGAGTTGAGGTTTGAGAAAGTAGTGGTATTTTCAGATTCATTGAGTGGGTTGCAGGCGATTGTGGCAGGGGATGGTGATAGGAAGGATGTGATTTTGAATATCAGGAGAAAGATTGATCGGTGTGTGCGTGGGGGGATGGATCTGGAGTTGGCGTGGGTCCCCAGTCATAGCGGCATTCTGGGAAATGAGTTAGTGGATCTGGCGGCGGGTGAGGGTATGAGAAGGGAAGCTTTTGATGTAAGATTGCCTTTGAGTGTGGATGAGATGAAGGCAGTGATGGTGAGGGGGGTCATGGATGAGTGGCAGGAGAAGTGGGTGAGTGGGGTGAAAGGTAGGTGGATGTTTGGTATTCGTGAGAAAGTGTCAGTAAAGGTGGATTCGGGAAGTCTAGAATGGAGGAGGGGGGAGGAAGTGATGCTGAATCGATTGAGAATAGGGCATGTGGGGCTGAATGAATGTCTGTTTAGAGTGGGGAAGCGAGAGTCGAGGGATTGTGCGGTGTGTGGAGTGCCTGAGACTGTGGAACATTTTCTGTTTAGGTGTGAGAGACATGCTGTAGAGAGAGAATTGATGAGGGTTCGATTGACTGCGCAGGGTGTGGCTGAGTTGAGTGGGAAGGCTTTGTTGGGAGGTGACGGGGTGAGTGGCAGGAGGAGGAGTAGTTTATTGTTGGATTTTGTGAGGCAGACAGGGCGGTGGGAGGAATTGTGAGTTTTACGTGGGTCGAATGCTGAATGGTGGATAGGTGCACATCATCCAATTGGATGGGGAAGCGCCTGCGTGGGTCCGTCCACGCCTACTCTAATTTAAAGAAAGAAAAGTGTTCTGCTGAACTAGTAGAAGCTATAATGGAGAGTTAATTCATATGACACTAGTTGCACGTTTTCAAACTTTCAGATGGAAGTCACACAATGAAATCTTTAACTCACTGATGATAATGTAATATCTATGTGGTTGTCGGAATCCTTGAGAGCTGTCTGTCGTTGGATTCGTCAGCTATGTATAAATAAAATGCCGCGTAATAGACAAAGGGAGCTATTTTAGTTTGGAAGTGGGTTGGAAAGTAGAGTTTGCTGCCAGTTTTACCAACTTAGCTCCTTTTCCCACTCTGTCAAACAAATGGGCCTGTCTTATTGCCAGGGTAGATGTTCATCCTGGTGGTAATGATATGGATTCTTATGGAATCTGCTGAACTAGACCCCCCCCCTGGCAAATACAGGCAGTTTCTCCTGGAATCCATTGTAAATGACTCATGCATTGGTTCATTTCTGAATTCCTTATAATGTTCCAATACAATTACGAGAATAGGACGTCATGATTATGTTTACTCTTCATGTTTCCTTTATGTGGTGCAAATGTTGAAAATTACTCAGAAGGGCCATTTTGCACTTAAGTGGAAATGGTTGCGGTCCCTTCCATGCAATTTACATTTAGAGTCACATGACCCCCAAATGCTCATCATCATTCAAAGTTTATTTGAATTAAGCATCCATCAAACACAAAAATCAAGTATATATAAAAAAGGTTAACAATAATAAGTATATCAAATAAAAAAAGAGTAAACGAGAACAGCAGAATAATTGACAATACTTTTTACAAGTATGTTATGAACCATATTTTTCAGTACATTACAACATTGAACATTCCTTTAAAATCCCCTTTCTCAGATACATAGCTCTTTTCAAGTAGGACAGAAGAGGCCAAGCGGTCAGCTCAGAGTCTGCTGTTAGAAGGAAGCGTAAAGCCGGCCTACAGTGGCGGATGTTAGTAAACTTAACCTGCAACATGGTGGACCTTCTAATATCCCCATATGCTGGACACAATAGTATACAGTGCTTGTTGTCTTCCCTCTCCGCCCCACAAGCTGTGCAGATTGGATCATTAAGGAAGCCAGGCACCTTTTCTGTCTAGCCCCTTTGCAGTAGGCAAGCGAGCCCCACAAAAGGTAAGGCTGCATTTCGGACACTCTGCTTATCGGCACATGTTGATTTGCAGAGTGCATTACACGTTCCGAGTTGTCCCACGCTTTTATGTAACCCCCCCCATAGAGTGCTTGTTTGTGAACACTGATTTGCATACCCACAATACATTCTGAGTAGCTCTGAACCTCTGGAGAATTGCAAGTGATTGCAGCTGGGGGGCACACTCGCGTGTAAGCTGAAATGGCTTATTCTACTCTCAGTTACAGGTAGAAGGTTTTTTTTTGTAATCCCACGTTACAATGATGATGTCTGCTAAACAAAAGCCTATGCTCCAATCACAAACATTTATGGAAGGGGTCTAAGAAGAAGATGAAGGAGAAGAAGAAGAAGAAGGAGAAGAAGAAGAAGAAGAAGAAGAAGAAGAAGAAGAAGAAGAAGAAGAAGAAGAAGAAGAAGAAGGAGAAGAAGGAGAAGAAGAAGAAGAAGAAGAAGAAGGAGAAGAAGAAGAAGAAGAAGAAGAAGAAGAAGAAGGAGAAGAAGAAGAAGGAGAAGAAGAAGGGGAAGAAGAAGAAGAAGAAGCAGAAGAAGAAGAAGAAGAAGAAGAAGAAGAAGAAGAAGAAGGAGAAGATGAAGGAGAAGAAGAAGGAGAAGGAGAAGAAGAAGAAGAATAAGAAGAAGAAGAAGAAGAAGAAGAAGAAGAAGAAGAAGAAGAAGAAGAAGAAGGAGAAGGAGAAGAAGAAGGAGAAGAAGAAGAAGAAGAAGAAGAAGAAGGAGAAGAAGAAGGAGAAGAAGAAGGAGAAGAAGAAGAAGAAGAAGAAGAAGAAGAAGAAGAAGAAGAAGAAGAAGAAGAAGAAGAAGAAGAAGAAGAAGAAGAAGAAGAAGAAGAAAGAAGAAGAAACTCCACGTTGATGATATTTAATCAGGGTGAAACATACATGTAATATACTGCATCCTTGACAGCTGTCTGTATTAGGTTGATCAAGATATGTATAAAATACTGCTGATCTCTAAGAACAAGTCAATATACTGGATACAAAAACCTGCTTTTGGGCTACTTTGCACCCTCCTTTGCCGAGTGGCTCTGAAGTGGAGGTGAACCTCTACAAATGGTCGACATGGTTACCCTAGTGGAATGTGTAGGTTATTAGCTAAAATGGCAAAATGTGTTATATTTGTGTGTGTGTCTGAGTTTGTTTGTGTTTTTGTCGAAGTTATAGACCTATCTAGCTATGGTTTTTTGAACTAAAGCGATACAGGTGAATGTCCCCATTCAAGAATCCCACTTAGCTAACCGTTAGTCATCGTAATGCCAGAGCAGGCATTAACAGTGTGGCAAATATTCCACTTGCCTTTGAAAAACCTAATATTCAACCATTGGATATTGCACAGACCTGGTTTTCCGACAGTTTCACCACATACTTGGATGCCGCCGCCTGTCCAGCAATATAGAGACTAGTAACAAAGTTCCAAGATCAGTATCATACCAAAATGTCGAATGTAATTACTGAGCAGCCGAACAAGTGGGGTATATGCTTCCGATGTATAGCAGTTTTTTGAAATATAAATTGTGTGTGGGGGTAGGGATATTAATAAGGCATGTGGGTTGTGAAGGGGATTGCTGCGGTGGTCTCCCTTTGCATTAAAAGATGCAGTGGGAAATTTGAAGGGATCATATAGATCCGGAAAATGTGTGGTAATGGATATCCCCAACTTGTGTAATAGAATAAAGACCACCTCAGAATGGCTGGATGTATTCACTAATCTCACAATTACTGTGAAAGAAGTTGTTAATTAGTACGTTGACCGAACCAGCATTATTATTAATATTCACTATTATTCCTTATTAGATTATCAGACAGGCTCTTGTTAGTTGTGTCTAAGTCTTGATAGTAGCACAGCACATTAGGAAGGATTTCACATTGTCCAATGCTGGCTGTGAAACACTTAACCAGTCTTGGCTGCAAGGGTGACACTGTATTGCATTCTCGTGCTTGAAGCTCTGCATTTATAAAATGCAGAGGAGTTTAACATGGCCTTCGAATAGGAACATGATCTGGGCTCTCTGCTTTAGCCCATTTCTACAAAGCAAGAGTGTAAATGGTAGGTGGTTGAGAAAAGTGTGCAGTACTTTGTCTAACTAGAAATAAAATGTAGACACCTAGTCCTCAGCCTGAACCTGGCTAGCAAGCGAGTGCTGCACCAAAACTGAAGGGCACAGAGGGACAAACCTGGGGAAATCTAGGGAGGAGAATATATTTATTTGTATTTGTAAAGCGCACGTACATCCCACAGGCATCGAGGCGCTGTTGCAGCAGTTGTCTTATTTGCACATATTTGTCTTAGTTACGTGAGTATGCTTGGCTCATGGTTACAGTGAGCAGGAGACATATGAAGGCGGTATTGTGAATGGAGATCATCATACAGTAGACATGATTTGGCTCTCGGTTGCAGTGAGCAAGATACATTTTAGGTGTACAGAACACCCGTAGGCTGGTATGACAAATCAGCCATATTGAGATCTGTGAATCAAGGCCTTTAGGTGAACAGCATTGTTTTGATAGCTTTCCCAAAAGCAAGTTGCGATTCAAGTTTTCTGGCTGGGGGAGGTAGGGCATTCCAGTGTGAGGCTGCCAGTACCGGAAAGCTGGAGCTTCCTGCTCGCATTCTCTTAGATTTAGGCACAGAAATCATGTTCGTGTAGGCTATTCTGGTAGCTCTGGTGGGTACCTGCTTAAAACCTCTTTGTGCTAAGTATAGGGGTGCACGGTTGTTGATGCACTTGTGTGTTAGAGCAAGGGCTTTAAAGACTATCCTCTCTTTAATGGGTAGCCAGTGAGCTTGCTTTCTGGTCTCCGAAATGTGTTACCTTTTAGAGATGCCAGTAGCTGCCCTAAGGGCATTATTCTGGACTATCTGCAGTTTGGAGAAGTTTTTGTTGGAGGTCCTTAGGAAGAGGGCATTACAGTAGTCTAATCTGGATCCAATTATGGCTCTTGCAATGGTGAGGCAGTTGGTCTATGATAGATAAGGTCTGGCTGCGTTAATTAGTTTGGAGTGATAGGCGGAGGTCGAGGAGCTGGCATTGACCTGCCTATTCATCGAGAGGTCTGAGTCCAGGTAGACGCCCAGTGTCTTTACAGCTTGTGATACTGGGATAAACGAGTGGTCAATAGTGAAGGAAATGTATTGTTTGTCCATTTTTTTTAGTGTGGCCGGTGATCCTATGATCAGGAGCTCGGTTTTCTTCCCATTGAGGAATAACCAATTCTCGGCCATCCAGGTTTGGATAGTGGAATAGATGGCCTCGAGGGTGGCCGAATTGGCGCCATAGTCACCTGTGAGTGGGATGAGGACCTTTGTGTCAACAGCACAGTTGGTATATGTGATGCCCAAGGCATCCAAGATTTGGAACAGGGGCCTTGTAAACAGGTTATAGAGGGTGGGAGAAATGCAGGATCCTGTGGGACTCCACATTTGATGAGGCTTGGGAGGGCACAGGCTGAGTCCGAGAAGACTTTCATAACCCTTTCCTGAAGGAACAAGGTGATCCAAGCAATGGCTGTAGTGGAAAAGTTGGCACTAGTGGACAAGTGGTTTGCAGAGGGTATTATGGTCCACTAGGTCAAAAGCTGCTGATAGATCAAGGAGCAGGAGAAGAGCGGGTTTGCCGGCGTCTCTCAGGTCATCCATTTGATTCTTTAGGTCTAGGAGGGCAGTTTTGGTGCCGTGTGCTGGACAGAATCCTGACTGCCTAAGGCCAAGCACATTATTTTCCTCCAAGAACTTTTGGATTTGCAGATAGGCTGCTTTGTCCAGAATTTTTAGAAGGAAGGGGACTGTCGTGATGGGTCTATAGTTTCCTGGGAAGGTAGGGTCAAGGGTCGGCTTTTTAAGGAGAGGGCAAACCCATGCTTCCTTGAGACTAGTGGGGACATGGCCGGATTGGAAAGAGGCGTTAATGAACGCTGTGATGAAGGGGGCAAGGGGAAGGGCGCATTCTTTGATAAGTTGAGCTGGGCAAGCATCCCCCTTGCAGGATGATGGTTTAATTGAGTTGAGGAGAGTGATAACCACTTGTTTGCTCATGTCCTTGAACTCAAATGAGGGGGAGACAACGCTAGCAGAGGTCCGAGAATGAGATATCTGGTGACTCAGGGCTTGTTGATGGGTTATGATTTTTGTTCTGGAGCATGTTGAGCTTGTACAACATAGCCGTTTGGATTTTGTTGCACCAATCTTCATCCTTTTGGAGTGTTGGTGGGGGGGTAGTGGTAGTTTCCAGCTCCCTGAAAATGGCAAAGATTTCTTTGGTGTCGTATTTTGCATTTGCTATCCTAGAATTGAAGGAAGAGGCTTTTGCTTTAATAATTGCTGCTTTATATTCTTTGGATATAGCCTTGAAGGTGGACTTGGTGGCGTCATTGGTTTTTGCTTTCCAATGGGAGAGCGCTTTCCTTTTTTTGGCTCTGAAGTCGTATAGCTCTTTGGAGAACCAGGTGTTGGAATGCTTGGACCGCTTGGCCTTTTTCAAGGTAAGGGGGGACAATTGTATCCACTGCCTGAGAGATGACTGTTTTAAACACTTCAGCAAGGGTTTCTGGGTCATTGGAGCCAGGGGCCTGGAGGGCCGGAACTAACAGATAGGGTGTAAGCCTTTCTTTAGTTAGTTGCCGGGCACTTCTTGCCATAGCAGCAGGTAGGGGGGTCGGTTTGAGTTGGTCCCTGCAGACCTTCATTTCAAACATGAAAGAATGATGATCAGACCATGGAATGGGAGAAACGTCCGTGACTCTGATGGAGCAGTTGTGATGAGCAACCCAGTCGAGGGTGCAGCCTTTGCTATGTGTGGGTACTTTGATGGCCTGAGTGAACCCTAGGGAGGATATGGCTTGCCAGTCCTATAAAACTCTCCTCACTGTGAATGGAGTTTCAGAAACTAACTTTTCTTAATAACGTTTGAACCCTTGCATGAATAAATCAGGTAGGATTCTACAGTTAAAATTCAAGGCAGCAGCCTCAGCATTGCACATTTCAGAATTGTTCCTGACCCACTTCATTATTTTGGGTGTTTTGTTGTTTTGGGTTTGCTCTTCTGTTGATCAGCTTCTCGTGTGGGTTTTTCTTAGAGGGAAAAGAAATTATCCAAATATCTCAAAATTGGAAGCTTCCATTTTCAGGATTTTGCCATCTACGTAGATCTTATCAGGAACTGATGCACTGAAAGAATATACGACAATCAAGCCGATTTCGAGAAATAATCCACATGCCCTTACACCACAGCCTCTCATGATGCACACTCTTATGACACACACTCTTACAACAGATGCTATTATGATGCACCTACGTATGACACACACCTGACACTCACAATGTCAACACGTGCTCTTGCACAGCACAATCTTATACACATGCTCTTGTAACACACTCATTTGCAACACATATTCTTATAACACACAAGTATGACACTCAGATTTATGACGCACACTCTTAGAACAGACGCTATTATGATGCACCCACGTATGATACACACCACACACACCTAACACAATTTCAACACTGCGCTTGCACTCAACAATCTTGCAGCACATGCTCTTTTAACACACACATTTGACATATTCTTATAACACACACTTATGACACTCAGATTTATGACACACACTCTTGCAACAGATTATATTCCAAATCACTCATGTATGACACACACACACACACATGCACAGACACCCAATACTCACAATTTCAACACCTGCTCTTGCACCACACAATCTTACACCACATGCTCTTGTAACACACACATTTCGAACACATATTCTTATAACACACACTACAGATGCTATTATGATGAACCCACACATGACACACACCACACACACACACACACACAAATAACACTCACATTTGCAACACATGCTCTTGCACCACACAATGTTACACCACAAGCTCTTATAACACACACATTTCCAACACATATTCTTATAACACACACTTATGACACACAGGGGGTCATTACGACCCAGGCGGTAAGTACGCCAACTTTACCACCATGGTGTAAACCATGTTTACGCCATGGTGGATGGTGGATTTACCGCCCCATTCCAAGGTGAGTGGGGCAGTAAATCCCCATTTCCCATTTACCCTTCCCCATTCCCATTTTTGCCCCATAGGGCATAATGGGAGGGGGGAAGGCGCTAATTACGCCACCGTAAATTACGGTGGCGTAATTAGCACCAATGCGGTTTAGCGCCATGGATTTTAACGGCTGCTAAAAGCAGCCGTTAAAATCGGAATCAGGCGTTAAGAGTTAACGATGGCGTTAACCCTTAACGCCTGAGTTGTAATGAGGACCACAGACTTATGACACACACTCTTATAAAAGATTCTATTACGATGCACCCACACATGACACCACACTCCCACACACACCTAGCACTCACAATTTCAACACTTGCTCTTGCACCACACAATCTTACACTGCATGTTCTTATAACACACATTTCCAACACATATTCTTATAACACACACTTCTGACACTCAGACTTATGACACACACTCTTATAACAGATGTTATTACGATGCACCCACGTATGACACACACCTAACACTCACAATGTCAACACATGCTCTTGCACAGCACAATCTTATACACATGCTCTTGTAACACACTCATTTACAACACATATTCTTATAACACACACTTATGACACACAGACTTATGACACACAGTCTTATAAGATGCTATTATGATGCACCCACACATGACACCACACTCACACACACACACCTAACACTCACAATGTCAACACATGCTCTTGCACAGCACAATCTTATACACATACTCTTGTAACACACTCATTTACAACACATATTCTTATAACATGCACTTATCACATTCATACTTATTACACATGCTCTTATACCACTGTTCTGCAACCCAACACTCTTACAACACACAATTACCAAAAACAGTATTAAAACACATTCTCTTATAACACACACACATTTACAACACACATGCTTATAACACATACTTATGACACTCAGACTTATGACACGCACTCTTATAACAGATGCTATTACGATGTAGCCACACATGACACACACCACATACCACGCACAGACCTAACAATCACAATTTCAACACATGTTCTTGCACCACACAATCTTACACCACATGCTCTTATCACACACACATGTACAACACATATTATCATAACTCAATAACACACACTTATGTCACTCAGACTTATGACACACACTCCTATAACAGAGGCTATTACGATACACCCACACATGACACACACCACACACACCTAACACTCACAATTGCAACAGTTGCTCTTGCACCACACAATCTTACACTGCATGCTCTTATAAAACACACATTTCCAACACGTATTCTTATAACACAAACTTATGACACTCAGACTTATGGCACACACTCTTATAAAATATTCTATTACGATGCACCCACGCATGACACACACCTAACACTCACATTGTCAGCTCATGCTCTTGCACCACGGAGTACACCACATCCTCTAATAACACACCCATATACAACACATATTCTTAAAACACACACTTATCACATTCATACCTATTACACATGCTCGTATTCCACTGTTCTGCAACCGGACACTCTTACAACACACAATTACCAAAAACAGTATTAAAACACATTCTCTTCTAACACACACACATTTACAACACACATGCTTATAACACACACTTATGACACACACCACACACACACACACACACACACACACACACACACACACACACACACACACACACACACCTAACACTCATAATGTCAACACATGTTCTTGCACCACACAATCTTACACCACATGCTCTTATAACACACACATTAATAGCACGTATTAGTATAGCACACACTTATGCCACTCAGACATATTACACATGCTCTTACACCACTGTTCTCAAACACTTCTACAGCACACACTTACGAAAAACACTATTAAAACACATGCTCTTAGGACACACACACACTTAAGACACTCATACTTACGAAGCACACACTTCTGACACATGCTCGTCCATCACATTCTCTTACACCAGATTCTCTTATGATGCATGCTCTTGGTCACACACACACACACGCGACTCCCCACCTCATAACACATGCACTAAAGACACACACACTCACGACACCAAAGATATCCAGAGATCTCTGTGAAGCTATTACGCAAATGCTCACATGTTGGCAGGCTCCTTTTTTGCCTATTATCCTTTCACAGCCATAACATGAGCTCCACTTGGTGGGGAGAAATACTGCAATTTATAATGCAAAGAGGATAGCCTATCAAAGTGATGTGAGGTGTTGTGTTGATCACACGTGCAGGTGGCCTTTACACTAACAGTGTAACATGTTCGGAGCTTGCAGTGCCAAGCTCATGACAGCAGCTGTTCTTCATGTGCTGTTCTAATTGGAATGTTTTTAGCCGGCTGTGTACAGGCCAGCGAGGTAACGACCCGGTGAGAGCTAATCAGAATGCGTGTTGCATTTTGCTTGACTCTCGCTGGGTACTAAAGCACATTATATACTCCCCCAACAAAGAACTACACAGGATATACATACATGCAGGCACACACACTTGGAGTTTGGGAGGTAATAGGTGTGGGAACAGGGATAGCAAGGTAATGCAGAGTGTGTAGAGTTGTGAATACGAGGGAACATTTGAAACACGTATGTCTATACTGCCTTGTACTAAGGAAAGACAGATGTGAACCTTTTAAGATATGTGCTGCTGTCGTGTATACGTGTGATGCAGAGAATTCTTGCTTGAGAGTACGCAAGGGACAAAACCCTGGCCTTACATGAGCCGCAGCCCGCTTCTGGCCTAATCGTATCAACATGAAATTAGTGAAATTAAAAACGGGAAACACCTAACACGCTATGCACGGTTTGGAAATGCACTGCAACGGTAGTTCTTCATTTACTAGGCATGTGTATAATAGGTGACGGTTACTTGAACTTTATAAAAGTGGAATTAGAATTTTTTATGTGGAATTTGTACTCTGTGTGTGCCATTTTTTCCTTTGTTTTTTTTTTTTTCTTTTCTCCTTTATGCATTTTTAGGGTGTGTGTTGTTTACTTATAACCGAATGACGCTAAAATAAAATAAAAAAATTTGAAAAATCAGCATCATTCCAAACCTTCTTCCAAATGTGAGGCGAATGAACCTGGCAGGGAAAGGTGGGGCAGGATATGTCAGGAAGGGACTTCTTTAATGTGCATTTACATAGAGCTTTAAGTGGGCCGTGGCCTGCCGGGGCTGGGCCCCAGCAGTCTCCAGAATTTGAGGCTGATGAACCTTGTAGGGAAAGGTGGGGCAGGATCTGTCAGGAAGGGACTTCTTTAATGTGCATTTACATAGAGCTTTAAGTGGGCCGTGGCCTGCCGGGGCTGGGCCCCAGCAGTCTCCAGAATTTGAGGCTGATGAACCTTGTAGGGAAAGGTGGGGCAGGATCTGTCAGGAAGGGACTTGCTTGAAAAATACCAACACTCAGCCAAGCTTTGGCCAGGATGCGGGAGCATTCAAAAGTTAACACTCTGCCTTCGTTTACTTGGACCCCAGTCCGAAGACCAGGGGCCTCATTACGACCCAGGCGGTAAGTTACCGCCTGGGCCGTGACTTTACCACCATGGCGTAAACTACGTTTACGCCATGGTGGTAGGCGGACTTACCGCCCCATTCCGAGGTCGGCGGGGCGGTAAGTCCCCAATCCCCATTTACCCTTCCCCATTCCCATTTCTGCCCCATAGGGCATAATGGGAGTGGGGAAGGCGTTAATTACGCCACCGTAAATTACGGTGGCGTAATTAACTCCATGGTCCCTTAGCGCCATGGATTTTAACACCTGCAGGTGTTAAAAGCTCCATGG
This sequence comes from Ambystoma mexicanum, assembly GCF_040938575.1. Classification (NCBI taxonomy): domain Eukaryota; kingdom Metazoa; phylum Chordata; class Amphibia; order Caudata; family Ambystomatidae; genus Ambystoma; species Ambystoma mexicanum. The sequence continues at coordinate 69,272,473 of NC_090938.1, forward strand.
CGCTAAGGGACCTCGTACTCAGGCGGTAAGGGTCGGCGCTGTTTACGCTGCCGTAAACCCCTTACCGCCTCGGTCGTAATGAGGCCCCAGGTGTTTATGGTGCCAGCCAAACCCTGAGAGAAGGCCTGGGAACACCAGCGGCTCACATCAAGAAGAAGACTCACAAACCAAAGGAAGGACCTGCTCACCAAAGACATGATAAACCAGGCCATCAGATAATATAAGGAAAAACTAAAAACCTTTGAATTTGTTGCAGAAACATGTCTGTATACCCCAAGCACTGTCGATTGAATATTTATATATGGAATGTGATCTAAAGGGGGTCAGGCATGATTTCTATCTTAAATCGGTTAGGTCACATGAACACATGAACACCTCTGCATCTAAAACAACAGAACCATGATGGTACATTTCATGCAGGCCTTTGCCGAACTTGACAAGAGCAAATCTATGGGTATTCTGTTTTTGTTTTGTTAACTGCCTACTGTGAGTGGAATGGTGCTGGAACGGGGGTGGGGGGGAGAGGTGAAACTCATCTTGCTATACCCAAATTGAACCTCAAACTGTGTATGGTAAGCAAAGAAAACCATCTGGAGAATGTATACACTCATAGCCATAGTGGCCCCTTCTGTGATTATATCACCTGACAATTGGTCAAACCTTCTTGCCATGTTGCATTCCAGAACAGTTCTGTCATTAGAAAATATCTCCTGCTGAAATTTAACATAAGTGCAGCACTTGCCACTGGTGGGCGACGTAAAGGTATCCCACGCCTAGAGCGCGTATGTCGCCAATGTGGTACTGGAGACGCAGAACCCCTTGAGCATTTACTTATCACATGCGAGAGTCTATCTATGATCCGAGAAAAGTTACCTGAAATCATAGACTAATGATTTTAACTGCACTGACCTGTCTTCTCTTTGGCTTGATTTTATGTGCAACCATAATTTAATTATCTCTTCCTTATTTTTTAATGGTCAAGAATCTATTTAAGCCGTGGAATGTCCATGATGTTTTTTATTGACTATGCTGTTGTTGTTTTTAATGTTCGTAATGTCCTGTACTCTGTCTTATTTATAATCCCTTTTTATTACCTTTTGAATTGTATCATATTGTTATGTATATTCAAAGCCACTCGGCTATATCCATAAATGAATAAGTACAAAATGTAAGGGAAAAGGGACTTGTTTTATTTTGATTTTTTTTTTAAAGCACTTAGTAATGATTGAAATTGGACAACCAAAGCACATACAATCTAAAAAGAGTTTCACGACTTAAACAGATCATCTGCACCAGGCCTCAGAGCAAACCATGGTCAACAATCTTGCTCCAAAATTGCAGAATAGGATTTCTTCTAATTAGCCCAAGAATGACTCACAGCTAAACCCACATATCCTAGCTTCAAGTAACTTGGAGGATCTACCTTCCTTCTCAATTTCAAATCAACATGGGGAGGTGGGATTGAAGATGGCTCGGAGGGAAAATGGGCGCATCAGACAAAGGGATTGAGTACAGAGTGAGCACAGAGCGACAGAGCAGTCACAGTAACAGAGTGCAGACAAGTGCACATAGCGATAGGGAGACAGAGAGCGCAGATAGATTTAGACACAGAGGACACAGAGCGCCCCGAGAAAGTGACGGCACAGCAGGCACAGCGAGTGAGAGAGCAGAGTGGCAGAGTTTGCAATGTCAAAATGCAGCGATGAGAGAGACAGGGTGACAGCCAGACAGGGAGAAACGGCAACATAACGCATTAGGTGCGCGGTGAGACAGAGTACAAGGCAGATGAGAAACCACTGAGTTTAGAGAGCGAGGCAGGGAGGAAAGAGAGAGAGAAAGAGAGAGAGAGAGAAAGAGAGAGAGAGAGAGAGAGAGAGAGAGAGAGAGAGAGAGAAAACTAGAGCACAGAGAGAGAGAGAGAGAGAGAGAGTGGGGGAGAGAGAGTGACAGGGTTAGTTCAGCATGTCTTGTCACTGCAAGCAATTTCTTGCGGAAGAGGCAATAGTTTGGCCGGATTTAATGCACAGCATCTCTTAATTTGAATATGTGGTTCAAATAGAATCAGATTGTATCTTGTTAATCATGCTGATGTGAGATGTTGCATTTGTATTTTGTTTAATAGAACGTCTACAGAGTGAGGTACCATCACAGTTAAGGAGTGACCCTGAACCATACTCTCACTTTGCTTTACAGATGCAGCGGCAACAGCAACTGCTCTCAAACAGATCGGCAAAGCGCATGCAACAGGGTCAAGCGTGGAAGAAAAATAACCGGATGGTCTAATCTTCCCTCCATGTTCCTGCGTTAACACAGCCAATGCACATCCATTACATTCATGCACATTCAAAACGAAGGCCTTGTCATAATTTGGTGTGCCCAATACTGGTGCTGAACACCATACAGCCTTGAGCAGATCAAATGCTTTCTGGCAATCCATGTTACTAACTAACTAACTAACTAACTAACTAAATAACTAAGGAATTTCTTATATAGCGCAATCACTCACCCAAAGGTCTCAGGGCGCTTTATGTTCCACGGTAAAGGCAAAGAAATGTGCTTCTTTGCCAATGCCACCATTGGTTTTATCATTAATGAGAAGTTAGGGATCCACTGTCTGCAATACGAGGCAATGCCTATCAAGTCTCTGACCTCTTTCTGTGTATTTGGGACACACATGCTATAGATGCTTTGTATCTGTTCAGGTGTCAGTCTTCGCCCCTTCTTTGACAGTCAATAGCCTAAATACTTTGGTAAGGCAGGTGGTGATCCACCAATATATTATTATTGAGAGACATCAAGTCTACACACATCCAAATATTACCATTGGGTTCCTTAGCAATCACCACTGGAGACACCCTCTCCACTGCTTCAATCAATTATATTATCCTTCCTCTACACAAACCTCTAGTTCTTCCTTAAGTTTATTCCTTCATGTTGTAGGTACTGACCTCACTTTGTGGACAACTGGATTTGCTCCCTTTTTTAGTATTATCTTGTGGTTGAAATTTTTCAAACATAAAACTGCACTGCTAAAAACATCCTCAGATTCATCACAAATATCATTCTCCACCAGCATCACTGGTTCTAGGGAATTTGGATCTAAAATGATTCCCAAACGCTGTTGGTGTTTCAAACTTAACAACAACACACCCCTTTCCACCACCTACAAAACCCTGTGTACTTCCCTGTCTTTGAATGTAATCTCTACTTCTCTCGGCCCTAAAATTCATATAAGCCACCATAACCTTTCAGGAATAGGTCTGGTTGTACTAGTTCTGACAGACTGTACACAAGTTTCCAGAAGGTCTCTGCGCCAATTACAGTATACTTGGACTCTGAATCCACCATCATCCTCAATTCATGTAAATGAGTTATCATCACACACCATGGAGCACCTATGTCTTCTTCTTCCACTGTAGCAAATGAAAAACTCTTTTGTATCATCTTGGAAGAAATGTAATTCATAATCTGGATACCTATATCGCTATCTATATGGAATTTGTATAGTGCATCTATCACCACTGGCATCATGGCGCTAACAAGGAGATGGAGGACAAAGAAAAGAAAAACAAGTCAACCATCACCATCAACCCTATTGCAACACATTTTTGCCAGATGACCAAGTTTTTACATCTGCACCATGTCACACTCTTCAAAGCGCAACACTCAATTATCGATATGTGATCATTGTTCCCACATGCAAAGCATTCAGTCCTAATCCACTGAGACTTGCTCACAGGTTATCTACCAGTCTTCCATTGCATTTTAACACTCCTTTAAATATTCTCTGATTCCCCAGGTTCTTTGAAATCTCTTGGGTTCTTACTGCCAAAGCTGTTGATTTCACCTTTGGACTTACTTGCTAGTGTCTTAGAATATGGCGCTGGCTTTTCTGCCAATTTCATCACTGTCACAGCTTGTTCCAAAGTAAGCTGCTTTATCATCATCAATATGTCCTGAAGCCTTTTGTCAGTAGTGCCCTCAGCATCTAATTGCCTATGAAGGCAGGCACCTTATCATGCTCGTGTCCATGATAAACAACATAACGGACACATCCCACCAGGGAATCAAAGAAGGAGAGTAATTGCAAGGGAAACAAGATTTATATAAGTAAATGAATGCAAGCAAAGAACTCTGCTGCCCGAGAGCGTTCTGCCAAAAGATACACAGGCAGCACATTAAGAAGGGACTAAGCATCATACATGACATCATACATATGGTTCAGTCTAACAAACGTGGTTGGCTAGGCACATAATACTAATCCCAGCACCATAGGGGATGCCTGGGTTCCATTGGCTGCAATTGCCCCATCAATCACGATACACGTGGTCAGCTGGGCTCATCGTCACAGGGTGAAGGTTGATTGAGGTTCGCACAGATGATATACTTTGTATCTGACTAAACTAAACAGCAAAGATTGGCAGGCAAAGAATAATGACTTGCATGAACCATTACATCAAGGAAAAGGGAATTGTTCGTACAACGAAAGCAAATTTATACACATTGTAACCCTTGTTTTTATGGGGGTATTGGGCAATGGTCTTTCTCTCAGGTTTCTTATCAGATAATTTGATCTGCAACCCGTTATCACTGGGGCTTCACATTTTCAAACACACTGGAGAACAGTGTTAGTTTTAGAAGAGAATGTATGACTACTCGGAATTTGGTTTATGGTGGGCAAGTCAGGGTGGTCCAAGAATGGGCCTGGTGAGCAGATGCATTTAAAGGCAATAAGGGGCATGGGGCGAGTGGACTATGGCCTAACAGAGAGGCGGGAGATAGGGCATGAGTCGGTCACCAGAAATGGATGGAGCACTGGGGCTGGAACAGGCCTTGGTTTCACATTCTACGATGAGCACATTTTGTCAGTGTTGGATACTTGCTAATTACAACAATGAAAGGCTGAATTTCCATGAGAACAGGACACGCGCAGAGCTTGCAAGGGGGTGGAGGTGGCGCGGACTGGCTGTGCACCCTCGCTGGCAGTGGGAAAGCTGACATATCGGCAGAGAGGCACAAGGCCCAGAAAAGATGGCGTTCGGAAGGACACAAAATGGAGTCCAATATTACCAACATGAGTTGCACTTCTACATTTGTATATCTAAGATAGGTGATGCGATGTACGGAGGGGGTGAAGATGTCTCACCCTTGTCTCACACTTCATTTACCTGTTGCAGAAATGGTGCAGGGGGCCAGGAAGTGTCACCCCTCCCCCTACACATATGATACTATCCGTCAGTTTTCCAGATGTGCAGATCTTCACAAATCCACGCAATGATGCCACATGAGCGCTTATTCTTTCGTTGAGTACTTGTGAGCGTGAGAAAAACAAATGGTGCTTCAACAATACATTTATGCAAGCGCCAAACTGCTCTTTCAGTGTTTGCGCTACGTTGCTTGATATATATCATAAGCATATCCTGTCCCCTCTCCTATCTGCACCAGTGGCAATGTTTTGAAGAGTATCCTTCCCTCCATGCCCATAATATTTAACAATATTACCTCCTTCTTCTCTGGACAAAGTGCCTTTCCACCTATGGCATCAATCTTTTCTTAGAGTGATTCACCACTGAAAGATGGCGGTTCAGGATTACACAGACTGCAGAGAAGGGGCCATTTTGGGGAGAAGGTTCCAAGATCTAACTGATGTGTTCCTTTCAACCGACCTTGTTTCTGTTCACACACCTACTTGGAGTTTCTCTGTGTTGATTATTCCAAGCCAGTAGAATACGTTTACCTTTCCTAGCTGCAACTTGCAGTCAGCATCTGCAAAGAGGCTACGTGACACAGAGCTCTGTAGGTTTATCAATTAGGGCAGCTGTGAGATACTTTAGCAAAAGATACCTGTGAGGTGGGAGATGAAATTCCTATAAAAAGAATGATTTGTACCAATGCTGGATCCATTAATGAGGGAAAGGTGAGTGGCTGTTAGCTTCCTCTTAGGTTTCCCAGTAACTGTCAGATGGTCCTTGTGTCCCTTCTTGCCGCTCCGCTCATTAAATCAAAGCATTTCTAAACCTGAGGGGGGACTTCTGCACACAGCAAAACCCCTGAGAAAACCACCCGGAGATCTCATCAACTCATACCACTCACCCAGGATTACGATATTATAATTACTGCTTTGCTAATTAGATATGCGGGACAGAGTCCTTGATGAACAGTGCCTGCTGCCCTGCCGTCCCTGATAGTTTTACCTATATAATTCCCTATAGGTGAATAAGCCTGGCAGGAAATGTATAAATGCCAGGGGCTCCCGCTCTCCTTTCTTGGTTCTGGACTGAAGGCAGTCTCTGTATTGTAAGTATTTGCCATGCTATGGGGTTCCTTCTACACATGCATTTCAAGATTTCCAGTCCACCAACATATCTTTATATAACTTTTGATTTGGTATCAAAATAGTTTCAATGAATTAATGCTTGAAGCTCTTAGTGGATAAGCCGAGGACATATGAGGATTATTGAATGCTAGTTCTTCATTGGCTGATATTGACGCCACATCATCCACAAAACCTCCTGGATCACCCTCAAAATAGCCTGATAGGACATCCCCATTATATCAGGCAGGAACCTCACCTTATGCGTCAATGTCGCAGAGAACTGGAAGCACACCCGCATCCGCCTCGCCCCAGCAACCCGATGGTGGGCATTCTCGGTCTATATCGGAAGATATAGACCCTCATGCCTCGCAAGATCCGATTGGACTCATCCTCATACAGTTAGCGATAGGATAATGAGCCATACATTAGCAATGCTGGTAGGAACCTTTGCTAAATGATCAGTGTACTCACTCTATGCTACAAAGTGAATAGCCCACAGTGAGTGCTGCCACATTTCTTCGTCCCAGCCCTCCAATATACAAGCATCCTTGTCAACGATCCATGCATTGTCCACCTTGCTGCATACACACTCTATTGTGTGTTTGCCTTTGTCAGAAAGAAATAATTTTAGAATTTGGGTCTGCTCTGTACAAAAAAGCCACAATTATAAAGGATAATTAGAGTCCTCGAGGAGAGGTCTAATTCGCTATTAACACGTTGGTGGGATACGTGGCACACACATAAGCCTTCAGCCAGTACATTTAAAACCTTCAAAGTTCTATTCAGTATCTTGTTTTCAGACTGTGCTTTGTGCCAGGTTTCACCCACTGCTATAGGCTCTAACAAGATATAGGTGAAAGCAGCTTCTCCCCGCCAAATGTTAAAAGTATTGGGCAGGCCACAGAGGAGTTTGGTAACCAAATATGGCTGGTGTCTGCAGTCAGTGGCTTTCCCGATGTTTTGGACTTCAACTCCCATGATAACTCATCATTCACCATGCCGGCTAGGGCTGATGGATCTGTATTCTGAAACAGCTGAAGAGTCGAAGGTGGTAGACCCTGGAGAGTAATGAGGCTGAAGGCTGAGTTCCATAACAAGATACAGCACCCTAAAATATCCTTTTTATGTTGAGTACTGGGCTATTTGGTATAGTGTATGTATTTATTTATTGATTACATATTAGGCGCTTTTGCAGGAAATTAATTGTTTCAAAGCACCCACAGGGCAGCAGGGAGGGACCATGAGAAAGCAGTATAATTAAATGAATACAGTGGGAGAAGGAACGGCCCAGAACGTGCAAGTACTGTATATATGTCTGCCCTGTCATCGCCCTCCTTACTTTGTCTGGAAAGCATGCTATCTGCCAAATGTTTATATGTGCATCTTTTTAGGTTGTCATGTTATGTTATGTTATGTCGTGTTATGTTAGTAGACCTTCTTGAGCACAGCTTTGACCCGAGGGTATCTTGGCGCTATAGATTCATTAACCTAAAAATACAACAACACAGTTTGTAATGTGTTGCAAACAAGTTCTGCTTGTTAGAGCCGGTAGCTGACAATTCCATCAGTGCAACATAATGCACATGTTGTCGTTAGTGCCTCCCTATAAAAAAAAGGCCTGTGTATTTGCACCAACAGTTCGAATGAAAGATTTCTGAAACGCTGGGCACACCTATTTAGCGCTCCCATGGCAGCTGAAATTCTGCTGTGTGCTGTGCGTCCTGCAGGCATTGTTACCGAATGTAATAGTCAGTTACAGCAGGATAATGATGTCACACTTGCCCAGTTTACATGTCTGTATACCGACATTGAATTATTTTTATTCTAGTATCATCACTGATCGTCTTTACGCCTCTTTTTACCTCTGCTGTTTACTCCTGGGATCCCCTCCTTACAGACACGAATGCCTTGCAATCCTACCGTATCCTTGACATTATTAGAAACACTAGCCGCCTCTCGGCGCTATCGACAACATGGTAGGCGTATGATAACAGTCTGCATGTGCTATAAGCAGGCTGAAAGCGGTTCGAAGCATCGGCCTCCCCAGGATGAAAGGCTGAGCCAGCCCTCCTAGCCTGGGAACATGTGAACGGCAAGGTGCATACCGACCTCGGTTACCAGGTGCATTGGATCACTCATTTTGGATTACCCCAAATCTAAGGGAGCTGTGAAAGGTTCATGGCCCCTATGGTAGGTCCATTTAAAGATCAACGCTGCTGACCAAGACTGAAATATTGAGAGTGTGCCTGATTGAAAGATTTAGGATTGCAGAAAGAGTGAGAGAAAGAGGCGATACAAGAAGCTATGACTCATTACAGGCAATGATTTGACCACTGTGCCTTTTGCTGCAGGATGCCAATGTTCACATTATTACAGAAAAATAAATACAACCATCTGCATGCTTCATCAAGTCTCTTTAATAGCATATTATCGAGTTACATAAGAGAGAGGCAGGACAAAGTGGGTAATTACGAGTTTGGAGGCAGCCATGGTGCTATTAGCACCATGGCTGCCTCCAAACCTGGGTCCGGGTCCGGTGTCACTGGATGGGGACTTATTCCAACCTTGGAGGACCCGCTAAGTCCCCATTCAGTAAACCATTCCCCATTCCTATTTGAGCCCCCATAGGGCTCAATGGGAATGGGGAAAGAGAAAATAACGGGCCCGCTAATAGCAGGCCCGCTATTTGCTCCAAGGTCCCTTAACGGCTCCCGCTAAGACGGCTGGTCAGACCAGCCGCTTCTGCTGGGACCCGATAAGGGACCTCGGAATGAATATGGCGGTAGGAGGTTAAGGGCACTGGCAATGGCACTGGCATCCTTACCGGTGCCGTTAACCCCCTACCCCCATACTCGTAATGACCCCCAAAGTCTCTTAAATCATTCATGCTATTTTGTAAACTCAATTTAACTAATTTCATCAACTCATGGCACCCCACATCTTGCAGTAACAGGCGACAAACAGATCATGGTTGCAGGTGCTCAACCCATTGAGCTATCAGCCACTATTAACTGGCTCCTGTTGTGTTTCATACCATTAGAAATGTGTGGGCATCCTGAGCCGAGCTAACTGTGCATGGAGTGGATATTCACTTTTTCCTTCCAAGAATACACTTTCCTTGGTCACCTTAAAATCTCATCGGGTACTGACCCATAACTTGGCGGCAAAACAGAAGCAGTACATGTTATGTCAAAGGTTTTTTACCGTGCACTGTTGCCACCTGCGTGGTCTCTTGGCACCCTGGCAGATCTGTAATGCAAGGATGGGGGCAGGGATTCTTAGTAGGACAGAGTGGGGAAAAGAGCAAGCGAGCTGTGATGTGCGGCAGCTTCAGTTCGGAGAAATGGGTCACTGAGCATAGGCGTGTTCTTCAGTTGGTAGCCGCCATGTGCTGTTGGGCGAGGCTATGTGTGGTTTGTTTCATTGTCGTGGTGCTGTGAAGTGCATGCGGTTTTTGATGCTGCAGAGTTACGGTTGTGTTTAGTTCAGCGTTTCAGAAGGTGTACGCAGAAGGGTACGTGTTTAGTACGGTTAGTTAGTGGCAATACATTTCCTAAACCCAACGTTCTGACTAAAGGAAACCTATATCCCTTCCCCTGCCGTTCCTTGTAGTGTCTCGCAATTACCACCCCTGAGAGATACGTTCCCTGTGCCCCAAGGTCAATCCGTAATGTGCAAGCTTTCTGCCTCCAAGCGTATTCCTTTATGTGTGAAGCATTTCACACCCTTGGAGGTTCGATTAAGTGTAAAACATCTCTCTCCCTTGTTTCCACTTTCGGCCCTCTATTCGAGTGAGTTACACTCCTGGTCTCCAACCTCCCTTCCAAGCAAGACGCCTCTCTTCTCCCTTGCCTTCCACTCTGGTGCGGCACACTCCCCACTCTTATTCTTATATATGGGTTTGTAACAATTCCTGCTAGAAGACCTACAGACAAGGGGTGTATCATCCACTTTTACTCCCTAAAAATAGGCAAATACTCCCAAGAAATGAAAATTGGGACAAAAATACTCCCAGCAAAAAGCAGGAGATCGACACATCACACCTTGTGCTCCTGCTTTCACCCACACCGCTCCATGGATATGTTTGGACCAGTCGTGCACTTAGTACCACAAAAAGAAACTCCTATGATTACTGCCTGATTGGAAGAAGTAAACATGTCTCTTTTTTAATGTGCATGAATAGGAATAAGTATTACAAAAACATTTCCATGTTCCACTTAAAGTATTGTTACGCGCTTATAAAATTCTCTGATTGGAAATTGGACTTACATTTTTACTCCCTGAATATCAATTTGCTCCCAACTTTAACATTTAGGGAGTAAAATACTCCCTCTTCAATATCTTATCTGGAGCAGTGCCTGACCCCATCAGTCTGTTTGGTTTGATGCATTTCTCATCTCATTTATTCCTTCTTGACTGGCTCTGTGTGATGTAGAGGTTATTTAGTGTCTTTTTGGGTGCAGCAAGGGGCATAAGGCTACTATACTATTAGACTGGAAGCTGAGGCTGTTGATCTGGTGATACATTCTAAGTGCAAGAGTGACTGATTTACGCAAATATTGTTTATGCTGGATTAGGCCGGTCATTGCATGTAGGTTAAATGCCGGTCCTAAAACTGTGACAAGTTATTCGAAAAGAGGGTTTTTGGGGTGTTTTAGTGGTGACATTCCCCCTTTTCAGGCTTGTTCCTCTTGACATTGGACAGAGCATAAATCGCAGATCCGCACGCAGAACTTAAGACCCCCCATAGCAGTGCATTTCACAGAGAAACGCACTCAGTGGTACAACTACAGTTTATCATTTTGGAGCAAGTGAACTGCACTAGGAAAGGTGGCGATCTGGTGAAGCTATTCCATCAACCAGAAGTTTTCTGGATTAAGGCACTTTCCTCACTACATCCCAAAGGAATGAACATGGATTTAGATTTGAACTGTTTTATTTAAAAGAATCTTTTTTTCTTACTGGGCAGGCGATTGTGTACACCAGGCCTGGTTACCCATCTACTGGTTCTGACTGGGATGCATTGTTTTCATTGTTTCTCTTTGTCCATGATCTTTCTTTTCTATTGTTACAGGTTCTGTTTATCTTTTCACTTTGTTGGTTTCTACTCATCCTTCATATTATTTGCATGATATCGTCTCGGGTGGATAGCTCAGGGGCAACGTGCTCGCCTTGGAAGCAAGACGACACGAAGCAACAGAGGTGCGATCACTGGGTCCGCGCTTATAAACCTCTGGGTATTAAGCGCACTATAAATAACCTATCATATCATATCATGATGCCATCCTCAATGCAGGGATTTGATAGTTTTACTTCTTTCTTTTTAGTAATCTTTTTTCCCAGCTTCACGCAAACTTTGCATGCCTGAATGTGTTCAATTATAGGGTTCTACAGTTGTATACACAGTTCTATGTGATATTCTCGAATAAGGCCGGACACAAAAAAATAATGATTTTTTTCAGCTGTTTTGGTGCAGCCTTTAATATTCTAAATATATCACTCCCATCCACCCTGTGAAATTGGGGGGGTTCACCTCCCAAACCCCCCTTTAAAACCGCACAACCACCCCACCATAACCATAACTGAAAAACACCCAACTCCATGCAAATACACAAAAACACACACATGCAGACACACAACCTTCTCCCCACAACATACACACATGCATGCGAACAGAAAAAAAACACCTACCTGTCAGACATCGGCCGTCTGCCCGTCCCGGATCGATTGTGAGCCCCTGGGCGCACTCATGTGCAGTAGGGGCATGACAGTTAAGATTTAGAATTCCCGCTCTGAGTAGAGCGTTCATTCAAAATCGGTCTTTTACATTTTTTCACTTAAATTAAAAATACTTTTTCACTCCCTATGGTATACACATATATCGTAAGAAGATGCTCCTTTTGCTCTAACTTACCACATCCGGTTCCTCAACCTGTGCATGCGTGGTGCGTCTAGATGCATGGCTCTACTTGTTGAGCTGGGAGCCCAGCATGACCGCTCGTGATGGCTGAGGGACATGGTTTACTCTTATTTGCATGGCTGAAATGGTAAGATCTTACACGCTCGGTGCTGCGAATTTATTTATTTATTTATCACATTTGTAGAGCACACAAAAACCCGAAGGTGTCAAGGCACTGTGAGCTTAAAAGCATGGTTACAGATACGTACAAGTCAGCTAGGTACAGGGGATCCAATTCAGCCTTTTTCTGAAAATAGTCAGAGAGTTCCCCATTCTGAGGCCGGGTGGGAGGGTGTTCCAGAGTGTGGTGGCTTGAGCGGAGAAGCTGGATCCATCTGCTTTGGTTCTTCCGAAATTAGGCATGTGCAGGGTGTTGGCATAGGCAGTTCTGGTGGGTCTGGATGAGGTTGGTTTGGTGATACGCTCTGAGAAGTACTGGGGAGCAGTTTTATAGATGCAATGGTGTGTCAAGGTGAGACTTCTGAAGGAGATATGATCCTTCACTGGCAGCCAATGGCTTCACTGGCTTGAGAAATGTGGTCTGATTCTTTTAGGCCCAGGTCAGCGCGGAAGGCGTTGTTTTGAACAGTTTGTAGTTTATGCAGGTTATCTTTTGAGGTGACAGTGAGGAGGGAGTTGCAGTAATCCAACTTGGAACAGATGGGTGCTTGGGCGATGATGATGCAGATGTCTGTGGAGAGGTACGGTTGGCAGCTGTTGACGAGTTTGGCAGTAAATCCTGTTGAGAAGGCGATGGAGTTCACATGTTTGGAGAGTGAGAGAGTAGAGTCCAGGTGGACGCCCAGGGTTTTGACTAGTGGGGAGATTGGAACAGTGTTATTGTGAAGTGGGAATATGAGGGTTCTAGGCTGGCTGAGTGGGCTGGCTTGCCAACAAGAAGGAGCTCAATGTTATCAGCATTCAGACAAAGCCCATGGGTCGTCATCCTGGATTGGATAGATTCATAGATGTAGTTAATTTTGTTGGTGTCTTGATGATGGAAGCTGGAGAGGGGGATGAGTTGCTGGGTGTTGTCAGCTTAGTTGGTATATTTGATTTGGTGTGGGTTGAGGAGGTGTAAAAGGATCTTTGTTAAGACGCTGTAGAGGGTGGGGGAGATGCTTGAGCCCTGGGGGACCCCACAGGTGATGGTGGTTGGGGTGACGAAGTGGTTGCCACGAAGACACGTGAGGTGCGGTCAGACAAAAAAATGAGCTCCCATGGCAGGCTTCGAAGGAGAATAGGGCGTCTGTGGAGATGTGGTTGCAGAGTATGGTATGGTCAACCAAGTCAAGGCCGCCGACAGGTCTAGTAGCAGGAGGAGAGACAGTTTTCCAGAGTCACAGGCATCATCTTGTTGTTTTTTCAGGTCCAGGAGGGCAGACTCTGTGTCGTGACCAGGGTGGAAGCATGATTGGCAGGGACTTTGCAGGGGGGGGTGGGGTATTTCTAGGTGGTCTAGGACCTGTATATAGGCAGCACTGTCTATTATTTTCAAGAGCAATTGGACAGAGGTGATGGGCCGGTAGTTAGCAGGGATGGTAGGGTCTATGGAGGGTTTATTCAGGAGGGGGGTGATCCAGGCTTCTTTGATGGAGGATGGGATGGAGCAGGAGTCAAATGCTGCATTGATGATAGCAGTGATGAGGGGGATCAGGGGCTCAGAGCATTCTTTGATGAAAGGTGCTGGGAAGATTTCTGCTTTGCATATGGTGGGCTTGAGGCTGTTGACGAGCTATGCAACCTATTGGGTGGTGATGTGGCTGAATTTGAAGAGGGGGTGCTGCATAGCTGTATACATGGGAGGGATGAGGAAGGGGGATTGAGGGAGGTGCGTTTGTGCTGGATTTTTGTTTGAAGGAGGGAGATTTTGTCCAAGAGGGTTTGCTGCACGCTATTGCTCCAGGCATCACCTTTGGATATAAAGGAGGGGCAGGAGACTCTAGCTCTTGGAGGATTCGGAAGAGCTCACAAGAATCCAATTTCACGTTAGCGATTCTGTTGGAATAAGCGGATGCATTGGCGAGGTGGATGGCATTCTTATAGGCTTTGACATTGGAGGCAAATCTGGTTTTGTTCTCAATGGAAGGGCATTTGAGCAGGCACATTAACTGGGGCACTTTTTGGAGCAGAGGGTGTGGAGCTCAGGGGTGTACCAGTTGTTGATAGGAGAGGAGGGCTTGGAGGACCGTTTATTTAAGGGTGCGAGGGTGTCCACAGCCGTGGTGAGGATGGTGTTGTACAGAGTGACAAGTTTGTTGATGTTGCTGCTGGCGGTGGGGTGGGGGTTGAGGAGGGGTAGGATGTGTCACTGCTGAGGTTGCAGATGCAGCAGGAGTAAGTGGGTGGGGGCTAGAGGGGATTTGTGGGGGGCAGGGTGGCTGGTGTGGATGGAGGAGAGGAAGAGGTGGTGATCTGACCAGGCACATGGGGTTTTAGAGATGATGAGGAAATGGAAGTTATGATTGAGCGACCATTCCAGGGTGTGGCTGAGGTGTGTGTGGGGTTGAGGATCGTTTGAGGGAAATTGAGGGAGTCCATAGTGGAGAAGAAGGATGTGGCCCCTTTTCCAGATGTGTCCCCGTAACCCAGGTTGAAGTCATCTAGGTCGAGGAGCTTAGTATGTGGCTTAAGGTTGTGCAGGAGGAGGAGGTAGGAGATGTCGCCCTCGAAGGTCAAAGTTGGGCCCGGTGGGCGGTAGATTGGATGTTTCCTTAATAAGGTGATTTTAGTTGTTCTAAATTCAGTCTGTTTGGTTTCTAGCTGATTATCATTACGATGCCTGTATGTGATCTTGTATTTAATACAACGGATGTCAGGTACACTACGGTACTTTTTGGCCACTTGCTGTGTTTTAAGCTAAAACAACTTGCTACTCTCACACAAGTTTTCTTTGTTTCTATATTATGTAGATCACTGATTATAGCTTTCACGCCTCGGTATGCGGACGGACATGGGCTTTAAGGCTTTAAGGGCCCGCCAGCCTGAGCTTTAGCAAGCCGGAGCAAAGCAAGGAGGGTGTGAAAACTTTTGACACCATGAGATTTACCAGGATGCAGATAGTTTTCTTTTTTAAAATTCCTTCGGGCATTCAGCTCATCGCGAGTCCATATCCTGTCGAAGAAAAAAACATTGAAAAAACTTCCACCACCTTTAAAATGGAAAAGGGAATAGGTCCCTTTTCTGATGACAGCAACTATGTCCAAAATGGCCACTGTCATCTGAAAAGCGACCTAGTCATTTTTCTTTTTCAATAGCATCGGACAGACAAGAGGAGATCTGGGATGGGAGCACAAGGCTACGGACCCGTAGGTAAGTTTGGGTGGAGGGAAGGGGAATTGGGTGATTTGGAAGAGGCGGGGAGGCAACAGGGAGAGGCTCCCTGGTGCCTCTCTACATTACAGAAAAAAATAAAAAATTGAAAAAAAGCATCACCCGGTCAAGGGCCTCAGGTGGCTAGAACAGCGGGTGGGGGTTGGGTATTCTCACCCGCTGTTCCAGCCACCTGATTGGTTAATTAACCCTCACTGGGTGCAAATGGTCAATACTTACCCTGCTTTGACAAATGGTTCCCAATGTGGTCTTCAAAAGATTTTGTATGCTCATGTGATCTTTGTATTTTCAGTGCAACCAGTGGCGGCTGGTGAGTTTGAAAGCTGGTGGGGCGTAAATTTCCCAGGGCGAATATAGTCGCGAGCGCGCGCAGCGCGCGAGCCCACCCCCCCCAAGGGGGGTGCGGGGTGGTTCTCCCCCCGTGAAAATTTTGGAAAAATGGCCTACAAAATGTGCAATTTACTGTCCAAAAAACCCACCGAAATATGAAAAAAGCATTCGGTTTTACATATTAATGGTGGTACACTATTCTTACGTGTGCAAGTGTGATGGTGTATTTTACAGCAGCTTGTACCTTCTTTACTACAGATGAACACAAACAGAGTTGGAGTGCCCTGAGCACCAAACCCTACAAAAGACTCATGCTAGCTCACCTCGTTCTGGAGAATGGTCACTGCAATGAACTCCTTCGCAGGCTATGGGAAATCCAAATCCCCGAAGGTGCACTGTGGAGGTTGAAGTCTGATGTTTTTAGTTGCACAATTGCCCTGGACTGGTTGGATTTGTTCATGTAAGGTGTTGCTGATGGTCTGTAAAGAGAAAGCGAGAGACTGATCTGAGAAAGGGCAACATAGGCTTAGAGCAGTATTAAAATGGTTTTCACACATGAAGGAGAGAGAGTTAACTGCTTGTAACATTGAAGCTGCACCAGAATAATCATTAGTACAATGTGTAAAGAAAGTACCAGCAACTACCACCATGTGCCAGTCATCAGTTGTATAACGCTGCAATATAAACATTTTTGTAATGTTTTCGTTCTGGGGCTTTAAAAGTGCGCTTTGCGGAGCTCACATTACAAAATTAATTTGCTGCAGCCCTTAAGGCACCCGATTTATAAGCACTCTACGTGTCCTTCGCTGAAGTCCTGTTAAAAACAGCATTGGCAAAGCCACTGAGATCCTGTTCAAACACAAGCATTGACAAAGCCAGCATATTGGCCTTGTGCATACGATGTAAGCTTCTGCCAGGCACTGCTATTAAATCATGATGCCCAGGAATTTGCACCATGTTTCTGCTTCTACAACAACAGGTAGTTAATTCTGCTACAGCTGTGCCTGGCAAGTGGCACTGTGCCTGGCAGTGTAGCTGTGCTACAGCTGTGCCTAGCCACAACAAGGGATGAAGGGGTGAAGGTAGACAGATCAAGCAAGCACAACACAAGGCAGTGAGCCGAGGTCAAAGGGGAAGGTGGGTAAACAGCAAGAAGAAGCACAGGCTGACAGTTAAATACACATGCACATACAATAAAACTAAGGTTTTCCCTTGTAGTCTCGTTAAGTTATACCCAGAGTTAAACTTAACAAAACCGTTTGCCCTTTTATCTACTAAGGCCACATTTCGAGCCTCACCCTAGGATCCCAATGTCACTGCTGCATACATACTACAAGGGACGGGCGTGTCCACGCACAGCACACACACACATGGGATGGGACTGAATCTGGTGCAAAGGACGGGAGGTCAGGCATTCGAAGGGAATGAAGGGATATATGTGACTTTTTTTGTAGTCCCTAAATCAAGAGTTCGTCTGATTAACTCCTTTGGGTAGTTGCTCAACATTGAGGTTTGGATCAGTGGAAGGTGAGACGGGACAGACATTGCGCACGGTGAGTAGCGGGAGGTGGCTGCATTGTTGGCATTAGCCATGATTGTGGAGAGGCACATCTCGCTGTCCAGCTGGACCCCGAGGATCGAGGATTGCGGCGGCAGGTGAAATGATGCCCAACGGGAATGATGAGATGTGAGAAGAGGTGGCATGTGACACTATGGATGTGAGCACTTTAAACAGCTTTGATTTGGACGAATTGAGCATCAGTCTGCGATGCCCTTCCCGCAGTGCCAGAGGGAGTAATTTTATCATGAGGAAAGGGGGAGCAGATGTGCACTGCTACGCTCTCCTGGATGATAATGGGATTTTGCTTGTAGAATTAAGGCTGCAGAGCCAACTCAGCTATGCAGAGGGGTATCTGACCACACCTCGAGTCATTATTGGTGATAAACCCGAATGAAACACATGCCAGCAGAGCCTCTGGCGGTGTGCCCCGTGTTATCCTGCTTGTTCTCTTGCTTACATTCTTTTGCTTCCAATCGCTCAACACCGTTTTGAAAAGGTGAACGTGTGCTAAAGTTGTGGTTTATTTCTACCAAAATCAGTCGACACCAGTTGTGCACAACATGGCACTTTCTCGAAGTTGTTATGAGGGTTGACCAATTGTCGGTATTAAGATAGCTCAGCGGGTTGAGCGCTTGCTGCTGCGATCAATGTGTGATCGGCAGGTCGCAGGTACGAATCCTGGCAAGGCCAACTCAGCCTTTCATCCTTCCGAGGTCGATAAATGAGTACCAACTTCGGCTGTGATGATATGATAAATGTATGTACATGTTCTCTGTAAAGCCCTTTGACTTAAGGCGCTATATAAATAACAAATCATCATCTAGCTTAAGATTGGATGGCATGTGCCATTGTGTGCCCATTAGGGGAGAGGTAATTGGCAATGGACGGGCATCACCACTCGCTCCCCTTAAATTTCCCTTTCATGGGAGCTGACAGTAAAAGCACAGTGGCTTGCACCGCGTCAGGCATCTGGCTGTCCATCGCCTGGTAATGTGAGGCACACTGTATACATTGGCCCTCGGAGGCAGACCCCACGTTTCCGTTAGCCGCGCGGCCCGCAACCACTCCCGGCGCATCTGCTTATTGTGCCGTTTTATATTTTCGCCATTTTTCAACAAAAAATGCCGAAAATATAAAACGGCACAAGTCACCACCAGGAAGAGCCTGGCTGGCAGGCAGAGACCCTCTCCCTGCCAGGGCTCTCCCAGTGGTGACTTGTGCCGTTTCCCGGCCGTTTTATATTTTCGGCATTTTTTGTGGAAAAATGCCGAAAATATAAAACGGCACAATTAGCAGATGCGCTGTGAGTGGTCGCGGCTGCCCGCGGCTGGGCAGCAGCAGCACACGCCTGCCTGCCCTGGGTTATCCCAGTCCGTGCATGGCCCACTGGGCCTTGCGCTTGCGTACCGGTCCGGCGTGGCCCAAGGCAAGGCCCTTGGGCCATGCACGGACCGGGATAAACAACAAGGCTAGGCCCAGGCGGCCCCCGCCGACTGCCATCAACTTGGGGCGAGCCTTGGTGGTAGCGGGTGGCCCGCTACCACCAAGGCTCGCCCCAAGTTGACGGCAGTCAGCTCGGCAGCCAGCAACACTGAACGACGTGTAGGCCTTGGCCTACACGTCGTTCAGTGTTGACTCGGCCCTGGCCCTGGGCCCAGGGCGGTGGTGGTGGTGGATCACATAGTTTGGGCTCGGGGAGGGGAGTGTAAGTAACACTCCCAGTCCCCGGGCCCAGAGAAGAAACGGGGGTACTTACCGCGGCGCCTGGTCACTGGGGCTGGGCAGCAGCACAACTTGAATGTTGATGTTGACTCGTCGTACCGGGGATGGAAAGAGAAAGTCAACAGGGTGTGAAGGCGGCGCAGGCGCACGCACACACCCTGCGCCGCCAATAGTCTGACTCATAGATACAGTAATATCATTGGCTGTTTGCCAGCCAATGATATTACTGTATCCATGGCAGGGGAGGGATTCGAGGGAATGAATAAGTGCGCTGTTTGCGCAAATTTCAGACTGGCGGGGCCACCCCTGAAGCGCCCCGCCAGGCTTCTAATGAAAGGGGCTACGTAGAGTGCGTGGAGCTACGAGCTCCACGCACTCTACTATAGAAAAAATATATACTAAATTGGGACGCGCCCCGGCGCTGGGCCGACCTAACACACTATTGTTTCCTTGCCACAGCGCCCCCGCGCTGTTGGCAAAGGAAATGCAGCAGTACTAAAGCTAAAAGAGATTCAATCAGAGAAGTTCTCTGACTGAATCTCTTTTAGCTTCTCTCTTTTTTTGGGGGGGCGGCGCCCGGCCGCCCTATCATAGCAGCCGCCACTGAGTGCAACTCAGGTTGGGACTCTGCTGACTGCTTCCTAGTAATTGCAAATGGCATGTTCAAGTGAATGATTGGGCCTTTACGGTCAATATTATTATTTTAGGAACCATGAGGGCATATCCCTGAGATGGGACTTCGCCTTGAAATGCATAGGATTGTTTGACTGCGGCCCTCATTTGTGTTGCTTTGTATATTTTTGTTGTCAACACTTTTTGACCCACTGATGTGTATTGAATGTGTGATTGTAGTTGTTATTTAAGTGACATGTGTCATTTACAGCGGGCTCAGACCTACAAGTTGGACTTTATGTATGTATAATACGCAGATCAGGATTTAAATCAACACTGCATCTGTTAAATTCGGATGTTTTACAGAATATGTATGTATTACATTGAAGTTGGTTTTATTTACTAATTTATTTATTTTTACATTTGTACAGCGCTTAAACAGCCCTTGGGCATCGAGGCGTTGTTACTTGTGAGGAACTTAGTTACAGGGAAATGGCAGTACAAGTTAGTGATTTTTTGAACCCCTGGTTACCCTCTGAGGGTGCAGCTACGTTCTAGACAGTTCTCTTTTTAGACATGTTACATGTAATCTCTTTGGGCCCCTGGGAGTAGACCCTTCCACCAGCCTGCACCCATATTGCATTGCATTACCTTGCTATACTTAGGACTCACTGCTTTGAGTACCTGTTATTGTGAGTGAAGTTCCCATCTCTTATTTATTTATTTTGTAATTGGTGACTGCACCACCAACCAGCCACAACTAAACATATGACTGTAAATGAACATGGCGTTTGTCTGAAGTGTCGGATCAGTAGAGTAAGTTGCTGACTCACCTAAGTGCTGTGGATACTGGCGGGAGACTCACTGGGGGGGTGTGACAGCAGGGAATATGCCATGGTTTTCTACAGTGTCCTGGTTTAGCTGACAGTTCTTTTGCAAGCTTGATTGTGCACTATTCGACTGAGGTTCAGTATTGCTCTTGCTCCAGAAGGGTGGCTAGTTTCCCTTTCTAGGCACTTCTCATTTTAGCTGCAGCCCTGGCTCACAGCATCAGCCATCGCCTGCCTCTTTGTCATCACTGCCACCTGCTGAGAGAATGTGTGCAGTGCAGATACTGTGTGTGGCAAGGACCCTTACCTCAGGATGTGTGTGCTATAATTGTATGTAGATAATGTGACGCACTTGGAAGTAAGTGGTCATTGGTCTTGTCCCTTTTGTAGATTCAGGCGCACTTTAAATTAGCATTTTCATTTTCGCCTCATGATCCCGAGCTATTTCGACCACTTCTGCCTCGCTTTGTTGTCACGTGACTGCCTGCACATTTGGCCCTGCACCTGGCTGATCAGCGAGGCATTCGTTGTGGTCCACTGCGAAGGAAGTTCTCAAGTGATTTCCGTGTTTCGTATTACAACATGAAAATTGAGAAGGTTTTAGCTGGTCCATAAATAATGAAAATATTGAAAAGGTGAATTCCATTATCTATCTTGGAGTGAGAATAAAAGGAATATACATGAGTTGGGTCAATATCAACTGATCAAAGATAAGTTATCAAAGCTTTATAACCGGGGAGAGCGTTTCACAATTGCTACAGAGTCCAATCATAACGTTCTACAAACAAAAAGTGGTGGCTGTGCTGACATACGGAGACGAGGCCCTCCTCAATTTGTCTTGGAGGAGGTGGGAAATCTGTGAGGGTTTTTTCTGGAGAGGGGTTCTAAAACTTCCAAATTGCCTTCCGGGATATATGATTAGACGTGAACTCAGACTCCAATCTTTGACGTCAATAACAATGTTGAAAACCATCTCCTACTGGAAATGTATACCAGCATCTCTGCAAGTCCCATTTAAGGTTCTAAATAATCAAAGGGAGAATCAAGAGAAATACTATTTACATTGGAAACATCGCTGTAAGGAATTCCTTGAGGCAAGCAACATCGAAATAGAGACTCTAATTGCAAATCGTGGGAAAGTTAAGAAATCACTCCAGAAAAAAGACTGGATAAATACTTTAGAGACGAGATATAACAATGAAAGTTGAAATGATTTAATATGGGAATTGAAGTACTTAAATCAGCCCCCAGAATATCTGCAACGGTTCCCGTCAGCCTACTACCGAGATTTGCTTCTGAGGTGCAGAATGAACACCTTACCGACAAGGGAAGGGATGTACAGGAGAAAACAGATTGAACTCAAACAGGAGACTATGGAAACACTGAAACATTTAATACTGGCATATCTTGCCTTGACAAACCTACGAGCCCAACTTCTAGGAGATCATTCCTATCTGTATGACTCCAATTCTGAAGAAATGTGGTGGGAAGGGATAGTATCGGAAGAAAACATTGGATTAACAATTGCGGTACTCAAATTAATAGAAAAATTAAAGAAGGTGCCCAAGATCCACTCTCAACTCATCGGGAATCAGGGCACTAGATACTGTGGAATGGTGGCCCTTTCAGCTTACCTCCCTTTCTCTCTCTTCCTCCCTTTCTCTCTCTCTTTTTTCTCTCTGTGTCTATCTCTCTCTTATTCTTTCTCTAGTCCTTTCTTTTCATCACAATTCTCCTATAAACGATGTCCACCTCTCTCCCCTACCTCTCTCTGTCTCTCACACACCCTATCTCTTTTTCTCTCTCTCTCTGTCTTTGTATGTCTCTCTTTGTGTCTTCTCCTTCTCTCTCATGTATTACCACTGTTGTGTGTCCCTCTCAGCCATTCCATCTGTTTTATCTCTTTTGGCCTATTTGTGATTCTCTCTGTATCTCTGGCTGCCCCTCCCTCTCTCTCTCTCTTAATCTCTCTCTCTCTCTCTTTCTTTTTCTCTATTATTCTCTCTCTAGCCCTCTCTTTTCATCACCCGTCTCATCCATTCGCTGTCCACCTCTTCTACTCTCGTTCTCTTGCTCGCTCTCTTGCTTGCGCACTCTCTATCTCTTTCCCTCTCTCTCTCTCTCTCTCTTTTTCACTCTGTTTTATCTCTATTATTTTCTCTCTAGCCTTCTCTTTTCATCACCTGTCTCATCTAATCGCAGTCTACCTCGTTCTCTCTCTCGTTCTCCCTCTCTAACACACACTCTATCTCTTTATCTCTCTGTTGTTATCTCTATTATTCTCTCTCTCTGTAGCCCTCTCGTTTCATCAACTGTCTCGTCTATTCGCTGTCAACCTCTTCCCACTCTCGTTCTCTCGCTCTCTCTCTCTCGCTCACACACTCTCTATCTCTTTCTCTCTCTCTTTTTCTCTCTGTTTTTATCTCCATTATTCTCTCTCTAGCCCTCTCTTTTCATCACCTGTCTCGTCTAATCGCTGTCTACCTCGTTCCCTCTCTCATTCCCTCTCGTTCTCGCTCCCTCACACACACACTCTCTATCTCTCTCTCTCTTTCTCTCTCTCTCTCTCTCTCTCTCTCTCTCTCTCTCTGGCTTTGTGTGTCTCTCTTTGTGTCTTCTCCTTCCCTCTCATGTGTCACCCCGTTTGTGTGTCGCTCGGTCATGCCCTCGCCGTTATCGCTTTCGTCCTCTTTGTTACTCTCTTTGTATCACTGTCTGCCTCTCTCTCTCTCTCGCTCTACCCCTCTCACACACAATCCCTCTCCTTGTTTCCTTCTCTATCTTTCTGGGCCACTGGCCACCCGTACTCTGCCCATCCTTTTAAAAAAATCCCTATATATATTCCACTACCCCACTTGCTTGTTCTCTCTCTCTCTCTCTCTCTCTCTCTCTCTCTCTCTCTCTCTCTTTCTCTCTCTCCTCCTCTCAGACGCACTCCCTCTTCCTCTCCCTCTTTCCTTCTCCATCTTTCTGGCCACCCCGCCTCTGCCCATCCTTTTTAAACCATCACTTTATATATCCCACCATCCCACTTGCTCGTTCTCTCCATCTCTTTCGCTCACTCTTACCCCCCTCTATTATTCCCATGTCAATGGCCCACTCTTTCCTTGCTCTCTCCAGGCCCTTGCAAACTTCAGTCTCAGGAACAGGACTTAAAAAAGATCATTTTGAAGGAGGCATCTGTTTGGATGAGACCTACATAAAGCGGATTACTCGAGAGATCTCATCCGTTGTGATAGGTGAGAAGGCAGAGAGAGTGGGAGGGGTTGGAAGATAGGCCAAGGGAGGCAGGGGTCAGGGGGAGGAATGGAGGAGGGGGAAGAATGGAGAGAGAGGCCAGAATGTCCTTAGTTTTAGAGGTGAAATGGGTGGCCATTGCAGTACAGAGGGCCTGAGAAGGAAGAGGTGAGATGGAGAACGCAGATGGATGGACCAAGAACAACTGTACATCTCGTAAGCTTTAGAAACAGCAGTTTGTTTGGGCTAGAGGTGTATAGTCCACAAGGAACAGTGCATCATTTGTGGGGTGTTTGCCAGTGCTGATCGCCAGTACTTATTTCTGAACTTCAGCACTGATTGTCTCAGGCTCAGTTAAATTATGCTGTGTTATTTTGGCAGTCTTATGCACACAACAACAGCAGCAAGTGTGTGAGCCATGCCGACACCCCAGTAATAGCTACCCAGTTTCATGAATAGCAATGAGCTGGGCGGTGGCAGCACTGGGTGTTAGTACTGGTCATGCCAGAGCACATACATACTGCCCCTCTACTGTAATAACTGGTAGCATTTCCACAGCTGGATGGATGGCTCAGATGTATAGTGCAGGCAGCAGGTAAGCAGAGCCAATACCAAGAACAGCTCACTAGTCCAGTGGGCAAGTGGACACTCACATGCAGGTCAGTGTCAGGGCTGTGTGCAGCTCTCCACTTCCCCTTTTTCTTCTAATACACCACCAGCATAGGGTACACCTTTCCCTCTCCCCTCATCCCCGTGTGGTCGCATGCTGCCTCGTCTCACCACCAAGAAGAACAAATTGCAGAAAAGTGGACATAAACAATGTAAGCCCACTTGGGCTTGAGAATCGCAACAAGCATTTCATCCGGCGCCTGCAGTTGAATGGGATCTCATTCAGCATTCTTACATGTTGGGTGCTTACAAATCCCACTTCTGGGCTTTCTCAGTGTTTGGCAGCTTTCTCGCATTGTATGGAACTTAAATTGGCCATTTGAGAGTTATTACGAAGGCTGCATGTCTTATCAAACATGGCTGCCCCCACCAACACAGGAACTGGAGTACCTGCATGCTTTGCATGCTGGATGTTATGATTGGGCTTTCATGTGTTCCTAAGACAATCCAGGGGAGCCGGAAGGTTGAGCCGCCCCCCCCCCCCGTCAAGGGCCCTCACTAAGGCCCCCTGTCTGGCCCTGTCTGGAGATGGAGGTAGCCCTCTCCATGCCGCTTAGTTCCAGGATTCTGCCTCTTTGCAACTCTCAAAATGATCAAACTGGAAGTGACCTTTGCATGCCCCAAATAACCTGCTTTCCATTACTCCAGTAAGCAACACTGTTCACTTGCTCTCGACTACACCCCTCCCTGGGTCACTCTGAGTGTTTAACTGTTGCTGCATCCTTTCCCTACTTGCCTATCTGCAAATTCGAATCTCTGCCCCAATTGAAATATGCATCTTGCTATGCCTTTTACTGAATGCTTTCTGCTGTTTTCTTAATGACCTGTTAAAAGAAAAAGCACTTCCAAGGTGTGCTTCACACCTGTGCACCCACCATTTTGTACTGCATTTGTGTGTTTTCTGGTAATTTCTAATTTAGTTGTGTTTACATCTGTGCACCCACCATTTTGTACTGCATTTGTGTGTTTTCTGGTAATTTCTAATTTAGGTGTGTTTACATCTGTGCACCCTCTATTTTGTGCTGCTATTGTGTGCTTTCCGGTAATTTCGAATTTAGGAGTGTTTACATCTGTGCATCCTTCTTGCCTCCCTCGTATGCTAGGCTGCCTGGTGAGTTTGCCTGTGTATTGTACAGCCTCTCAAATTGTCCCTCTTTTCCTCCACCTCTGTGGCACTCTCCATCTCCCCCTTCTATTCTAACTGTTACTCTATCACCTATCCCTATTCTCTCACAAAGTCTGGAAGAAAAAATCTTACAAAATATGTCTTGGTCTCTAATCCTGGCTACCTATTGCTGAGACCTACGTTAGTGCTACTTCCAGACAGACTATCACTAATATCCTCTTCTGTATCCCCTCTCCAAACGTATGGACCCCCATTTGATCTCTCCCCTCTCCCCTTTTTCTTCTTCACCCATTAATGGTGTCACTAGATGGGAAGTACTCGTGGCATACTTCTCATCCTCTAAGTGCATCATTAATGTCTATCACAATGGCACTATACTAGAAAAAGTGCACCTGGAATAAAGTTAAACTTAGACCTGTCATTTATGGTCAAAAACAGTCAAGACGTGCATACATTTCTATTTATGAAAAGGCATTACCACACTGAAAAATGCATCTATAAAGAACATTTAATGAAAAGAACATGGTGTCATTTCATTTTTCAAAGACCTTCCAATTCTAAAATGTAATAACAAATAACTGAGATGTGAAGAAAAGGTCAATATGAAAACAAATCACAGTGGCGCTGTCATGGCCCAGGGTCCTCAATCAAATCTTCCCTTCGACTGGTGCCTGCCTTCATCAACTTCCTACCTTCTCCTGCTACTCCTCCTTCCTCTCTCTCTCTCTCTCTCTCTCTCTCTCTCTCTCTCTCTCTCTCTCTCTGCTCCTCCTTCGCCACCTTCGACTGGTGTTCCACCTCCCTGTACCCCTCCTCTGAAAACCTTCAAAGGTGGTGAACGGCTACACTTAGTCACCCTGAAAGTTCGATCTGCTGTCAAACATTCTTCTGACATCTGCCTCCTTCTTGAAGACTTTGATCTTGACATCCTCGCTCTCACAAAGACACAGTAGAATGCCAGCTCAGTCACTGCTTTTGACTTCCTTGTCCCCGATGGCTACACGATCCTCTCCAAGCCTCTGCCCAACCCACCTGATGGTGGAGTAGCCCTGATCTGATGCCCCCCTGTCTCTGTCTTCATTTCAGAATGGGCTGACTTCACCTCCTCCATTCTGACCTCTACCTCTAAACTCCTCCTCCTCCTTAGAGACTTCAACATCCAGGTTGACTCCACTGTTTCTGCCTCTTCTCTCTTCCATGATCTTTGTGCCTCTCTCTCCCTCACTATTCTCCTCTCTGGCCCTACCCACTCTCCTGGACATACTCTTGATGCCTTCATCCCCGATGAACTCCCGCTCTCAAACCGTCTCACTACCCCGATTTCCTGGTCTGATCACTCTCTCCTCTCTTCTCATCTGGGACCTCTTGTCCCCTGAATAAGCCTCCACCAGCACTGCCAACCTCCTTGACGGTCATCTGACTGATTAAACGAGTGTCAGCTGCTGCATTTGTCTCCACTTCCATCCCTCCTCCTTCCCCTCATCTTGATTCTCCCACCAACTCTGTCCTTGCCAACCTTCATGTTGCTATCACCAACACTCTTGACATTCTTACCGCGACATGAGGATCCTCCTGAAACCTGCCTCCAAGCGTAACAGTTGGTACGACTCTGGTCTAGCCGCTCTGAAATGCAATTGCAGAGTTGCTGAATGGAAATGACAGACTTCAGGCTCATCCTCTGACAAACTGGCCTGCCACCTACTCGAAAGGCAATACCATCTCACTATCCACTCCAAGAAGAGGGCTCACATTCAGACAGGCTCATATCTCTGTAGACTCTCACAACACGGCTGAACTCTTCAATATCTGCAAGGAACTAGCCAATCCATCTGCAGTCTCCACCTCAACTCTTCCTTCTCAGGCCCTCTGTAATGCACTGGCCACCCATTTCACCTCTAAAACTTAGGATATTCTGACCTCTCTCTCTCTCTCTCTCTCTCTCTCTCTCTCTCTCTCTCTCTCTCTCTCTCTCTCTCTCTATTCTTCCCCTCCTCTAGTCCTGACCCTGCCCCCTGCGCCTATCTTCTACCCACTCCCACTCTCTATGCCTTCTCACCTATCACAACAAATGCGATCTCTGGATAAATCCGCTCTATGCAGGCCTCATCCAAACAGATGTCTATTACGGACAATATCTCCTGCCTCGCTCCGGCTCTTGCTGACTTCTGCAACGACTTATTAGCATCTGGCTTTTTCCCCTATTCTCTCAAGCACTCCCTTGTGCACCCCCTCCTAAAAAAGCCTTCAGATGAACCCGTGTGTCCCGCCAACTACCACCCTATCTCTACTACAGCCTTCCTTGGGTATCTCCTGGAGAAGTCGGTCATCCCCCAACTGACCCAACATACTGAACTAGTTGGTTGTTTACATGACCATTAATCTGGATTTTGACATCCAGAGGCTTGGAAACTGCCTCCTGAACTCCTGTGAAGAATTGCTCGCAAATCTTGACTCTAACTCTCCTGCTCTTCTCATGCTCCTTGACCTCTCTTCCGCCTTCGACACTCTCAACCATTCTATCCTCATAAAGCGGCTCCAAGATACTCTTGGTGTCTCAGACCAGGCACTGGATTGGTTGACTTCTTCCTCACTGACTGCCCTTCCTAGGAGCTCCTGGGCTCCTTTTCTTCCACCACTCTCTCTGCATGTGGTGTTCCCCAGGGCTCTACCCTCTTGCCTTGACTTTTCAACATCTACCTTGCACCTCTTGTTCACTTGATGTCTGCCGTCTCTCCTCATTTCCAGCGTTAAGCAGATGACACACAACTCTTGTTCAAGATTCCTTCGATCTTCTGGCTCTAACTTTCTGCTGATCAAACACTTCTCCAAGCAGAGAGCTGGGGGCAGATGTCTCTCCTCGGATGGCTCCCTCCTATGGAACATCCTCCCTCTCTCACTCTATCTTGAAACAGACCACCTGAAGTTCTGCAAACAACTGAAGGCCTTTCTCTTCTCCTCATCCTTAACTCTGGCCCACCCATGCTAACCATCCCCTCTGTCGCTGTGATTAGTGGCCTGGTCCCTCAAGAGTCCAATAGAGTCCCAGCCTTCGGCCCAATTGCCTTCAGGACCCCCCTCCTGCATTGCCCTCTGTTCCCACACCCACCTGTTGGCTGGTTTACCTCCTCTCTGCAGTTACCTGTTAGGCGGTAAACCTCCCTCACCGCCTGGGATGTCTTCGCCCCATGCTCTTACCTGTTGCCTCCCCATCCGGCATCTCTGGCACTTCCTCCCCCTTAGGGAGCCTAAAAGCACTTAGCCCCACCCTACCTCCACCATTGTTTCCCTTTTGTCTTTCCCTGCACTTGCACGCTCTAAATGTCACATGGCCTACAAGGACTGCTATAGGTTTTCTATGTATTCATTGTCAATTTCATTGATTATTTGCTCCCTTGTTCCCTTAAATTGTGGCTTGTGGTGCTTTGAAACATTGTCTTGTTGCCTTATACATTTCCAATAAATAAATACACAAATACATAGTCATTTGCCATGCTCCTAAAACTCTGAATCTCACACAACTTACCAGAACGTGACTCCAATCAGTGCTGAACAGTGGCAACTGCAATTTCTGGACAGACTGTAGTCTAGTAGAAAGACCACTGCTGAGGAGCTGTGTCTGTTTGAATACCTGCCTACAGAAGAGCTTTCTGAGGTGTTTTGCAGGCAAGCTCTTCAGTGTCGTCATGCTTTGGTTTGCATATGCCTATCACTTTATTATAGAAAGAACGCACTTACTCTCTATTTTCTTAGAAAGATGGCCACTGTTTCTCTTGCAAACCATAGAATCAGAGGAAATTGATTATGAAAATGATGTGTTTAAATAATCAACTAATGTTTGGTGTGTCATTTAATGCACAACTACACTGTTATTTTATTTTGGTTGATTTATTAAATCACACATTTACAATGGGTAGTGCACACTTCACCCCCCCCAATGAGGTACTGTGAGTCGCACCTACAACCACAAATAAGTTGACACTGTGATATGATATGTTATTTACAACGTGATTAATAACGAGAGGTTCCTGGGGATCAAACCTGTTAGGCACCGTGTCGTCTTGCTACCAAGGCGAGCATGTTGCCACTGAGCTATCCTCCCAAGACAGGAACAGGATTGCGTGGTTAACAGGATTGCATGTGGACTACAGCGGTTGTGAACTGCTGCCCCGAGATATCACAGGTGTGCTAGAACACATTTTAGCCTGGCACACATTTATTTGTAAATTAAGCACTGATCCTAGGATTGAATAATTAGAAGGTAGATGTGATAGTGGGGTCAGAGCGAAGGGATTCAGTTTAAGTGGAGAAGTCAATTTGTAGGGACAATCTTAAAGCTGTGGAAAGTGGGGCTGTTCTCGATTCTTATGAGAAAGGAGCTCCAAAGTTGTGGAGCGAGCATGGTGAAGGAGCAATCACGAGGGGGCAGGGAGGGCAGGGAAATCTAGGTTGAAGAAGGCCTGGGAGAAACAACCAGGAGAGAAGGAGATAGAGGGAGCGGGTGATGTGGGGCGTGCCCTTGAATAGATTTGTTGAGGAGGATACAAATCTTAAAATGTCCTTAGGCGTCATCCTGCGTAAAAGCAGTGTGGGGAGATGAGGAGGAACTTGTGCAGAGGTCAAAGTGAGAGGGAACTGTCAGGAACGGAGTACCACTACTTATTTTTTACTGTTAACAGTTACACTACTTTTTACAACCACTTTCAGCACTGTCCATTTTCAAGTAAAAACCTCATGATAAA
The DNA here is from genome assembly GCF_040938575.1 of Ambystoma mexicanum. Classification (NCBI taxonomy): domain Eukaryota; kingdom Metazoa; phylum Chordata; class Amphibia; order Caudata; family Ambystomatidae; genus Ambystoma; species Ambystoma mexicanum. The sequence continues at coordinate 69,302,907 of NC_090938.1, forward strand.
TGTTACCACATGCTCAATCATGCCCTCTCCGCCCCCCACCGGAGTAACAGTTCCACAACCTTTTCTTTGGCACACTTCTACCACTGAATGTATGAGTACCAGGGGGTATCAAAGATAGTTGTAGTACTTCATTGAGATGAGGGAAGAGTCAGAGTGGACAGCCCTGCATGGATATAAAGTAGAATTCCATCCTGTAGATAACTAGAGTATGGTGAACGGCATGATGGGGACACGTCTTGGTTGCAAAAACATCATGTATGGCTTAATAAAGTGCTATGACAATATAACACTCCATGACAGCAGGCAAAGGTGATGGCAGGAGCCTAACAAGTCAATGATTGCATCGCCCAAAGGTGAGACAATCAGAGTGCCAATTTCAATTCCACTTCTAAAAATAATGAGCAGAACATAGTAGAGCATAATGGGGGGACTAGAAAGAGTAGGCAGAATGACAGTAACATCCCCCTCCCTGATGAGCTGACACACACAGATCCTAAACATATCAGGCTCTTCCAATGCACGGCTTCATGAAAATAGAAGAAAGACTACAGTGCATACATGTGTGATCCACAAGCAGAGTCTACACACCCATTACGGACATGGAGTAGAAATACTATTCAGAGAAGTTGGTGTCCAGATAAACTGTTTTGTGAATTTAGTCTATGCTTTGAAGCTCTTAAATGACATTTTTTAATCCATGAAGCTGCCATAATAACATGAAACCAAATTAAGAGCAGACAGTCACCATTGATTCTGTTTGATTATTTTAACATTCCCCCCACTGGTTCATCTGCCAGTGTGGGTATTGACGGCTACTACAGTATCTTATACAATTCTCTGACAATATTATTTGGTCTACAGGTGGAAAATGAACCAGATGCTGAAAACATAAAATACTGTGTTCCAATATTGACAAAATCCTGGTAGGTACAATTTAGCTACTACAACCGTAATGACCACAGTACCTTACCAATTCTCTAAAAGCAATGATGTGTGTTCTTGCCAGGCTATACTCAGTTAAATACCTTCTTTGTTACATTGTGTTACATTGTTGCTAATTCGAATTATGGTAGCACTGTATTGTCTCTGCCTCCTTCTTCTTGTTATAATGGAACATTGTTGTCTACGGCCCGTGCTTATTACAGAGATGAACTGCACATAAAATCTCCTTTGTGCAATTGCTTACATAGGCTCCAGGTGTCATTCAGGCTTCTCATTATGTGTTATAAATGCATTTAGGTAATTCTATTTTTTTTGTTTAAATCAACAGGTACATCTACAAATGGGAGACTGTCCGTAATCTGCAAACGGTACAATAAAATATGAGATCTACATGCTGATCACAATTAAAAGCGAACAATGCAACATAAAATAATGGTGCTTGTTTGGGATATGCAGAGATCAGCACACATTATATATTGAGATAATGAGATTTGACATCAGTCTGCACCATCGTTATAGCAAATTAAATCGCGGAACTGTCCATCAAAGTTTAATAGTCATATTCGAAGACCGCAACTGTCAACAAATTTAGAAACAGGAGATCATTTGATTTGATCAGTATTAGTTCTGGCTGTATTCTCCCCTTTTTTATTTTCACTTCAAATGATTACACTTCGCAAACACATAAGTACTTCCAGAGACAGGTGATCGATATCGACAATGGATCTCCGACTCATTCTAAAGGCAATTGGCTTCTTGTCGCTTCCAGTCGTTGGCGTCCCTGGAAACTTGATCATCATTGCTTCTTTTTCACATTTCCGGATCTACTATGGGAAACTCATGCCAGCTGACATTATTTTGCTCAAGCTGTCCTTCAATAATCTAGTGGTGGTCCTAATCCGAGGTATTCCTCAGACGCTTCACAGTTTGGGAATCCGAAACCTTTTTAACCAACCGGGTTGCAATTTTTTCATCTTGGCTTATCGCGCCTCAAGAGCCATGTCAATCTTTTTGACTTCACTGCTGAGTTGCTACCAATGGGTCCTTCTGGCACCAACATCTCTCTTCTGGGCAATGATTAAACAACGATTAGCTCAGAGGTTATTAGCTTTCATCCTCTCGCTTTGGGTCATCAATACCACCTTTTGCGCCCTCACTATCACGTCTTACTCCTGGGTGGTGTTGAAAAACTCGACCGTCCATGCATTGAACTTAGAGTTCTGCTTCTACCTCTTCGCTTCACCTGAGGCGTTTGTAATTATTGGAACCATCTATTCATTGCGTGACTTTTTCTTCATCGCACTGATGATAGTGTCCAGCCTCTGCATTGTGGTGGTACTCTATCGTCATGGCCAACAGGTCAAATCCATCCGCAGCTCTCACCAGAAGATTAAGAACTCTGCAGAATCCAGAGCTGCCAAGTCTGTTCTCATGTTGGTTTCCACATATGTGTTTTTCTTTGGGTTGGATAATTGCATGTGGCTGTATACCATCTGTGTTGACGCCAGTGCAGACCCTGTGCTCTCTGATGCCCGCATCTTCTTTGGCTGTTGCTATTCTGCAGTAAGTCCGATTGTGATAATTGCAACCAACAAAAAAGTGCAAATGAAACTGAGAACTCTGGGTGCCAGGGAATTACCAGAGGGTCCAGAAACCAGCATATCATACATAACTGCATGAATAGACATGTATAGGAATTGAGGATATTGATGTGTTTATATTTTCCATTGTGAGGTCAATTACAATTTTCACATGATAAGAAAAGAACATCACTGTGAATGCCTGGTAACTGCATTCCAGCTCATGGTAATAGCCTGGATGAAGCAATAGACATTACTGGGGGCTACAGTGTGTTGTTACCTTAGGCAACAGTCCTCACCTTAGGTTTTTATGGCTATTGCACACTGTCAATGTTAAACATTTTTAATGAAAGATCTAGAGGTAGAGAAAACCTATTTGTTCACGAAGACAAACACTATGAAAAGTTGCTCCCACTGACAAAGCTAAGGCCTTTTTTTTAAAACACATATTCACTTTTCAATGTTCATGGTGGCAATGAAATAAATGAAGGCGAATGGCCTATAAAGTGAAACATAAGAAGCGTGACTGCATGTAAGTACATGTGTGTACACGTTATTTAAAGCACTGGTAGGAGCTGGAGAGTGCGGCGGTCAGCCTACACTGAATGCATGCTTGTATGGCTAATTAAAAATACCTCTCTACACCTCAACCAGCCATAAAATGCCATGGAAAAAGGTAGAAAAACAGCTGTTCACCGAACGCGGCAAAATGGCCAAAGTGAGTTGGAAATGTACAAGTCGCATACCGGTGCCATCCCTCCAGTTGCTAATAGTTTGTAAAAAGTGAAAAAAGACCCCAGAGTAAGCACATGGATTGTGTAGAAACGGCCACAATGGAAGCTACAGCTCCAAGTAAAGTATGTCTTTTTTTCCATGGCGAGCAGGGACTAAAAGATGCGTGGTCCATGGACGCCACAGGAGGATACACCAGAAGACTAACCACCAGTAAATTGGCTTAGTATGGCAGGTTTGGCGGGACTTGAGCAGGATAACCTTTGTGTTTGTGTGAAGGACAAGTACAGGAGAGCTCAGTATGGAGGGTCATAATTGGGCAGAGGTGCACGGAGCTCAGAGCAAGCCCTCAATGCAGACTGAGGCCCGTTGCATTGGCCTGAGTTTGGAACGTTCTGATTGGCTACTTTACCCACCACTGGTGCTAATATTACTTATTGCAGTAATAATATCAATTCATACGAGGTGCTTAATTTCACATCAATGTCGCTCATCAATGTTGTATTGATTATCAGAAGTTAATCCTTCTCATGTGCACGATATGTACGATGGACACTAAGAATACATAATCCATTAGTACCCAAATGATTCACGATGTGAGTATTTCATTCTTATCTTAAATTAAAATTATGGATTGTATTGGGTTTGTTTTGTAATTTTATGTCTTGAATGATGCTTCTAAGGCTATTTTGTTATTGCTGAAGCAAAGTTATACTCAACTGAACTGATAATAGGCTGTAAGAAGCCAATCATATTAACAAACGGTATAATGCACATATTGTATATATTATACTTTTTTTTAAAACATGTCCTTTATTGTTGCACCACACAGTTTGGTTGAACAATATGGTGTGGAGCGTAAGCAGGGATGTCATTTAGGGGTCGGCGGAGGTCGCAACTGCGACCTCTGAGGTCCCCCTTTTGACCTCTAAAAAACAAAGACAAAAAAAAGTTTTTTTGTAATGCAAGCTCCTAAAATGTGGCCAGCACCATGTGGCTCTTTACTTCTGGAGTGGCTGGTTTTCTTGTTCAGGCCCCTTAAAAAAAGAAGAAAAATAAGAGCAGGAGTGCCACAAGTCTAACACTTTCAGCGCTGACCCTAAATAAGAAAGAATAGGAATACCAAATAATGGGCCTCATTACACGGATGGCGGTAAGGGTTTACCGGTACCGGTATTTTACCGGTACCGGTAAATCCTTACCACCTTACTACAAGATCCCTTTGCGGGTTGGGGAATTTAACGCCTGCTTTTTGCAGGCGTTAAAAACCAACCCGCAAAGGGACCAGGGAGCTAATTACGGTACCACAATTTGCGGTACCGTGATTAGCGCCTTCCCCATTCCCATAGAGCACTATGGGGCAAAAATGGGAATGGGGAAGGGCAATGGTGGAAGGGGGAATTACCGCTCCGCCAACCTTGGAATAAGGCGGTAATTCCCCTTTCCACCAAGGCGGAGCCAGTATTTTACCGGCATGAACCATGCCGCTAATAGCGCCATGGTTCACCGCCATCCGTGTAATGAGGCCCAATGTGTCTTTCGGGAATTCTATACAATAATTTCTAGACTCATTAATGGTTTATTTCAGGCACACTTCAGGGGCGGAGTCACTGATTTAGTCTGTTCTTAAACGCCTAAACTCAGCCTTTCATCATTCTGAGGTCGATAAATGAGTACCAACACAGGTTGGGTGATATTGGGTGTATATTTTTTCAATATAAAGCGCTTAAGCGTAAGTGCTATATAATAACACATCATTATCATTTGGTCCTGGACGTCTGCTTGCATTCACAGTCATTTGGTAACATGGGCCTATACACACTGATCTTAATGATACATATGGCGATCCATTCTTGCATGAAATGTACATCACATTATAGTGATATCGTAACCATATTTTTTGTAGGGTACAATGCTATGTGATGCCACTTCCTGATTTGTCAACGGGTGAAAGGTTGTGTCCATCGCTTCCCGCGATACCAATTTGGGGTGTGGTCAAATTACATCACTTCCTGTGATTTCATCAGGGGGTCAAGGGTCGTGTGATGTCACTTCCGCTTCCCCAGGCATTTTGGTGAAATGACGTCCCTGAGCGTAAGTCCTGGTCATCGATTTGAAATGAGTCCTATGATTCAGGCAAACTTCTCCCTCTTTGTTTAGGACTTTTTGTTGGGCCATATAAATACATGAACAAATGATGTAATTTCTGATAGAGATAACTTATGTAGGAAACATTAGAGAAGACTGACGCAGTCCCCAGCTAGGATGGTTTAAAGGCTTACTGTGCTTGAATGGATAAAGAAGGCCTGGCAGTGATGGGGTGATGGCAGGGCATGTAGGCATAGGTCAATGGCAAGTGGACAGCCATAAATAAGATACACCTTTAGGGGCAGGGGTCATTATTTACATAGGTATGATTGACACCTATGCATTTGAATGAGACATTATTAAGGAAGGAATCTGCTTCTATTTCACTTGAAATAGAAGGAATACATTATGTTAAAAGTTGCCGAATATCTTTGGAGGTGCTCCTTTAAGTAATATAATGGGTCATTTCATGTTTTTGTATTTAGATAAAGAAAGCCTTATTTGTCATGATTCCATGATCATCTATTGAGGTATGGCCACACGCCATGTCCGTGCCACGCTGTGGGTCCTACCCAAATCTGCATTCTTACATCCCGCTCCCAAAAAGCAGCTTTTTTTTCTGTTACAGAAAATGTCCTATTTTACCCCTCCAGGGCACATATATCCTCACCCACCGTGGCTTTAAAGCATGCAGCAGAGGGAAGGAAAATGCTGTTCTTTTTCCAACTTATTTCCATTGCTGTGGGATCAGTGTCTCCATATGGAATCTTCGATTCCAGTGACCAAAGCTCTCTAGTTTTTGAAACCTGTGGGACCCTATAATGAGGCAAAGTTTGCCACACCAGATCCTGGTGTCCTGCTTTGGACCCGTGGATTCAATATGGCTACTTTTGGAAAGTGTTCATGGCCTCATAGGCCAATCAAAGTCCATTATCTGCATGTCTGTTGCCAGACAATCGAACTACATTTTAATCTCTGTATCCAATCCAATTTGAGTTAATAGGTGTGAATCTGCAGATGTAACTGCCAATTAAAATACTCCAGAGTTTTTTTAAAGATGGTGGATGGATTATAGCCATCAAGGGAGGATAGCACAGGGGCAACATACTGGTCTTGAAAGGAAAAGCAGCAGAGGTTCGAATCCTCGATCTGCACATAGAAAGAGAACTCAGGTATCAAGTGTGTTATAAAAAAAAAACGATGAGATGCATTAAATAAAACCCAAAATCCTTTAGTTGACCGAGATCCCTGCTCCATGCTAAGGTTTATGAGAACACATATTTGTATTGGCAACATATGCTACCCCTCAATGGCCCTCATTAGGACCCAGGCGTTAAGGGGTTTACGGCGCCGTAAACGGCGCCGACCCTTAACGCCTGATTCCAAGGTCCCTTTGCGGGATGGTGATTTTAACGCCTGCTTTTTGCAGGTGTTAAAACCCATGCCGCAAAGGGACCTTGGTGCTAATTACGCCACCGTAATTTACGGTGGCGTAATTAGCGCCTTTCCCCATTTTGCCCTATGGGGCAAAAATGGGAATGGGGAAGGGTAAAATGGGAAATGGGGATTTACCGCCCCACTCACCTTGGAATGGGGCGGTAAATCCGCCATCCACCATGGTGTAAACGTAGTTTACACCATGGTGGTAAGGGTACGACCCAGGCGGTAATTTACTGCCTGGGTCGTAATGAGGCCCAATGTCTTTGATTGGACTTGAGGAATCTTTGCAAAATGTTCCCAAAAATGTCATCTTGCATTAATACTTTTATGTCAGAGTTCCTTGTAGATGTGTCAAATAGTATGGTGGGTATAAAACGCATCAAAACTTAAACATGAAAATGGAATATACCACTTCAGCTAACAAACCACAGTGCCACCCGGTATCCATCAATGGAAGCTTGGTCAAGTTCAGCTCTGCAGAGCAGTGCATTGTGGGCATGTAAATGAGCCAAAGGCACGTATTTCACTGCAGAGACATGTGGTTGTCTTATAGGGCAGTACTATTAGCTTACCAACAAGACATCAACACAGACAGCTATAATATGTGTTGTATAATAAGACTTCCTTCTTTTTGGAGCGCTGAAAATGTTTAGCAAACACCATCAATGTTACGGTTGGTATTGAAATGCATGGAAACACCTTGTGACTGAAATGTGTGAGTAGTCTGTTTCAGATAAAAAGCTGCACATGACACAACACTACTCAATACCCATGCTTGGAATTGCATCTTCAGTTCAGAGCCACTGAGCAATGTATTGTGGGTTAGCAAAATAGGTCAAGAGCATGTCCTATATTCCAGAAAGGTGTCATTGTCCATGGATGTCAGCACTATTTACACATAGCTTCATTTAACTAAGATAGCTCGCAAAATGCAGACCACCTCATATGTGTTTCACCGTCATTAAGAATCATCTGTGTAGTATATTATAGACAGCCTTGTGAAAGGAGCGTCACCAAATTTGCCAAACCCTGTAAGACACCACCAAAGAAGCTCACACTGAGGATTTAGGGCCCGATTCATCGAATATTTCCCCGTTTCAAAGTGAATTTGCACTGCTGAAAAGTGACTTTGCACTGCCTACAAACCCTGATACATGGAACCGTGCAAAGTGTACTTGTTCAGTGCAAAGTCTGGGCAAAGTCAGCACATTGTTATTTTTGCACTACAAAATGACTTTGCCCAGACTTTGCCTGGCAGAAATACACTTTGCACAGTTCCATGAATCAGGGTGTGTGTCGGCAGTGCAAAGTCACTTTTCAGCAGTGCAAATTCACTTTGAACCGGGCAAATATTTGTGAGAGAGAACACACCGAAAAGTCAGGAAATAGCATTATTGATCTTGCACATGCGCTGTGTGAGTTTTTCAGCAAAATTGATGGAACCTGTGTGTTTGTTTTGTGTTGGTGAGCTGTTACCCGGCGCTAGCTTTCATGAACCTGAGAGAGAATAAAGATGAAGTCGACAGGGGGTAGCTTTGTTCTCATGGGGCGCCCGCAGCAAGAGGAGAATTACATCAGTGGTGAATGCCAGCACTAAATATACAAGTGGAGTTTGGGTATTGCAGCAAGGTTTCGACACTTGTGAGCATTGTACAAAGTTATTCAACTCATACAATTCCTAAAACTGTAGGAAGATACTGAAACAAAGATTCATCGGATCACCAAGAAATGAGATAATTCTGTGTTGAAACAATTGACAATTTTAACTCAGAAATTGTTTAATGTATTAAGAGAAAAAAACATATGAGGAGATTATTAGGGCACCGAACTGAAGTATTATACTTATTTCTTTAGTTAGAAAAAGTATTACACATTCCATCTCAGGAGTGAATGGCAAAGGTGATGAATTAAGTAGTTAAGGTTCTCTGAATATGTGGATAAGCCTCTCTATGGACTGGAAGAAGAATCACAGGTGGTGTTAAGGCATATTAGGGTCAGAGCATTTTGGAGGGGGGAGTTATGAGAGATAAAAATATACATAATCAGGGAAGACAATAACAGAATGTTGTGTTGTTTGCTTCTACAGGTTGCCCATGCAGGAAGATAAGCTGCCACTGTCTCGTTTTTGTTATTTTATCCACTCCCCTTTTCCCTTTGAGTTGGTCTGTCACCAGCTGTTTGGGTCTGACTGGAGGTAGAGCAACTTGAGGGGGACATTGGTGTTCAGCAGCTCCTGTAGAGGATACGAGTATTGGACCTAAAACATGCTTTGCTCAGTAAGACAAATGTAACCATAATATTATGTCTACAGTAGATACTTGAACTAACCATGGGAAATGGTCACAGATGGCCTCAAGCACCCATCATCTACCACATGAGGTTCAGAGCTTTTATTGTGAATTTAGCATCAAGCCTAGTGTCCGTCCCCCTCTCTCTAACATAAGGGTGGGCACAGTCCTACCCCATGACAGACTTCACTCAACTGAGAAAGGTACTAGTGATTGGTAAACCCTACTATCTAAACGCTCACTGTTTATAGGTGAAGGCTTAGGGGCTGATGGCTAGTCTATCCACACTTCTTCTTGGAGGAATGTAAATGAAAACTAACAGGGACCCTTTTACTCCTTTCCCTGAATCTCACTGTCTTTCTCCCTTTCTCCTTGAGCACTCCCCTCCCTTACTACTCCACCCACCATTTTTCCCCACTCCATCTCTGTCCCTCTCTCTTTCTCTCTCTCTCAATCTTTATACCAATTCCTCTTCTGTCCCTCTGATGGTCCACTCCTCTATCTATTGCTCGCCTCTACCCTCTGCACATACTCCCTAATACCCCATTCTTACTGCTTACATATACCCACTACCATTCTCCCAACTTCGCTCTCGCTCTCTCACAAGCACTACTCCTGCATCTATACTCTCACTCCTCACATCTCCACGCTACTATGAATCCACCTCAACACTCTTTTGACTCACACCTCTACTCTAACACTCCTCCGACCTCATGCCACTACTACTCTACCACCACAAACGTACTGCTCCCACCTATGCACTAGCAATTCTCCTACCTTCACACCTCTAGTACTCAACCCCACTGTCTTCTCAATAACATTCCTTTCACCACCTCAGTCACCCTTCACGTACTCTCAAGTCTTCTACTTCCACTTGTACACTGACAACACAGTCCCACCTCTATTCACCAGCCAATACCTCATCTTCTCCCTAAACCACCACCATTGGTATCCGCAGTTGAATATGTGTGGAAGAGACGTGAATCTAATGTATGTTGTGCCTACATAGATTTTAGCACAGCCTTTGACTCCGAAACAGTGGGCTGGCTCGCCTATGCAGATGTTCTGCTTTTGCTAGATAACACCCCTAAGTGGCTACAAGCCATGATAGATGCCTTGGGTGAATATGCTAATAATAATGGGCTGAAAGTAAATATGGATAAAAGTAAGATTATGGTTTTCTCGGGCAAACAAAATGTGCAAAATAAGACGGCTTGTACTCTTGAGGGAACGTGTGAAAGCCTACAAATACTTTAAGAATATATGGATGAAAAGCTGAACTGATAAAAGCATTGGGTAGAAACAAAAGCTAAATTAATACAATCGGTAAATGTCACAAGTGCTTTTATTGGGTAGAACAGAGGTTTTTCAACTCACACGACCCTGATGTTGTATATGGCTAACATTGCTCTGCTGCTACATTGTGGTTTCGAGATATGGGGCCATAACTATTTAATTGAACTGAAAAAGTTTGAAGCTGAGCTTGTAGGATGCCACAGAATTTAGCAGTGGTTTACTTATGCATGGAATTAGACCTAAAGGGTATAGTAGCGGAATTCACAAACAGAATGGTTATGTGCTATGAAAAACTGAGGTTGTTGGAAAATGCAACAATCATAGTCTACTATGTACAAGCATTTATTGCGTAGAGACCGTTGTTATAATTTGGGAACTCTAGGTAAAATGTTGACTCCATATAACAAATGGTCTGCGGGTTATGAGTATTGCACAAGGATAAGGCAAGGATAAGGTAAGTGCATGGGTCCAAAGGGTGGTTGAAATCGAAAGTCACAGACTATAGTTACGAGTATAACCTGGTGCATTTGCCCACTAAGAGTAATGGTGGGGCATACCTTCAATATAGAATGGAATGTATAACCAAGCCTCTATATATCACGGCCTGACCTAGTTTTCTGATTTTTAGGCAATACCTTTTACAGAAATTCAATATTTGAGATGTCTTCGAGATTACAGGAGCGAGGTTTAGTATAATGCAATGTGAGAGAATGTGTCGCCTATGTGGCGGGCACTCAACTGGAATCAGTAGAACATGTTTTAGTACATTGTGTTAGCTTAACCTCCATCAGGAAAAGTTTTTTTTTTAAAAAATCCTATAATAATCAATATGATTCTAACAATGAGTTTTTGATATCGTCCAAAAATTATGGAGGTTGATGATATGAATTTTGTATTTGTTATGGTTACATTTTATTGGAAGTGTAAAGATATTTTAAATAATTTAACAGATGGTCAGTAAATGCAAAGATGATGTGCCCATTTGATTGTTTATACTTGTCCAATATGCTTCTGTCTTATGTTGTTTAAATGTGGGAGTTCTGAGGTGTATCCTGGCTTGGTTTTAACCATCTGTGTAATTGTCTTTTTAATGTATATTGTATTTTTAGCTTTTAAATTTCTACATATGTATGCTGTTTTGTATATACAAAGCCGTAAGGCTGTGAATATATTCAAGAAAATAAATAAATAAATAAATACATAAACCATCACCATGCACCTTCCTTCTTTCCTTCCTCCTTATGCCTATTAGTCCGCAACCATCTCCTCCTCTGACTTCATCCGAAGAACCCACACCTTTCTGTTTCCAGTTTTCCCTTATAGCTCTCCTCGCCTCACTCCATTGGCTCTGCACTTCTGGTTCTCAGGCCAATTGTTACCTGACTTCTCTGCCCAGGCGGTGTTACAGATATCAAAACACTTAAAAGTGGGTCTAACCAACAACCCTTTCTTTCATGTGGAAATGCAATGGATCATCAATGATAGCCTCCTATTATCAAAGGTCATGTGAGGGTCCAAGCCCTGGGCATGGCAGTCTTTGTTAAAGAGCCGATCTACAGATCAGTTACCGGTTTTTAGTTGCCTTGCTTTAAACGCAGTCTGTGTTGCAACGCCGCGCTGCAGCTCTGAGACATATGGCAAGGAGTGGAGGGCAACATTCTCCCCATGTTCTGACACTTGCTTTGGCCTGTTCTTTCTCCTCGCATAGTGGATCCACTATTTTGTGCTGTTGAATGTCACTGTGCAGTGACACTGTGTACCTTTGGGGAGGCTGTTGTTGCTATTTCTCTCTTCAGTCCACTGCTGGGTCTGCTCGTATCTGTAGTTCCCTGGAACAAACAGAGAGAAACTGGCCAGCATTTAAGAATGGGGTGCATAAGGGTGGTACCATTTTCAGTCGAAGGGACACAAAGAGAAGAGACAGGAATTGGGGTCCCTCCCAACTGCCCCATTCCACCTCTGGGGTAGGACCGGCTCTGGCTTCCCCCGTGGTAGGCCTCCCACCCCAGGCTGAGCAGTGTCCCCACTTGACAGGGTCCGGTCAGGGTGACGTTTTAAATTGACCCAGTTTACAAAATAATACCTTACAGAACACACATCATGTTGTCTCACAAAAGGTAATTCCTTCTTGCAAAGGGTTGCCCTCACATTAACACCAAGAATCTGATGCTCCTTTGTGCACCAACGCTGTATTTGATTGCAACAATCATGCAGGACACACGTGCTGACAGTTCACACCTAAGCCACCTCCCTTCTACTCTAACCATTAAAACATGGCACCCCTTTGTCTAGATATCTGTGTATTTCTCTGGTCCTGTTGTTGACAGTGATGGATGATTTGGCACTCCCACATACCAGACAATGCAAATCATATATTCACAGAGAGAGAGAGAGAGAGAGAGAGACAGAAAGAGAGTGCAGCGACTGTGAAAAACAACTAAGAGAGAGAAAGAGATAGAGATATCAACAGCGCTTCATTGGCCCAGATACAGCTAATAGTCAGACCACACAGAGAAAATGAGAGATAGAATGAACAGAAGAGAGGCAGCACATCTAAACAGACCGAGTGATTGTGCATGCCATCACAGAGAGAGACAGCGTAGGCAACAACACAAAGAGAAACGGTGCTCGTACTGCACAGAGAGACAGTGATGGAGACAGAGCTTAAGAACAAATGAAAGATGGGAATAGACAGCAAGCACAAAGAGTGCACGGATAAGTCACCAGATCAGCATATGATACACTGGGTGGCACTAGGAAACCTTACTATGATAAAAGGCCAGATGTATGTTTGTCTGATGCAGTCATGCAAAGTAGAGGCTGCCCGAATGATAAAGTACCGCTAGAGGGAGTTGTTGCCTTAGGATATACAGTGGTCCAATTTGCATAGCTTTGCCTGTGGTCACTGCTAGAGGGAGCAGTGGGCTTTAAAAGCTTTAATAGCTACAAATAGATCAGCTGCTTTTAAGGCAATTTGATGTTGTTGCATTGTCGTCCGACCTAATCCCCCCCATCCTTCCAGGTGATCAACATATGTCAGCCCCAGTCAAATTGATGGAATTGGGTTTCATTCCAGATTTCCCCTTTTGATCAAGGCAAGTCAAGTCAAATTCAAGTGTATTCAAATGACATTTAATCTATAATACTTACAAATAAAATACAACACAATAAAATATACAAAATATTATTCAAATTACATATAACATATACAATTTCATATCACTTTAAAGATTACTATCTAATAAAAGCATTTTGGAATCCATAGTTACAAGTTATAGTGCAAAAAACATTACAATTGTATACAACAAACGAAATTTCCCCTTGCTTCCAGTCTAAGCTAAGAAATGTAATTTCTCTGCACCTTATGTTCAAAGCATTGGGTAAAAGCACGTTGCAGGGCCCATGGTACTTCTTTCCTATTGGCCAACAACAGAAGCAATAACGCAGGTATACAGTGTCTTACCCCTTGTGGAAGGACAGACGAAAGAGACAGACGCATTTTTGGCATGTTTAACACGCGATTTATTTAAATTGTAAGAAAATAGTCTTTCTATCCCTATTCTATGAGGTTCCCTCACTAACAAAACTAACTAGGGTGCTTGTCGTCAGTAGTGAAGTCCTAAAAGTAAACAGTCTGTGCTCCTTCTGAAAGTTAACCTCTACCGGCCCTACTAATAAGAGAAAACAACATAAACTCCCCTCTCCCGGATAGGCTTTTACAGCACTAGTAGATGTGTTTTTGAATTGTTTGTGACTATTTCTTGGACTAACTTGTTCAGTTTGTCTCTGGGACTTTTCCCCCTTCCCGACATCCCTCTTCCTTCTTTAGAGAAACTTTGACTCCATGTTGTGTTTGGGTTTTGATCCCTTCGTACTATGAATTCTTGAATTGTCTCTTTAAATTTCCCTTTCTCCAATACTTTCGGGGAATCAAAATTCCTCTATACTTGACCTTGGTTCTTTGTATTCCTCTGGATCCTTAATTCCTCTTAAACAACATGTTTCATATCAAAGTTCTCTTGGTCTGATGAACTGACTTTCTCCTTGGGGTGATTATAGCATCCCAACCAAATGTGTGTGTGTCCCTTTGTTCAGTTCCTCTCTTGTTGTAATGAGTAAGACAGGTTCCATTGGGATTCTCCTTCTTATGGGTATTTGATCCTTCACTGATGCAAGTAAACAGAGTTCCAGAGTTATTCCCACTCTGATGGATATTTGTCAATTCACTGGGACGAGTAGGCTGAGTCCCATAGTTATTCTCAGTCTTATGGATGCTTTTCCATGCACTGCAATGAGTAGACTGAGTCCCGTAGTTATTCTCACTCTAGTGGGCACTGGTCCATTCACTGGGATGAGTAGACTCAGTCCTGTAGGTATTCTCACTCTAACGGATACTTTTCCATGCACTGCGATGAGTAGACTGAGTCCCGGAGTTATTCTCACTCTTATGTATTGAAACATTACCATGGTATAACGTCCTTTCATCAGCAGGCGTTAGAACGTCTGCCTTCTAAACGAGAAGAAAATTACGAAAATGTTGATCGAATATTCCATTTGTTTTGGGGGGTGGGAAAGGTCAGATAAAGGGTTTGGGGTCGGGAGTAGGTAAAATAGGTGGTGGAGGGGAGGTTGCAGGAGAACCCCCATAAAAGAAAAGAAATGTTCTCTTTGTTTAAAAGGCACACGTTATAAAGCCTGATGATGAAAGAACATAGAACCATTTCCATTCACTGGGGTGAGTAGACTGAGGGTGCTCTTGATCGCTGTATCCCTTCCGGGGTTTCTCGCCTCTCCAATTACCTTCTTTCTCGTTGGCTAACGTCACCAGGTCTTTCTCCAGGATTGGGGTGTCAGTCTGAGTCTAAACAGCTGTGTGCGCTCCTAATCTTCTTGGTTCTTCCTCGCGGCTCTGCTGAGCCAACTCTGTAGTATTCTTGGCATTGTTTCTGGACTGGACAGTCCACATCCCACTGGTCATGCCACCTCTCACTCTGTTCTCCTTCTCTCTGGGTTTTTTTCCCCTGCATGCCTCTGCTGTCTTCTGTCTCCTGGCTACGCCCAATGACTGGACCCTCCTGATATCCTGGTTCTCGGCAGCTTGCACTTCCTCGCAAATTCTAACTTCAGTGTCACACACCTCTTCTGTAGTGTTTTTTCAATGTATATATTAGACATCTGGGTCCTCCCCAGTGGAGTATTAAAGTCCTTTGTCTCTCTTTTTGTTGAGCATTCTCCCTTGCTAATTCATTCTTCATCGTCACAGTTTGGTTGGCTTCCAACATTGATGGATCGGCATTGCTTGCTCACCTCTCTTCTAAGTATTTTTATCAGTTGTTTCTTTTAGTTGAATGTTGGGTCTAATATTACAATAACAAACAGAGCCTTGTTTTGTTGGACTTCTCTGAAGCCTGGATGTTATTATCAGCCCACAAGAAAGGGCTTCAGGGAGTTCCACAACAGTCTAGAAGTCCTTGTCCATAAAAGGGGAGTCTCTCCCTGTGAGGACCTGCATACCGCCACCCCTAGGAGGAATGTTGCGTGGCAGGCTCACCTCCCTAACCTCACAAGGAATGGCTTGCCTATGGGGAGAAGTAACAAAATCCTGCGATTCGTGACACCCTGTTGACGTAGTATCTGTAATAGATCCTTACATCTAATTTCTCGATACAAAGGACAATAAAATAAAATAATGAAAAAGGGATTCAGTCTGCTGTGGGCTACAACAAGAAGCCACATCCTTACCCTTCCAAATACTAGTAACTGATTGGAGATGGCGGAGGTCAAATCTTATTCTTGTGATAAGGAAACATTGACTGAATTTGATGCACTAAAGAAGATATGACTGGATTCCATCCCCTTTGCTTATGATGGCAAACACTTGTTTTTTGCTTTTAGCAATTCATCATTATCTTCTGGTTGACTGTCACTCCTGTAATAACAGATTGTTTGCTACAAACGTGCATCTACTGGTATAGTTTCAGCACGAAGGAACCAACCCTCACAGTTGATCGCAGACAAGTCAAGGAACACTCTGTGATTGGGTGCTATCTTTCAAATCACACAACAGCAATCTGTTCAATATGGGATACTTGTTCCTCCACGTCGATAACCAAGATATAGTTGGCAAAATTCACACCAGATCAGTGATGTGCTCTAATCTCATTTCTGCATACATTGCATGCATTTGTGCAGATTTTGGCATGCCAAATAATTTCATGCTAGAATTGTTATCAACATTTAAGGAGGCAGACATATTCTCATACTCCCAAACTTCCGCACCACAGTGGGAAATCGACTGTACTTTTTCTTTATAGTCTTAATTATCATGTCCACTCTTTGGCATGCCACGTGCTTCATTTATCAGTTTAGACCACCTACTACTTGTGCCACTTTGCCCGTCTGCCTCACAGTGTGCCCTTTCCAATTGAACGCAGAGGTAAAATGAACACCCAAATAGTCCAATTCTTCAACATTTTCAACATCATCAGAGGAGAGTTTGCAATTTATCTTACAAGAGCTACCAATTTGGAGAACATTCATTTTAGGAAGTCTGTTGTTCACAGCAAATGTACCCCACTTGGAAGAACTGTGAAGAATATCCAATGTATCACACTTAGAAGAATTGGGAAGCACAGCTAATGTATCACACTTGGAGGAATTGCAAAGGGTAGCCAATATATCGCACTTAGAAGAAGTTGGAAGCACATCTAATGTATCGCACTTGGAGGAATTGCGAAGGGTAGCCAATATATCGCACTTAGAAGAATTGGGAAGCACAGCTAATGTATCGCACTTGGAGGAATTGCAAGGGTAGCCAATATATCACATTTAGTAGAATTGGGAAGCACAGCTAATGTATTGCACTTGGAAGAATTGTGAAGGGTAGCCAATATATCGCACTTGGAGGAGTTGTGAAGGGTAGCCAATATATTGCACATAGAGGAACTGGGAGGCACAGCTAATGTATCGCACTTGGAGGAATTGTGAAGGGTAGCCAATATATTGCACTTAGGAGAATTGGAAAGCACAGCTAATGTATAGCACTTGGAGGAATTGCGAAGGGTAGCCAATGAATCACACTTAAAAGAATTGGGAAGCACAGCTAATGTATCACACTTGGAGGAATTGCAAAGGGTAGCCAATATATTGCATTTAGAAGGATTGGGAAGCACAGCTAATGTATTGCACTTGGAGGAATTGTGAAGGGTAACCAATATTTCGAATATGGAGGAGGTGTGAAAGGTAGCCAATATATCAAACATAGAAGAATGGGGGGCACAGCTAATGCATCGCACTTGAAGGAATTGCAAAGGTTAGCCAATATATTGCACTTAGAAGAATTGGAAAGCACAGCTAATGGATTGCACTTGGAGGAATTGCGAAGGGTAGCCAATGAATCGCACTTAAAAGAAATGGAAGCACAGCTAATGTATCGCACTTGGAGGAACTGCAAAGGGTAGCCAATATATCGCACTTGGAGGAGTTCTGAAGGTGGCCATTGTGCTGCACAGACGCAGCTCCCATCTGTCCATATTTTGGACTTTGCGCCCTCCGAGGGCGTTCATCGTATAGTGCATTGAGACCAATCCTATGGTGAAAGGCGCTATACAAATGACAAAAAGAAATTAAATGAAAGCATTAAATCCATCTAGAGTCTGTAATGTTTGGGGTTTCTGGCCACAAAGACAACTTTGTCGACATTGGCAATTTATGTGGGCCATCAGTGGGCACATCTTTGGGTAATTTTTCTAAAAATCATTGTAACTCATTAGTAAACAAATTAAAGAGGCCAAGGACAGTGCCCTGCCTAACCCCTCTCTTGAGTTTAATGGGAGCTGTGCACCTACCACCTCATTCATACCTTAGTATCACTGGTGTTTACTTATGATTAGGGATGTGTGGGATATGAAGGCCCCAGGGCATACGCACCTCATTTAAAATAGTCCATAATAACTGTTGAACGCTGTGGTATATTGATGACCCTCGTAAAATAAAATATTTTGAAACAACAAAATAAAGGTTCTTTTCTTGGTTAATTCCACCTAATCCCTACCATAGCCATGCTGTGAATACAATATATTTTTTATTTTAAAATATTCTAGTAATCTAACATATTCTAGGTAACTAAATATCTTTGATGTCTTATCAAGTAATGATTGCATCGGGTTCCCAACTTTTATTAGATTTGTGGCTGCCAGTTGCCTGATGGACCCACATAATGGTGAATAGGGGTGTTATTTCCCCATTCAAATTGGTTAGGGTAGTCAAATTGCTGTCCAATGCTGCTATGCACTTTAGAGAAGGGCTCTCTCGTGGCCTGCACTACAACATTGGTCTCTAACCTATGGTTAACATCTGGGCTCACAGCTTGCTCTATGTACTGCCAACATTTACAGGAGTAATGTATTTGCCTATCTACAATCTTCTCCCACTTTTCTTCCACCATCTAGGAAATATAACTTCCGTACCGGAATCCAAGAGCTATAGCCAGGCAGTTGGGGTAAGTCATGGAGGAAGAGACTTAGTAAGGTAGGGAATCAGGCTTCAAACCAAATTTTCCCCTTCTTGAATCCAACTAGGAAAGAATTCAAGGAAGGTCTGACCTGTAACTTTTTAAAATTTTGTCCCATTCCCCCTTCTCCTACAGCCGCAGCAGGAGATCTGATTGACAGCATATCTTAGACATAAAGTGGTGGAGGACTGGTAGGGCATAGTGTCTTCGGCATTGGTCTTTCAGTGAGTCGAGACAATGCTGTATGCAGGTTAACATGGTTTGTGTAGACATATTGGAATATTGCAGATACAAATATGTAATGAGAAGGGGGGACAGAAGAAGTTTACCCATTGCTGTGTTCATTTGTGGTTATTGATTTTACTGGTATTTAAGATTTCAGGAACAAGAAGACAAAGTACTATATCCAGAATCATACAAACATTGTTGACAAACTTCTCAGTCTGGATCAAAACGAAAGTCTCTAGCATACCATGTTGACAAAATGTCCGGAACAAATACTTAACATCATTTTGTTTAATGGCATAGGAAATCTATCCTTGGTAAGGCACCACTCCTCCTATATCCAACTCTGCAAACCTTCTTGCAATCTCTTCTCTGCCTCCTCGACTACCCTTGTGGCTCCTCGCTCTCGCTGTGCTTTCTCTCACTTCCTATCTTTATCCCTTCATGCTCCACTTGTATGGAATTCACTACCCCCAGACATCCGAGAAACAGTGTACACCAAATTCTTCAACACCAAAATGAAAGACTACCTGATTGGCTCTGAATTACCCTCTTAGCATACCTCTTATCTGCCTTCAATCTAACATTTTTCCCTCGCCAGTAACCTGCCTCTGTCTCTCACTTTCTCTGCCTCCATTCTACACCATGATCCGCCCTGGTCACATCCATGTCACAGCTGGCTGTACCAGCTACTTGAAATAAAAAATGTCTAAAATTGATTGTCCTTACTCTATGTATGTCCAGCCATCTATTGTCCCCGGTGACTGCTCCATTTAGCCCCCCCTCAACATCCTGGTCAGAATGTCCCTCAAACTCACCCTATTGTAAGACACTCACCGCTTCCCATGAAATCTTATATCTTATCTATTGTACATTATTTTGAGATCAACAGACGTTGTTCATCTCTGTATATAAATATACATGAATTAAAATAGAATAAATCCATTAAAATATATGCGTTAATGGATTGAACATAATGTGCCTGAAGGTGAGTTCTAAAATAAATCAGTTAAATCCGTTTTTTATTACCTATTATCACTGAGTGAAAGGAAACATCCCAAAGGAACTGTTTAGTAATCGGCAAACCTTTTCTTGTATCCATGGCAACATCCCCTAGGCCACTATGGATATACTATTTTTTCCTTTTGCTTTTCTTACTTGGGAGCGATACAAGTATGAGAAATCCCTTCCAAATGTCCATTCCAAATAATAAAGTACACACAAATATGTTAGTTAATTAAATTTGCATTTTAATCTTGGTTGGCACTTAACAAAGAGGAACAACCTTCTCATTGCAATAACAACAACAGAAGGGTCTACTATCCTCTTAGACATGTCATGAATATTGTAGTAAAATGGCCTTCTCTGCCTGCAATCTTCTATTGTCCAATCTCTTCCATAGAGGTGAGTGAAGCCGGCCAAATCCCCATCCGATCCAGCCCTGAGGAGAGCTCAAGGCCAACGTGCCCGCCTTTGGAAAAAGTTGATGCCGTGCAGTACAATCACGGCCTGGCGCTTAGGAGCTCGATGAATCTGTGATGAGACTGGATTCTTGATTTTCATAATGCTAAACTGCTGAGTGCCCTTATCCAGAAATACAAATGTGTTCCAGTGCTGCAAAGTTGAAGTAGAAACAATGAAATGGTTAAAATTAAACTTGTTTTTTTACAGTTATTCTTTTAACCTGCGCACTTTGTTCCTAAAATGCTAGACAACTCTCCCGTCTGTGTTTTGACCTTATTTTGCTATCTACTCTGAGGCCTGCCAGGATACATAAACAAAGGAATAACATAGATGCAATATTCAGTTAAAGCAAATAATATCTAGTTGGTGAAGCTATGACCTATACATATCATCTTAACATCTTATTTTCCAATTGAGAAGATTGCATCTGCATGGGAATCTTCTTGGTTCCTGGAATCAGGTGTTGATCTATGTAGTTCCCAAAGGAATAAGAATGCCATAAAGGAGCTTTTTTAAAGGCCTCTGGGAAGGACATGAGCCAGTGGTCAAAGTGCACGAAAAGAAGTAGTGGATCAACATAAGTGTTGACTATCCTCTTAGACCTCAAAAACTACAGACCGATCTCAAACATTCCTTACCCGGCAAAACTATTACAGACCTATGTCTATGAAGAAATACTGGAACGAGTACAAAATAGACAACTATTGGATCAGGCACAAGTCGGCTTCAGACCCATGAGAGGAACGGAGATGGCACTATTCTCAATGGATCTATGTGATTACTGAGCCGCATGTACTGCGACCCCCTAAAATGTCGACTTTGTTTTTAATTTGACTCCTTTTCACCCCAAATATGTGCAGGGGGAGAGGCTCCGCAGCACCCCCTTCATCCATTATATGCTATACCCATCCCCCCACATATATATGTGGTGAAAAGGGGTTAAAAAAAAATAAGTTGATATTTTCAGGGGTCATGATAAACGCGGTGCAGTAATTGTATAATCCCCTACCAATATGGGTCAACCTAATGACTCCAATACAAACTCAGCACTTATACTACTCGACGTCTCCACAGCATTCAACACAGTCAACCATACCATCCTCTTCAAGAGACTGGAAGAAATAGGGATTGGTGAAACAGTGCTGATTTGGATTAAATCGTTCTGGTCCGAAAGAACAAAAAAACGATGGTATTGTGAAGGGGGTATCCGTGTCCCACCCCCCTATGCGCTTTAGAGTGAGGCAAGATGCATTCAAAGTACTATTACGGGCTGGGGGGGGGGAGGGCGAAGAGATGGACACCTTCTAGGGTAACGGGACTCCACTCCAATATAACCAAATATAGTCTACCCACATAGTACATAATAAGGTGCGAGCTGCAATACTATTTTGCGTAGATATTAGTACACATAGGTAGAAGAGAAGGGTTGCGCGGTAAATGCGGAATTTCATGCATTAGGCCCAAATTCGTAAGACCAGAGAAATCCCCAGCCATGCCCGAGCTCCCATGAGAACAGCCCACCCCCCCAACTGCCACAACACCCATTCATTGTTCTAACAGTGTTGCAAAGATGTTTCAGAGGAATGTGCCCAACAAGGCCACGATCACAGACAGGCACCTGGTGTGCATGATATCGCACACTGACCAAATCATGACCCCGCCCATCCTCAGGCAACCATGAGTTATAGCCCATATAACTGACTAAATCTTGAGACCTCTGAATTCCATGGCAGCAGGTGCCCTTTGACCACCAAACCCAAAGTAACAAGTCCAGAGATGTTCAAAGAGGACGGACAGGGCATATCGTTGAAGGGACAATCATGTGATTTGTATCGCAAGGTGCTGGGAGGGATAAATTATAGTTCAAAATGAGGGTGGAGACCTTGGAGGCGGATGGCGCAGAGGAGATTGAGTGAAATGTGTGTGTGAAGGTTAGAGGGCCACAGAACCTCCTTTGTGACTGTCTTTGTCATAGCCAACTGTTCCAGCGCAGAAGCAACACAAACTCCTGCCTCCCCTTGGCGGTCTTGGAGTCTGGATTGTAGAACACATGCCACTGCGACTGCCACAGGGAAAGAGGGTTAGGGTGCACAGATTGGATAGGTAGGGGGAAGTAGGGAAACCGGGTAGAGGGTTAGGGAGAGGTAATGGGTAGGGAATGGGAAGAAAGAGAAGGTATGCTCAACGCCTCTTGGTCTGTGAGCTTTGCTGCTGTCTATTGTGGTGTTGGTATGCTCAGTTTCAGCACCACCCCACACACATTCACTTACACTTTCACACTACACACGTGCCTGCACCACTTCAGCTGCCGAGGTGAAGCACTCAGTATACACCAGCAATGAGTTGTACCTCTAGCAGCGATTGAATTGGGAGGATAACTCTCCAACCAAACCCTTACACCAACTTTCTTCCTAATAACACGCTGCATATGTGATGCCTAACAAACACTGCACCTGTGGTGCCTAAAACATATTGTAATACAAAGAAACATTTCTTTGGCTGTGCTACAAGATACTAGCATAGCTGTGCATGAAAACATAAACAAATAAAGAAGCACATAGCTCTGGCTTCCTGTGCTCGTGCTGTGTGGCTCCGTAGTTCAATGCCCAGAAATAACAGGGCGCTGGTGCAGCGTTATGCCTATTGAAAAGTAAAACAAATAGTGTGTGCTCTTCTGTCTGCTAGCACGGTTTAGTTTAGAATGCTGCATGCTCGCTGAGTGAGCAGGTACCGGACTGCATGCATTTAGTATCCAAGTTTCATCAGTTTTAGCATTTGTTATTTCCCCATGCGTGCTTCCCTCAATTGCGCATGATCTCCCAAATGCTCTCTGTTTGCCCAGCAGGAACCAGGGCCCCCTCCTAGGCTGGTATCATGCTTTTGGGGGGTGTTGCACAAGGGGTGAGGGCCCGTGCCAACTTCAAGAACTGGAGGTTATGGTGATCCGTCAGGATCGTGATGGTGTGTCGTGCCCCCAAAAGGTAGTGCCTCCACTCAGAGAAGGCAGCCTTGATGGCGAGCAACTCCCGATACGCTATGGTGTAGTTTTGTACCGCAGGATTCCACTTTCTCGAGTAGAATGCCACCGGGTGGAGTTGGCCTGATTGGTCACGCTGCGACAGGATAGCACCTAGCGCATAGCTGGAGGCATCAGTTTCCACCAGAAACGGTTGAGTCGGGTCTGGGTGCAGAAGTACTGGTGCCAAGGAAAAAGCCTTCTGCAGTTGCCTGAAGCTCCGTTCCACTTCTGCATCCCACACAAAGGGTGCCCCTTTCCTGAGAAGACACGTTATCGCTAAGGATTTCTGAGCATACCCTTAAATGAACCTCCGATAGAAGTTTGCAAATCCTAGCACGGATTGCACCTCTTTGATGTTCCTAGGGGCTGGCCAATCCAGAATGGCTTGTATTTCATGGGTGTCCATCTTAACCCCTTCCACTGACAAAATGAACCTGAGGAACTCCACCGTTGTGCAATGGAAGGTACACTTTTCTAGCTTGGCATATAGGTGATGTTCTCGCAGACGCTCCAGGACCGACTTCACGTGTTGCACATGTTCTTCCTTATTTCGATGTCGTCAATATAAACCACAACAAAGATGTCTAGGAGTCTTCATAGTACCTCGTCCAGGAAGTGTTGAAAGGCAATGGGTGCGTTGCAGAGTCCGAATGGCATGACTTGATATTGGTACAGTCCAAATTTCGTTCTAAAGGCAGTCTTCCATTTGTCTCCTTCGCGCACCCGCACCAGATGGTATGCCCCTCGCAGATCCAACTTGTTGTAGATGGTAGATCTGTGAACCTGATCCAGTAACGCCGGTATGAGGGGTGGTGGGTAGCGTTTTTTTTTTGTAATGCGGTTAATTGCACGGTAATCTATGCAGGTTCTAAGGTCCCTGTTTTTCTTCGAGGAAGAAAAACAATGGCGAGGAGACGGGTGAGGTAGAGTGGCAGATGAAACCATTCTTCAGGCTGGCGTTGATATACTCTTTTAAATGTTGGTTCTCGGCCTCCGTCAATGCGTACATCCTACTGCAGGGCAGTGTAGCTCCGTGTTCCAGGTCTATCCTGCAGTGAAAAGATTAATGGGGAGGCAATGTTTCTGCTGCTGACTTGCTAAAGACATCACGATTCTCATCATATCCAGTGGGAAGCCCTCCCAAAGCCTCTGCTTCTTGAGTGGCTCCTAGGACTTGTACTATGCGCCCTGCTCCTTTAGTGCAATGGTTGCCACAGTAGTCAGAAGAGAAACGCGCTGTGCCACATGTCCAGTTAATAGCGTGATTGTGTAATGCGAGCAACGGGAGCCCAAGGATGAACCCAAACTGTGCGACTGCTATGATGTCGAACCAAATGAGTTCTCTATGTCCTTGGATATCCAACACCATGTCCCCTGTGTTGGATATCCTGTATGTTGCGTTACTGCTCCTGATTTTAACGGGGCTCCATCCATGGAACAGACAGCCTCATGACTTTCTTTGGGGCTCATGGTTAAGCCTAATCTTTGTGCATAATGCATGACCACGAAGTTCCCTGTAGCCACCAAATCTACCATCAGGGTAACAGGTTGGCCACATCGGCGTATTTGCAGGACACCGGTCACAGTGATGTGGATCTTGTGTGCATGGTTTCTGTTAGCTAACATATGTGTAGGGGTGTTGTGGTGATTTTGGCTCGGCAGATCCTTCCCACTCACTGGCGAGTGTTGGCATTTCCCGATGGCAGTGTCCCCTTAAGTTTTGGTCCACACTCCTTTACGAAGTGGCCAGACTTGCCACAATCATGCATAGATTCTCTTGTCTCCATTTTTCCCTCTCTTCCTTAGTTATTGGTCCCCGGACTGTTCCGATTTGCATAGGCTCTGCGTCAGGGGCCTTCTCACTCTTCCCAGTGCTTGCCATTGGCCTTTGATAGTCCAATCGTTCTGGACCTGGTTTGCTCTCCCACCGCCTCCTGTCCTGTCTTCTCTCACCTTGGCGGTGGTCCAGATGCAGGGCCAAGTCGATCATACATCTGCAGGTATCTGGCTGTGGATCGACCTGCGCTATGAGATCCTTTAACTCATCCTTCAGCCCTTGATAGAAGAGGGTCATCCCTTTCTCGTGAGGCCAATTTGCTTCCACTACCACGCAGTTAAAGGTAATCACTTCAGTCCTTGCTGCCTTGGTGGAGAGCGAGGAGTTTGCGATCCCTTATCAAAGAAGCTGCCTGCCGGTTGAATATTCTTCCAAACTCCTCTTGGAATCCTCTCCAGTTGTAAAAAACAGCGTTGTCCTTGTACTAGAGGGGTGGCCCAGGCAGCGGTGTCTCCCATCAGGTAAGAGATGACGAACGCAGTTCGGGAATGGTCCAACGGAATATGGTGGGCTTGGTTAGGAAGTGCAGTTGACACTGTAATAAACACAGAAAATTTCTGTGGCTACCCCACATATCTTTCTGGCGCTGCTAAGGGCATGGGCAGCTCTGTGGTTACCTGGACTTGCATGGAACTTGGACGGGGGCCCCCATTCGGAAGTGGACTCTCTTGGGCTGTTAACACCTGGACTCCAGTGGTCAGCATGGCGTAGTCCTGCCTAGTGACAGCCAACTCAGTCTTTAGCTCATGTAAGGCTCGAGATATTTCCTCCATGGTGAGTTTGTGCTGCCTGGGTGCCAAATTATACATGGGTTTGCGCTTCTGTCAGAGCCAACTGTTACAGCACAGAAGCAGTACGAACTGCCTCCCCTTGGCGGTCTAAGTGCCTGGATTGTAGAACACACAGGCCACCGCGACCCCCACGGGCAAAGAGGGTTAGAGTTCACGGATTGTATAGGTAGGGGGAAGTGGGGAAACCGGGTAGAAGGTTAGGGAGAGGGAAGAAAAGGAAGGTATGCTCCTCGGCTCTTGTCCTGTGAGCCTTGCTGCTGTTCTGTTGTGGTGTTGTGATGCTCAGTTTCAGCACCACCCCACACTCATTCATTTACACTTTCACACTACACACGTGCCTGCACCACTTCAGCTGGAGAGGTGAAGCACTCAGTATACTACACCAGCACTAAGTTGTACCTCTAGCAGCAATTGAATTGATAGGTTATTCATAACGCGCTTAATACCCAGAGGTTTCTAAGCGCGGACCCGGGGATCGAACCCGTGTTGCTCAGTGTCATCTTGCTTTCAAGGCGAGCATGTTGCAGCTGAGCTATCCTCCTTGCAAGGATAGATCTCCAACCCAACCCTTATACCAACTTTCTTCCTAATAACACGCTGCACATGTGATCCCTAAAAACACACTGCACCTGGGGTGCCTAAAAAAAATTGTAATACAAAGAAACATTTATTTTGCTGTGCTACAACATACTTGCATAGCTGTGCGTGAAAACATAAACAAATAAAGACGCACTTAGCTCCGGCTTCCTGTGCTCGTGCTATGCGGCTCCGTAGTTCAATGTCCAGGAATCTCGGGGCACCGGAACAGCATTATGCCTACTGAAAAGTAAAACAATTTGTGTGCGCCCCTCCGTCTGATAGCGCAGTTTAGTTTAGAACGCTGCCGTTAGTTCGTTACGGGACCAGGAGCATGCTCGCTGAGTGAGTTGCCGTACCGCATGCATTTAGTATCTAAGTTTCATCAGTCTTAGCGTTTGTTATTTCCCATGCATGGTCCCCCCAATTGCGTGTGGTCTCCCAAATGCTCACCGGTATCGCAGCGGGAACCAGGGCCCCCTCCCAGGCTGGTATCATGCTTATGGGGTATTGCTGCACTCCCAAAAAAAACATGCAAGCACTTATCTTTTGTTTTCGCTGGGCCAAAGGTTTCACAGCTGGCGAAGGCGGGTCCTGCGAGAGGCTTAGATGCTCGAGCTCCTTAGCTGTGTGTCCACTCAGGAGGATTGACGAGCGCGAACGGAGATCTGAATCTCGCGCATGCGCGATTGTGCTTCTGCGCATGCGCGCTGGCGTGGGTGTCGGCTTGGCTGTTGGCCCGCTAGTCTGCAGGCCCTGTGTGCCTGATAGTTCCATCAAGCAGCTCCCGGGCTGCTGGGGCTGTAATCTCTGAGGGGCAATGGCTTCTGGGGTGTGTAGTCCACTCCTTGTTGGTCCCTTATGCATTCTTCCTGCAGATGTCATCCTGCCACACCAAATATGTTGTGATGTTACTTGATGCAGAACCATGAGATGGCTTGGAACACTGAGAGTGCATGGAATGTTTGACTATGAGCTGTGCTCCAGAGTTCCAATGCTGTCAGTTGAGCCTGGGTGATGAGACCCGGTGGTCTTTCTCTTATAACAGCTTAAGTAACTTATAATAAAGAACTTTCAAGTAACCTTAAGAAGAGTATGAAGTTACTTTACAACAATGGCGACGAGGATTTCCAAGAACCCAGAGAGGAAGTAAGCTGGGCTGTGGTGGGGGAGCAGCAGAAGAAGCAGAGAGACCACTGCCCCCAGTCATCCAAGTAAGTCCCATCACCCAGGGGGGGCTATTAGCGCAAGGGGTTAAGGACAGTAAGAAATAGGGGAGCGGAATAAGTGAACCAGTGAAGCTCCTTAAGATAATTACAACCCCAAATAGTGATGCGCAGGCCCCATAAGTTGATGCAGCCCATGAAGTAAACAAACCCCATTTGTGCCACAATCAGAAATGGTGTGGGGGCTGTTAAAGGGAGGCCTTTATGAATGGAGGTGGCAGTCTGTAATGCAGTCTGACATTTGAGAGGCGCAGGGTGAAGTGCGCAGGCTGCGTGAGGAAGCCCCGGTGCCCCAGGAGAAGAGCGGCCCCTGTATCACAGCAAGAGGAAGAAGGCTCCAATATTGCTTGTTTATACACAAGTGTTTGGCCCAATTCGGGGTATGGAGAGTCCAAGATGAAAAGCCCCAAGAATGGAGCGTGAAGCAGGAAGAAGTACATTTGCCGTGTGTACCGTGAGCAATGGGACTCTGTGGACTCAGAGATGTCCGTTGGTGTACGGGAGATCTATGCCTGCCCAAGTCTCATGTGAAAATGATGACGTAACAGCACTGTTGCAGGAGTTGGCGGAGCAATGGAATGCTGTGGCGTAATAGTGTAAACTGTTCAGAGAGCAGACTACACACTTTTGGTATGTGTTCGTATCTTCGGGAACACGATCTGGCAATGCTGTTAAGGAGTAGTGAAATAAGTGTCAGAGTAAAGGACCTAAACAAAACGTCTAACGTGATGACGTTCACCAATACTAAGGCAAAACGTCCCTGGTAAAGAGAAAAGTTGAGGTGAAGGAACGGAGCACCGTGCATGCTTGCTCAGAAATGTCAGTTGTAGCAGTGGAGTGCAGATGTTCATGGTCATGCGCAGACTATGAGGGAAGAAAGAAACAAACGGCGTGGAAATGGAAGTACCCTGACGAAAGGGATATTCACGAAGGAAAAAGTTTTTATTAAATATGGCAAGCCACTGTAGGTTGCTACGATACGCCCATGGAAGCAAGTTTCATCTTTGAGGAAATGCTCGGGGATGTCCGCAAGAGTGTTGCCGTCATATGTGCATTTCAAAGTAACCTCTGTAGTAAGGGCACGACTAGTGGAAGCGGTGCATCGGGGTGACACAACAACAAAGGAAGCAGGAGCACAGCATGAGACCTATGATGGCAGTGTGATCAGAATCAGATGTCATGAACGTTGGACTCATAAAAGAAGTTGAAGTTCGAGCGGCCACCGTGTATCCTTTAATATTTTTGATTTATTTGCAGTCTCATGCGTGCATAGAACAGTTTAAGGATCAATGGATCAGTGTGTGTGTGGGAACTGCACGTGAAGTTGAGAAAGTGTTTTCAGAAGAAGTTTGCAGGTAGTGAGGTTGAGAAGTTAAAATGTATTAGATGTAACACATTTTGAGGCATTTCAGGATAAAAGTGGACTCATTTGGACTTTCATAAATATGCACAATTTATGCAAGTATGTGAGTTACAGGTGTGGTGTCGAGCCGCTAGATTTAAAACTTTGAGGCATTTCAGGTTAGGTTGCAAATTGCAACATGGACACATAGAAATGGAAATGCTACTTTATGTGAATGTTTAAAGGTTGCATTGTCTCTTAGAGAAAATGAGTTACAAAATGCAATGCATGGAAGAATATAGAGTTAGTGTTTTACGTGTGAAGTTATAGACATCGTGTTTGAAGTATAGATCTTTTAGAGTTGAAGAAAAATTATTGTAGTCTGTAGGAGGTGTGGTTATTGCATTCCTAAAATTTTGAAAGGGTGAAGAAGAAGATGAGCAGGGATAGAGTCCCATTGTGAAGGGATAGCATCCCACTGTGAAGGGATAGCGTCCCATTGATGAGGGATAGCGTCCCATCGTGAAGGGATAGCGTCCCACTGTGAAGGGATAGCGTCCCAATGATGAGGGATAGCGTCCCACTGAAGGAAGGGATAGCGTCCCACCGTTGAATAGGGATAGCGTCCCATTGTGAAGGGATAGCGTCCCACTGAAGGAAGGGATAGCGTCCCACCGTTAAATAGGGATAGCGTCCCAATGTGAAGGGGAGCGCGTCCCATTGTGAAGGGATAGCGTCCCACTGTGAATAGGGATAGCGTCCCAGTGTCAATAGGGATAGCGTCCCACAGTGTGAGGAGTTAGGGCCCTGTTTTGAGTAGGCCAAAGAGTATGGAGGTGGTTACTCCCAGTATTTTGGGGAGAATGCCACAAAACATTGGTAAGCAGAAACTCCGAATGTATGGTGAGAGATAAAGTGTAATGGACTAGATACTCCGAGTGTTTTTGTTAGTATCACGTGGGTAGGGAGGATCCTTCCATATGTGTGTGGGTGACCTATACCATGTGGTCATTGGTGTCGCCCAGATGTTTTGAGTTACATCATCTCTAAAAGATGAAATTTCATCAGCATAGTTCTACTTAGTGAAATGTCCATGAAAGTTTACCTTGGGATGGGTCCTTCCTGGTAGTGTCATGTGAGGAGAGGTATGCATACAGTGGAATGTTCAGTTGGTCCTCCAGCACAGCGTTTTCCTTTTAAGGTTGTCTGTGTCTAGGAGGGGTGTGAGCAAGTTAAACATCTCTCTGACAGGTTGTCATCGGAAATGGAAGAGATATGTTATGATGTTGATTGCGTTGGACATTTTGTTTCTGCATTGTCAATAGAAAGGGAGATGTGTTGTGATGTTACTTGATGCAGAACCATGAGATGGCTTGGAACACTGAGAGTGCATGGAATGTTTGACTATGAGCTGTGCTCCAGAGTTCCAATGCTGTCAGTTGAGCCTGGGTGATGGGACCCGGTGGTCTTTCTCTTATAACAGCTTAAGTAACTTATAATAAAGAACTTTCAAGTAACCTTAAGAAGTATGAAGTTACTTTACAACAAAATACACCTGCAATAAGGGCAGAGATGACATCTGCTGCATGAGATAGCCCCCACCACACCTGCCACTATCTTGTGCCACCCATGCTTTCGGGCGCGCTTTATGACAGTCTTAAGGCCTGCCAAGTGCACAGTATGAGTGATAAAATAAGTGTATAGTAGGAGTACAATTAATTTGTTTTCTGACCTTCGACGTGAGAAGAAGATGAGCCCCACAGCACCCATGTAATGAACTGGAGGGATATGGATTGCATTTAGTCAGAACAGCAGGGAATAGGAAATGTACTGCCACTAACAAGCCATACTAAAAACGTAACCTTCTGCATACACCGCTCAAATTCTGAACTAAGCACAACGATACCTCTATAGCACCACAAGGCACACATACAACACCACAACTACAAAACAAACCACACATAATCTCTCCCAGCACCACATGGCGACCACAAACCGAAAAACACATGTACGCTCAGTGACCAGTGAATCTGAACTGAAGCCGCCAACAGCACATCACAACTGTTGTGCTCTTTTTCCCGCTCAATCCTACTAATGTACCCGCTGCCCTCCTTGCATTGCAGATCCACCGGAGTGGCAAGAGACCACGCAGTTGGCAACAGTGCACGGAATAAGAACCTTTAACATAACCTAACTATGTTACCTGCTGGCCTGCCCTCGCTCTCCACAAACCCCACTGACACACCCCACCATGCACAATCCATACCCCCAAACAAACATGCCTGCTTTTATAGGAACGTTCAGTGCAGTGCACTGAAGTGCACGTTTCAACTTCTATTTTACACACTTATTTTAAAATGAAACCATTCTGGAATTTTTTTTTTTTAACATAAAAGTATAGGAATAGTAAAACATATATAAAATAATTTTAGAAGCCCCACTCCCAACTGTGTGTAGAACGTGTTAGGACTGTTACTTTGTTTCTCTGCCAGGAAATTGTTAAATTAGCATGTAGATCGCTTTAATACAGGCCACCTTGTTTGTTATTCTAACATCTCTTGTACTGAGTTCCTGAAAGTTAGAGTTACGTGTCACCTAAAATCGAATTTCCATCATCTTGTTTGGATTGCCCTGGGTGCATCTTTTGTTGCGTGATGAAATACTATGCTGAATGTTTGAATTTTGTTTAATTTAATTGAAGCAGTGAATTGAAACCAATATCTGTATGAATAATCTGCCTGCATACTTATGCAGAAATGTCAAACATCGCTCGAGCTCCTCTCGCAGCCCGCAGTGTTTTTGATTCACTTTTGCAGCCTCGTAAGTTTTAAACTATGCTTGAAGGACATTTCCCATTTGTCCAAGCGTATTTAGTCTCAAACCAGGCGCACCAGCACCGGCGCAACAGGACCAAGCCCGTCTTTGCCGGTCCACGCTGAAACGCTGTGGCTTTGTTCTTCAGCCTGAACTAGGATTGTACACTTCCCGGCTCCATTTCCTAGAGCTTCTGCGGGGTGTACTACCTAGACACATTCTCCTATTCAACTGTCCCTTTTCATTTCATTCAATTTCGGAAGCAGTATCATGACACTCGGTCCCCCCTTATATGTGACCAAATTATTGTAACTTGGGCTACCCTAACAGGCTGAGTCTGCTTTTAGCAGCCCAGAAAGCCAATTGATTGGCAATAGTCAACACATACCTGCAGGATAAATTCCGTCTCTCACCGGATCCCTACTCGAGCAGGCTCTGCTCCTCCAGCCTGAACCCACTGTCTCGAGCTTTATACTCGAAGAGCACAGCGCTGCAAACACAGGTTCCAACCCACAAAGAACTGAATTACATCAACGGGCCATATCATATCTTTCTTAGCATCCCCAAGATTTGAGAGTGATTACAACACTACTAAATCCCAGAATTTCACGTTTCACGAGGATGGACCTTTAATCCCCGTGACCTGTAGCCTGCGTAGACCTGGGAAAGGCGACAACACTAAGATTGATGATCCTATCACAAACCCGCTCGACCCCATATTTAGTCAATGTATGGAATCTAGTGCCCCCATTCAAGGGTCACATCTTCTAGACCAGGAAACACTCAATAAAAGCTCCACTATGGTGTGCCTAGTTGAATACCAGATCTCTCAACAGGCATGCCTCGGACATCCATGATTATAAAATGGATGTGAAATTCGATATGTTGTGTCTTACAGAGACCTGGATTGTTGACACCAGAGGCCCAATGATTTCTTTGGCCACCCCAGAAGGATACATAATCACAGAGAATGGTTTCCAAATAAGTGGAGGATGATGTCACCCTATAAGAAGATGGAAGAGGACAATCAAGATGTTGCAGAGGAACTCATTGCTCATGTTTCAATATAACCTTGTCCAGTGAAATGTAAACCCACCATCTTTCATCTGTTACATTGTTTATTCAGAATACATGTACATGAAAGCACCAGCCTCTAAATCAGTTCTTTACACGAAGCAAGGCATGGTTTGTAATTAATGTAATATCTTTTCAATTTGGCCAACATGACAATATTCGATTTTAACACTCTTCAAGGATAAAAACCTCAAAAGATAATGCTTTCAGGCACCCAGAATTAATATCAACCATGGATGTCTGCCCCATTCTAAAAGCAATCGGCGTCCTGGAGGTGGCCACCATCGGGATTCCAGGAAACCTAGTAGTTCTGGACAGTTTCCCCAACACGACGGCCCACGTATTCGACTTAGGATATTGTTTAGTCCTCTTTCCATCCGCTTCAACATTTGTGATTAGCGGCACTGTGTGTATATTGTGCGCGACCTCATCTGCATAGTCCTGATGACTCTTTCCAGCCTCTATATTGTGTTTGTCCTCTACCGGCAAAAGCGACAAGTGAAGTCCATCGGGAACGCGGAGCGGGAGAAAAAAACTCTGCAGAAAACAAAGCAACCCATGGAGTGCTCCTGTTGGCTTCCAATTATGTGTTTTTCATTGGGTTGGATAATGGAATTTGGTTTTGTACCATTTATACTGGAGCAGGTTTTTCCTCCGATCTCTGCGACGCCCGAGTGTTCTTCGGTTCCTGCTACTCAGCTTGAAAGTTCCATCACAGTCCTCGCCACAAACAAAAAGGTACAATTGAGGCTGAGATCACTGGGTCGAAAAAAATTCCAAGATATTCCAGATACCACCATCTCACACATAAACCCATAAGCAGAGCACAGAAGTGAACAAATGAAAATTAGTTTCAATAAGTCCTTCAAATATTATGGGGCCGATTCATGGAACAAACGTGCGCCGAAAATCTACGCGCAAGTAGGCGCAAGCAGGCGCAAGCGGAAAAAAACAGGCGCACGCGCACGCGTGCGATTCATGGAAGTCCCTGCGTGTGTTCACCGCGCGATGTGCGCCAAACCCGTGCATGGCGCACAAGTCACTGCAACATCGCGAAAGGCGTGCGCGACGGTGCGCGACGCGCACAGTGAAAGCGCACAACCTCAGCGCACACAGCAGAAAGTGGGCGGGACATGGGGCGTAACGCGCGGAATGGGGAACAACACGCGAAAATAAGGGCGTAACTGGGGATGCACTGCACGGAAGCAGAGGTAACGCCCACACGCACACGAACCACACGTATCCATGGAATGGAATAGGGCAAACCCACGCACAGCCAAAGCCGCGCACAAGCTGAAACACGTCCGCCACACGAAGGCAGGCGGTAGAGTCCCAGCGCATCAAAAAAGTGGCGCCGCGGGAAGTAAAATACGCGATTGAGCGGGGTACTTGTATTCCGGGGGTGCGCGGGAAGTTACACACGCGAATGAGCGGGGTACGTGCATTCCGGGGGTGCGCGGGAAGTTACACACGCGAATGAGCGGGGTACGTGTATTCCAGGGGTGCGCGGGAAGTTCCACACGCGATTTGGCCGGGTACGTGGATATCAGGGGTGCGCGGGAAGTTCCACACGCGATTGAGCGGGGTACGTGTATTTCGGGGGTGCGCGGGAAGTGACACACGCGATTCGGCCTGGTACGTGGATATCAGGGGTGCGCGGGAAGTTCCACACGCGAATGGGCCGGGTACGTGTATTCCGGGGGTGCGCGGGAAGTTCCACACGCGATTTGGCCGGGTACGTGGATATCAGGGGTGCGCGGGAAGTTCCACACGCGATTCGGCCTGGTATGTGGATATCAGGGGTGCGCGGGAAGTTCCACACGCGATTTGGCCGGGTACGTGGATTTCAGGGGTGCGCGGGAAGTCCCACACACGATTGAGCGGGGTACGTGTATTTCGGGGGTGCGCGGGAAGTGACACACGCGATTCGGCCTGGTACGTGGATATCAGGGGTGCGCGGGAAGTTCCACACGCGATTGAGCGGGGTACGTGTATTTCGGGGGTGCGCGGGAAGTTCCACACGCGAATCGGCCTGGTACGTGGATATCAGGGGTGCGCGGGAAGTTCCACACGCGATTTGGCCGGGTACGTGGATTTCAGGGGTGCGCGGGAAGTCCCACACGCGATTGAG
Source organism: Ambystoma mexicanum (assembly GCF_040938575.1). Classification (NCBI taxonomy): domain Eukaryota; kingdom Metazoa; phylum Chordata; class Amphibia; order Caudata; family Ambystomatidae; genus Ambystoma; species Ambystoma mexicanum. The sequence goes on from NC_090938.1 coordinate 69,338,284, forward strand.
CGGGGTACGTGTATTTCGGGGGTGCGCGGGAAGTGACACACGCGATTCGGCCTGGTACGTGGATATCAGGGGTGCGCGGGAAGTTCCACACGCGATTTGGCCGGGTACGTGGATTTCAGGGGTGCGCGGGAAGTTCCACACGCGATTGAGCGGGGTACGTGTATTTCGGGGGTGCGCGGGAAGTGACACACGCGATTCGGCCTGGTACGTGGATATCAGGGGTGCGCGGGAAGTTCCACACGCGATTGAGCGGGGTACGTGTATTTCGGGGGTGCGCGGGAAGTGACACACGCGATTGAGCGGGGTACGTGTATTTCGGGGGTGCGCGGGAAGTTCCACACGCGATTTGGCCGGGTACGTGGATATCAGGGGTGCGCGGGAAGTTCCACACGCGATTGAGCGGGGTACGTGTATTTCGGGGGTGCGCGGGAAGTTCCACACGCGATTTGGCCGGGTACGTGGATATCAGGGGTGCGCGGGAAGTTCCACACGCGATTGAGCGGGGTACGTGTATTTCGGGGGTGCGCGGGAAGTTCCACACGCGATTCGGCCTGTTACGTGGATATCAGGGGTGCGCGGGAAGTTCCACACGCGATTGAGCGGGGTACGTGTATTTCGGGGGTGCGCGGGGAGCAGCACACGTGAATTGCACGTGTGGGTCCTCCCAGGTGTACCCTCTACACCCTCCACGGCCCCTGCAGGTGGCTCACACCACAGGGGCCTACCCAGCACATGTCCTGCAGGCACCCCATCCACCATGGCCATGCCCACCAGCCAACCCACATATCAACTAGCACTACTGCCCACCAACGCATGTCCCCCTGCACCCCCACCCCCCAGCATCCAGGGGCACCCTCCACCAGGCCCCCACTCATGTCTCCCACCCCCCAGCACTGTGGGGCACCTGCCAGCAGGCCCCCACCCATGTCTCCCACCACCCCCACCCCCCCAGCATCCAGGGGCACCCTCCACCAGGCCCCCACACATGTCTCCCAGCACCCCCACCCCCTAGCATCCAGGGGCACCCTCCACCAGGCCCCCACTCATGTCTCCCACCACCCCCACCCCCCAGCCACCAGGGGCACCCTCCACCAGGCCCCCACTCATGTCTCCCACCACCCCCACCCCCCAGCATCCAGGGGCACCCTCCACCAGGCCCCCACCCATGTCTCCCAGCACCCCCACTCCCCAGCAGTGCAGGGCACCCTCCACCAGGCCCCCACTCATGTCTCCCACCACCCCCACCCCCCAGCATCCAGGGGCACCCTCCACCAGGCCCCCACACATGTCTCCCAGCACCCCCACCCCCAGCATCCAGGGGCACCCTCCACCAGGCCCCCACACATGTCTCCCAGCACCCCCACCCCCAGCATCCAGGGGCACCCTCCACCAGGCCCCCACACATGTCTCCCATCCCCCCCACTCCCCAGCAGTGCAGGGCACCCTCCACCAGGCCCCCACTCATGTCTCCCACCCCCCAGCACTGTGGGGCACCTGCCAGCAGGCCCCCACCCATGTCCAACTCATGTTCCCCACCCAACATGTCATCACAGTCCAGATCCCTGGTCTCTATGGTCAGCCCCCAAATGCAAAACACCCACCCGAGTATTGCATCCACCCACTCATATTCTGCAATTACATCACAGAACACCAATTGCAAGTTCCAAAACAAACACATGTCCCTCACATACACCCAATGGGTGTCAGTGAATCTCAAAACACATAACATGAAATGCATGAAAACAATGAGACACCACACATTGAAGTGCAACAAATAAATAATGTATTAAAGGAAAGATGAATAGAAACAAAAATGAAGAAACTGAAATGTGAATGGAAAAAATGAAAAGAAGCATGTCCGTCCAAAAAAAAGAAACAATCAAAGAATATAGAAATCCAAAGTAATGTACTACAAAGTCAATGTCCACCAAACAAAATCCAATGTGAAAAAAAAACATAAGCCATTGATCCATGGATAATTCTAAAAAATAAAGTTTGTACAAGTCCACAACTATGTACAAAGCAAGAAGCCAGGGTCCATCATCCCAACAAAATAAAGGAAACCTAACTAACTACACTAACCAATAAAAAAAACTATATACAAAAATGTGGCCAATGTCCAAAAGGTCCAAATGAAATAAAAACAAAAATGAAACTTAACACTGCCTACATAACTATGTACAAGGGCAGCGGGCTAGTTCCACGGCTCACTTCTGGATGTGCCGGGCCAGGGCATCATCGAACTCCTCCTCTATGTCCCGGAGGCGGTCCTCCTCCATGGCCCCGAGGGTCCGCAGGGCCGTCGACGTGTCCACCTCCAAAGCCCTGCGGATTGCCTCGAGGCACTCGACCCGCCTCAGGGCCCTCTGCATGGAGTTCTCCGCCCTGACCATTGAGAGCCGTGCCTCTTCCGCCCGCTGCCGCTCCGCATCTATGGCGTGGCCCAACCGCTGCCACACGGAAGACACTTTTTGTCCTGGGTCCTCCTGCCCTCCGGCCGATGCCTGCCCCTCCGATGTCGAAGGCCCCGAGCCTTCATGGCTCCCACCATGGAGCTGCTGCTGCTGTGCCTCTGCCCCTGCACTGCCTCCTGCTGCCTGCACATCCTCCGCCGGCTGGGGTGCAGTCGTTGACGTGGCCACCCCTGCTGGACGTCCGACTCCCGACTGTGGCAGGGATGCCTCCTCCACCAGCCTGGCCGCACCGTCAGAGGCAGCTCCACAGGGCACCCAGGTGACTGATGGGTGGGAAGATGGCACAGAGGACGACTGGCGCGTAGGGGGTCCAGCTGAGGAGGGGGTCGTGGCAAGCCCCATCAGACGGAGGAATCCGGCCTGGGTGACCTGTCCCAGCAGGCTGACGTGGTCAACGAGCCATTCGAGATGACCTGCAGTCTCTTCATGAAAAGACTGCAGGTCGCCTCGCATGGCCCGTTGACGCAACGCCACTCCAGCCAGGACAGGCTCAACCCGGGCCCGGATAGCCACGTCCGCAGGCAGGGGAAGGCCAGTTGACGTCAGCTCATCCCCTGCCTGAAAACTGGTCTGGACATGGGCATCCCTGCTGGTGCAAGATGATGCAGGGACAGGATCAGGGACAGGATTGCACACAGGCACCTCCGCGGCGGCCTGTGCTGCCTCCTGTCCCTGGTCCTGCACTGCACCACTAGCACCAGTGGGATCCCCACCCCCAGACCCCGTCTCCGGTGCTTGCACGGCCTCCTCCTCCACCAAACCCCCCACCAACCTGGATGACTCTGTGCCATCTTCCCCCGTTGGGCCCTGTGGGGTCCCAGCTGCCCCTTCTGCTGCCGAGGAGTCCAACTGCAACCTCCGCCTCTTGGACCTCCCCCCGGCAGCTGCGGCCTGGGACGCGGCACCGGACTCCTCACTCCCCGACGAGATGACAACCTGGGAGGGGAGCCGGGCCTTGCGTCTCCGGCTGGCGGTGGGATCCCCGCCGCTGTGCTCCACAGCACCTTCTCCGCCCTCTTCATCAGTTGACGCTGCAGACAGGGAGAAACAAAACACAGGCATCAGGGCACTGTACAATGTACACATACACACATGACAGTTGTACATGAGTGGCATTGGCAAACCTCTGACATGTCATCACAATCCCCAACACACATGTCATTACAACTTGCACACACGAGCCATACCACAGCCATGTTGCAACTGCCAACACCATCCATACACATACAACAGCATCAGCAGGCAAAGGTGAGCCAGACATCACATGCAACACAGGAAGTGCACCACACATGTACACACACCACCACACTTGCATGCATGTGTACACCTCTGCTAAGTGTCGCAGTGTTCAGACGGGCATCCATGTCACATCTGCCAATCAGGCTTCCACATACCGCTGTCACATGCATCCATGTTGCATCACTGTTGCACCCTTGTCAAATACACACACATGCACATGTACACAGCGCTGATACAATCAGCTGAAAACAACATACATGCGTGACATCACGGACATGTCTACTCACATACACATTCATACAGACTTGTGTGCCCACACAACTGCATTTGGCATGCAAGCCCACACACACAGGCACCATCCATGTCTCACACATTACAGCCCTCGCATGTGTCAGCCCCACGGCCCTGTACACCCGCACCCATACTTGACCCCATACAAACAGATGTGCAACCTGCACACTACTGAACAATCACCACACGCACTGCTCACAATCAGGATGCATGTACACTCACCGCTCGACTCCAGACGGGTCTGCCTCTCAAGGACCTGGACGTGGAGCGCTGGGGATATGTGTTCCAGGACCCTCATCTGTTCTTCCGACAAGTGGCCCCGGCGCCCCTTGGCATCCGCTGCCTTCAAGAGGCGCCGGGCCTTGGTCAGGGTCCTGGACCTGAAGTCCTCCCAGCGCTTCTTGACATGTTGGAAGTCGCGGACTGCCACCCCCTCCGCGTTGATGGCAGTCACGATGTCAGTCCAGATCCGAGTCCGTCCTTCCTTGTCGGCGCGCCAACTTCCGAAGAGGGCATCATACTGGCCCAGGACTTGCTCCACCAGGACACCAACTTCGGTGGCACTGAAGCTGGTGCCCCTCTGCCTCTCTGGCCGGGGGTTGTCAGTGGTCACAGATGGAGTTGGCCCCGACATGACAACCCCAGAGGCAGGAGTGGGTGGGCAACTGGGTCCTGGGGCTGGGCTGTGGAGCGATGGAATCCCAGTCGGGAGTCTTTGGTTCCAGCAGGGGTGGTCACACCAACAGCACCCCTGGCTGATGTGCAGGCAGCAAATGGCAGGGCACGTGGGCAGCAGGCAGTCAGGCAGCAGCAGATGGCAGGTGGGAGCGTGCTCGGGGCTCTGGGGGGCAGTAGTTCTGCCTACTGGGCAGGAGCGTGGTCTTCCGTGTGCTTACGCGTGGCCAGCTTGATACGGAGTGATTAGGCACGTGAAAATTCTGCACGTCAGCGTGTAATTCGAGGAAAGGCCCTTAGCGCGTAAGCGCGTCTGCACGCATACGCATTTTCATTGGACCAAAGGCCCTCAGCGCGTGAGCGCGTCTGTGACGTGACGTGCGAGGGAGTATCCCTCATTGCACGTGATGACAGTACACACGTGGATCCCAACCAATCGCGTGTGAAAGTTCACGGGACCCCGAAACACACGTACCCCGGCCAATCGCGTGTGGAACTTCCCGCGCACCCCGAAACACACGTACCCAGGCCAATCGCGTGTGGAACTTCCCGCGCACCCCGAAACACACGTACCCAGGCCACTCGCATGTACGCTCGCTGCCCTCCGATCACACGCGATGACACCAGAATACGGGAAACCAACGAGTCCGCCCACACGGAGGCGTCCCGCGCCCGCGCCCAGCATAAAAGTGCGCGAAAACAACAAACGCGTATATACAGCGACGATGAATGCCCCATTTGTTGCTGCAGTGATTGTGGGACACCGCAGGAGGAGGAGAATAGCCAGGGCACGCATTTTTGCACCACGGACAGGCCTTTTTGGGATGCCTGACGACCAGGTCTACGGCAGGTATAGGTTTCCACCCCATATCATCCTAGACCTGGTCAGGGAGTGGGAAGATGACCTCACATCCCCCACCCTCTGCTCCCAAGCATTGAGCCCCTTGGAGAAGCTGCTCAATGTCTTGCATTTCTTGGCCACTGGGTCGTTTCAGCGGACCACTGCCATAGTGGGGGGGGTCTCACAGGCCACGCAGTCACGCTGCCTACACCAGGTACTGGCAATCATGACAGCGCGCCCCTCAGTCCGCAGGCACATATACATGCCCAGAACACCCGCAGAAAGGCAGGCCGTTGTCCTGGATTTTTTCAGGGTGGCACACTTCCCCAAAGTGCTCGGTGCCATAGATTGCACCCATGTTGCCCTACGTCCACCTAGGGCCACTGAGCACATCTACCGAAACCGCAAGCACTGGCATTCCATCAATGTACAGGTGGTATGCGATGCAAAGGGAATCATCACCTCTGTCTATGCAAACTACCCTGGCTCCACCCATGACAGTTTCATATACAGAATGTCCGCCCTGAGCCGGGCCCTGGAAGCTGGGCAGCATGGCGACACATGGCTCCTAGGTGAGTACAAATGCCCTTGCACATGCATGCAAGTCACACACAGACAAATATACCAACCCCATTAATCTGAACAATTATCACCTCCCCAGGGGACAGTGCCTACCCTCTGAGCAACCACATGATGACGCCAATCCGGAACCCCACCACACCACCCCAGGTAAGATACAACGCTGCCCATATTGCAACCAGGGGCATAGTGGAGCGCACATTCGGAGTGCTCAAGTCACGTTTCCGCTCCCTTGACCGCTCTGGTGGGCAACTACTCTATGCACCAGCTGTTGTGTGCAGGATCATTGTGGCAGCATGTGTCCTGCACAATGTTGCAACACGGCAGGGCGTCCCGGTGGACATGGTGGTGCCCCCACATCCCCAACCACAGGCACAGGCGCTGCCCATGGGAGGGGACAGGGCACGTGGCGAGGTAGCCCGGACCCAGCTTGTGGCCACATTTTTCACCTAAACTCCCACCCCTGCGGAGTGCACACAGGCCTGGCACATACCAGGTGACAATCGATGATGACAAAGTGACAGTCAACTGTCACAACCCTACCACCCTGAGATAGTTGCCATGGAAGTGCCACATTGTCTGCATCCCTAGCTACTTAAACACAAGCTATCCTGTGCAACCAAATTGCACACATATGACATGTGACATGACATGAGCCATACACAAGTATTACAAGGCACAATGAGGCAGGGGGGGGGAACAAGGGAACACAGAGAATGGTACTACTAGGCCAGGTGTCATTGTGATTGTGCAAGTGCAGGGGTAGGGGGAAGGGAAAAGTGCAAGGGGGGGGGGGAGTCCAGTACAGGGGAAGTAGGCCAAACAATCATACATAGGTCGCCTGGTGGCAACTGCTAAGGTAAGTGCAGACGAGTGCTGGGAAGGGAGGGCTGTAGGGATAGAGAGACAGTACTGCAGTGCAGGGGTTGCCAGGGTGGCAGTGCAAGTGGACAGTGGCTGGGCCAGGGACCGAGGTTGGTGAGAGTGGCCCAGTTGCAGCTCCTGTGCAGTTCCAGTGAAGAATTCTGCAAGGGAGAGGCAGAGAGTAAGCAGAAGCAAAGAGGAAGGTCTTGAGGTGCTTCCTGAACTGGAGATGGTTCCCCTCAAGGTCAAGTCAGGAAGTCGGTTTGAGGGGGAGGGCCCTGCTGCGGAGAGAAACCTACCCCCAGCTAGTTGCTCTGAGAAGCGGATGACCAGGACATGCAAGGTGTGCATCACACACACCTGCAAAACAGGCCATGGCCATCACTGTCATGACAGTCAAACCCTCCCAAACATCAACATGACATGGCAAGCAATACCCATACACCGACCCAGTAACGATAAGGTACACATTTCCATGTCCTAAATGTACAGTGGCATCGGACAATGATGCCTGACCCGGAATCCGATGAAATGACAGACCAACAAAATGTCCCACCAAAAATAAGTCGATTCCTAATGCATTACAACTGTCGTAGACGTAACATCACAATGAATGCCTGGCTATATGCACATGATGCATTGCAAAATGAACACTGCAGCTCATGTGTGCAATGTCCTACTCCTGCATCACACTGCTCAGCGCACAGCACAGTGAACAGCCATTGCGTGTGATGCACACCCTGAGCATCACATCTAAGTGACAGACTACATCAAACATCAAATTAGGCATGTACTCGAACCATAATCGGTCACAGAACATGTGCTGGCGGGACACAGTGGCCACCAGAAGGCAAACAGTGTACACGTGGATATGCAAGGGTGGGAGTACATGGAGTGCATCCGAGTGCAAGTGTGTGGTTCTGCAAGGACATGCACTCCACATATGCATGTGCACTCAAGTGACCATCAGTGTTCCCTACACATCACATGTGAACATCCACCATGTGTACACCCCAGCATGTCAAACCACTACTATCCCCTCGCACCTGAAAGGAAAACACAACACATGAACAGGCATTGATCAGCAGAACACAACATGTACATAGGACAACAACATTACAATGTCAGAGTTCCCATCACACTGCAGGGCAACGCAACTATCAACAACAACCCCCCCCCCCTCGCAAATGACCATGACCCACTGAACAACTGCACCTGGGTCATGGAGCCTCCAACCCTCATTCCCACCTGGCCACAGGATCACCTTTACCCTTCGTGTCCATCTCCCACCTTGTGTGTAAAGAGATGCCTGAACCCTCAGAATCCACACTCATTTCCAAATTCACATAATCCAAGGCATGAAAAGGAACCCAAACACCCTCCAGTAGATGACTTGACATAGCAGTACGTCTCAAAGGCCAAGTACTACCACAATGATGCAACAACCAAGGTAGCACAGCAAAACAATGTCACGACTGGATGTGAGACATGTGTGGTACATGACATAGGATGATGCACCATGAATGGATGTGTACTGTCACAGATCCCCTGTACAGGCGCTGGAGTCTCATGAAACAACCACCCACACCATGTCCCGGGTGCCTGCAAGGTCAAACTCACACAGGCCCCTGAGATCCTGGTGGGGAAAGAGGTTCAGGGATATGCAGTCTGGACAGGTGTAGACACACTGGATGACTGGAATGCGTGGCAGGTGAGGGGAGCAGGAATGACACATGAAACCAGGGAATGCACGAAAATGTACAACCTGCATGAACACATGCACAATCCAAACAAACTTGGACATCATTGTCATGGCCTTCTGTAGTCCAGGCTCAGGAGTGGTACGAACCAACCACCCCCTCTAGGGTTTTGGCGCCTGCAAGTTCGGGGCTTACACAGGCATCCGCAACCCCAGTGGGGAAAGAGGGTCAGGGAACATTGCTTGGATAGGCATGGGAAGCAGGAACACCGGGTAGAGGGTACAGGTTTCGAAATTGCATAGGATCAAGGGTGATTAGGGTAAAAAACATACCAAATAGGACCACACATACATCCATGCATCAGTACACTCCCCAGCAAGCCTATGCAGGGCAGTTTGTAAGAAAATACAACAAGACACTTAGCTCTGGTTTTGAGTGCTGGCCTCCTGCCTGCGCACTCTCAGGTCCGGTTACAGGAGCACTGCAATGCTGCAAAGAGAGACACAGTCAGCAACCAGTACATGCCAATTGCACAAAAACACAACACAAAACATGCCCCATAACAACATACACCTCTACAAACAGAAAATCTGTGCTCCATGCTTCGTACCCATATATAATATCAACCCTGTGACGGGTCATTCACAGTCAATGCAGTAAGTCAGCCGCTGGTGGGTGCGTGGCAAATGGAACACCAATGTGTCACAATTCACACAACATGCAATGTTCCCTGGGTAAGCAGACAGACCCATATGGCAAGCCATGACTACAGATCAAGTTGCGTACCACCATGACCAAAAGAAAGTTGCCAGTGCATTTATCATGAAGTACGTGGAATAGACATGCACTGCACCCGAGTATGTCCCTTGCTGTATGTCCCTGTGAGCTGCCCCTTTCCATGTCTTGGAAGGCTACATGGTTGATACAAGTGCCTCAATGAACCTTGGTGTACCGCAGGGTATGTGCCACTGCCCCCGCATGTGTCCCAGACAACCCTACTATCAACAGCCATCAGTCCACAAACACATCTGAGCTGCATTCTGTGCTTCAACACCAATATTTGTCTAAGCTCACCCTCAGTGCTGTGACTAAGCCTGCACGTGCAACTCGCCTGGTGCAAGCTTTGCTGTCTCGTGGCCCCCCTGTGATGCTCACCTTGCCTGGAGTTGCTTGGAACATGTCAGCAGTTCTAGGATGTGGGTCTGCAATCACTGTGGCTCTGCTTGTGCACACATGTGCATGTGGGCACCAACAAACGGGTCAGGAATTAGGTCGTCCAATGGGCCATGTCTGCTGGCAAAGGTGCTCTGATGCCTCATCCCCCTGCAGAAAGTGCATGAAACACATGATTAATGCATCAAAGTGATCTGTGTGTGTCTCATCAGGCATCTCATTACTTGACCATGTCAGAGAGTCACATCACAAATCACACCATCAGTCCGTCTTTCACCTCCAAAGTGTGGAACACTAACTACAGCATGATTTGCAACAAGCACGTGTACAGGAAAGATATGAAACATAATACACAATGCATAGCAATCAATGTCCACATTAATCATGACACGCCCCATCTAGCAAAAGCTGAACAGTGGACAATTACACCTAAATCATCCCCACTAGGGGTGTCAACACAAGTCAAAAAGCACCAGACATGCCACAGATATGACAGTCCAAAGCCCTTGTGTAAAATTCTGTAACACCGAACCATCCTTGCGAGCCCATGGATAAGGGAGGCAGGAGTGGCATATGTGAGTCAAGGAACCCAAGCAGCAAACACATACACAAGACAACCATGAAGGGCCCAGCTGGAACAGACAGTGGATGCCTTCAAAAACCACAAGGCACCGCACTGTCACATGTAAGCACAATAGACTACAAATTTTAAACTAACTCAACTATTAACTAATTACACTAACTAAGGAAAACCTACATTACCTATTTAAACTAACTATCAAACAGAAACTTAACTAACTAAACTAAAAGAAAAATCAAAAATGGCCACATACGACCCGGGGGGGAGGGGAGGCACCCAGGAGGGGGGAGGTACAGGGTGCTGCTCAACATCCACATGCGATGATGCTGAGCCAAAAAAAAATACCTCCATGGGCTCAACGCCTTCACAGCACGACCTATGTGGGAGATAGATGGTCGTCCGAGTCTGGCTCATCCTGGAAAGGAGGACGTGGCACAGTAGCCTGGCCACGCCTAGCCGCAGCTTGCCCCTCGTCGGCAGCAAGTCTGCCGGACAGGTGAGCCTGGTTCTGTGTGGCGATGTTACATAGGTCTGCATGCAGGACCTCACGTGATACACGTGCTTCCTCTTGCAAGGTAGCACGTGTAACACGGAGTTCCTCCTGCAAGGCCTGGCTGGACAACCGCTGCACCTCCCGGCAAGCCTGTAGCTCAGCCGAGATGGTGCGCTCAAGCTGTGCAAACCTCTCCTCTGCCCGCTGCCTCTGGGACATCATAAGGACACCCAGAGTGGATCTGAGGGAGGCATACTCCTCCCTCAGGGCATCCATGTGCGCCTCTGCGTGAGCAGCAATTGCTTGACGCAGAGACGACATTTCAGCCTGGCGTGCCCTGTCTGAGGCCGCCATGCCCAGCCTGAGTGAGCGGGCCGTGGACCGTGCCGCCTGCTGCTGGAGTAGCACCTGCCGAGCAGGGGGGAGCACAGATCGGGCCACACGCTCCATGCTGTCAGCGATGTTCTCCATTGCTGCCCCCTGACGTTCTGAATTGGCAGTCATGTCTTGCTCCCACTCAGTATACAGCGGTTGCGCGCGGCGACCGCGTTGCCGGGCTTGACCCCTGCGGGACCCAAGGACCGGGGGTCCTCGCTGTGTTGGCACCGCCTGCGGCTGCACGACTACATGCCCCCGTCGACGTGATGTCCCAGGCACATCAGTGACTGGTGTGGAGGGTGACCCTGCGTCCCGATCCACCACGGGCGGAGGAACCAAGACTGTCTGATCCCTCAGTGCAGGGGTCGCAGACAGAGGAGTGTCCACATCAGAATCACTCACCCCTGACACATGGACTTGATGGTCATCCAACTCAACATGGACGTCAGAGTCGTCATCAAGGCTGGACTCATAGACAGCCAGAGACAGGATGGACTGCAGCACTTGGGGGTTTTCGTGGCCTACCACCCCACGACCCCCACTAGTGCCGGGTTGATGTGGTCTTACCAACCCTGTGTCTGGCATGACAACACCATCCTCTGCATCCATTGCGTCATCACCTGAAAAATAGAGAGGAAAGGGTCAGTACACATGTCAGAAGCACACAACACACACACACACACCGACAGCAAAGGCATCTGGCAGACATGTGACACACAACATATGACCTTGCATGCATGCTGGGTCTACTTAGAATAGCTTCTGTGATCAGACCTGTTGAAAGGTGGCAGTTTGCATGGAAGTGGGTCTATGCAGTGCAGAAAATGTGTACGCCACTCACTACCTACATGTACAAGCACTCCATGGTGTGTGCCAGGAAATGTGAAGGCAGTGCAATGTCAAAATCAGACATCACGTGCATTGTGTATTCAATGTGTACCATGTCTAGAAGGCAAGCACCCCTCCACCCCAGTACCAAAGCAGGGATGCCTAGCATGGTATCAAAAGGCTGACCATACACCTGTGTATTGACAAGCAGTGTTGACTGGCATCAACAGCTTAATGTGATTTCAATTACAACACTGCAAATGATGCTGGGACAGTGGGCAGGACACATGATGGAAGATCCGGAGGCCGGCCACGTGTGTAGAAGACACGACAGGAGTTGGACAGAGTCATTGGCCATTGAACAGGCTGAGACCTGTGAGCCACACAGATTGTCAGAGCCTAAACATGTGTGCAACGCAGGACTGAGCCACAGTTGACATGGGGAGGCCGATAATATGGCAGGCAATGTATGTAACCAAGGACTCATATTACAGTGATCATCCAGTCAAGGACACATAGGGGCATGTGTGCAATGCACATGGAGCATGAATGGGCACTGACCCATGCACAGTACAAGTGGGATGCCCTGCATCGAGTACTAAGGCTGTACCACACGGCATATGTCTGGCAGTTTCTAAGCTGGAAGTTAGCATCTACACAGGACACATGAACATGAAACTACACATTGGCAAGAATGTAGCAGACCAGTGCAAAGGTGGAACTGGGGTGCAGAGTGGCGGAGGAGGGGCAAGGGGGCATGGCCACATGGAGTCCCGCATGCAGGCAGAGGAGACATGCATGACGGTGGCATTGCATTACTTACACATCAGAACCATGTACAGGTCACATGTAGCAGCAATCATGCACAACACATCCCACATGTGAAACACACACGTCCTCAACAACTATGCATCAACACTCACTGGACTGGGCATCAAAGTCCAGCATCTCTCCCACACCTTCGACCAATTCTGGTGGTATGAACTCCGCAACGAGAGCCTCATGCGGAGTGAGTTCTTCCTCCTCTGGTGCAGGCCCACCGCCAGTCACCAGAGTCAAGTTGTAATTTGAGGCACGCTTGGCCTTAGTGCTGCGCTTGATGTCATTCCAGCGCTTTTTGCACTCCTGCGCCGTGCGCACCTCATGGCCGAATGAACTGACATGTTCCGCCACATGCTTCCAGTGGGTGTCACGTTGGGCAGCCGTAGTCTGACTATTGGCACCCACTAGCATGTCACGGCTGTGTCCCCGCACGTAGTCCACGAGGAAGTCCAGTTCCTGCTTACAGAAAGGCTTCTTCCTCGACGTGCAGGAGGTCGTGGCTGTGTGTGGGGTCCCAGCCTGTGCTGCAGATGCAACCTTCCTCCTCTTGGACTGTGGCGCAGACCCTGGCTGGCTAATGCCGCCCTGACCAGTATGGCCAGTGGGTTGGGTGGATTGAGCCGAGGGAGTGGCAGGTGGAGGGATGACCAAAGGCCTGACTTGTGTCAGTGGCAGCTGGGTGCCCACTAATGGACCCTGCGCAGCAACATCAGCTGTGGCAGGGTCATTGACCGCAACGGTCCTGGTTGGCAGACTCACAACCGGGGTGCTGTTGGGTGCATCTGCCCCTGCACTTGCCAACACCCGGCTGTTCGGGGCAGCAGATGACATGACTGCCCCAGGGACACGTGTCTTGGTCTGAGCAGCCCGGCCTGCCCCAATGGTTTCCCCCCTGGCCTGTTGGAGATCTACCAAGGGCTCTTCAAGTGCCAACGCAGCCTGCGCTGGCAGACCCTGAGCCTGGGTGGCGGTGTCCACAACTGCACCTGCAGCTACCGCTACCCTTGGGCCTGTGGCAGTCGATGTAACGGACTGCCGGGTCATACGGGTGCCAGTGCCAGATGCAGGAGCTGCATCCCCCTGAACCACAGGGGGTGGTGGCATGGCTGCACCGACACATGGCACAACATTGTGCTCAAGTGGCGCACCCCTGCCTCTTCCCCCTCTGTGGCTGCCCTGGACACCCTGGAGTCCCCCTACTCCCTGGTCACCACGGCCACGTCCCCGACCACGCCCGCCACGAGGAGGACGCCCAGCTGAGGCGCCCCTCACCTTTGGTAGCCTCCCTACCATGGCACAGATGTTATAGTGCTGGCACAGATGGAGTGGTGCCAATGGGAGGTGTACAGCACAATTGACCTGGGCAATTGGGGTGAAGGGGGTGGGAAGCAAGATGTTAACAGCCCCCCTGCACCTGCAAGGCTGTATGTGACCCCGGTGATGTGTTGACGGGTCACGCAACGCTCAGGCACCCCAAAACTGCAGTAAAACCGTGCACGCAACCCTGCAGCCTACGTGCGTGGATTAAACCTCCCGCAGTACGCGGTGGCACCCAGTAACACGTATAACGCGTACGCGTGGGACACGCAGGCTACGATGACATCGAAAATGGGTGCGATACACAGGGGCACCCGCAGTGGGAAAAGGAGCGTTTGCGACTCACCGTCTGACTAGCGCGATGCAGAAAAACACGCGTAGCCAATACCCCCGCCAAAAGAAGAGATACGTCCTTGAGAGCTGTGAAGTAGATGGCGCGCGAAACAACTGGAAGCAGCAACACACGTCGGTCTCCACGAAAGGCACGTACAGCGAACTGCTGGGCCCGCTCACCTTTAACCCGTGCTGAGGGAAAACGCACGCGCGCGTCAAGTCACATGCGGACGTGCACTTTTTCACGTTTGATTAAGCGCATTACACGCGGACGTGCAGTTTTTCACGCGCGCACGCTTATGCATGGGCCCTTTCCTCCTATTACACGCGGACGTGCAGTTTTTCACGCGCGCTTACGTGCATTACACGCAGCGTGCAGATTTTTCACGTGCCTAATCACTCCGTATGAAGCTGGCCACGCGAAAACGCACGGAAGACCACGCTCCTGCCCAGAAGGACACTTCACTGGCCCCCAGTGCCCCAAGCAGCCTCCCACATGCCATCTGCTGCTGCCTGCCTGCCTGCCTGCTGCCACCGTGCCCTGCCATTTGGTGCCTGCACATCAGCCATCTGCAGGGGTCCAGTTGCTGTGTCCACCCCTGCTGGTACAGAAGAGTCCCGACTCAAATGACATCGCTCCACAGCCCAGCCCCAGGACCCAGTTGGTCACCCACTCCTGCCCCTGGGGTTGCCATGTGGAGCACATCCACATCTGACACCAGTTGCAACCCCCGGCCAGAGGGGCAGAGGGGCAGAGGGGCACCAGCTTCACTGCCACCGAAGTTGGTGTCCTGGTGGAGCAAGTCCTGGGGCAGTATGATGCCCTCTTCGGATCGTCCCGCGCCAAGAGGGAAGGACGGGAGAGGACGCGGAGGGGGTGGCAACCCGCACCATCCAGAAGGTCAAGAAGCGCTGGGAGGACTTGAGGTCAAGGACCCTCATGAAGGCCCGGCGCCTTGTGGAGGGGGGCCGGGGCCGCATGAGTTCCATCCAGTTGAGGGTCCTGGAACGCATACACCCAGCGCTCCACGCCCAGGTCCTTGAGAGGGAGACCCGTCTGGAGTTGAGCGGTAAGTGGCCAAGCATTGCTGTGTGAGACAGGGCATGTTGCAGTGTGCTGGTTGTCTGATACCTGCCTGTATGTGTGACATAGGCCATGTACGCATGTATGTGTGCAGGGACATCATGGTAATGCATGTGCGACCTGTAATGTGTGAACCGCATGGTTGTTGCATGTGTTTGAATGTGACATGGGGAGCCCTGTGCAGATTGCACACATGACAGCATGGAAGTCTCTGTTCCTGGACATGGGTGGGGGCCTGGTGGAGGCTGCCCCTGGTGGCTGGGGGGTGGGGGTGGTGGGAGACATGTGTGGGTGCCAGGTGGAGGGTGCCCCTGGATGCTAGGGGGTGGGGGTGCAGGGGGACATATGTGTGGGGGCCTGGTGGAGGCTGCCCCTGGTGGCTGGGGGGTGGGGGTGGTGGGAGACATGTGTGGGGGCCTGGTGGAGGCTGCCCCTGGTGGCTGGGGGGTGGTGGTGCTGGGAGACATGGGTGGGGGCCTGGTGGAGGATGCCCCTGGTGGCTGGGGGGTGGTGGTGCTGGGAGACATGGGTGGGGGCCTGGTGGAGGCTGCCCCTGGTGGCTGGGGGGTGGGGGTGCTGGGAGACATGGGTGGGGGCCTGGTGGAGGATGCCCCTGGTGGCTGGGGGGTGGTGGTGCTGGGAGACATGGGTGGGGGCCTGGTGGAGGCTGCCCCTGGTGGCTGGGGGGTGGGGGTGCTGGGAGACATGGGTGGGGGCCTGGTGGAGGCTGCCCCTGGTGGCTGGGGGGGTGGGGGTGCTGGGAGACATGAGTCGGACATGGGTGGGGGCCTGGTGGAGGCTGCCCCTGGTGGCTGGGGGGTGGGTGTGCTGGGAGACATGGGTGGGGGCCTGGTGGAGGCTGCCCCTGGTGGCTGGGGGGTGGGGGTGCTGGGAGACATGGGTGGGGGCCTGGTGGAGGCTGCCCCTGGTGGCTGGGGGGGTGGGGGTGCTGGGAGACATGAGTCGGACATGGGTGGGGGCCTGGTGGAGGCTGCCCCTGGTGGCTGGGGGGTGGGTGTGCTGGGAGACATGGGTGGGGGCCTGGTGGAGGGTGCCCCTGGTGGCTGGGGGGGTGGGGGTGGTGGGAGACATGAGTCAGACATGGGTGGGGGCCTGGTGGAGGCTGCCCCTGGTGGCTGGGGGGTGGTGGTGCTGTGAGATGTGTGGGGGCCTGGTGGAGGCTGGCCCTGGTGGCTGGGGGGTGGGGGTGCTGGGAGACATGAGTCGGACATCGGTGGGGGCCTGGTGGAGGCTGCCCCTGGTGGCTGGGGGGTGGGGGTGCTGGGAGACATGAGTCGGACATGGGTGGGGGCCTGGTGGAGGCTGCCCCTGGTGGCTGGTGACTGGGGGTGGTGGGAGACATGGGTGGGGGCCTGGTGGAGGCTGCCCCTGCACTGCTGGGGGGTGGGGGTGCAGGGGGACATGAGTGGGGGCCTGCTGGGGGGTGGGGGTGCAAGGGGACATGTGGCTTGGCTGGGGGGCATGCCCATGGTGGATGGGCTGCCTGCGGGACATGACCAGGGGTGCAGGGTAGTCCCCTGTGGTGTGGGCTGCCTGCAGAGGTCGTGGAGGGGGTAGAGGGGAGACCTGGGAGGACCCACACTGGCAATTCACCTCTTCAACTTCCCGCACACCTACGTAATACACTGCCCCACTCGCACAGGCCCAATCGCGTGTAGGATTTCTCGCGCACCCCTGAAATCCACGTACCCAGGCCAATCGCGTGTAGAATTTCTCGCACACCCCTGAAATCCATGTACCCAGCCCAATCGCGTGTAGATTTTCTCGCGCACCCCTGAAATCCACGTACCCAGGCCAATCGCGTGTAGATTTTCTCGCGCACCCCTGAAATCCACGTACCCAGGCCAATCGCGTGTAGGATTTCTCGCGCACCCCTGAAATCCACGTACCCAGGCCAATCGCGTGTAGAATTTCTCGCGCACCCCTGAAATCCACGTACCCAGGCCAATCGCGTGTAGAATTTCTCGCGCACCCCTGTAATACACGTACCCAGGCCAATCGCGTGTAGAATTTCTCGCGCACCCCTGAAATCCACGTACCCAGGCCAATCGCGTGTAGATTTTCTCGCGCACCCCTGTAATACACGTACCCAGGCTAATCGCGTGTAGAATTTCTCGCGCACCCCTGAAATCCACGTACCCAGGCCAATCGCGTGTAGATTTTCTCGCGCACCCCTGAAATCCACGTACCCAGGCCAATCGCGTGTAGATTTTCTCGCGCACCCCTGTAATACACGTACCCAGGCTAATCGCGTGTAGAATTTCTCGCGCACCCCTGTAATACACGTACCCAGGCCAATCGCGTGTAGAATTTCTCGCGCACCCCTGAAATCCACGTACCCAGGCCAATCGCGTGTAGATTTTCTCGCGCACCCCTGTAATACACGTACCCAGGCTAATCGCGTGTAGAATTTCTCGCGCACCCCTGAAATCCACGTACCCAGGCCAATCGCGTGTAGATTTTCTCGCGCACCCCTGAAATCCACGTACCCAGGCCAATCGCGTGTAGATTTTCTCGCGCACCCCTGTAATACACGTACCCAGGCTAATCGCGTGTAGAATTTCTCGCGCACCCCTGAAATCCACGTACCCAGGCCAATCGCGTGTAGATTTTCTCGCGCACCCCTGAAATCCACGTACCCAGGCCAATCGCGTGTAGATTTTCTCGCGCACCCCTGTAATACACGTACCCAGGCTAATCGCGTGTAGAATTTCTCGCGCACCCCTGAAATCCACGTACCCAGGCCAATCGCGTGTAGATTTTCTCGCGCACCCCTGTAATACACGTACCCAGGCCTATCGCGTGTGGGGACACCCGCACACCCCTGAAATACACGCTCCCCGCACTGCGTTTGCTGCTGCCCTTTGCGCTGGATTGGGGATTTTGATGGCTTTTTCCTGCGCAAGGGGCGTTCTTGGGGGCGTAACTGACGCTGCTGCAGGGTCGCTGCGCCACTCTGCGCCACGGCTGGTTGTGGATGTTGGAATCCATGAATACGCTGTGCGCCTGAATGTGTTTCGGCGCACGCGGCTGGCGCAGCCTACCGCACGCGCACACTGTGCGCCAGCCGCGTGCGCCACTTGTGCGCCGAATTCTATGAATTGGCCCCTATGTTTCTTAACATAATATCTGCGCATTACCTGTACATGCAGAGTAATTGCACACATAACTTGTGGATGTATAGCACTTAGAAAAATACCTATACAATATTAATTTTACATTAGGAGATATTCAAAGTAATAACATAGAAGTTTAATAGTCATGGAATACTTATAAGTTTTGATTGTTATGTAGATCAGTATGTTCGGCTATATCAAAGTATGTAAGTTTCAAAATGTGCATAAAGAAAGGATCTTTTCATGTTTTCTATTTTTTATTTACCTGATAAATAATGCTCCCTGGCATAACGCTGTACATAAAATGTATGGCTAGAGGAGGTCGGAAGATGGTAATGGAATATTCGGCAGTGGCTGATAACAGACCGTGAGTGCGGAAAACTAACAGGAGGACACCCATGAGGCAGATTCAGGGAAGATGTCTGGAGAGCGAACATCATCTCGGAATGAATTGCTCTGAAGACTGGGAGTCAAAAAGGAGTTTTGAGGCAGACAAATTAGAGATCACTCCTTGATGGTTCTCACTCTTGTGTCTGTTCAATGACAGCTCATATGGCCTCTCCTGTTTGGAAACACGTTGCCATTCTTGTACATATCCATCCCTACCTCCTATGACAACGGGTGGACTTATTAAAAACACCAGCAAGAGACCACTCTTCGGAAATCCATTTCTCAAATTTATGGGTCTCCTTCACCCTGCTAACATCAGTTCCAGTGAGTGGGCATTTTTCATTGGGGGCAGTGTAACCACAACCTGATCAAATCCTTCTATACACATCTCAACACTACCCTGTCCTTCCCCAGTAAGGTGCTAAGCAAATAACTGCAACACATACTGTTATAATGTCCTCTGTTCGAAGCCTGGGATACTGATGGGCCCTACAACATCAGCCAATCACTGCGTGGTATTTCACACCACCTCCAAGGACGTTGGCACCGTCTGTGCACTGGCTGGGGGGGGGGAGCAGGAATGAAATCTACCTCTCTAAAGAAAACGGAAGTCAAAGCCGCAGCCTAGTCATCTGAGGGCAACCGAAGGCTACAACTTCTAATGTGGCGTAATTCAAACTGGAAAAACTCTAGCTAATATATCCAAGGGTCTGCTAATAAACCTTCCTTAACACTAGTATACTACAACAGCACTTGGACTAACCCCAATAGATGCAAAGAATGCAAATTACAGTACTGCACTACCGTTAAAAGATGCCACCCTAAAGGCGGCTAACCAAACCTTCCACCTTCCTTGTACAGCTCTCCGCTCCTTTCGAGTTAGGTCCACGCTTCAAACAATAACATGATCAAATAATAGGTGTTTTATGACAATGCATTCACCTGCTGCCAGTGCATAAGTGCTAGCGGGTGAATGCCCTATCACAGAGGAACCCGCCGAAGCAGTCCCATGAGGCACTTTCCCACCACGTCCAAGGCACGCATGTTCCTTGGCATCGATGCAGTCCAGAGGAATCCACTCCCCAACCTGAGGCAACTGTTCAAACCTTGGACAGCCACACCACCCCAAAGTTCTCCACCTCCTAAAGAAAACAAAAGATTCACCAGAGCACCTCCTTTAAAGTGCTTGTTCACCCCAGCAAAAGCATCTGCTAACTCTCCCCGAAGCCGCTGATAACATCCATGCCAAGCCGCACCACATCTTGAAGCACACAGTGGAAGCATATACACCCCAAAACACCCCCAAACAACCACTGTTCTACTGAACACCCTTGCAAACTCCCCACCACTTCGGTAGCATAGAAGCTCTTCTGGAATCTGCTGAAGCACCCTAGAGAGGCACCCTCAGAACATGATGTGGGGGCACCTGTGCACCCCCCTAAAAGGTAGCCATGCACCATCCCCTCCAAGAAGCCATTAGAACATCCCACCGCCCCCGGGTCTCCCCTTCCTTGAGAAAGCCATACCACCTCTTCAAGACAATGTGCCACCCATGATTGACTAGCCAAGTGCCAAAGGCACCCATGCAACCCATTTTTATCACTAGGGCATAACGCTAGTGGTGGCTGCAGGATCACCCTAAGGTTCTGGTGGTAATTGGTTTCTGGGGCATGGGAGACATGTTTCTATGAATTACCTTTAATTGCCTTATGGAGCGGTTACCCAGATCAGGGGGTGACATTATGCATTTTCTGGGACTGCAGGCATCTGTTTCTCTATAGGACCTTCTATGTCTGATATTAGGTTAGTTTTGCTCATGGAGTCTATCTTAAGGTCCGGAATATCTGTACAAGTGCCTGCTGCAGTGACAGTGAATGGTGCATATGAGAGCTGTGCCATCAGACCTTCAGCACAGTGTAGAGCGAGGCACTACCTTGAAGAGATGAGGTCTTGGCAGCTCAACCTCATTACAATAAACCTTCTGGTCCTGAGCAGAGTTCCTTCACTTTGCCCCAAACAAAGGTCCTTGGCCCCAACAGAATCAGTTCTGGAGAAGGCTCTGAGTAGAGATAGGAGACCTTCCCACAGGGGAGAGTGCCTGAAGTGCTTGGAAGCTTGACTTGGCTCTCTGCTGCCTGGGAAGGACTGCCAACATTTTAGCCTTTGGGGACAAGCATCATTTCCAGGCCCATAGTGGTTCAAGTCTGCAATGCAGCGGCCCCTACTTACAGAACAGATATATTCAATGAAAGCCCCTGCCCCACACACACACATTCTCAAGTATATATAGTGGGCATTGACATTACTTTCCTTTTATACAACATATCTTCAGATATGTTTGCACTTTCTTATAGTCCCGGCCCCCAAGTAGCACTCCTATATACCAAACATGGTAAAGTATTTTCACCAGGATAATAGATTTGGTGAAATGGGAAGTCTGGGATTTGAGGTCACGTTTCCTCGTGTACCAATTTGCAATTTGACAGCGGGCTATACCCCCACTTCCCCCACATCCCATCCTTTCCCAGAGTGAGACACTGCCCTGCCTTCATGGTTCCACAGTTTCCAATTTAGAGAGCCGGGGAGACTTCATCTTCGACTCCATCTTCAATATTAGAAACAAAACATCTCTGCAAGTTTTTTTTTATTTTTTATTAAGGGATAAACTAGTACAATGTTCAATAAATCTAGCTTTTAAAGCACATGC
The DNA here is from genome assembly GCF_040938575.1 of Ambystoma mexicanum. Classification (NCBI taxonomy): domain Eukaryota; kingdom Metazoa; phylum Chordata; class Amphibia; order Caudata; family Ambystomatidae; genus Ambystoma; species Ambystoma mexicanum. The sequence continues at coordinate 69,360,189 of NC_090938.1, forward strand.
ATCTACAAGGGAAAATACTATTCATTAGCTGTATCTTGAGGCAGCTACATCTAAGAGTACACACAATTGTACAGAATAAGATTATACTTATAATTAAAACTCACTATAAATATAATTTTAGTCAGTACAATTGTGTGTACTTTAAAAGCACCAAGTCACATGATAAAGCAACCTTAAAAATATAAGAGAAGTCTTGATTGAAATATATGTTCATAAAACAAGTATACATCAGTTTGTCAGAAAAAAGGAAGGGGCTGTGCCAATCGCGCAATGGGGTGCAGTGGCATGCAGGTTAGGCACAATCTCAACAACAGTGAATCAACCTGCTGACCTTTCCAGATACGTACCTCAGACTCATTTACGCTACTTTCCTTAGCCATCACCCTATGGTGCCCTTCACTTGTTCTGTATATACAATGCCGCCACTGTTCTTACAATTAAGTTTAAGGCCTCTGTTCCCCTTTTATTCCATTTGTTAACCCTTACCTCAGTCCCCCTCCCTTACCTTGCATGTATTCCGTTCCCTTGCCCTCATTGCTGAGTCCCACATTTGTAGCCAATCACCCCTTGTAATTGCCCTTCACACCAAGTCCAGTTCTTCCCCCTCACCACATTCCGTTGCCCTGAAACAAATGTAGATAGTAGACCACCATGACTCCCCAGTCAGCCTCTGCCATACACAACAAGAAACCATGGTTGGGGTCTTGATAGCAATTGTGGCAATGGGGTCTGTGCTTGGACAATGCGGGCTAGAGAGGTTAAGGTCATTTGTTATTTGTCATGCCCCCAAGTTAAACTTTCTGGGAAGGTCGGCAGGATATTTCAATTCATGCAAACAGAGGGAACTGCAAGGGGAATCCATCTGGGATCTGGTGATGGAGAGGGGCCATGAGAGGCTCCCAATATTTGTGTGTTTTCAAGCAAGGTGGAGTGTGTGTTTATGTGTGTTTGTGCATGCGTATGTGGTGTGTGTGTATGTGTGTGTGTGTTTGTCCGAGTGTACTTGTAACTGTGTTAAGTATAGGTGGAAGGGTGTATGTTTGTGTGGTATTATATCTGTATGTCTAAATCTGTTGTTGGTTTGCATGTGTTTCTTTAATTGGTCACAAAAGATAAGAGCGTTAAGGACAAGACAATAAAAAAACGATCACAGAATTATGGAGTTGTTCAGAGTAGGTTGGTAATGGTTAAATCAGGAGTATTTTGTAAATGAGAATATCTACCTCTAATAGATTAGGCCTCTATATATATCCCAAGTTTTAAAAGAAGTAAGTTGAAATCTTTGTATAAAAAGCTGAAATAATTGAACAATAACAACTTGCTGGAATATCCAGAATGATGTTTAAAAATCCATCTTAAAACTAAAATGTTGAATGATAACGTCCTGATGGAATATTCATGATGTTGCTTAAATTCCATTTCCCATTCTTATCTACAAATATTTTAATATTATTTTTATACCCCAGATCTTTTTATTTTCATGAATGAAAATATTTATGTTGAGAAAGTGCATATAGTTTGTATATAGCCGGTTATGATGTGAATTCTCTGCTGGAACAAAGTTGGATTATATGTAATAATAATTATGATTTGAAAACCAGCTCAATCAAATTTAAAAAAAAATAATAATAATTCCGTCTGCTCTTTTCCATGGGAATACTGGAATAGCATTTTAGGCAGACTTTCTGCAGAAAATCCTCAGATGTTTAGCTCCACCTACAAGGTGGAAGTAAAACATACAAAATAGCCCCATTTCTAAAAGTTATTTTTTCTGTTTACTGTACAGGAGGAAAGTGCAGGTGCTTTCCTTTAATAGAGTGAACCACGTTTTGTCAAAGGACTATGCCAAGAGAGTGAAAAGGTGGGCATCTCTGATTGTCCCCCTTCATCACCTTACCCATGTAATGCATGAAAGACATAGAAAACGTGCTGCAGTGGTTGGGAGTCACTACTTTACATAATCCATTTCTCCCTTCACATGATCGTTTTATATTACCACTGGTTTAGGTGGGATTTCTGAAACAGCTTTGGAGGTATTCCAGAAATACCACTCCACTGGTGGTGAACTTTGAACAGGGTGGTTTTTCAGAAATAGCCCTGGGAGAGGTGGCAACTTGCTCCAGCGGTATTTCATTAAAAAGAAAATCCAACCAACTCCGATTGACTCCTTAGTTTGTAGCCTTCTAATAATTAATACCTGAATGTCACATGTATCTGTGTATGTTTTTCAACTGTGCCCAAAAGTAAGTACCATTGGCAATCCGGCAGCCATTTCTATAACAACCATATAGTAACACCCATGGGTGCTATTCAGGGTGCCGTTAAACTCTTTGTGATGCCCTTTGCCCTTACGATCAAGAAATTCACGAGAGCACAGGTGAAGCAGTCTTACAGAATGGAAACCTTGGAGAGACTCTAATAAGATATGGCATGCACATCTTTGAAGTAATGATACACTGCTGTGGAATATATGAAATCAAGGGTGTATGGTGCAGAGTGGTGCCAGCATTACAATCCAAGGTCATAGAATCTGTCTTTTACATTGGCCCTGGATGGTATGACAATGCCCCTGCAGCCTAGGCTCTTCCCCCACTCACTCACTGTGGGGGCCCATGTAGGGGGCCATCCAGGCGCATCTATACCCTTGCTGAAATCGAGATGAGCGCCTCGCCCCATCCACACAGAAGCCGAGCAGGCCTTACAGCACTCGGTTCCTTTTAGGCAGGCTGGATTTTTAAGGAGTTTGTCTTTTTCAATTATTATCCGTATACATGTTGCAGCTCTGGCACAGGGGGCAACAGCCCAGCCAGCCCGGGGGGCAATTGTCCCTCTCCTCCCTCCCCAGTCTGATCCTGTCTGCCGCCCCACTGAGGGTGTTGAGGCAGGCTGCGCACATGTGCCTGAGAGAAACGCTACTCTCTCTGACATAGGACGAGTATTTATTTTTTTGTTCTTTAGGTCCTCGATGGAGACACTACCAAAAAAGACATTGGTTATTAGAGGGGGGTCTTGACACTGTGTTCTTCAAAGACCTTTAAATGTTGAAAAAGAAAAGGATCAATAGCACCACTATAAGACCACTATTAGAGGGAGGGTAGAGATATCCCATCCCTCTAGAATCAGTGCAATTTATCATGAGACCATCTCAAGTGAACTAAGAAAAATAGGAAAGTATTAGGGAAAGTGTTGAGATTCCTGACTAGTTACACTGAGCCAAGGAAACATGTGTTCTATTCAAGAAGCCATGTTATGGAGGGAACACACAATTGCTTATCAGTCTGATGCCAATGAAGAATACAGGTGCAATGCCAAGGATTGTCAGCAGACCAAAGAGTGTTTATAGTCATGATGCATGTGTACAGATATGATATGATAACAGAGCAAGAGAAAAGGTGAATCAACCTCTGACCCTTCTACTGAGGGTTGCAGGTACCCAGCAGCACAGGAGCAAATGTAAGACAAAGAGCTGGGTTAGGTATAGAGCTCTAGGAATAAGGTGACTCGTCCTTGTGTCCTTCTCTCCAATAACAGTGCCTGAGGAGAAAATCCTAAAAGCGAAGGCAAACTATGGATTTTTATGGTTTTATCCACTCCCTTTTCATGGCATGGTATGCGCTCATGGTCCCGGTAGTCTCTACCAGTCACCCGGCCTACCACTGCTCCTATTTACCCTTTGCCACATTCTCACGCACTTCTGCAGTCCCAGCACTTCACGATACTTGCCAACATGACCCATTCCAATCTATAGGTGCTTATCCAGTACTGGATTTTTTTTCTTTGCATTCTGGGATTTGTAGTTCCACTTTTCGCGTTCTACAACTCGGACTACAACTCCCAGAATGCAAAGAAAAAAAGCTTATTTCCCCACGTTGATATCCCCACCCCTCCTGTTCACGTCTATTTCCCTCGCTTCAATCCACCAAGGACAAACATACTGAAATAAGTGGTGCACGGACTCGGGAGGATAGCTCAAGGGCAACGTGCTCGCCTTGGAAGCAAGACAATAGGAGCAACACAGATTTTATCCCTGGGTCCACGCTTAGAAGCCTCTGGGTATTAAGCACGTTATAAATAACCTATCATATAATTTGATATAATTAGCAAGGACTGAATGCAAAACGCTATTTCTCAACATCCCATATCTGTGTCTGGTTCCACAATATCTACTATCCATTCAGGGTGGGATTGGCCCCTCGGCCTTTGAGCCCGTGGCTGGGTCAAAATCGTCCCTGGGGAGCGGGCCGGTTTCTGGCCATGCCTGGGCGGGTTTGGAAGAAAAAAAAAATATTTCTTTCTTTCCATTTTTTTTTTCTTTTTCTAAAAGCCTTTCAACCTTCTTAGGTCAATAAATGAGTACCAACACAGGTTGGATGATATTGTATGCATATTTGTTCTATAAAACAAGAGCTTAAGCGTAAGTGCTATACAATCACATATTATCATTTGGCCTTGGACGCCTGCTTGGATTCACAGTAATTTAGTGTACTTAGGGACAATGCTATTTGATGCCACTCCTGTTTTGTCAAGGGGTGAAAGGTCGTGTTTCAAGCTTCCATCTTAAATAACCACATTGTTCATCCTTTGGTGGTCATAAACCAGACCACACATGACTTTGGCAATGTATTCCTCTCATTGCATTTATTTTCTAAAACCTCCCAAACTCTTGTGTTTATTTCACTTCCTCAATAGCTTCAGTTCAAGACAGGATCAACTGCTTAGCTCTGATCTTTCCATTGGACTGTTTGTTATGCAAGCCAGCTCTGCGTTGAGCTTCCCTCATATCTTCAGATCAAGATAGAACATAATATTTGGGTTTGTTTAATTAATTAAAGTGTTTTATGGTTAATTAAACCTTTGAACACTCCAATAATCAAAAGAGAAAGAAAACACTGCAATAATCTCACATTCATTAATATCTCGCAATACAATATTCACTCTAAAAAACATTCAACAAAATTATTTAAATTACAACAGTTAAAAGGATCAACATTGCCTTCAGAAACGGCAGTTAAAAGAAAAATCAAACTGAATTGTAACTAATGATTGGCTCACTCAGTTTTTCTTATATCTTCAACCGAATGTTGAACGAAGTAAAATTCTACATAATAATATTACCAGAGTATAAAAGGCCTCATGTTTAGTCTGATTTAATATTCCTAAATTGGTTTTTCAAGTTAAGCTAGCCTTTGCAATATAATTCCTGTAATCCTACAGGATTGGTAAATAGATGTCTCTGAGTCTCTATTTCACTTTTGCAAATGCAACAGAGTCTTCTGTGAGAAGGGATGGCCTCCCATGCCCCTATTTTTTGTCAGTGTGGGAAGAAATCCAATCTAAATTGGATAATAAATCTTCTCACATTGGTATTATATAGATTTTTAAGATAGGAGCATGGTTTCTCCACAGGAAAACTCTGGATCACAATGAGGTTTTCTTTTTATGTTTTAGAGGATGGCCACATTATTATTTCTGTCCCAAATCTTGGTCAATTTGTTTATATTCTTCTCCACTAGGCACATATTCAAATTGTTATGGCAGTCAAATCCAATTTCTCCAAAAAATAAGCGATTATCTCTAATTCATTCTTTCAACTTTTTACGGGTTGGAATTTGGTATAACATATCAGTAAAATTAGCCAATAGCGTATGGTTATAAGATTGTAATAAAATGTTCATAACAATATTCCTGTTAAAATCTTTTTCTGAATAACCAAAGATGTGATGCCTAATTCACATTATATCACCTCAATGGGAGCAGAGTGTTATGCCACAGTTTACTTTCCAATGTTCTCAATCAATTTTTTTCTGATTAGCAAACATTTCTAATCTGTACAACAAAGTAGGAACTAGGCTTGTATTATATAATTTCCAAAACCTTTGATTGAGTAACCACTTTTGAGTCTGATTAAAATTCCTGATTACATTAAACTTCTCTTCAGCTTTCATTGCAACACATTTCTCTAAGTCAATAATTTTTAACGAGTCAGAGACTAAGACCTCTAAATAATTATAAGAACTGACAATCTGAATGGTCTCATTATCCATCTTCCATACATATTTTAAGTGTTTTCTCTTCTTAGTAGTTACTCTTAACACCTTCATTTTCTGACAGTTTATAATCAGGCCATTTTCTTTAGAATATTCTCTCAAGGCCTGTAAGATTTGTTGAAGGCCAATATCCGTTTTGTCAAGCAAAAGGGTTTCAGCCACATAGGCCAACCAAGAAATAGCTTGATGGCCTATCCAAGATGGAAAATTGTGGCAGCCCTCAAAGGCAGTTCCAACATCCAACACATTTAGATTCTAAACAATGGGGCCCAATTGACACCATTGTGTAAGTCCGAAATTGGTTTCTATCTTTTTAGCAATAAATAACCCTTCTTGTGATAATCTTAACTGTACAACTGCATTAGAATAAAGTTTTTTGACAAAGTGGAGAACCACTGGACTAAGATTGCATTTTTTTTATTTTCCCCAAAGCACCCTCCGGTCCACTGTATCGAAAGCCACTTTGTAATCTACAAAATGAATAAACTAAACTAGCATCTTTATTAGTAAAAGTAGACTGAATTAGATTTTAAAAAGTAACCTGAAGTTAGTGAGGGTGCTCAGGCCTTTTCGGAAACCCGATTGTTTGTTCCCAATAGTTTGTTTTTAGTGATCCATCTTTAAATTTCAGATAAAAGTAGTTGAGCAAATAGTCTGGATGTAGCATCCACCATGGATAATAGGCGCAAGTTCGGAGGATTTTCTCAACAGCCTTTTTTAAAGGTAGGAATTAAGATGGATGCTTTCCAACTAGTTGGTACTTGACCCATTTCTCTAACAGGCCAGAAGACTTTGTTCAACCTGCGGCCCAGTTCTCAATATCACTTTTTATTATCAGTTTTTTAATTTCCATCTCTGTCTGGACATGGGATGTTTTTATTTTTTCTATAATCCTTGCCAGTTTTTCAAAGGAAGCTGTTATTACATCTTCCACAAGAGGATATATTGAACAACCCTTATCTCTGGGGAAAATGTATTCTTTGAAGTACAGTTTAGCTATGTGTTTCAACCATACTAAATAAGGAATATAGTTTACTTATTTATGCCCTAAATCAATTGAGATTGGGATTTATTTAAAATCCAAAACAATAGGGCATCAGAATGTCTAAAGGCATGTATTGAAGAAACCATTGGCGAATATTATCAGATCCCTTACAAAGTTCTACAGTATTTGTATGCAACATTTTTTATTTCTTTATTGCCTTTTTGGCAAATTTGTAAATCTCCAAAATCTTTTTTAGCTTTTTATATGTCGACTTTCAACTGTTTTTTCATATTTACAATATTTATATCAAATAATACATTAACAGGGCTTGTCCTCAAGGGATATTGTATTTGGAGTGTTTCCATCTGTTATTTCGCTGTTGCTAGAGAAGTTTCATAAATACTTAAATGTTGAGGCAACCAGTATCACTCTTCTTAAGTATTTCTTTGTGCAAAAGGGAATCACATTTTTCTATATTCTTGTCCGACCAGGAGATTTTATTCCCTGCCTTGTTAATAGTGATATTTCCCACCAGTTTTGATTTTTGCTCTTGGTGACATTCAATTGTGCAATTCAAAACTTCATAGTCACTCATGAGTGAGGGGATAATTTGTAGTTTACCAATCAGTTCAAACACCACTTCCGGCCATGAAGTAGCAACAGCACTTGATGGAGTAAATGGGGCAGGACAATCGATTTCAATGTCAACGTACATTTGTAATAGAGAGTAGATGTTTATAAACTCGTTCCAAGAATGATTTAAAATGTCACCATCCCCCAAATAGTGAATGGCTCTAGAGCCCAGAGCACTGGAGACAATAGAAAGATTGCTGCTTGCCGACTTTAAGAGATTATCCAATCTTTTATAATGTAGGTCTCCCATTATTATATATAATGCTTTGGCACTACCGTTAGTCCCCTCTTGAATGATTCTTTCCAGCTCACTAATAATCTCCAGAGTGACTTTTTCACCTGGGGGATCTTAGTTGTTAATCAATAAAATGGGTTGTTCCACTGCCCTTCACTGTCAAGACAATGGAGGCGGCAAACAGATAAAGATGCATTTTTTTAACCTTATACTCTGACATTAGTTACCTATTAGAAACACACACAATCAACCCACCAAAGGGCCTTCCTCTCGTATTACGCCTAGCAGCTCTCTGTATTATTTGGAACCCATTCAAGATAAACCTATGTACCAACCAAGACCTGAGCTTCAAGGAGAAAGGAAAGACTGATAGGGTTGGCAGAGAAGGATTTGAAACCTCGTGTGTTCCATGTTATACATCTGACCCTCTCATTTAAACATTTTTCTGGTAAAGAGAAATCACTTAAAGCCCCTTCCTGGGAAGCGACCATACCCAAACATGGTGATTGGACACTGCTTGTTAGTGCTTTTGTAATAGTATTAACCATTTATTCAAAGTCATCCTTTTTAGTGTCAATGATCTTATGTTTCACTTCTTGATTGGACTTTTCACTTTTGCTTTAACCGTCTGTCTCCTCCACTCTAGAAATTGTATAACTCATATCCAAAATGTCTGCGGTGCATGCCAATATATGCTCTGAGATAATTGGAGAGACTAAATGGATGACCGCCCGGTTTTCTTCCATGGGTGAAGTTGGTATTTCTACCAGGACAATGTGATTGTATGAGATCATATCCAATTTAGGATGCTGTTAGATAAGTTCCAGGACATGTCCCTATTCAGAAATGGACTGTTCTTGGGAGCATATGGATCCATAATATAATTTTTTGGGTGTAGTTGGCTTTCACTTTAGAGAGAGCAAACTGTATTTCTCTGTCTTAAGAGTGAAGTGAAGGTGTAGGCTTCTGTAAGGAATACAAGTACATATACTCCAGTTGGACACCACTCGTAAAGATGGTTTGAGCATCATTCAATGCATCAGCATGAATCGGGCAAGGTAACACTTTTGCAGAACGAGATTGATTACTTAGCCAAGGATTGATTACCTCCTGCCTATGAGATGGTTTCTGTGTAATGACCGCGTGATTGACCAAGTGGAAGTGATTAGGCGACTCATTACAGGTAATCTGTTTAGAAAAGCTTGACGCCAAGGCTTGGGAACTTTTGGAATTCTTTTTTTGCAATGTTCTAATCAAAAGTTTCTTCTTGTATTTGTATTTCCTCCCTTTAGGATTCTGTTTGGGGCTCAATTTTTCCAAACTGGGAATAGGCTCAATATCTGAGTGGGTCACCAATTCATCTGCAGAGGGGGAACTCTCCCGACTATTTAATCCCCTGGAAGCTTTAAATAAGTTAGGCTCCACACACTGCTCTTCAGTGATCTTCCAAGTTATTTTCAACTCATGATGTTTCTAGGTACCTTCTCGAGCACCACATCTACTCATTTCTTAAGGCCTTCTTTCATAATTTGCGTGCCATTGAACATTGTATTGCACATGTTGAAAAAAGCTTTAAATATGCAAAGGCATTCTGATTTTTCAATTCTTCCTCCCCCGAAGACTCTGAGGTGGAAAATGTTGTATTGTTAGCTGGCGGAGAGGTGTAAAGACTTGCAGCTATCTTAGCTAAATCAGGGGATCTGGTCAGGTTACTTCCCAGCACACTGTTAGCATGTCATTAGAGTCAATCCACAAAGGCAAACTCCCTGGGCCAGACTGGTTGCTCTCATTTGCCAGCCCCATGCATACGTTAAAAAGATATTTGTTAACAATTGGCTCCAAATCAGACATTTCATTAATAGAAAGAGGCACAGGGGGAAACAAATGTTCCTTTACTGGTCCCAGGGCCGATTCGCTATGGGTTGCCCTCGGTTTTAGGAAGTCAATTACCATCACTTGACCTACCTCTGGCTGGCCTCTCTTATCCCAAACTGTGTTAAATATGCCTAGTGCAGTGCCTTTAGTCATAATGTTTCCTTTCTTTACCTCAATGAGGTTTTTATGCTTTGTGCCAATCAATGCTTTCTTGCACGCTGACCTAACTGCGCTTGGTAAATGATAATGTTTTGGTACTGCAAGCATAGTGCTTCAAATGACACAATCAGCCATTTAGCAGAGTATATCAATCACTAATCCATTATTTCTTTTATTTTTTTTAGCCTACAGCAGCTGTATTCGCAGGCGGTCTCCCATCCATGTACTAACCAGGCCTGACACTGCTTAGCTTCTGAGATCGGGTGAATTCAGTGTGATCCATTATTGCTACCGAAGACAGAAACCAGAATTAATCAAGTTCTGTGCGCTCCTATGGCAGCATAGATTACTTTGAAGTGCCTTAGTCATATAAAAGAGCTGAACAGCCTCAAAGCTAATTGTGGCAGCAGGTTGTTCACCAGAACTCACAGCTCAATAAATCTGCAGCAATTAGTATGCAATAAAAGTCAAATGTGTAATAAGGTTGTTATACCGCACCTCAGCTATATACTCGTTCAGAGCTATTTAATCTAAGTTGATCTAAATCAATCTCTATTGATCATTGTAGTTCAAGCATGCAAATACTTACCAATGGGTTACATATGTCTTTGTAGAGAAGTAATTTATAACGCATGCACATATATCAAAACTTTTATCTTGAAAACTTTTATAGTGAATGCATTTTGGGGGGTGTATCCCAACAATGCATCCACTATAAAAGTTTTCAAGATAAGAGTTATGATATATGTGCCTTTGTTATACATTACTTTGCTATAAAGACACTTAACCGTTTTGGGGGGTTCCTCCCTAAATTCCCCGTATCCCACGCCTAAAAACCCATCTGGACCGTTTCCCAAAAATATTTAACCCTTTAGCCCACCCTAAATACATTCAGTATACAGGTTTTCAAGATAAAAGATTTGATATATGGGCATTCAATGTAAAGGATTCAACATAAACACTTTGTACTATGCCAATGCATTACAAGGCTGTACTTTCTGCTGCCTTATACCATGCTCCAGGCAAATCCACTGTCCCATTGGTGCCTGAGCGTCCGCAATAGGCTTGGCTTGGGGTGGGGGGTGGCAAGCTGGCTCACCAAGGCATGCAAGAAGGTATGCGGTAAGTGTGCCACACACCCGATTACCTGCAGCCCAGTCGCCCAGTCTGTGAAGAGAACGAATGCAGCACTTTCCAATTCCCACCCACTCTCTCACCAAAAGGTTGACCATGGAGACACTAGGCTTGCGGTGCTCGTGGGTTCCCGCCGCTGCTCCTCTACAGCTGTCACTGCTCTTCTCACCACACAGGGTACACCGCACACCATCTTCACTTCCGAGAACGTTGAAAACACAGAGGATGGCAAACGGCGGAGGGAAAATCGAGGAGCTTGCAAAGCCGATCCAAACTGCATGTCAAGCCGTGCTGTTTCAGGCGTGGTAAGAGACCCGCATATGTTGCAGCCACTTTCGGCAGGATTCAGGATGATTCCTGTACACTTTAGAAATGAGCCCTGAATGTACATCATTCATTATGGCTTCTTTTGAGGAATTCATGCATTAAATCATAATGTGTGTGCCACTCTGATCTTTCTACTGGGTTGAGTGTCCTTCATGCCAGCTCCCATGAATTGAGATTCCATGCTACCTTCAGATGAAGACAGCTCCTGGTGGGTGCATGGCTCTCATCTCCTTCTATTGGATATCAGTCTTGCATGACACCTCTAAAAAGCATGATGGGGAACGAAATGCCATTGTCTCCTTACCAGAAAGGATTAGAATGTAACTCCTCCCCGTTAGAGGCCGCCATTTTGCATCTTGCAAGCTCACCAACATGCATGTGCCAGCAGTTCTTTTAAAACCTCTTCGTGGACTGTGATTAAATTCCTATTCTCTTTACCAGCATCACTCATTAAAACCCCATCCTCCCATCATACATCTTAATCATCACCCACACACTTGACAAAATAGCACCCTTCAAAACACAAAAGCCACACAATCACCACTGCAAACCATGGTCCAACAATTCACTCCTCTCCATCAATCAAAAAGCATGACACCTTGAAAGATCCTGGCAAAATAACTCATGGCCCTCAACCAGGACTCCACTGCTGCATAAAATACAACATCCCTATATACAATGGCAAAGTAGCCCACAATCTCCAAGAACTGCAATCCACCACCAAATGCACTCGGAAAATGTTCAGCATAGTCAAGTCACTCTCGACCACCACAACCCACACTGTCCACACCCCCACCCACCACTGATTGCAACTCCCTCAAGAACTAGGTCAACATGAAAAAACACAACTTCAGATAAGCCCTCACCTCTTCCGTCCGACTCCCATCCCCTCCTCCCAAACCCACTAACACAAGGCACAAATTCCACCGAATAATCAATGTATCCTTAATCACTCAACAGCAAAGTCAAAACCAGCATACTTCCTGGGCGATGCCTGCCCACCACAAGTCGCATTCAACTAATCACCTCCCTGTCTCTGCATTTGCCCAACATCTTCAACGGCTATCTCTCACACGGTACAAACCCCTTCACACTTAAAACCGGACAAATCTTATCCTTCCTCAAGAAACCATCTATTAATCCCATGCGCCATGTAAGCCACTGTGCATTACTATCCATTTAGACCTCACCGGAAACATCAACCACACCATTGTACAAAAGATCCACCTCACAAAGTAAAACTCTCAGTCACTGTTCTTGACAGGATCAGCTCCAATCATACTGATTTTCTCTCCAGTCCCCCTTCCAATCCAATCCCACCCAAGCCCATTACGGGCTACTGGAAGGATCCCCCGTCGCCATTCCTCGTCAACCTATATGTTGAATCCCTTTCCAAAACACAACATCAATTTCCATCAATATGTAGATGGCAGAGAAGTCTACTTCCAAATGTCATGCCCATCGCAATTCTTTACCCTCAAAAGCTGCCTCTTCACTATCACCACCTGGATGGCACCCACTCCATCCATTTGATACCTCCTCCTCTGCTCCACAGGCACAAACCTGACCTCACATATTGGATTGTAGAACTTGCCATGGACAACCCAATAATATCCTCTCAATACCTATCAAATCCCGAGGCATTATCATCGGGGCTCGCTTTACCTTCACACACCACAAAGCCACTTTCACAAAAACATGCAACCCTCATCTACACCTCATATGCAAGATAAAACACATCCTTCCCTCTCACGACTTCCGCACTGCAATGCAAGCACTACTTCTGTCCAAGCTGGACTTTGGGAATGTTCTCCTCACCAAACTCCCAAACAGCACCCTTGCCCTTATGGAAGGAAAACACAAAGCAAGGGTGAGGCTAATCCGGGATCTACTCAAAAACTCACATATCACCCCAGCTCTTTCACAATTCCGATAATTGCTTTCAAAGGCTCTGCATTGTATACAAAACTATCCACCTCAAAACACCACGCTTACTCCAGACAAACCGAAACCAATCACCCACACAAACAGCAGACAAGCTAACCAACGAATTCCACTCAGCAAACTAACGTGCACGCAAAAACAAGCATTCAGTAGTGGGCTCCAGAATCTGGGACACCCTATCACTCAAAATCTCCACAGCACCATATATCACCACTTTAAAAACAATCATACCACTTTCCATACACGTAATCCAGCTCCACCTCCTCCCATGTCATCACCCTTGTATCCTTTGTTACAATACTTTCCCATAAAATGTAAGTTCTGTTCCACCTTCTGAACTTTTGCTTGTTGTAAGATGCTCAGAGACCCTCTGGGTGAGGCCAGTACTGGACAGAGATGCAAATAAAATAAATAAACTAGTGTAACACAATAAGAAAAAGCATAAAATCTCAGGAGTCATCGTCAGGAGGAGTAAATAAAAAATCTGTAATATTCAGTTTTCCTATTGTCTCTGAAAAAGAATGGAACTGCATCCTTTGCAAATTGGAGCAAAATGTCCCCTCAGAGGTCCCTCTATGTAACAACTAGCCTGTGACCTCAGTACTGCACAGTACTCAGAGTACCCCTGAGAATACCACTGCCACCTCAGAAGCTCTGTGGTAATCAAATCAGGCCCTCCACCAAGGAATAGCATATTATAATTAATGCTTTTCTAATTAGCTATGTGGGAGATAGTCCTTGATAATAATTGCCTGCTCAACTCCAATACCTTTTAATTTACCTTTACAATTCCCTTCAGGCGAATATTCTGAGCATGGCATATATATAAAAGCCACTCGCTCCTACTTCCCTTTCTTGTTCCTCGAAAGAAGGCCGGGCCTGTGATGTAAGTATTCAGCATGCTAGAATGGTCCGTCTTTACTTAGAGTTGTTCTCTATTTCTGAAGAGGCAAAAGAGCTTTGTGTAACTTTTGATATGGATACAAACATCCATACATTATGGGGTGTAAGAGCCCTTTTTTTGTCTAAAAGCAGGTACATATCCCTGCCCAGAAAATAGGGTGTAAAACAATAGGAAATGCATAGCACCCTTCAGACCATAGGCCTGCTGGGATATATGCAAATAAGTTGCACCAGCAGAGCAGCGCCTTGGGAAGGAGCGCTAATGTTAGTAATGTCTGCTCTGGAGAGGACCTTTAAGGTACAGATGCATTTCTTAATGATCACTTATCAGTACTAAAATGTCTTTCCCTACCTAACTAAACAAACTCATTGAGAAGAAGAATAACTTTTTTAAATCATTAAAAAAAAGAATGTACTCCCACCTTAAATATTGAGTACAATACTCCCACGTCTACATTTCGTCTGACTGAAACATAATTCAAAATAAAATGTGCACTCAAAGATTTTAACAAGAACTTTTATCATTTAAAGGGAACATTTTAAGTTGGTTTCTGGCTAGGGCTGATGCGGAGCACTGCTTCGAACTGCTTGATCACCTTGAAGGCAGAGCGGAGGCCATCACCCAGTGTCCCTGGTCTATACCCCCCACCCCTGATAAGGCTCCAAATCTCAGCCTTTATCCCATGTTCAAGGAAACCTGTACCTTGCAATACCAGATGTCACTGCTCCCTCCATCAAGAAGAGCGATCCACTTAAGACCATCACATACAAATGCTTACAAGAACCTTAAGCATACACTCACTACCCCCAACTATGGCAACCATGTGCCCATCCCACCTCTGCCACCATCACGTCCCTTCCTCCTGTGATAAGGCCCATCCCACGGTCCCACCCTGAGTCCCTTCTCATCCCTTCCTCCTGTGATAGGGCCCATCCCACGGTCCAACCCTGAGTCCCATCTCATCCCTTCCTCCTGCGATTGAGCCCATCCCATGACCCCACCCTGAGTCCCATCTCATCCCTTCCTCCTGTGACAGAGCCCATCCCACGGTCCCACCCTGAGTCCCATCTCATTCCTTCCTCCTGTGACAGAGCCCATCCCATGGACCCACTCGCTTTGTCAAAGATCCCTGGATTGGATGCCACACCTTGCTCCACCTACTGTATGCGTATTCAGTCGTCTGCCAGCCCAGTACATATCCCAGTCATTGCAGAAGCTGGGTGTGTTCGGTACAAATACACAAAACCAACTGGTTGAAATAAAGTGATGTTCAAAGCTTGAATGAGAAGGCCCATTCAGTGTTTACAGGTTGGGGGATGCTTAGCATACTAAAAGGCTTGCAGACAGCAGGAGGCGCGAACAGCACATGCAATAGCCTCACATGTATGCAATGCCGCATCTATATACGGTGCTTCATGCCACTTAGCTCCCACTTCACATGCTCTAAAGTTAAATGGAGTACAGCTCGTCAATTGAATCTTAGATGGACAATGAAAGTCACCAAGCAGTGTAATGACTAAACAGTGGAACTAGGGTGTATTTATTTATATATTTGTTTATTTATTTATTTATCCATTCATTTATTTAAATGTTTAATAACGTGCCAGCTCGCCCAGGGGCCTCAAGGCGCACACAAGACAAACAAGACAAGAGAACACGAAATCAGAATCAGGGTGAGACGATAGTAGCTTTAGATTGAGGGTTAAGCTCGAGTTACTTTATAAGGTCAAGGAACTCTGATGGGTGACTTGTCACATCATTTGCATTTACTGTAGGGAGTACGTTATGCCTTATCATACATGACCACACTGCCACCACCGTCAATACTGGGGCTCATAATGAAGCTGATATATGCATTTTGTAAGAAGGCATAACAAGTTTAAAAATACATTTCTAATTTGCTGCATACAGATAATGCAAAACCATTTTCGTGGGTCTAAGTAAGTTGTAACTGGAAGACCGTTTGCATCTCTTTGTACCAAACTCAGGTAGCGCAGTAAGCAAACATGTTTATATACATTAAGGCTTATCAACTAATGCCTGCACATTGGCGCAGACTCGTGGAGTCTGACAAGCTGGGTGTGCCTTTCATTAAGCGCTCGAGGGGCAGCTGGAAGTTTCTTCTGTGCTGCTCAGGAAGCAGCATTGTCACCTAGCAACCCGAGTGCAACAGCCCATTACAGTTGCCTAGGGGCGCCATTGCCCTAGATTAGAAGTGATGTCGCGACGAGATTGTAATATGTGGGAGAAGGTAAAGTCACAGACAGGGTCGGATTGGCCCCTCGGCCTTTCGGCCCGTGGCCGGGCCAAAATCGTCCCTGGGTAGTGGGGCCGGTTTCTGCCCATGCCTTGGGCGGTTTTGAACCAAAAAAAAAAAAGTTTTCAAAAAGATTTTTTTTTTTTTGCAAAACCATATTTTTCTTAGTGTACTTAGGGACAATGCTATTTGATGCCACTTCCTGTTTTTTCAAGGGGTGAAAGGTCGTGTTTCATCGTTTCCTTGATGTCACTTTGGGGTGGGGTCAAATGACATCACTTCCGTTGATGTCAACAGAGGTCAAGGGTCGCGAGGGGTGGGCTACTTTTTTTTGGGTGTCCGGGCCTATTTATTGTCCCAGTCCGACCCTGGTCACAGATGTCTGAGGTGACTTCAATATCCGTGTACTGTAGAGCGAGGCACAGGGGACTATATTTCTCATCCTAAATGGTCACACCTTCATCTCCCTTAATTCTTGGTCTCTTTAACAGTCTGCTACAAGAAATATTCCAGTTGTATATAGGTTGAATACAAGTATGCTTTCATACGCTGAAAAAACTGCTACAAGAAATATTCCAGATGTTGATATGTTGAATACAAGTAGACTTTCATACAATGAAAAAACTGCTACAAGAAATATTCCAGTTGTTGATATGTTGAATACAAGTAGACTTGCATACGCTGAAAAAACACACAGATGTATGACTTGTAATGTCAACACACTTAAAATGTGTATGTGCACTCAGGTGTGGACATTTAAAGCACAGCATCCGGATCTCCTTTGGTAAAGCCCAGCATTGGACTAAATAAATATATAACCATGAATGTCTCCACACTGATCAACTAATGGCTGTGACTTGATAAACAAAATGACTTCAAAAGAAAGGAATCAGGAGCGCGTGCAGTGCCTTTAATTGGTTGCTTTAGTAACAGATGGAATTCTGCTGAGAGCTGCCTTTGACATTGTGACCAACCCCAAGCTGGGCACCACTTATTGAATCCACCTTGCCTTGATAAAGACCCTTAGTTCAAAATACCTGTTGACTAGTCTGTTCCTTTGCCAGTGCATGACTGCTTCTATGATTATAATTGTAACTTGTCACAAGGACAAGTGAGACACTGACGCAGCGCTACTTGTATTTAATGAATGTGCCGTCACATTATTGTCAGATAAAAAAATAGGTGAAGTCCTCCTTGACAAAGACTGCAGCACGAAGTTACCTTTTTTCCTTCTTTACTCTAAGTTATCCCCATGGGCACTTAGGCTTTGGCCCCAGATTAAGGCACATGCAGCGTGCTTTCTTCAAACCCCCATTTATGTTATGTTGATTTATATTGTGCACCGCTACCACCCAGGGGAAGTCCGCAGGCACTCGCGTGGCTCTGAAAGAGAGAATGATGGGGAGGTTAGTGGGGGTAGGGTGAGAGGATAGATTCAGAACAGGAGGAACTGTCATCTGTGACTGTTGTTTTGCATGTGGTAGTTTGTGTGCGAGGCCTTGTGCATTGTGACCGTGTATGGGTAAGGTTCAGTGGCTCCTGTGCGTGGTAGTGTTTTGTGTTGGTGTTAGTGTGTTGTGTGGGTTATGGTGGGTTTGGTAGTGCGCACTGGTTACATAGTGTCCATAAGGGTTCCAGAGTTACGGGTGGCGGTAGCTGTAAGACAATCAATAGTGTTGGTGTGTAGTTGCATTGCTGATGATTTTATGGACTATGTAGGTAGTTCACTCTAGGTGTGTTTCCGCATCTGGTGATGCTGGGTGTGAACATAATATTGATTTTCTGTTTGTTTATGTGTAGTGTGGCTAGTCCAAGGTCTGGTGTAGTGGCGTCAGTTATGTTGGAGGAGCAGGAAGGGGAAAATGGGTTAGTAAGTCGGTTAGTTTTTGGAGCCTCTGGCTCTTTGGTTGCCGCTTGACGGTATCTAACCATGTTCTTGTTTGTGGAAGTTTGCCCCTTTTTGTCTCCTCTCTGGTTGTTTGTGGTATTGTTGTTGCCGTTGCCCCTTTGAAGTTGTCATTGTCTGCAGAATAGCCCGGTTTTGAGCAGTTTCTTGAAGGTGATGTGATCTACTATGGTTCGAATTTCTTTGGGCATAAAGTTGTTCCAGATGTTAGCAATTAGACGTGAGAATGCTGTTCCGCCGAATTTCCTTTTTTCATTGTGTTTTGTCTCTATTTGTAGGTCATTGCTGGATCTTGGTTCCCTTCCTGGGCAATGCCGGCTAATCTTGTCTTGGAGGAATTCTGCTCCTTGTCCGTGCAAGTCTTTGTGGGCTTTGAATTGAATGTACTTTTTTACTGGTAACCAATGTTGGCTTTTCAGTGCTGGTGTGATTTGGTCTCTTCTGTTTAGTCTTAATAAGATCTAAGCTGCTGTGTTTTGCAACCTTTGGAGTTTCTTGGTAAGTCCTTCTGGCATTCCTAGAAAGAGGGTGTTCTTGTAGTCAATTCTTGTGAGTGTCAGAGATATGATTGTAGGGTTCTGTGGGGAAGGAGAGGTAGGGGAGTAATCCTCTGAGCAGTCGTAGGAGGAAGAAGCATTTTTTGGCAATTGTGTTGACTTGCAGTTCCAGTGATAGTCCATTGTCCATGAGAAGTCATATGTTATTTACTACATCACTTGTCTCTGGTTGCATTTCCATGCCAATCGGTCGCTCCAGTTGTGGGTTCCCTCCATTGAATCCTGCAGGTGGGAGCATAATTACCGTTTTTTGCCTGGTTCAGTTTAAGGTTGCTTGTTGTCATCCAATGTAGGCATTTGATGAGGCAGTTATTTTGTTCTTGTGTTCTGCTTGTTTTCATAATCAGCTGTGTGTTGTCTGCGTAGTTTTAGGCGGTAAGTCAGAGGGTTTGAATGATTTTCATCAGTCGGCACATACAGATGTTCAAAAGCATAGGGGAGAGGCAGGATCCCTGTGGGACTCCGCAACATATAGTGTTGGTGTTTGAAGTGAACAGTGATAGGTAGGTTATTTCGGTTTGGTTTGGTAGGAATGAGGTAAACCACTTTAATGAAGATTCCTGTATGTCTATTTAAGAAGGATTTTGTACACGTGGATCTCCAGGATTTTTGCCGGGTACGGCAGGTTGGATATCAGACTGCAGTTGCTCGGGTCTTCTGAGCTTTGTGTGCAGTGAATGTAGAGTCGGTTGCTGGTGGTAGCATTCTAAATTAAGTTGTGTCCAGTATGTTGCTTCAACCTTAGAATGAAGCCCAGACAAATTAGTTGCTGAAGTATTAGTTTCATTTGGGCACCACAAATGGAAAGCATTAGAACTAAGAAAAGTCATGCAAGCACATGAAGCTTCTGATTCCTTTCTTATCAGTGGTTTAATGTATGCCTATTTGAAGGAGGACGGTACTTTTCCTCTTTTGAGCGATATATTCATTAGGTTCCGGGAAGTGTGTCACCGGGGTTCTGGGGCTGAGGATTCCCTTAAAGATGTTAGGCGGGCAACGGTCCCTTGGGATTCTGCAAGGTTAGTGTCCTTGATCAGAGTGGCAAAGTGAGGCATAGCTGTCTGCAGCGGTGTGCACGCTTGGCTTCACTGCCTGGACTTTATATTGTCATCTTACCATGGATTGTGAGGGCCAGGGCACTCAGTCTGTGCTGGAGAACAGCCCATACCATTGAGACGCCTGGCCTGTGCTTCGGAGTTCAGGATTCTCTAAGAATCACCTGCTCGGCATTGCTGTTGTTGCTTGCCAACCACCGGCAATGGAGAAAGCCATACCCCCTGCCTCGCTCTGACCCCGATAGCTGCGGGTTGAAAAACCCGCATTTTGGGGAAGCCGTGGCAAAGTGGGGCTAAGTGAGGCATAGCTGTCTGTAGCTGTCCGCAGTCGAAACACTGCATTGGCCGTGTTGCATGCTACGCTTTGGCCCCACGCCTACCCCAGTACTACCGGGCATACCATCGCCCTTCTCCCAGAATGTCATCAAGGTACTGGTTTATTTCCTCATGACCATTTCTGTGTGAAATACTCTATCCACTGACAGCCAAAAATCAGATAATCGGCTCATAAACTCATGCATTAATCGTAACCCTATCTATCCACTGCTCACTGATACTTCTGCTGCCATCAACTTGGGGCTTTGGAATGCAAAGTCCCTGTGCAATAAGACATCTGCAGTACTGGACATTTTCCTCAGATTACATTTCCATTTTCTTTGTTTTACCGAAACCTGGATTTTACCTCATAATTCAACTGTTACAGCATCTCTTACTTCTTCCCTGTTTTCTTTTGATCATGTCCCTAGAACCAGTGGCCGAGGAGGCGGCATTGGTATACTTGATCGCTCTTCTTACTCCTCTATCGTGTCACCAGTGGACATTGCTGTGTAAACTTCTTATGAGTTCATCTATAAGATTTTCACTGTCCCTCATGCTGTTTCTTTTCATGTTATCTATCGTCCAACTGGCCCTCTTAGGTCATTTTGCAAGGATATTGACAATCTCCTCTGTCATATCCTTCCTTGTCCAACTCGCTTATCCTACTTGGAGACTTTAATCTTCACCTATCTTATATTCATTCTGCTTCCCCCTTTCTTTCTATTCTTGACTCTCAGTTATTATCTCCACATTGTACTCCTTCTACTAACATATCTGATTGTTCCCTTGTTTTGATCTTTCATTCTACTTTCTCTGCCTCTTCTGTACTAGCTATGCCTATGTACCTATCCAATCACTCTCTACTTTCTGTATCACTCCTTCCATCTATTTCTCTTTTTCCCCTAAACTCCTTCTTCTCCTAAAGTTTTCTTTTGGCGTTACCTAACTCAACTCTTCTCTCTATCTTCCCTCTATCTTGATACTTGTACTAATATTCTTCCTTCTCTCATGAAGTTTAGTTCTCTTTCTGCTGAGGAAGCCTCTTCCACCCTTTCATCATCTCTTTCTACAAGTCTTGATCAGCTTTATCCTCTTTCCGCTTTTCAGCCAAACCGTAAACCTGCCCAACCTTGGCTCTCCTCTCATCTCGGTTCCATGCAGCGGCGTCTTCACCATTTGGAAAGGTGCTGGCTCACAAATCGATCTTTATCTATCCATTCTGCATATTTCTATTTCCACACTCTTTATGACAACTGTCTAAACTCTGCAAAATCTTCCTGTTTCTGTGATCTTCTTCATACTCAATCTGCCCATCCAAAGCCTCTTTTGCAAACTTTAACTCGGCTTATTTCCCTTCCCTCTCCTGATCCCTCTATTAATTCCACACTATCTGCCACTTATTTTGCTCTCTTCTTTTCTTTCAATGTCCACTCTTTACGTCAGGACACTGTAAACTTGTCTTCCTATAATACCATATTCTCTCCTCCTTCTGCTCATTTGATTTTCTTTTCTGACTTTGCTCCTGTTTCTGACACTGATATATCACTTCTGTTAGCTAAGGTTCATCCTACTGCTGCTCCCTCTTAAAGTTGAATGTTCCTAACCCTCCCTGTGCTCAGTCACGCTTCCGGTCTTTTCAACTACTTGCCACTCTCCATTGGAACACTTTTCCTCTCTCTATTTGTTCTTTCTCTGTGAACTCACTTCTCCGGTTCTCTTTGAAAAATTACCTCTCCCTCATCCCCGATTGTTAGCTCTCACCATTGTTGTTGTCTGATCATTTTAATTCCCATTATTGATGTACCGTTTACTTTTAATTATGTGCAGCATTTTGGCTTAAGGCTCTTTATAAATACAATAAAAACACAAATTCTTCTGTGATTATTTCTAGCCCGGTGAGTTTTGCTGTAATTTGTGTTTCTCCCGGTGTCTGTGGTCCAACAGTCGTGGTTGTATTTTCCAGGACTAGGTTGATGTTCTCCTGGGTTTTGTCTATTGCTCTCAGGTTGTTGGTGATGTTGTCACAAATGCTTGTGTTGGTGTGATGAATTCTTTCAGGAAGAAGGTTTTTTGATCTCTTTGTTGATTTTAAAGAGTTCTTTCACTGTACTGTTTGCCGATTCTAATCTTGTGTCTTAGTAGACCGTTTTTTGCTTTGATGACTGTTGATTTGTATGGAAGGAAGTTGTCTTTGGAATTTTTTTTTGTCTCGTCGGGTGTATGGTTCTCGTAATTTTCTTTTGATTTTGCAGTTGGTTTGTTTGAGTTCGTTCAGTTCTTCTGCGAACCATTTTGCTGCTAGTTTTTTTTGGTGTTGCTTTGAAGGTTTTAGCTGGTGCCAGTTCTTCAAGGGCTTGGTTATCCAATTGTTGAGTGTGTCTTCTGCTGTATCTAGGATTGTTTTGGTGTGTTCTCTTTCTTTTGGGAGGGTTGAGTCAAGAAGTTTGTTAGGGCCTCTAGTTCTCGATTGTTTTAGTTTCTTTTCTTGCTGGAATGGAGTAGTTATTTTCTGGCCATCAGGCGGGTTTGGGATGCGATGTAGAATGGTATTAAGTAGTGGTCGCTCCATACCATAGGTATAGGTGGCGTGGATGCGCATAGTCATTCACTGCAGAAAATTGCATCCAGAGTGTGTTCGTTGTCGTGGGTGGATCCATTTGCTATTTGCTTGAAATGCAAAGTTTACAGGAGTGCGCAGAGTGACTTTGCTGCGGACTCATTTTCTTTTTTGAACCATATGTTGAAGTCTCCCAGTATAACTAGGTTGTCAAGGTGGGTTGATAGCATTGTGGCCGTGTTTGCTTGTTCTTTTGCAAAGTTGGGATTGTAAGAAGGTGGTCTGTAGAACAGGAGGAGTACTATGTTGGTTTGGTCATTGAGTTCTATCTTGATGAGGAGGGATTCATAGTCTTCTGTGTAGGTTATGATGAGATGAGATGCTCGGATTTGTTCTATGTGTATGATTGTGATTCTGTCTCCTCTTCAATTTTCTCTGTTGGCATGTATTAATTTATAATTGACCGGTATGGCTTCATTTGCAATGGCTTTACAGTTGTCTGGAATCAGGGTTACTTTGACAAAGAGCATGTCTGTGCCTACTTCAATTAGAAGGTCATGAATTTCTATTGATTCTTTTGCCATGGATCTAACCTTCAGACGGCTGAAATGTACTTTGTTTGATTTTCCCTTCGGGTTGTTCTTTGTATTGTTTGTTCAGCCTGGTGAGTTGTCTATTGGGTTTCTTTTGCTGGTGGTATTTTCCTGGTTGAACCTGTTGCACGATGTGGTGATCTGTCTCTTTGTCTATTAGAATGATAAGGTTGTTAGCGGGCTCGGTTGGTTTCGGTTCATCCTGGGTGGTAAATTGTGTAGGTACCCATCCGTTGTTCCAGTCTTTGGTGATGGTGATGTATGGCGTGTAGAGGGTGATGGATTCCAACTTGTCCCTGATTCTGTTGGGGTATTGTCCATGATGTAGACTGGGATGGGGTGTTTTATTTGTTGTTGTGTTGCATTTGGGGTCCTGGTGGGGTCTGTATTCGTAATGCTTGTTGGCTGTTGGTTCGTTGTTGCTGGGCCATTTTTGCTTGCCATACAGTCGTATGGGGAGAGGTAGCGAGCACTGTAGTCTGTCTCTGCTCTGTTCTTTCTATGTCTTCTTGGGCCTTTTCAGCTGTTCATTGTCCAATTTTCAGAGTTTTTGATCATGCTGGTCGGTACCTGAGTGGTTTGGGTTTTGTTATTATTTCTGTTGTCTGTTCTGGCTTTTTTGACTTTCTTGTGGTGAGGCATGATGTTTGGATTGAGGGTTGTATTCCTTTGAGTGGGGTTTTGTCTTTGCTGTTTCTGACTAGTTGTTGCGTGTAGTTGATGAAGTTGTGGATAGTTGAGACCCCAGTTCAAAGATCTTTGTGGTTCAGTTTGTTTATTGTTCTTTCCTTTCTGGCACCTATGTGGTTTTGTTATTTATCTTGGGGCCCTTTGTTTTTTGTTGTTGAACCAGAGGTAGTAAACCATTGCAGTTCTTTCATTTGAGTGGTCTTTTGTTTCTGGCTCTGATTTATGAACCAGCAGTGGGTCGAAATGTCTGGTTAGAGACACCCTGATTATTCAAAGGGCAGCTGTACCTTAGCTGCCGTGGATTATGGGCACCTGAAACTTAGCCACCAGGGATTGTGTGGGG
This sequence comes from Ambystoma mexicanum, assembly GCF_040938575.1. NCBI lineage: Eukaryota > Metazoa > Chordata > Amphibia > Caudata > Ambystomatidae > Ambystoma > Ambystoma mexicanum. The sequence goes on from NC_090938.1 coordinate 69,384,708, forward strand.
TCCAACATTCAGAGCAGTAACATAAAGACTCTGGACCCCTGTATAGTTGGAGAGTGCTTAATGGGCGACAACAGACAATTCACTAGCACCTAGACCTGGGACACTTATCTAGAGGGAGAAGGGTGTACAGAGGGGCACAACAGTCAATGCAGTCACACCTAGAGTTGGGATACTTGGAGAGAGGGAGCAGCGTCTAAAGAGGGGACACCACAGTCAGCGCAGTCAAACCTAGATTTGGAACACCTGGAGAGCGATAGAGTGCATAAATAGGGCACACAGCAGTCAATGCAGTCACACCTAGACAGAGGCAGAATGACCAAACAGGATACAACTGTCAACGCAACAGCACTTTGATCCGGGGCATAGTGGGAGAAAGACCTAAAGAGGGCACAAAAGTCAATGCAATAACTATTAGATCTGGGACACCTGGATGGCGGGAGAAAGGTCTAAATAGTGGCACAACAGTCAATGCAATAACTCTTTGGTTTGCATAGGGGCACAACAGTCAATGCAGCAACCAATAACGCAATGCAATAATACTTTGTTTTGGGACACCTTGGTAGGGGGCCACAACAGTAAATGCAGAAACTCCAGACCCGGGACACCTGGATAGAGGGAGAAAGGTCAAAGTAGGGGCACAACAGTCAATGCAGTAACTCTTTGATTTGGATATGGGAACAACAGTGAAGGCAGCAACCAATGACACAAAGCAATAACACGTTGTTTTGGGACAGCTGGGTAGGGGGCCACAGCAGTAAATGCAGCAACCTTAGACCTTGGACACCTGGATAGAGGGAGAGAGGTCTAAAGAAGGGCACAACACTCAATGGGATAACACTTTTAAAATGATGTGTTACCAAAACCGCCTGTCTAAATGGGAGCTATGGCGAGCTACCACAATCTATTTACATACGGGGTATAATATAATAAACACAATATATAAACATACGCCCAGCGCAGGTGATTAGGCTGTTCATCATCCACTCACCTTGTTCTATAAATGCTTACTATATTGCAAAAGAGCACATTTACTAAGAAACAGACTGAATAGTATTCAATGGGCCTCATTCCGAGTATGACGGTAAGGGATAGCGGCCACCGGTAACGAGACCAGTGGCGGTAATCCCTTACCGCCATACTCCGAGTTCCCTTTGCGCCCTCGCCCTTAACGCCTGCTTTGAGCAGGTGTTAAAGTCGAGGGCGCAAAGGGGCCTCCAAGCCAATAACGGTGACCGTAATGAACGGTCACCGTTATTTGCATCTTCCCCATTCCCATTGAGCCCTATGGGGGCTCATTTGGAAATGGGGAAGAGCCTTGGTGAATGGGGAATTACCGCCCCGCCAACCTTGGAATGGGGCGGTAATTCCTCCATCCACCAAGGCGCTGCCGGTCCGGGTACGGCGTCAACCAAAGCGTTAATAGCGCCATTGGTTAGCGCTGTACTCGGAATGAGGCCCAATGTATTGACATGCTGGAATAGTGGCCTGTGCACTCAGCCACTAATGCATCCTTCTAAAACTAGACATTTTAGGGGATGTACATAAGGGACAAATGTGTGATGTAACCACTACTGACCAGAAATGGCCTATTGAGACTGTCAGGTTTAATGAACAATTGAAGCCTTGAGGAGAGAAAGACAGGGGGATTGCTGTGTTTGAGTTAGTTCTGTCACTGTGCAGACAGGATGGTGAAACATTTGATGTGATACTGTATCAGATAAATGCATATAAAAATAAGAATGCTTCTTAACATAAGTCTAACGTCTGTTATATATTTTGCAACTAAGTTAAAGCATTTGATTAAAATGTGAGGCTATCAGCCTAAAGGAACCTGAAACATCAAACAACATATGCATAGATCATGGGGGACTTCACTCAGTCCATTAAGGTAAGGGGGTCTAAAGTGCTTTGCCATCAATAAATGGACACCCCGAAATCCAAACGATTCAAAATTAAGGAAAGATACTGAGCCGACCTTACTCTGCATGGAGTCATGGCCCGATATTTCTTCAAAAGCCTAGACTTTCTTTATTTTTGTAACTTTTTTTACCATAAGAGTTTTATTATAAGAGTGTAATGGTTTATTTCAAAACCTTTTCACTTACACAACTACAAAATATCAATGAAATACAACACAATATGCAAAGCATGCAATAATCCTCTAACAAAAATAATAAAACCATTTCAATATATGGTCCATCCAATACACATTCAATGCCCTATACTTTCTTTACAAGTTCTCTTTCGACGTGCTGCCGTACCCAATACCCTGCATATAAAAGCCACCTTGAAAAAGCACCGAAAACACTGGGCCAAAATTAATCTTCATAAATACCTGCCATATCGTGCAGAAAGCGCCAATAATAAGGTATTAAGCCCCTCCTCGGTGGACCGCTACTGCGTAAGGTAATGCCCCGGGCCCCATAGTCACAGGCCCGAACGCAACGAGGGCCTTAGCGAAGGCCCCGGGGGAATTACCTTATGCAGTAATGTCCCGCCGACGAGGGCTTTATTGCCCTTAGTACCCCAGCCCGTTAGACCCCGGTACTAATGGTGTTTTTTTCGGTTGCGAGACGTATTGCGTTTCTTAGCTGAAAACAAAAAATGAAAAAAATAGCGGTTCTCCCTTTCCATACCAGCCAAAGTAAACAAAGAAAATGCCCCACCATGGAAGCGGAGAAAAGAGCTGCCTTTTCATGGCAGCTATTCGACGAAATGGAAAACAAAAGTAAACAAAATAAAATGGGTGTCATGGAACAGGGAGAAGGGACTATGTGTAATACCTTCTCCCTTTCCATGGTGGCCTGAAGAAAAAAAATGAAGACCGGCATGAGGGATGTGCAACAACGTGTGCGGGCTTGCAAAAACACCAATCGGTGTGTTTGTTACATTTATAATAACCTGCGTTGGTAACTAATACTTACCATACACATCAGCCAATTTAATTCACTGTGTAAGAAGGTGTCTTGTGGTTTCAAGTTAATATCCACAATGTCTTTAATTATATGTTTCCGCAGGAATGTGCATTCTGTCTCCAACCATCATAATTTAAGACAATACCTTTAGTTATAATTTCCTTATGAAATACCTTAATCTCTGATTGCTAATAGTTAGCAAATAATTAAAAGGTGCAATATACGTGAAATGTTGATTAGTGTATAGGTTTTGGGACTGTATGACTCTTTTTTTCTTTACTTACCTTACAGTCACTTTGGAGGCTGCCCTTTGCTGCCAAAACAGACCTGGAAAAACACTCTCATCTGAACTGTTGTGACATTTGGAACACTATGAAATGAAGGATGGCAGGGACCAAGATGTTGACTTGCTTGTAATTGACAGTGCACAATACACAAACAATGTGTGCTGCTTAGAGTACACACTACTCATCCATTCTGTCCTGTGTGTATGTCATTTTGTAATGCACTTCTTGACTTGCAGAAGTATACTCCTTTCTTCTTTCTCTCTCAGGCCACCCACTCTGGTCCTCTTCCTGCTCCTACCTGTGAGGCTAAGTACCTTGGTGTCATCTTCGACGTCACCCTCTCCTTCTCTCCTCACATCTCTAAGAAGTCAAATTATCAGCTGCACCTCTTCAGAGCTATTCATCCTTTCCTCTCCTTCCCCCAGAAGCTCACTGTCTCCAGAGCTCTGGTCCTTTCTAGACTGGACTACTGTAACAGTCTCTTTATAAATCTGCCTGCCTCTACTCTCCGACCTTTACAACTTTTCCAGAACAGGACTGCCTCAAGCCCAGGGATTGTATCTCTCCCTCTCTGAAATCTCTTCACTGGCTCCCTGTGGTGGCAAGCATCAAATTCAAGACTATTTGCATCGTCCACAAGGCTTTCTGGGGCCTGGAACCGCACTACCTCGAACTCTCCTTTCCTAAACATCTCCCTTTCCGAGCTCTCTGCTCATCCACTACCAACTCTCTGAGGGTCAGACGCTTTTCCAAGCAGAGAGTTGGGGGCAGATCTCTTTCTTCGGCTGGGGCCTCCCTCTGGAACAGCCTCCCGCCTCTCTCAAACTAGAGCAGGACCACCTCCGTTCCAGAAGCAACTCAAGACCTTCCTTTTCACTTCCGCTTTTACTCTTCCTCTCCCCTGCTGATGTCCTGACCGCTCCATGCACTGGCCACCTGGCCACCCTGTGAACTCAGGGCCAGGCTCCTGCATGTTGAGTTACCCTTGCACTGCCTCCGGGCTCCCCCTGCACTTGTGGTCTGTATCTGCAACCCTACAGCCCCTTATCTCTGCACTTATGGGCCACTCTCTGGCTGCACTTATTGAGTCACCTGCACTTCTCCCCCAAGCCCCCATGGCACTTCTCCCCTTCCACTTCCCGGCACTTGCGCGATCTGAATGACACAAGGCCCAGTAAAATCGTTGTTTTGTCCTCCCTCTGTTTCCCTCTCCCTGTCTTGTTGCACCTAGAAACACTTGTGTTCAGGCATGTTATAAATGGTATAGCATATCATATCAAATCAGATCATATTGTACACACAGCATAGAATGGCTGCAGTCCAGTACGTACCCAGTTTACCCCACTCAAAACTCTCTAATATGCCAATGGCAATTGTTGGCAATTTGTGACTGACCACCAATCAGCCAAAAGTAAAGGTGGGACTTGTTCTTAATGATGAAAATAAGCACATTGTTGGTACACTGAAGGGCGAACACAGTAGGGGTCTTCATAGGAGGGTTGTTTTGTTTTTGTATCATGGTGCGGTTACTTGGGTCACAGGGCCTCATCGATCTCTGGTACCGTATGGTATTAGACATATAGATGCTGACTTAAGACACAGATTTCATAAGACTCAGGAGTGCCACAATCATCGCTCTCAAGTCCATGGGGTTCTCACGCCACCTCCTTTTGGCTACACTCCTGCAAATACATAATTCATGCCCTTTCAATGCGCTCCTCGCTGCCCCCCACTGTGGCAATATGTCATGTGCATTCACTGTGTGGCACAAATAACCAATCTGACCATGTGAGCTGTTATTACTTCACAGCTGGTACCCGCTACTTGGCACCACCTTGGCATTTATTCTTGAAGTGAAACATACTTTAGCTTTTATATTTTTCTCTTTTTCTCATCGAACTCGAAGACAATAGTGTTTGGGGCTCCCATACTTCTGTTTCACTTAGTTTCATCAGGTTGCCACATAATTTGCCTCTTTGGAGGGAGAGAGGGAGATAGTTGTGGTTGTCAATGAGATACTTGAGTGCTTGCTTATAAATAGACAATCCTTAGTTATTCTGACCCTATGTGCTCAATCATAGAGTATCTTTTGGTTATTTGTGATTTTACCGACGGAAAATTGAGAGTGGTACATTTCATCGCGACCAAAATATCATAAAAATATTAACTGTTTTTTTTATTTCTTTTATTTGGGTGGGTCTCCCTCAATCCCCCTGATTTTCTATCCTTATAATGCCATCAACCCAAGTCCGATCCATTATAACCCCTTACACCCCTACCCTATATACATTTATTTAATACTTTCGGTATTTTTTGGATTTATGGTTTTCGGTGAAATGTACCACTCTGAATTATTTTTGGTAAATTGACTGGGTTCCACTCTTTTGTATGCAAATTGCCTGCCCAGATATATCTTCTGCTTTTTGGCACTCAGGATAGCTACCCCCTTCCAGTTATGAAAATACTGGCCTTACCCTCCTACATGTCAGCGATATACATATTACACAGCCACGGTAGTGGTCGTGTAGTTATGGTTAAATTGCTAATCCCATAGGAAGAGCACTTGTTGGGCGGCTTATAACTTCTCTCTCCCTGGACGAATCCTTGCCAAACTTTGCAAAAGACGTATATGGCACACTCTGAATTTGTTCGAAAAGTTTGGTGAGGTTTGGTCCAGGGGGAGCAAAGTTATAGGGGGGTCTCAACATTTCTTTTTCTCCCATAGACTGAATGGGGAAAAAACTTTGCTCACGCCTACAGCCCAAACCGCTGGACAGATTTTCACCAAATGTGTGCCATGAGCAGCAGCTTGGTCCCGAAAGCGTACTTTTGTAAATTTGGTGAAAATCCGTCAAGTAGTTTTTAAAAAAATGTCCAAGAAGTAGGTCACAAAAAATTTGTGATATCTATGTCCGGTCCGCGGACACAATTCCCTGTTCACTCCGCGGACAGTGTCCTGATTGGCTAATCGGCTTGCGTCATGTCCGCGGACATGCGACATGTTCGCTGATTGGATGGCGAGGAGTGTGAAGTGCATAAGATTTTTGGAAACACCCGCCATCTTGGATTCGTGGACTTTGCCGCTGTCTGCAGACATCGCGCTAAAAACATATGAAAAAACACAGCATTCCACTTGTCAAATTTATCAAATAATCTCTGGGGAGGTGAGGGGTGATGAGGATGGGATGGGATATGGCTGCCAGAAGCAAATAAAATGGGTTTTTTTTGCCACGAAAGTCCGCGAACGGTCCTGATGTTCGTGAACAGTCCTGTGAAAGTTTGCGAACAACTTAGCATTACAGGGTTGGTGAAATGCAGTTCTTGGATGGCTTATAACTTTGGAGCCACTTAATGTAGCTGCATTAAATTTTGCATGTATATTCCTGGGCTGATTCCGAGTGAGTATACAAAGTTTGGTTCTGTCATGATGGGGCAAAATTTGAGGGGGGTCCCAAAATGATGTAAAGGCTTATAAATGAGGTGCCATTTGACAAATCCTCACTTAATTTGGGAAACTGATAATACATTTAGATATGAATGTTTTTCCAAAGTTTGGTAGGATTTTGTGAAGAGGGGGCAAAATTAGAGGGGCGGTCCCAAAATAATGGAAAGGCTTATAAATGAGGTGCCATTTGACAAATCTACACTTCATTTGGCAAACTGATAATAGATCAAGATATACATGTTTTTGCGAAGTTTGGTGGGATTCTGTCGAGAGGGAGCAAAATTAGAGTGGGGGTCCCAAAATATTGTAAAGGCTCATAAATGTGGTGCCATTTGACAAATCTACACAAAGATTTGCAAAAAGATTATAGATCTAGATTTAGATGTTTTCGTAAAGTCTGAATGGATTTTGTCAAGGTGGGGCTAGGTTATATGACGATTGTATATACATTTGCAATCTCAAATACAATTGATAGCGAATTGGTCTTTGGTTGACAGTGTTTTTATTTTGATAAAGGTAATTTGGGTGATGCTTGGTGGTGACTAGTAACACTCAGACTGCCGAGTGTGTCACAATTTATGAAGAACATAATTTTCAAGTCACCTTCTAGCGCACCTAAAGTTAAAGCTAACTATAGGTAAAATGAAGTTCCAAAAATCATGTTTGTTGTATCATGAGGCTTTTTTATTCCAAAAATGATCCTCCAAAAAATGTTCTTAAATAGTACTGCCCTTTACACGTGTTTCACCAAATCTGTTGGCTCATCAGGAGGGATTTATAACAGAAAATTCAATTCAAATTCATTGATTAGATATAAACATGCCTAATGATTAAATATTTGCATTCATCTAGAGAGCTTGGTCCATGTTTAGATTACAAATTAGTTTGAAATTGGAGTGGTCTTGGTAACATGTGTGTTTGGGGTTTCCCCTGTGCTGTTTTACCCCAATAGGAGTTTCTTTAAAGTCTTTTGATTGAGACTTAAGAGCTTCTGAAAATCGTCTTCTTTCCTTGTTTCTGTATATGACGATTGTATGTGCATACATTTTACACTTTTGAAAAAATAAAACATGGGTGGATTTCCAGCAAACCTGCATAAGGAGCATTGGCAAGGACCTACAAGCATGGTTTTGCAAATTTGCCAGTGTTTTATTATTTGACAAGTGTCATAATGTAGCTACAAAAAATAGCAGTATACCTTTAGTGACTGAGGGGTAGCCTGTGGCAATGGGCAGTGGCCAGATTGACCGGGTCATGGAATAAGGTCATGATCTGGACAATCTGGCTACTGGCCATGACCACAAGGGACAAAACATAGGATTAAAGTGGCCCTGTCCACCTGGGACCGGCTTTGTGGTAAAGTTATTCGAAATTAGGATAGATTTGAAAGGGAAGAAACATTTGCTTGTGGTAGTATGGTCATAGGGCCCCTCTTCGCCAACCTAGGGTGCTAATGGCCTTCATCCCCCATTTCAGGGGCTGGAATGGGGGGATAATGGTCCAGAGACGTCGTTATCCACCCTCGCTTCGCTTGGGCTGATAACTTGGGCTGCTGGGCCGGTTTCCACCGTTCCAGTCCCTGGAACAGAGGATGAACGCCACAATATTCCCATTAGCATAACACAAAATGCAAATGGAAATGTTGAAAAATCTTATTTAGTCTATGTACTTAACTGAGAAATATAAAGTAGATGGAGTCTATACATTTTTTTTTTTAGTTCTATTTTTTAACTGTGAAAGGTGGTTCCTAAAGGAATATGTCGTTTGTTGTTTTTGGATGTATTTTTTTGGGCAGGAGAGCTGAGAACGAAAGGTGGGGAGGGAAATGAGCGAAGAGCAACCAAACACTAATATGGAGGGGTAGGTGGACAAGGGAAAATGTTGCTCATGTGTTATTTCTAAGTTAGGGGGCACTGTTTCTCATGCTCCTTGATTACTGCAGTGGTGGTGGCTCTTGGGGAGGAGGGATGGCATTAGCTGATGCCATTTTAAGATAAATAGCAGTTTTGCTAAAAGTATGTACTGTGTACTAGATTGTTAATGGATAATGGCCCTCATTCCGAGTTTGGTGGTAGTCATGGCGCTATTTGCACCACGACTGCCACCAATAACGGTACCATGTCCGGTTTGGTGCAATGGGGACTTACAGGTCTAGTCAGACCTTGGCGGGACCGGTAAGTACCCATTCAACAAACCATTCCCCATTCCCATTTGAGCCCCCATAGGGCTCAATTGGAATGAGGAGAGCGCAAATAACGGGCTGACGTATGCCAAGCTCGTTATTTGCGCCCAGATCCCTTAACGGGTCCCATGCATAATGCCAGGTCAGACCAGGCGTTAAGGAAGGGACTCGCTAAGGGACCTCGTAGTAGGGCGGTAAGGGATTACCGGCACCGGTCTCCTTACCGGTGCCCGGTATCGCTTACCGCCTTACTTGGAATGAGGGACAATGAGTAGGAATAAGTGTTGGAGCTGTGCAAGGGAAATTATGAAGTTGGAAGTTCCTAGATCAGTAGAAAATGCAGTTTTGAATTGTCCACCAAGCAGAGATCTTATCGTGAAGTGCGGACGGGTTCTCAGACACGTCATCATGCCATGCGCCAGCATATGGTCATTTGGCACTGTCCGGATGGTCCGCTATGAAGTCAGATGTTCGTAGATGTCTACGGATGCATAACTAGTTGAAATAGTTGCAAGAAGTGTATAGAAGTGTTAAAAATTATTCCAGATGGTGGGAAATGGCAGAGTTTTAAGGTGAAACTGTGGAAATTGGACACAGATATTGCTATATCGGGTAAGTATGATATCAGTAAGTTGGAGGAAAATAGCATGTACTGGTAAAAACCTATGAAATTCTATGAAAAAACTTGGTTAAAGGGACGTTATGGTTAAATTGCACTAATAAAAACCTTTGACATTCATTGAAAAAAACTTTGTTAAAGGGACATTATGGTTAAGTTGGACTTATAAAAACCTGTGAAATTCAAAGAAAAATCTTTGTTAAACGGACGTTATGGTTCCAAGTAAAACCGAAAAACCCCTGAAATTCGCCAGTTATGATAAGCTAAGCAACCATAACTCACGTCACCACCGTGCACTGCTAAGACTAACACCCAGGACATCAAAGATGACATCACAAATGTCATTGATGACATCACTGATGACATCAGACGATAAATACATTTTGATGAAAAGTCTCTACAAGGAGTTGTGTTTATATTGTTGATAACAAGATGTCAGGAGTGATCGGGAGACCTATCATGAACTACTTAATCTATTAAAGAACATACTCATCTAATATCATTGTATTGGAGTGTTGTTGTTAATACAGAAACCTAATCATATATAAACATAGGCAATCACTGCAGCATCCACCATAGAAGTACACTATTTATAATATTGTAATTTTGGATAGTACAAAAATAAATGCTCACTTATCAGAGTTTTGAGTAATGTTAAACATGTAATAACAAGCTAACAATTCAAGACTTACAGCACTTGTGCTGGTACAAACATACATATGAAGCACCACAATGCATACAAATCAGAGGCGCATACAGGGAAACTAAAGTAAGGAAGAAAGAAACTGCATCATCAGAAAATGTTAATGACATTAAAGGTTATCTTCATGTATACAAATGAATTGTGTCTTTGAGGCCTGTTCATTTCCCCATGTATGTGCACCATGAGCTGAGACCAAACCCTAAGGAAAGTACTTAAAGAACATATGACAAGGTTAACATCTAAATATATAGCACCTTTTAAAATGTTATTATTCTGACTTCCAGTGAACAAAAACACCTGGCCTATATATATCAAGGAACAAAAACAAGTCGCCCAGATATGTGATGTCATCAGTGATGTCATCAATGACATTTGTGATGTCATCTTTGATGTCCTGGGTGTTAGTCTTAGCAGTGCACGGTGGTGGCGCGAGTTATGGTTGCTTAGCTTACCATAACTGGCAAATTTGTGGGGTTTTTCAGTTTTACTTGGAACCATAACATCCGTTTAACAAAGTTTTTTCTTTGAATACATATATATATATATATGTTGTGTCATACTGTCCCTGTTCCTGTTATATGTTCCCACTCTTATAACTTCATGAACTGGTCTGACTTATTCAGTCCCACATTACACTTTCGTAAAGGAGCAATCTCCCTAGAACTGCCTCCGCTCTCTGCTCTTGTTGTACTGCATTTATCTTCGAGTTGACAGTGTCACTGTTCTTCTATAAATCAAACACAAATACTGAAGGCATCCAGGATTCAATCTCATTTCTCTAAGATTCCAAACACTAGCTGCGGGATCTTGAAAAATGCAGAACATGTTATTTTAGATGCTCTATCTCATCTCTCTCCCCCCGTCGTTCCTCTCTGTCTCACCCTCTGTTACCTCCCCTCTGAATTTCACGATCTCTCTCTCTCTCTCTCTCTCTCTCTCTCTGTCTCTCTCTCTCTCTTTCTCTCTCTCTCTTTTCACAGTCCCTCATTTATCTAACTGGATGAATTTAAGGTGATTGACAATTCACAACTTTTTTAATGTTTCGATTTATATTGATTTCGGTCTATGGTTCACCAATGTTAGTACTAGCGTAGGTTTGGCGTGACAAGACCGATACAAAATTTACTTTGAGTTATAGATTTCTTTGTTCAATAGCAGAAACGTAGAGTGTGATTTCAAATGAAGCATGAAATCAATGAGGCGTGGTTCATCCTTCCATAGTGCTCTGTAACATTATTGACAAAGCACAAGAATCAAGCCAGTGGATATACAAGCAAGTACACTGAAATGAGCACAATCCCACCAGCGGAGTCGGGAACGTATTGCATTCCATGTTAGAATTTTTAGAGTATGGGTTTAAATTTGTGATGCTTTTCAGTCTCCTGCTTGTTCTATTATTGAACTGCCACATTTGGAAATAACAAATCCTCTTTCCTGCCATTTTTAGGATTTAACCAGCCTATGAATGTATTTCTAAATCATTCAGACTTGTTCAGTTGACCAGGATTTTTTCACTCGAGAGATTCCCTTCTCCCGAGTGTGTCCAATTCACTGGCACTGATCCAGATATATTTGGGGATGATTGTGATCGCTCTCCAATTTGTGATTTGGCATTGGGTTCTTAGCAGTCTTTTTTGGAAATTAGTATTTGCTTCACATTATGCACTTTATTTGTGTTTATAATTGTATGTCATATATTTACTCTTATTCATGTATGAGCTCTAGCTTATTTAATAATCATTTTTATGTTTCTAATCTAATAAAGAAATCTATTTAAATAATACTGTTGTGATTCATGTACAGTGATCTGAAGGGTTGATTGAGGGTCCGTTCCCGACTCCGCTGGTGGGATTGTGCTCCTTTCAGTGTACTTGCTTGTATATCCGCTGGCTTGATTCTTGTGCTTTGTTGCTAGTTGCTTCCCCTCCTGCCAGTGACGTAGGGGGTACCCATCTACTATATTGCTGTAACATTATTGGCCACAAACGGTGGGTGCACAGCGAGCCATTTCCTTTAATGTGAGAACAGGCTGAAGTAGAAATGCAGCATGCTGAGGACTACATAGTAGTGGAAGCATGATGTTGGCACATCGTCAGAGTACAGGCCATGGATGTGCTACTAAGCATTACGGCAAGATAACACCTCTCAAGAAGAGCCAAGAAATGTTTCCATCAGCACAACATAGTGATCATTAGACGCCTACATTTGAGACCTCGACAAATGTGCAGATTGCACATTCACCCTCATGAAATTGGAGTGCAGTGTGGAGAATATTAGGTTGAACAATAGAAGAAGGACAGTAATCAGGCAATATCGTTATTTTTCCTAAATCTGCCATACATGTCAGAGTACATCCTCCTCTTCCTCATCAGAATCATCACCATCATCATCACAGCCACCGACTGCATACATATCATTAACATCACTATGAATATCATCATTATCATCACCATACTCCTCCTCCACCTCCTCTTCCTCCTCATCATCATCATCAGATCCAATTACTGCACACATATCATTAACATCACTATGAATATCATCATCACCAACCTCCTCTTACTCCTCCTCCTCATCATCCACATCATCATCATCATCATCACATCATCATCATCAACATCAGGATCATCAGCATTGCCATCATCGCCTCCATCATCATCATCATCATCATCATCATCATCATCAGCACCATCCCCGCCATCATTATCATCATCATTATCAAAAACATCATCAGCGTCATCACCATCATCTTCCCCGCCATCTTCACCAACCTCTTCCTCCACCTCCTCTTCCTCCTCCTCCTCCTCCTCATCATCATCATCATCATGATCGTCATCACCATTATCATCATAAAACTGCACTAATGCACCTTTGAACACAGAGTAACCTAAGAAAAAATGCTGGCCCATCAATTATTCAGTAAGTGTGAAAACATGTAATTATCTACCTGACTTCAAAGATCCTGTACAATATACAATGGGCCTCATTAGGAGATTTGGGGTAAAAACTAATCCTTACCAGCATGGCGGCAATACCACGTCTGAGTAGCTCTGACGCCGCTAACAGCGGCCGATTATGAGAATGTGTTCATGCGTGTACCGGCATGCTGGTAATGTCCGTACCAGCATGCCGCTAACAGCCCCCAAACCCCTGTTAGCGGCATCATGTAATGCGCTGACACCTCCTCCGCCTCTGTCCACCCCTAAATAATGGACACCGGCAATACCTGGTCCGGCAATACCAGGCCCAGCAATACCGGAACCGGAAGAAACGTCATTGCGACGGAACGTGAAATGCAACAGCAGCCATCTTGAAAAACACAATCCATTGCAATCCTCCACAAACAGGACCTGGACCCCCAAAACACCACATACATCTCTACCAGAATGCCAAAAGCTATCAAGAAAGGTGCCGCCCATCAACGCAAGGTGCATTTTTCTGAAGACGAACTGAACATGTTGGCGGACACATTGGTCGAGAATGCTGATGTGGTTTTTGCTGCAGACCTCAGGCGACCCGCACAAATTAGGAAAAAGGAGATGTCGGAGGAAGTGGCCAGGAAGGTCAGTGCGGTCGGCACCACCACCCGCTCGGTAAGAGACGTGAAGAAGCGGTGGGATGACCTACGACTCTGTGTGAGGAATATACTGTCCGCCAATCAGAGCCAGGGGCTAGCAACAGGCGGTGGCGCCCACTCCCCCATCAAGCTCAGCAGATGGGAGGAGACATGTGCCAGTACCATCAGCATGGAGGGTATCAAGGGAATCGGAGATGTGGGGCCTCATTACGACCCAGGCGGTAAGTAACCGCCTGGGTCGTACCCTTACCACCATGGTGTAAACTACGTTTACACCATGGTGGATGGCGGATTTACCGCCCCATTCCAAAGTGAGTGGGGCGGTAAATCCCCATTTCCCATTTACCCTTCCCCATTCCCATTTTTGCCCCACAGGGCATAATGGGAGTGGGGAAGGCGCTAATTACGCCACCGTAAATTACGGTGGCGTAATTAGCACCATCGTCCCTTAGCGCCATGGATTTTAACGCCTGCAAAAAGCAGGCGTTAAACTCACCATGGCGCAAAGGGACCTCGGAATCAGGCGTTAAGGGTCGGCGCCGTTTACGGCGCCGTTAACCCCTTAACGCCTGACTCGTAATGAGGCCCGTGGAGTGTGGAGTACAGGCATCGGCAGATGGAGGTGAGTGTCCACACAAACCATAGAAAATCAAAGCATGATTTTGGCCAACTAATGTGATAGGGAATAAGGGAATGCATTAGCCATCGCACACACACGGACACATCTCATATGCCTAAATAACCCCCCATATAGCAAGTACCCTGTATGCCACAGCTCCAAGATAGCAATACATCACATGGGAACAAGTGCACCAACACCAATGTATGCATGATGTACGTACAACCATCACTGATGCCGTTCCTCTCTCGGTCCCCCACAGGCACAGATACCGACAGCGATGGCCAGGATACTGCGGCACAGGCCAGGACATCGGCAAAAAAGGCCAGGGTCAGGGATGACGGCACCAGGCCATTGACATCGAAGGCCACTACCAAGCACTAACTGCCAATCTAAGCAACACCAATAGAACATGCCAAGGCACAGGAGCAGGAAACAACAGGTGGAAACCCACAAGAAGGAACACAGGACGTATCCACTGATCCTGAGGCAGTGGCAGATGGGACCCAGTCAGCCACAAACAGCTCCATCGGGGAGGCAGCTACCTCAGCACCCCAGAGTGGAGACAAGGGAGAGGGCCAGGTCGAGTAATGCTTACATGAGGAGGGCAACCTGTCCAGGGATGGTGCATGCACAGCAAGCCCCGAGCAAACCCCCCAGCACACCCCACAGAGCACCCCAGATAGCACTTCTCAGCACCAGTCAGGAGGACAGTCGATCCAAGAGGCCTGGAGCCCCCCAGAGGACAGCCCTGCATTGGGCCCCTCGGCAGATGCCCCGTCCACATCCACAGCCATTAAGGACATAGAGGGACGCATGGCCCGAAATGGAGGGGCGGCAGCAGGAGCTCACAGACCTTGTCAAGCAATATGTTGCGGATGGTGCCTTGACAAAGCAGGAGGCACATGACAACACTGCGGCCATGACAAGGGCCATGGAGAGGAATACAAAGCTGATATGCGAGGGGCTATCAGCAGTCACCCAGGTCCTGGCCAGGATTGCACAGACCTTGGAGGTGCAGCGTCCTACACCAACAGTGGAACATGCAAGCACAGCGTCATCTTCCTGCACACCTGCAAGCTCAAGCCAAACGAGCCCGGTGAGAAGAACAGCACGCACCACACGGCGCTCAGATAAGCAGCCCCTGGAGGCCAAGAGAGGCTGCCAGTAGCAGGGGCAGCCTACATGTGCTGACTCTAATCGCATAGAATGACAAACATTGCACATCATGTGTGGGGTGTTGTGGGGGGAGTGGAGAAGGGGTGTGCGGTGGTGTTGTGGGGGGAGGGTGTGTGTGGGGGTGTTGTTGGGGATGATGGGGCAGGGGGCAGTGGAGGGCCAATACACTATGCTTGAATATACTGTTTAATACAACCATTGTGTGGAAAAAAGATATCTCAAATGGACATTGGTTATTTGGCATGTGCTCATTCGATGCATTGCAGTGTACATTGTCCAACTACCACCACACCCTGTGTCCACATGCACAAGGTCCCAGTGCCCAGAGTACAGCCACCATTCCACCCTCTGCATCCCTGTGGAGCTGTGCCTTCAACAGGCCAATGGTCTGCTCGATCACAACACGGGTACGGGAATGAGCCCGATTGTAGTCCTCTTCATGCCTGTCCTGCGGATTCCCGACAGGGGTGAGGAGCCGCGGTTTCAGGGTATAACCAGCATCACCCGCATGGCAGCACAATAGAGTATGAGTGGGGGTATCTCCTCCATGACATCTGTACTAAGCCTGTGCATTGTTTATGTTGGTACACAGGATATCACTGTTGTTAGTCATTGGCTACACATATGCGCAACTATCTGGCCTGTTCACTACTTGGCGACAACATGGTGTAGGGCATGTATGACATACAGGACTGAGGGGCCTTGATATCGGACTCACCACCAACCAAATGGAGTGAGAGGGACCATGACGTGGTCACATGTAAGGGTTGTGTGGCAGGTGATGTCACAATATTCAGGTCATACAATGTTTGTAGCTTTAGGATGATGTGTACCATGTCACATGTACGTTGCACTCTCATGCTTGCAGCACTTTGATGATGCCATGCACATGTCCCATGACAGATGCACACATTTTGTTGTGCCACTATGTGTTTGGTGTAATGCTCCACAGGTTTAGGTAGCGTTCCCCTAATGATGCAGGGTGTCCACTTGCATGCTGGTACTCATGTACTGGTGATGGCTAGCACTGCAATTGCACTCATATGAGTGATGTTGACTACTTTGTAGGTGTGTTTACATGCAGTGGTGGCACAAGTTTGTTTTTCATTTTGCATATGCCAGTTCACTTTGACATGTTACCATGCAGCGCTACTGTGGAGGAGGGCCAGTGACAATCAGTGGATTCCCTGGTTGGAATGTATTCATGCGCACTCATGGATGCATTATCGGTGTGGTGCTTTGATGCGGTCATGTATATTACTCTTACTCAATGCATGTTGCTGTATTGTGTTGCAGGGGGAACGGTCTGATGATGTGCAGTGGACATGTTGAGGGGTGTGGGCTGCTTGCAAATCTGACATATTGGCATTGTTGTGCCGCAAGGGTGAGTGGGTTGACATTTTCAGTGTCATGTTCAGTTCGGGATGTTTAGGGAAGAGTGTTTTGCAGTATAGGCAGTGTCCAGTCACCATCCCATTCTCACCCAGATGGAGTATACATCTCAACCCCCCATACACTGCCATGGGCCTGCGTGCAGACTCACCCAGCAGCCAGGCATGTTATGCAGCATGTCGCTCCATGTGGTGGGGTAGCGAGTAGTTCCACAGCACCTTGACATCATGAGTTCATCCGGAATATCATACACAGCAATGTGTGATGAAATTGCTGGAGCCACATGCCATCTGCACTTTCATGGGGTGGTATGGCTTACGAATGCGGTACACCACCTCCATGGCATGAGGGGCCACCAATTCCAAATGGGTGCGGTCAAGGGCACCGATACGATGTGACATGCCTGCCAGTGCATGGAAACCAATTTTGTTGTCATTCACCTCCTGGGCAGTGCGTGCTAGGGATATGTAGTTCCTTGCGTGCTTCAGGAGGGCATCCAGCACTTGGTTCAGCTTGCGTGTTATACAGGATTGTGATATGCCATGCAGCTGCCACACTGTGTGCTGGTAGGTGCCTGTGGCCAGGAAATGGAGCACAGTTACTAACTTCAGTAGAGGGGGGATGGCGGTGCAGATTTCAATCAGGCTGACTATGTCATTGTGTATCATGTCCACAATGGAGGTGATGGTGTCCCAGTCCTGGCGGTACTGGGTGTGGATCTGCATAGGGGTTAGGTTGTAAGGACGGGCCCTGAGGTGAGGAATTGGTGGATGCCTACATGCAACCTGTGGCTGCACTGGTGGAACTTGCTTGGCCTGTCTCACCCTCCTTCTCCTCCTGCATCTCCTCTTATGTGCCGGTTATAGTTGTTGGTCATGGAGTGGCAATGCAGGCATGTCCTCCAGCCACAAATTCGCAACAGCAAGTGGGATCATTTTGGTGTAGGAAAGGGTGTGCTGTGTGGGTGTGCTCCTTTTGTGCTGGGCTAGGCTCCACTGCCTCCACCTGTGCTGGTTGTGTGCACCTGTGGCAGTTGGGAACACCGCAGTTTGCTTTCAACGTGTGCTCCGCGATGCCAGTGATGCCGGCATCACAGTGTCTGTAATTACCGCCTTCTTGATGCCGGTAGGTGCATGTCCGCGTGACTTGTAATGTCTTCCTGTTAGCGGCATCCCGGTATTGCCGGCCAGAAGCGGCACGTGCCCGAACACATGCCGGTACGGAGGGGCACGGGCTCAGCGGTGGCGATGATACCGGGATGTCTACTCATGATAGGCCGGACCGGTAAATGGTGCTGGTATTCCCTTACAAGCATTGTTTTTCGATTACCGCAAATCTCGTAATGAGGCCCAACATCACAAACACAAACACAACTTCCTAAATGAAGCTCAGTCATTAAAACATTTGCAATAAATCATTCCGTAAACATTGTAAGATATCATTGCACCAGTACAGTACAGAAGATCGCAGTCGCAAAACCGAACATAACCCTGCATAACTGGCTAAAGCATTGCTCCTTTCAATAAATTTCTATCATTCACAAAATATTTGTTCCTATTAATATCCCAAACTGTGTAGGATTTGGCCATAGGGACACTCAGGTCCACCATCAGAATATGAAGACCATCATATTCCATATACTAATCACTACCTGAAGAGGATAAAGAAACGTCTTGTAATGCATAGAGCACCAAGCACATTAAAACAGAGGGTGCATAGCATTTTCTATGGAATCACCAAGTCAAGAGCAACATTGCCCCGGCGGGTTCTTCACATTCACAGAAACCTCAGAAAAAGTAATAGCGTTGAATCAAAATCTGGTTATTAACCATCTTCCTTGACTAGTTCTCAACCAATCCAAATAGGCGTTATTGCTACAATCTAAGCTTATAAAAGGTAGATATGCTCTATCCAATGCCTTTGTCAGTACCCGCTTTCCCAACTGTCACCCAGAAGCTGTTTGCATTCTGAGCTTTCACACTCGATCTAAAAACTTTTTCATTTCTATTTCATAAACGGATGTCTTTATATTTCAATATCAGGAGGAACTCCCTTGCACCTCCACGGATAAGAGATCTGTCATGACACAATTAGTTAAAACCGTTTTGTAGTTAGATCTCACCAAGACACCAAGAAAAAAGTGATGTTTGTTAAGTTTGTAAATTAGACTTTCATTTGTTTATTTCGTTATACAGAAGTTTCTGCTGAAATTGATGTTCTTACATCTAAGAGATATTTGTGAAATGTATGTTTGGACTAAATTCTGTATGATCAATGCCTGTTTTGAAATGCTGCAAGCTCAGAGAGCTGTGACCAACACTTTTGCCTAATAGACTTTAAACATTGGCAATGTGGTATTTCCTCAAATTCTGGGGAAATCTCAAAAAACTACCATTCACCCGGTTCATCTGTATGGCTATTTTTTTTATATTGGCAGTCGATGTGTTAAAATCAGTAATTCCCACTGCAAAATAGCATTAAACTTGAATTCCATGCAACTCATTGTTTCTATTATAGGCTATAAAATGCATGTAAATTAATTGACATCCCTGCTCTTTCATAAATTCTGAATATTTTTCAATTAATTTTCAAGTGTAATTGATTTACTGGCCATCCAAATTGTGTCTTCCACATATGCCAACACTGGAACAGGTCTGCTACAAAATGCCTGAGCCTAGTTTTCACACTGTGACTCTCCAGCCCATTCTGGTATAGGTTAAATAGAAGGGGTGCCTTGATGCACTTACTTTTGATCGGAAACATGTGTGTTCTCTGCAGTGTCCTACACACATTGTTTCATTAGGTTATTCTTTCATGATCATGTCAAAAGTTTGTTCTGCATCCATTAATAACAAAGTGGTCAAATCATACCTTTGTTATATCCACATTGTTAAATGCTATTGATAGATTAAAGAACATGGTGACAATAATCCTCTTTAGATTGTATGATACTTACCAAAAGCTCTAAAGGTTGAGATACTGTTCCCTCATGCCCATAGAAGTACAAAAACCCAGTTTACTATCTAAACAAATGTTATTAGTGTCCACTCAGTCCTATAATTTTAACAATAATATGTTTGCCAAGAATAACAATGACAGATCCATGACATCTCTTTGCAGGTTGGGATTGTCGAAGCCCATCTATCCGGGCGTGCCTTTTCCCATTGTTATGCAATGCCTTTATTGTGCCTGCTTTCCCTCCTCTACCTATTCCCGTACGAAGGACTTCCCTTTTGTTCTAACACCCATCGCCCATGTCTTGTGCAGTGCTTACACCTGCATCTTACTGTCTCACACTGGGTCCATACCCATTCTTTCTCACTCTGTTCTATCAGCCTATTTTTGTAATAGCGAACCTTGCCCACACCCCAAGTCTCATCCTTGTCCTTTCCTTACCTTCTGTATCCTGTCTCTGTCACTTCCTGGTCTTCTGGTCTTCTGAAAAAGGCTCAAGTTTGCACATGTAATGATTTTGACATGTAATGATTTTGACATGTTTTGGGGAAAGGCAGCCTGTTGGGAGTCGGTGGGCAGAGCATCAATGATATCTAGCTGAGTAATATGAGTCTATAACATTTGGTGTCTTCCCGCCAAGCTTTTTAAAAAGAGTCATTATAGAAGATGCCCACCAGTTGCTAGTTAAGTTGCAATAAAGGTAGTGCCTACAATTCAGGAAACATTCTGCACAGTTCAGGGCATTCCATTGTGGTCCATTGCCTTCCGAGCATGCAATTCATCGATCGTTCATGCAATGTACACAAGCCGGATGGAGCCTGCTCAGCCATGTAAACCTTCAATTATTAACAACCGATCCATTGCAATACAGGTTTTACCAGGTAGACCAGAGGTATGCAATCTGCGGCTCTCCTGATGTTTAGGACTAAGACTGCCATGATCCCGCCACAGTACCTATGATGGCCGGGACAGATGGGAGATGTAGACACTGACATCTGGGGAACCAAAGGTTACATAGCCATGAGTTAGATCATACATTTTGTTATAATGTGTGTCTCCCATCCATTCCCTTTAATTCCCCTGGTATGGTGATATTAGTGTGGAATGCAGTAATGTTACTGTGGATGGAGTGTTGTGATCTAAATGTCTGTTCCATGGGGGGTAGTTGAAGAAGGAGAGCTGGCTGGCAATGATGTGCCCGTGTTTCTGCTGTACTACTTACCAATAAACCCATAGTAAATTACCTGCTGGCTCAGGTGTGTTGATGAACAATACCACTTTGTTACACTGGCAACGAGGATGGGATCCTGTCGTGGAGGGGACAGCAGTTGAACAGGACACCACCCTCCAAGTACCCACGTCCTGCGTAGCAGCCAGCTGTGCAGCTCTGGAGGTCCGGACCGGAGTTGCAGCCCAGCAGGCCGGGTGGTGCTGGAGGAAAGTGGCTCCTTTACCGTCGCAGCTGGGGCCCTGGATGGTGTAGGGCTCTTACCACTGTGGGGAGAGAGGTGTTGGTCCAACGGCAGTGCAGTAATGTTCTACTGCCTGCGCCTTGCCTGTTTTGCGGGGGGGTCGAGGAACGTCCCTCCCAGGAAGGGTTGGGATCAGCAGAACTGTGTGTTTGCCCTACCGTGGCTTGTGGCCAGGTGGTCCAGTCATCTGGGCAAGGAATTGTGCTGTTCTCCATTGAGACGCCCCGCCCCCACTTCCCAGAGTAGGAGGGGGTCGAGCACAGTGGCGGAGATGGATAGCCAGTGACAGTTTTGCCCTACGGTGTGGCTGGTGGCCAGGAGGTCCAGTGACCAGGGCGAGGAAGAGTGCCCAGATCGTGTTGCAAATCGTGGTGCATGCATTCCCAGCGCACACTTTGGTCATGCATCTGCAATGTTGCCGGAGGGGCGCCCGCGTCGCAGTTGGAACTGGCGTGAACATAAACGGACGCCTGTGTAACACATCTGATTGCCCAATTGGGAGATGTCCGAGAAGTGTACTTGGTGGAGGTGGCGGTGAAATGATGACATCTGCACGCCATGAAAAGGGCTGGAACGCATGGCAACAAGGGAATGCGTAGCGTGTGGTTGCCTGCTGAGAATGCTCATGTTGTTTTTATCGCTCGCACAGAACTTTCGGAGTGTGGAAGGAGAGCGTCAACTGCTCTGAAGGGACCAATCGTGGATTGATGTGAGGAAGACCACGATAGAGGATTTCCATACAGAAATATCATATGGACGCTGTGTCAAGCACCGGGAGCTCTTACAGGACAGTGTTCACACATCAGCGTGGACAGCGTTTTTGTTCCTCAAGCAGGAAGATGGCTTGTTTCTAGGTTCCTTGAGTATAAGAAAAGTGTTGTCGGAGCCTAGAAGGAGAGGCGCATGGCAGAGCGTAGCGTGGGGGACAATTTAATGTCGCCGGGTCTGTGCCATTGATTTGAGGCCGGTGATTGCAGTGTCTTGTGTGTGTGTTGTGGCCTCTTTGTGTTGGTCCTGTTTTTGGTGTCGGCCCGGTGTGGGAGTGTGTGTATGTTTATATAGTGGCCCGTTTTTGTTCTTCTAAGTGAACAATTACTGTTCTTCAAAGTGAATAATTTATGCAAATTATTATTATGCATTGTTTGATTTGTATTAACGTGGTTTCTTCCAGGTTTGGGTTGGACTGGGCTGTTGGAGGTTCTTTCTACACCGTTGCGGTTTTGGGGACTCGTCGGTGGACTTGCCGACTTCTACAGACTGGGACCTGATTGGAATTGTTATTTTTTTGTGTTTCCTTTTCCCAGCTACACTTCATGTCACTTTCCGCATTTCGTTTTTTTTCTTCCAAGATACTGTTGTTCAGCTGAACACTCGTCAGTTGTTTTGCATTGTATTTATTCATTGCTATGTTGTGTCTTGTTGTGTTGTGGCGTGGTTGTGGAAGCGTGTGCGCGTGTTTAGGGTGCGTCTGCGCATGTCAGTAGTGTTTATTCCTTCCAATGTGGTAGCCTAGTTGTTCTGGGGGTCTCATATTTAGGTGGTAGTTGCCTCGAGGGAGGTAATGGCCGGTGTGACCATCGTGGTAGCCTAGTGGTGCTGGGGGTCCCAAATTTAGGTGGTGTGCCGTAATGATAATAATTGTTTGGTTTGACCAGTATGGTAGCCTGGTTGTTCTGGGGGATCCCACATTAAAGTGGTAGCGTGCCGCCAATTGCAGTTTTCTTGGCTGGGACTAGGGGTTCCGTGGGGCTTGCAGGTGTGTTGTTTGTGGCTGGGGCTAGGGGTCCCATGGTGTGTAGAGGATTACTATGTTTGGCTGGGACTTGGGGTCCCGTGGTGCATATAGGAGTATTGTGCATGGCAGGGACTAGGGGTCCCGCGGTGTTATGGTGTGGTGCGTAGGGAGCACTGTATTGCGGTCTATAGGATATAGGATCCTTTTGGGGATTGTAGGCACCGTATTTCACAGGATCTATAGTTATGGAGTACTTTCGAGTTTGGTTAAGGTTAGAGATAATGTGTTCTCTGTGTTTAGAGAGTTTCGGGACTGATGTGATAGCTGTGCTTGTTGTTGCTCTTTTGAGTTGGGTTAGGGGCTGGGTGTTGCAGCCCTGGTGCCTTGTGGTGCAGACCAGGGTGGAAGGATGTAGGTGCACTGAAGTATTTTGATTGTTAGGTAGTGTAACCTTTTTGGGAAAGATGGGGTGTGGAAGGCCCTAGGTTTCAAGGGGCAGCTTGGAACAGGTGGAGTTCTTGGTTTTTTGTTTTTGTTCCTAGAGATGTATTTCCTGTTCAGTTGAGGGGAGGTGTAGCCCTTAAAACATGTCTGTGGTTTCCTCTTTGTGAGATTTTGTGAGTGAACGGAGTGGAGTTATGGGGCTTAAGGTGTTGTTGGCTGGTTTTGAGTTCCAATTGTGATGGTGCCGTTGAGCATGGTATGGTTCCATTTACTGAGTGTTTTTTGGGGTTTTATTAGTGTAGAGCAAAGTTTCAGTGTGCTTTTACGGGTTGTGTAGAGTGATTATGCTCAATTGGTGGCCGAGGTGTGTGAATGGGCTCCATTTGGACTGTTTCCTGGGGTTGGGTCTCGTGTTCATTTGAGCTTGGGTGTTGCTGGGGCAGGTACGTGGTGGCCACACGTATTTGTAGCGGTATAGTGTAGGATGGTACTTAGCGTGTTGGAATGTACTAAGAGTGTACTAATGGTTGCAGTTTTCCTGTTATCGGAAATGAAGGGAGGGAGAGGTGTTATAATGTGTGTCTCCCCTCCATTCCCTTTACTTCCCCTGGTGTGGTGATGTTAATGTGGAATGCAGTGTTGTCACTGAGGATGGAGTGTTGTGATCTGAATGTCTGTTCCATGGAGGGCAGTTGAAGAAGTAGAGCTGGCTGGCAAGGACGTGCCGGTGTTTCTGCTGTACTACTTACTAATAAACCCATAGTAATTTACCTGCTGGCTCAGGTGTGTTGATGAAAAATAGCACTTTGTTACACATTTGTTCAAAATGATACAACCAATGTGAACGTGTCACTGAGTTGCCCAGTTATTCGCTACAGTTCCATTCTTTAACCATTTTGACCCAAAAAACATCCTTAAATTACGCATGACACAGGCCTTACTGAGAGATGTCCATGGCTCTACCAAAGTGTCTGATTCAGCCATTACTAAACTATATTGATATTCGGGACTTTAATTTATCTTACTTATCTGGGTAGCCTGGGTAGCTTCAAGAGGATGGACTAGTTTCTGCTGTGCTTTCCAACACCTTGTGTCAAACTAGCTGTTTCATTTCCCATGTCTTCAATGATTTAGTTGCTAAAGATAACCTCTTTCAAAGTCTCAAATGTTTCAGATTGCCAAAGAATGGCAGTAATTGACCCCTCAGATCCTAAACATATGAACAGACTAATATATGCAGAAACAGCACCTGGCTTCAAGAGCACTCGAGGAAAGACATCACTGTATGCATATGTGAAACTTAAATGTGGTTTTAGGGGTTGGCA
Organism: Ambystoma mexicanum; assembly: GCF_040938575.1. Taxonomy (NCBI): domain Eukaryota; kingdom Metazoa; phylum Chordata; class Amphibia; order Caudata; family Ambystomatidae; genus Ambystoma; species Ambystoma mexicanum. The sequence continues at coordinate 69,409,554 of NC_090938.1, forward strand.
CCAAACTGTGTAATAGGCATCCAAATACTGACATAAAACAGGATGTACATTTGTGCGACAGGGATGCCCAACTCAGATGTGTTGGACATGATTGAACACTTCGAAGTTATGGACTCACATTTACAAATCCATGAAGTATAATACGAGTCATCAACCTACTCGTTTATTTTAATGAATATGTCAGCCATTATCCACAATAGTTTCTAATTGTATGTCCATGTATGAGGGCAACAGCTTATTCAGATGTGGAGGAGCAATATTAATTTCATATAATATACACAGATTCTAGCCTGGCAAATACATCTCATTAAGTAAACTTGGCACTGTCACAAAGTTCTTAGGTACCCTTGCCAATCCTTAAATTGCTATAATGCTATAATGTTGTTCTTGTCAGTATCACCTTCGATAAACATAATCTTTGATTCAGAGTATTTACATTTTGGTCACTTAAATTATGAAAATGTCAAACTATCTCTGTGTCTATCTTCTTAATACCATCGATCTCCAACATCTACAGCCGCATCTTGATTAAGGAGATGTACAGCACCAATGACTCTTTCCCCAGTTGCTTAAGTTGGGTCTAGATCTTATTCATTCTTCCTATTGTTTACTATAAATACTCTATTATCTTCTTAATTCAACAGGTACACGGTACAAATGGGATCCTGTCTGCAATTCACTAACATCCCAATGCAATTTGAAGGGCACAAGCTGAACAAAGTTGAAAGTGGACAATGTCAATCGCACCATTGAGTTTCTTTGGGATATGATAAGTCCGGCTCATGTTCTAGGTTGGACAAAGACAAAGGTGGAACTAGAAATGAAATGGACAAATACCCAAACAGAAATAATCCCAAAGAGCAAGAGAGTAACTACCTATAATCTGAGAAGCAGGAGTACGAAAAAGTTGACTAAATCAACAATATTGTTGCGTGCCTCCACCCTGTATAAATGTATGCAGTTACACAAATCCATATGATCATAGCTTCCAAAGGCTTCCAGAGACTGGTATCTGACATTAAATATGGATGCCCGACTCATTCTAAAAGCGATTGGCTTCTTATCGTTGGAAGCCATTGGAGTCCCCGGCAACTTGCTCATCATCACATGTTTTTCACATTTCCGGATCAACGATGGGAAACTCATGCCAACTGACCTTATTTTGTTCAAGCTGTCCTTCAATAACCTAGTGGTGGTCATAATCCGAGGAATTCCTCAGACACTTCACAGTTTGGGAATCCGAAACCTTTTTGACCAACCTGGGTGCAATTTTTTCATCTTGGCTTATCGCACCTCAAGAGCCATGTCAATCTTTTTAACTTCACTGTTGAGCAGCTACCAGTGGGTCCTTCTGGCACCAACATCTCCTTTCTGGACCGCGATTAAACGAAGTTTGGTCCAGAGGCTATTGCCAATCATCCTCTCTCTTTGAGTCTTCAATGCCATTTTCTGTGCTCTAACTATCACGTCTTACTCCTGGGTGCTGCTTCAAAACTCGACTGTCCATGCGGTGAACTTAGAGTTCTGCTTATTTCTCTTCCCATCGTACTCAGCGTTCCTGGTTATTGGGACCATGTATTCATTCCGCGACTTTTTCTTCATTGGGCTTATGATATTGTCCAGCCTCTGCATTGTGGTGGTACTCTATCGCCACAGCCAGCAGGTGAGATCCATCCGGAGCCCTCATCAGAAGATTAAGAACTCTGCAGAATCCAGAGCTGCCAAGTCTGTGCTCATGTTGGTTTCCACTTATGTGTTTTTCTTTGGGTTGGACAATGGCATGTGGCTTTATACCCTCTGTGCTGACGCTAGCGCCGACGCTGTTCTCTCTGATGCACGAGTCTTCTTTGGGTCGTGTTATTCTGCACTAAGTCCCATTGTGATCATTACCACCAACAAAAAAGTGCAATTAATACTCAGATCGCTGGGTTCAAAGGAATGTCAAGAGGACCCAGAAACCACTGTGACATGCATCACTGTGTAAGGGGCTATGGGTGTATGCAACATGAAGAGTATGGTTTTATGGACATATGAAATATTGAATTGTGTACACATTCTGTAGCCAAACATGGAGTCAGAACATTTGCATAATAACCACGTGACAATACTTGTGAGGCAATGAAGACCTGGGGACAAGTAGTACCAGCTAATACAATACTACCAGACCAAGGTACTGTTCAAGCAAAGTGAATGCTATTAAAAAGGGCAGAAGATCATTACCAACCACTACCCCCCGCCCCATGTCCTTATCACCACTAGCTCAATACTACTTTTAGGAATTGTTTGGGGGTATATCAGGTCTGTCAAGGAATGCACATCAGTTTACCAAGAAAAAAAAAACAAAATACAAAACTAAAGTTCGAAACCAAGAGAAAAGAAAAGGAAAATCACAGAATATGATGTTTCTATTTCCATGGGTCCCTCCTACCTTATCTTCTCTCGCCTCTTCTACTGCTCCTCCCTACTCTTTGGACTACCTACCTCTCATCTTGCTCCCCTCAAATCTATCTACCACTCAGCTACCCGTACCCTCTGTCTCCTTGCCCCGCATTACTCCATTTCCTCTTTGCTATCCCCTCTTGGCTGGCTTCCCTTTCACTCCCAACTTAAATTTAATTTCCTCTGTCTAGTCTTTAAATCTCTCCATGACCCGGCTCCCCCTTATCTCTGCTCTCTCCTCTCTTTCTATCATCCCTCCCGCTCTCTCCGTTCAGCCGACCACTTCCTTCTCACCGTTCCCCCTTCCCCATGTGCCTCCTCCCGTTTCTGCTCCTTTCAGGTCCTAGCCCCCCTCCATTGGAACTTCTTACCTCCTTGATCCACTCCACACCTACCTTTTCCTCCTTTCGCACTTCCCTGAAATCACTCCTTCTCCATTCCACGCCTTGAAACCTTCCCCACATCTCATCCTCTCCCCTTCCCTCGAATCTTCCCTATGATCCTTTCCTCCCTCTCCCCTTCCCCTTATCCTCCCTCACTTCACCCTTATATCCCTTCTGCCCCCCCTCTCCCTTCCCCTCCAGTACCCTCCCCTTCCCCCTCACTGATTAATTGCTCTGCTTACTGTTTTTATTGGTTTGATTCATTGTAATTTGCTTCTTCTGTTATAATGTTCTATGTATTCTGTTGTTATAATGTAAAGTGCTTTGGATGAAAGCGCTATATAAACATAATAAATACAAATACAAATAATGATGAAAGAGGATTAGCCTTGGCGTGTACGGAAGCACGGGACAGAACAGCTAGAGGGCAGCTACGTACCTTTGTGTAAATGTTTATTCTAGTGTGGTAAGCACTGAGTGAGGGCGTAGGAGAGAGCAGTCGACAGCTTGTTCAGAAAATTAGCTCAGAGTGGCTAACATAGCCCATGTTCCGAGCTTGCTGATTGGCTCAATCCTTCGCACCGGGTTCAAATACTACTCATTGCAACATAAGAGTTGAGGTATAGATGTAATAATACTTAAAGTGAACAGAACTCTTTATGATATTGATATCACTTGCTACAGGGGCAGGTGGGTTGTAGAATCAGACGTGTCTGATACTATTTCACACTAGTTCTCAGAGTTGGCATGGTCCTTCCTGTTGCGATTTAGAGCAAATGCTGGAGAGATTGACAGCACTTCTTCTTCGGGCTGGCAGATTTTATCAATCAGCGGGGAGCCTCATTACTCCATCTGCTCGGGTTGAGTGTATAGTCGTGGGTTAGGATTCTTCTTGGTCTTTGTGGTCTTGTCACAGTGGGGCTGGTTTCACGAGGCCATCGCAGTGCAGATTGACAGCATGCCTAGACAACCACTTAACTGCCAGGCCATTATGCAAGTCTATGCAAAAGGACGAGCATACTCGTCCTTGGAACTTTTGTCTCCTCCGGACAATGCAATGTTGGTTATAGGGGTAATTCAAATCTATTGTTTGTGGTGAGGTTAAAGCAGGTTGGGATAAGGATCCCCATGATCTTGACAAGGTGTTGCGTTCCCAGCCGGATCTCTACTTCCCACTCACCCCATTAAGACTACACTACCTCATCTTTGCTTACAAATGGTTTTTGTTGGCTCTTGATGAAAATATATCTGCCTGAAATGTATATATTTACATTTTAATGAGCGTGATGGGTAAATTGTGATACAGGCAATTCAGTCCCCTTTGGGCTGCTGATGTAAGTAGCAGTGTTTCTAATGTTACAGGTACAAATTAAACGTACGCAAATAAGTCTATGCAAACCCAGGGTATCAGACTTTCAGCTTTCATGTATTTTAATGAAGAAAACGTCCACACTGCTGCCCGATGAGAGGATGTCTAGTCCCTTAAGACTTATGTGACCCCTGTGTCCTGCACTTCACTTGCTACTACATCCCATATGCCAATGGTCCTTAATATAATCTGCTTAATTATTAAAGATTCAATTACACAAAGCCCACAGGTTTCACCTAGTGCTCCACTTCCCTATTTTATGTTTTACGTCAGTGTTTCTGTAACCGGTTCGAATTGAGTGAGGAAGACTCTTGCATTCAGGGTGATTTGATGACTTCTCTTATGCCGACCAATGTTGATAGAATTCTCTGTACATTTGACAGAATGGGCCTCATCACAAGTTGGGCGCAAAGGGATTACCGGCACCTGTAAGGACACCGGTGCCGGTAATCCCTTTGCGCCCTATTCCGAGTTCCCTTAGCGGGTCCCTTCCTTAACGCCTGGTCTGACCAGGTGTTAAGGACGGGACCCGTTAAGGGACTTTAGAGCTAATAACGGTACCGCAATTTAGGGTACCGTTATTAGCTACTTCCCCATTCCCATTGAGCCCTATGGGGGCTCAAATGGGAATTGAGAATGGTTTGGTGAATAGGGACTTACCGGTCCCACCAACGTCGGACTGGACCGGTAAACCCCCCTTTCACCAAACCGGAGTCGGTACCGGTATGTATAATCTATACAATTAAAATTTGCATTAAATAATATGGCAATGGCAAGTGCCAGCCGTTTCCTAATTTGATATTGAGGTATTCATTTAGTAAATAGAAGCCTGTGTTATTAGTAGGATCACATTTTGCTAATGTAATGTTGATATAATCTCCAAACCTATAGGAGGCGCTGTGGAAGGAAGATGGAGGACCCTCCTTGCCCGCTTGGACCTGCAACCTCCGTCAATATTTTGATCACTTTGAAACTGTGGTCACGAGTTACTTGAAGTACCTCTAAATTTCATATTGATGGGGGAAGTGCTTTTGTCTTGCATGATATATGTATGGGGGGACTTAGTCTACAGCGTATGGCAGTAGGAGGAGGGGGTGTGAGCGAAGTGTTCGCCTGTTCAAAGTACCTGTGAGTAGCTGCGGAATTAGGAGGTGCCCTGATTTTTGGCGATGGGGCTGGGTAATTTGATGACTGAGTTGGTTGCCCAAGGGGAGGCTTTGGGGTAAGCGAAGCATGCCAGAAGTCAGAGCCCCAGACATTTGCCAATGGGCATTCCTGCAGGCCCTGCCTAGTCACCACAGAAGAGGAACTGAGATGCCCATAGCATGGCCAAAAGCCATGCCACAGACAAAATGGCCCAGTCCATGCCAGGTGTGACACAAGGTTTCTCGGGGGTGATCAGCTATGCCGAGCGGGTGCTTGGCAAGGCATGTGGATGCCTGGGATTTATACTGAAAGCCATGCCCTTTGCAAATTGTCATATAGGCCCATTGGCAGTGAGCACAATCGATGGCTAGGAGGGGAACCTGGCATGGCGGAAGGCAATGCTCCACAAAGTGCCACTAGGCATAGCCAGATGCTAATTCACAACTGGGCTCATTTGCATGGGCTTATCTTTAGGGGGGGAGCAACTTTCATGGCACACAATTTTGCCCCTCTCATTTGACATTTAGATGTTATGCCCCCCATCCCCCCAACATTGTCAGCAAAGTTACTTGACTGCCCATTTGAACTCTTGCTGGAAAGAAGGTATGATATTTTATGTATGTCGCGCTCATACACAAGTGTTTCATGCCCTGAGTGGCCATGAGCAAAGGCCCTGAGTAAAGCTACTGCACAGTGGTCATATACAACTTGAAAGAATATGAAAACAATTGCCAAAGGGATCTGTTGGGTATTTTGTGGATATTTGGGGCTTTGCGGTATTTTCTTACCGCCAAAATACCTTTAGCAATAATCACTCTCTGTATTCATATTGGATCACACATAACAATAATACATTGCATTATTTCAGAATCCAGACCTATTTAGATAATGTGCGCGATAATTTGCGTGGTTGGTTTATTTGTGGCCCCAATATACAACATCCCTTGTTTTTTATCTAGATTGTTCTTGATCACTAGAGAGACCTCAGGCCTACATTTTAGGGATACCACATTTTCAGTGTTAGTGTTGTGTGCCACCATGGGCTATTGTGGTATTTTTGTGGTAATTTCCACTACCTTATATACGGTATGGAACTATGTCCAGAGAGTCTCTCTTCCCGTTGGCTCATGTACCTCCAACAAGCTATGCTACAAACAGCCACTCACAACTGTCCATACTGAATAGAATCATGCACACATCTGTTTAAAAATGACAATTGCACTGTTTAAAAATCTACCCACGTTTAAACCTTTTCCCATGCAAAATGAAAGAGGGAAATAATACACACTAGCTATCTGTTTTCAGATATTTTTGTATTATAGAAATTTCCTTTAAACACCGTTTAACCCTTTTTTACAGAAATAAATGAAATGGTACAACATTATTTGTGATAAAATAAACAGAGAACTGCGAGAATACATTCAATTGGTAACATTAAATATGCTGATAAGGGGCTGGGACTCCCTCGAATACACTGACTGAACAGTTTCGCACACTTTCGCACAGCTCCCACACTTCTGTAATTACCTTATCTGTTCAGCATGAGTTTTCTCCGGCTATTCTCTTTCTGAATTTGGCTCCCTTGAAGATTAACCCCAGTGAAAACAAGCGTCTGCCGTTCTCAAACCGGGGTTATTGCCTGGAATTCTCAGCTTTTGCAGCAGGAATGCTTCAGCCAGGAAACAGGTCCTCTCCCAGCTCTGCAAGATCTCAATTGTTCTCCCCCTCTCCTCAAGCTTCCCCAGCAAAACTCTAATCACAGCCTCAAGCATGATACTTGCTATGACGCTGCTCCAATCAGAATCAATCATGTCATCTCCTCCCTCACTACACAATGGCTCATTTCTACAGTAAAAATTGTAACCAACTGATTTCCTGTTCCTTCGAGCTCTTTGCTTCCTGTAGTTATGTGGACAGGGCAGCAGAGAAAAAAATGAATGTGCGTTTAAAAGTTCACTTTCAGAGTAGGCCTAATTCTGCAGTGGAGACACATTTTTATTGGTGGGTTATGTTAAATGAAGTTTTATTAGTCAGGTTAGCTATTAATAAGGTTAGTTATTAATTTTCAAATGTGTCTCTTGCAACATAGGCATTTCAGGTGAAAAATAGTGTGCATTTTTGAATGTGCACATGTGTGCTTTTAACTGTAAAAATAGATTTGCATCTTATATGTAAAAATCATTTTTGACTGAATAGCCTGTCTTTACTTATATATCCATGTTACTCTGGCAACACATATAGCAATGCACCACACCCATGTGGTGGTGCTGCATCAAAAAACATTGCTACCCGTGCAGTAGTGCTGAACTCTGTGCTGTAACACGCCAAATATCCTTACATACCCTCCTTTTGTTTTTAGAACTTGGCTACGATCCAAGCCAATTCCTAAAAACAACTTGTTCTTTTTCTTCTTTTATAATATAGCAATCCAACAAAATGAATATTCATGTGCATCAATGAAAAAGTTGCAATCAACACAGTATTCATCTGAGTTCATTAGTTTACAAAACGTTCTACATTTGCCTTCTCAGTGGAAGTGGCATTACTCTAAGTTTCGATTTTACAAGTCAATTAAAAACAATAAAATAAAACAACTAACTAAAACAAATAATTAATATAACAAATTAAAGTAAATAATTAAAACAATAAATACGTGGAACTCCATATGTCCGGACTCTTGTCTGCCTCTGATATGTCCCGACCAGCGATGTTATTTGGTTCATTCGAGTACACTTTCATCTTGGCAATCTTGGATCCATAGGAGTCACCTTTTTTGGCATTCTGGTTATCTTGTCTTCACCTCCACCTGGAGGCAGGCATCTTTTGGTCTTCATCCAGGGGACTCCAGGACTCCATCGTCTCCCGTGGCCTCTGATCCCGGAACCTCCGACCAAATAATGTTAATTTTCTAAATCAAATAGAAAAGAAACAAATTAAGTACATAGCACAACACTAACTTCACCCTTTTGCCAAAAATAAAACATGCTTGGTAAAAACATTTCGTTTTTTTTTTTTTTTCCTGAAATTAAACACAAGTTAAAAAGAAAACAAGCATATATAAAACAGCATTCAATATTTAATACATTTTCTCTCTGCACATCAAACATGAGCTTCCATTATATATATTTATTTACTAATTTTATATTATATATTTTTACATATATTACAGTGTTTATGTGCCATTATAACAATCAACTTTTTAACTTCTCTGTCACTGCCTCCTGATTGTACCCACTTATTTTCTCTTTTTGTGTTCAAGGGACTTTATCTGTTTTTACATGCTCAAGCTGCCTGATCTCATGTCTGGGATGGCATGGTTTGATTTGATTTACATGGACGAACTGCTCTATTGCCGTTTCACCTTCATTTTTCAAAATGTTATAAACTACAGGAGAGACCTTATCTATAATTCGAAATGGCCCCTGCCAGGCTGCTAGAAATTTAGAATTTTTCTGTTTACTTTTTCCAAAATGAAACTTGTACACCTGATCCCCTACACTGTATTCCTTTACTGATGTCTTTTTGTCATAATAAGACTTTGCACTGTCAGCAGCTCTTTCCAGATTTCTCTGCACAAAAGCAAATGCATGTTGCAAATGCTTCCTCAGTTCATCAATGTACTCATGAACTGTGGATGCGCTCACAAGTGTCTGCTCATGTGTTTTGTATAGAAGGTGTTGTGGTAACACCATTTTCCTAGCTGTCAAGACCTCATGGGGGCTAACACCTGTTGCTTTGGCAGGAGTTGATCTGATTGCCATCAAAACCAACGGTAAACGTAAATCCCAGCTGGAACCTGCTTCTGCCACAAATTTCTTTAGAATATCCACAACAGACCTATTGCTCCTTTCAACTGTACCTGAAGACGCTGCCCGATATGCGATATGTAGTTTCCTTTACACACCTAGTATTTGCCATACCTTACTCATTAGAGTACTTGTGAAATGACTTCCTCTGTCTGACTCAATTCTTTGTGGCAACCCAAACCTTGAGAACACATGGTTCACCAGCAATGTGACTGCTGTTTGCGCACTACAATCTGGTGCAGGAATGCATTCAATCCACTTCGACATCAAACATACCACACTTAAAATATAACGGTTTCCCCTGCTCAACCTTTTTAAAGGACCTACATAGTCTATTTGCAAATCTGACCATGGGAGAGTTAGGCCTCTTTTCATCAATGGTGCTCTATGCATTGGTGAAGCAGGTTTAAATTGGGCGCATACTAGACATCCTCTACTATATAATTCCACATCTTGGGACATATGTGGCCAGTAAGCATAATCTTTTAGTATTTCTAATGTTTTTTGTGAACCTCTATGGCCTGCAGTTATGGCATCATGTGCATGGTGTAGCATTAGCCCTCTGAATGAAAGGGGTACTACCCACTGTATTTGTCCTGTTATGGACTCTCTAATCATGAGTCCATCCTGTAATCTAATTCGTGTTTTGTTCTTTAATAGCACCCTCAACTCTTCTTTTCCCATACAATCATTTTCTGTTAATGGATTTTGTTCAGGATCTATCAAATGATTATAATAGATTCCCAAAATTCGATCATTCTTTTGTGCCTCAATCAAATCTTGGTCTGGCGTGTCATGACTCCACTGTACCACTGGTTGATCTACCTCCTTTGGTACTTTAGAACGTGTTACTGCATCAATTTGTATTTCACCCATTAAATAACCAATAGGTAGCAATTCTCCCATCACAGCCCCAATCTTAGCCAGGTGGTCTGCCTTATCATTTCCCTCCTTATCCTATCCTGGTGTTTTTAAATGGCCACAAATTTTTCTCCAGTATATTGTTAAATTATTCTCTGACACCAATTTGTCTATGGCTTGTATCATTTTTCCATGTTTAAGTGGCTTTTTGTTGTATGTAACCATGCCTCTTGCTTTCCAACCAGACAAATACTCCACAAAGCTATTCCGTGCATAGTCAGAATCAGTCACCAGGACAATTTCACTGAACTTTTTATCAACTGCAGTAGCAATTGCTTTATAAATGGCTGCCAATTCCGCCACCTGACTGCTCCTATCTCCAATCCTCATCCCTATACTGGGGACGCCTTCACATTTCAACCAGACATTTCCTATTCCTGCCACTAATTGTTTATTACTGTCATTTTCAATGTGAAAAGCACAACCATCCACATATACAGTTGGCAAATCCTTGCATGTTTTTTCATCAAAAGCTTTGTGTGGTGATTGTTCAAATTCCTGCAAACTAGTTTCCACTTCCATTTCATTTGGTATTTGTTCAGCTGCACAGTCATGTAAGTCAGCTAACCCTTGAGCAATTGGGTTCTTTTTATTTTGTCCATATCTCACTTCTACAGGAAAACCTTGTAATGCCAGCGTCCATGAAGTGATTCTGGACTGCGCTAGATTAACTGATCTAATTCTTTTACTCTCTAAAAATTGCAAAGGTTGATGATTTGTTTCAATAATCACCGTTTCTCCCTGAACAATGGGGCGGAAATGTTGTAGCGCCCACACAGTGGTTAATAGGGCCTTTTCACATTCATTAAATTTCATTTCAACTTGGGAAATGCCTTACTTGCATAGGCAATGGTTTTGTGATTCAAATCGTGTTTTTGTGATAACACTGCTGACATACAATGTTCAGAAAAACCTATTTCCATAAAGAAATCCCTGTCCTTTATGGGGTATGCTAAACATGGTGCCTTTACAAGACATTCCTTTAATTTAGCCACTGCATCAGACTGCTCTTTTTCCCATTTCCAGGGAGTATTCAGTTTAAGCAGTTTAGTCAATGGTTGAGTGATTTCTGCATAATTTTCAATTAACTTTCTGTTATAGCCTGTCATCCCTAATAAACTTTTTACTCCTTTCACATTTTTAGGATCTTTTAATCTTTGTATGGCCTCTATTTTCTTCTTGTGTGGATTTAGCCCATGTTCAGTCACTTCATGCCCTAGAAAGTTCACTTTTTTCTTGCACCATTGTGCTTTTTGCAAAGATACTTTGGCGCCTGCTTTCTGCAATTGGCCAAGTACATGTCTTATTTCATCAAAATGGCTTTTCAGGCTTTCATTTTTTATCAGGACATCGTCCACGTAAACTATTGTTCCTCTTTCCGCTGCATCCGGGATGGCCTTTCTCAAAAATATGCCAAATTCAACTCTCACTATTGATGTACCCGAACGGAGCTCTAAGCCAGGCATATTGAGTCCTGTCAAATGTAAAGGAAAATAAATTCTGTATCTCCTCTGCCAATGGCACGCACCAATATCCAGAGGTGAGATCTAATGTGGTAAATACATTTGAACCATGTACCTGAGCTAGGCCCTGATCAATGAATGGCAGTGGCCATCTAGATACTGGTACTCTTTTATTTAACTCTCTCAAGTCTGCACATAGCCACCATTGACCATTTGGCTTTAACACACCTAAAATAGGTGTATTGGATGTGCTATGAATGGGCCCGATGATTCCCCGCGATTCCAAATTTTTAATAATCTCTGCCAATGATTCTAAACATGCCAGCGGTAGTCTATACTGGCGTACAAACACTGGATTTCTGCTACACCCTCCTGGTAGTGTGGCCACATGTAAATCAGTTAAACCACAATCATAAGCATATTTTGCAAATACATCCTTAAACTCCATAAATATCTCCCTCAGATTGTCCCTATCCTCATTGCTTTCACACGCATCCGCTAAGGAGATTTGCTCTTCTACCATTTTGGAAAATTCTGGAAAATCTTCTGGTAAGGGAATCTCGGCGCTTTCCTCTAACTGTGTGGCTGTGTCTTTTTGTAAAGCTGCCACTTTTAAATATTTTGGCATATCAGCTTCCACTTCAATGGGCTGATTTTCTGTTTCATTTTCATTTAAATTAAATATTATGCAATCCTCTTGATGGCAGCACACTGTCTCATTTGAATCATAAGGATACACAGAATGAATTTTAAATATTCCTTTGGGCTGAGAGTCCAGGTGTTCTGGCAACTCACCCTTGGCATCTACATACTTTTCAGGGATATTTCCAATCACCATGTTATTTAAATCTGCCGTATAATGTGATTTTTGTATGGCCATTCCTAATGGGGAGTTTTCCTCTAAATGAATATCCTGACAACCTTTATTATTTACCATAATTTTTACAGATCCTTCACCAATGTCTACCAATGGAATGTATTCATAATCCAGGCCTTGCTGTTTTATGAATTCATTCAGGCATACAAATGCATCAGAGCCTTTCATCTGCTGTCCATTTTTGCATTTCAGTGTTATTGCAAACTGTTTTGTAAATGCAAGAATAATAGTATCTTTCCTCATTTGTAATTCGATTGCATAAGGAACCAGTTGTGCACAATGATAAGCCCTTCTTTTGTCTTCAAATTCAGGTGCCGCACCACCTAGGCGTGACCATATTTTTTGATTAAGGAAATCTAACACCATACACATTCTGTGCATGATGTCATTGCCCATGTAAAATTCATTTTGTGCTCCACTCACTAGCCATACATTATGGTAAATTGTTTTCTGCCCAATGCTAATTTTAAGCATGCATCTGCCTGCAATTCGGTTTTCAAAGTCTGGACTGTCCAACCCAGAAACATATTGGTTTTTAATCCTAAATTTCAGGATTTCTTCCCTCTCCATTATTTTTTGCAACAATTTCTCATTAATGAAACTCCTTTCATGTCCAAGCGCTAAAGTGGCTTTTATTGTTTTAAAATAGTCATTTATACCAACATGAACCCATGGTTGCTCATCTTCCATGTGTATTTCTGCCAGAGTGGTAATGTGTTTTTCTGAATCTGTTTTAGGAGCAAAATTCTGTTTGCATGTTTTCTCTTTTAAATAAAAACGTAATGTGTGCTCATCTATGGCAGTCTGCCAATTTTTCCTTGGGTCCAAGTATATTTGTACAGGTAGTTTTTCATTGTCGCTCTGCATTTTGTCTTGACACATTAATATAACAGTGACACTAGGTATGCAGCTATTCTGGAGATATACCTCCACAGCATCATTTGTTTTGGCAACGGTGTGACATTCATTTATATTGCTGTTTTGTGATTTTAGTTTCTTAGGCCTCAATGGTTTTTTGGTTAAGGACCACAGCACTCCATTCACCCCATCTATGAGAGGAGACAATCTTTTCAGGCAATCTGTCCCCATCAGAAATGGAATTTCACAAATAGATGTGATCAATACCTCTTGTTTCATTCTGTGCTTTCCTATTTTTATGTCAACCTCAGTTACACCTATGATGGGCACCTCCTCCCCATTAAAGTTATGCACTGGACCTTGATTTTCCTTCACTGTGATCTGACTCTGTGGGGGTCTCCCTTCATTGATACTCTTTACCAGCTCCTTGGACATAATTGTGGCCTGTGCGCCAGTGTCAATCATAGCAAAGGTGTGGCATTTTTCTTCTACAGTGATCTGTGCATAATATCTGTCCTCAACTTCTTCTAATACACATAAGAAGTGTGAATTCTTACTGATTTCAGGGCTCACCTTTCTCAGGTCTTATTCACTTTTGGCCAAGCACATTGGTAAATGGAAAGACATTTTTCCCTCCTTTTTACCCATTTCTGCGCGTGAGACTTTATTCATTTCTCCATGATCAGAGGTTTTTTTTTAGTGTGGCCACTGTTCGCCCATCCATCTGGGTAACATCAGAGACCACATTACAACTTTCCAACTGAACATGTGTAACAACATCATTCAGCAATTTGTCATTTTTTAATTCTGTGCATTTGTGATCATTTAGTGTGATACCAGCCCTTTCAGCCGCTTCAAAAATATGTGGCTCAAAGAATTCTTCAGGTGATTGACTTGTACCCTCCTTTTGAGTATTTCCTTTTTCTGTCTGTGTTTGGTCATTGTTTTGCTTGCCCAGGGAAGGAGCTATAGCATCCCCACTTACTCCCTGTTCACTGGTATTCCCCATGCATGAGTCATTTTTCTTAAATCTGTCCCTTTGTTCTTTTGGAATTCCTAATGTTTCTTTTTCATTTGTGCAAATCTTTACTGTTTTATTTAGCTCTAGGTTAAACCGTACCTCTTTTTTAGAAGTATTTGCACTTTCTGTCACAAGTTCATTTACTGGCACTTTCATTTTTAATCCATTAGGCATCTTAGAGTCGTTATTCAAAATTATATCAGAGCAATCTGTCATTTTGGCACTGCAGTTATCATGAGTACTTAGTCACTTTTCGGAAGCCCCCCGGTCATTGCTATGGCCATCAGCCCCCTCTTTGGAAGGTTGTTTTTGCGCTGTATAGAGCTTTCCTATTTGCTCAGCTAACATTTTCACTTGGGCCTCAAGGCACTGGAACCTTTCCATCTCTCTAGGATCCTCTTTCTGTGGCCTAGGTCGATATTGGTTGTTTTCCCCCTGATTGGATCTGTTCTGATACCTCTCAGGTGATTGATGTCGGTTGGGATGGTTTCTGAACTCTTGATTCATTTGTGGAGGGGAGCGGGTTGCACCCATCCTTTGATTATAGTCCCCTGGTGGGGAATCATTGTACTGACATGGATTGTAGTTCACGTTTTGCCTCATGTCCTGTTTCTCAGTTTGTGGGCACTGGCCCCTATGTTGATTTCCATTATCAGTAAATCGATCCACATATCGGGGTCTATCCTGATTACCATATATCATGGTGTTGGGATCAAATCTGCTCTGTGTCCCCAATCACTGGTAGGGACCATCATTTCTTTGATCTTGATTTTGTCTCTGGTTATTGTTCATACCTGCCATATCAGACCGATATCCTACCTGGGGTCTGTCCCCTAAATACCTAGGGCTGATGTAGTTCTCTCTATTACTAGGATCATGTGATTGGCACATTGGTACAGGAAATGGCGAACTTTGTTGATTACCCCTTTGTTCAGGTGTCACATTATTTTTACCTTGGCTTTGAGCAGACTCAAGGGACATTTTGGCTGACCTGATTTCCATTACTGTGGCTGAGGGTTCTTTAGATTTAGGTCTAGTATCTTTCATTTTATCACTTTCTCTACCCTGACAATAGAGTACCTCATATAGTTTTGTGCTTTGATGTACAATCCATTCAAGGGACTTGTCACGGTCAAATTCACGGACCAATTGGGATATGATATCTTTCTGTAGCCCATAGAAGTATGCAGTTTTAAACTCATTGGAATTTGGGTCAAAAGATACATCAAAGCGAGAAAATGCTCTTTTTAAGTCTTGTAAAAATTGGCGAGGGGATGTATTAGGTCCAGCAGTAAAAATGACGCCTAATTTCTTTTTCAAACTCCAACCAGGTCATATTCTGCTGTTCATTTAATCCCCTTATGATGCTGGCCGTCGGGGCATCTAAAGTTAAATGAAAATATTGTCTGTACTGTTCCTTAGGTATCTGGAGTGCTTTAAAAATGTCATGCACCGCTTCTAAGTGATCCTCAATGCAGCATTCACCTCCCTTTTTAAATGGTTTGATCAGGGTTTTAATGGATTTCATTATTTTTATGGGGCTACTTGTTGCAATGCATGGAATTGCACTATTTTGTGATTCAATCCTGTTTTCAGGTGTATGAGATTGGTGGCTGCCCCCAATGGGAGTATCAAATCCCCCAAGGGCGCTGCAACCAAGTTCAGTCACCGGCCCAGTCACTGGAGCACTAGCTCTTTGGGCAGAGCTAGAATTCACCTCCAGTCCATTGAATGTGGTACCCTGCCGCCTCTCCTGGGACCTGGAAATGCACATTTGCTGTTCTAAGTCCTTACACTTTTTAAGGAGCCTGTTTGCTTCATTTTGCAAATAGTTGTTTTCATCACTCATCTTATTAATCACCTCCTGCATGTCGCACATTTGCATTTGGCATTCATTGAACTCTTTATTTCTCTTGTCTCTTTCTTGAATCATTTTAATCATTTCTTGTTCTGCACTCTGGAGATCACATTCTTTTTCACAATGTTCTTTTTGTAAAATCTGCATTTCTGAAACAACCTCATCTTTATCCTGTCTAATGTGGTCCACTAAGGCTTTTAAGTGTACCAATTCTTGCTCACTATCCTCAAATTGTTTCTTGCTTTTGGATAACTGAGCATCAAAGTCTCTGCATTTTAATTGCATGTCTTTTTGGCATATATCCAATTCTGCTCTTAACATTTCCTGATTTTTACTTGCCCCATCTAATTCAGTCTTTAACCTGTTAATTAGCTGGGTATCATTCTCCTGCATTCGCAGGGACTTATTCAAAATAAACCATATTTTGCCGCATAGCCGTACGAACAGTCTTTCTCTGCACTTTTATCGGCTGCATTCAGTAATCTTGTAAGGCAGACCTGAATTATGCTGCCTTCTGCAAAAATATTGTCTAGTTTTTCTTTCTGCACCTCACCCTGAATGCGGTCACGCCATTCTAAGGTGCTGTTTGACGACCACGTCCCATGTGCAAACAACTTTGCCTCTAAATATTGCACTAGGTCTGAAAATGTGGTTTCCCTTTGTGACATTCTGAAATTCGTTTTTAGTGGCACACTGCTATTATAAAATGGGTTCCCTTTAATGTGCAAATGGCAGTGTGAGACATGCTTGCCACGCCCAGTAGGTACTCTATGATCACTTTCCTGGCCTGCAACGCACCATAAATATGTTGGGTATTTTGTGGATTTTGTGGATATTTGCAATAATCACTCTCTCTATTCATATTGGATCACACATAACAATAATACATTGCATTATTTCAGAATTCAGACCTGTTTAGATAATGTGCGCGATAATTTGCGTGGTTGGTTTATTTGTGGCCCCAATATCCAACATCCCTTGGTTTTTATCTAGATTGTTCTTGATCACTAGAGAGACCTCAGGCCTACATTTTAGGGATACCACATTTTCAGTGTTAGTGTTGTGTGCCACCATGGGCTATTGTGGTATTTTTGTGGTAATTTCCACTACCTTATATACGGTATAGAACTATGTCCAGAGAGTCTCTTTTTCCGTTGGCTCATGTACCTCCAACAAGCTATGCTACAAACAGTCACTCACAACTGTCCATACTGAATATAATCATGCACACATCTGTTTAAAAATGACAATTGCACTGTTTAAAAATCTACCCACTTTTAAACCTTTTCCCATGCAAAATGAAAGAGAGAAATAATACACACTAGCTATCTGTTTTCAGATATTTTTGTATTATAGAAATTTCCTTTAAACACAGTTTAACCCTTTTTTACAGAAATAAATGAAATGGTACAACATTATTTGTGATAAAAAGAACAGAGAACTGCGAGAATATATTCAATTGGTAACATTAAATATGCTGATAAGGGACTGGGACTCCCTCGAATGCACTGACTGAACAGTTTCGCACACTTTCGCACAGCTCCCACACTTCTGTAATTACCTTATCTGTTCAGCATGAGTTTTCTCCGGCTATTCTTTTTCTGAATTTGGCTCTCTTGAAGATTAACCCCAGTGAAAACAAGCGTCTGACGTTCTCAAACCGGGGTTATTGCCTGGAATTCTCAGCTTTTGCAGCAGGAATGCTTCAGCCAGGAAACAGGTCCTTCTCCCAGCTCTACAAGATCTCGATTGTTCTCCCCCTCTCCTCAAGCTTCCCCAGCAAAACTCTAATCACAGCCTCAAGCATGATACTTGCTATGACGCTGCTCCAATCAGAATCAATCATGTCATCTCCTCCCTCACTACACAATGGCTCATTTCTACAGTAAAAATTGTAACAAACTGATTTCCTGTTCCTTCGAGCTCTTTGCTTCCTGTATTTATGTGGACAGGGCAGCAGAGAAAAAAATGAATGTGCGTTTAAAAGTTCACTTTCAGAGTAGGCCTAATTCTGCAGTGGAGACACATTTTTATTAGTGGGTTATGTTAAATGAAGTTTTTTTAGTCAGGTTAGCTATTAATAAGGTTAGTTGTTAATTTTCAAATGTGTCTCTTGCATCATAGGCATTTCAGGTGAAAAATAGTGTGCATTTTTGAATGTGCACATGTGTGCTTTTAACTGTAAAAATAGATTTGCATCTTATATGTAAAAATCGTTTTTGACTGAATAGCCTGTCTTTACTTATATGTCCATGTTACTCTGGCAACACATATAGCAATGCACCACACCCATGTGGTGGTGCTGCATCAAAAAAAAATTGCTACCTGTGCAGTAGTGCTGTACTCTGTGCTGTAACACGCCAAATATCCTTACAGATCTTATAGTACAGTTTACAAGGGAAAAACCCCTGAAATGCTGCCAACAAGGCTAGGTTAAAGTACCCTAAGGAAGCAGCACAAACGAAAGCACCACGTCTTTGCCCCCTATAGGTCCAAACGCAGCTCAAACTCACTCTCTGACTACGAATACCATCACATGTGATAAGTATTTGGCAATAGTAGGTACATGATAGCAAGAACTAAAGGAGCAGAGAGAACCTTTCGCCCCGCTGGTTGGATATGGTCACGTTTAATGTCCATCTGATGGCCGACACAAAGACTCTGGACTGTAACGATGACTTTCAAAGTCACAACATGATCCATATTAATTCATTCGAGGCTTACCCACTTAAATAATGTCACTGTACTTTGTATAAATGTATGATTGAATTAATGAACATCCACTTGCTAGTCATTGAACCATTTTAAAAACGTTTGTTTTAAAACACCTTATATAATGGAATAAAAACAATTCATATTAGACTAAATGGAATGGACTAATAGTTTAAATTAGTTTAACAAACTGTATAATTCTTTAAAACATTACAATAAATGAATATTCTTTCAGATTGAAATGTTGAGTCCTTTGAGAGCAACTCTATGTTGAAAATCATCAGGTGTGTTTTGTTAAATAAAGAATATTTGATAAGACAGGTGCAGGTGGATCGTTGCTTTCTTGGTTTCTTTCATACACTATCTGGTATTGTCTCTAACATTGTTTAAACAGAAATTAGCTGTACATTGTACTGCAAATTCTACCTTTTCCAAACATTGATATTGTGGGGTTCATTTTGGTGCAGTAAAAAGAGAGCCGTGAATTGGTAACATATTATACAAGAGGTTTAGAAGGATGCACTCGGTAGGGGAAACATTGGAGGAAGAGAGACGGATCTTAAGATAGGATAAGATGGAGAAGGGTATGTTCTGTGAGTGCCTCCTACTATGTACCAAAAAGGCATGGCCCCGGTCTCAGTGATATCAGCCTGCATATCTGCTTACACAGCTCTCACATGCAAAAGATGATCAATACATATTTTGAAGAAGTTAAAATATATATGAGTCAAATCATTCTGCGGTTCTATTTATGTTTTTTATTCAATCAATGAGTAAATCACGAATTTGATCCAGAGGGGCGTGGGAGTCTGTGCAAAATTGGAACAGCAAAAGACTAAACAGTGCTAAGAATACATACTAAATAAACATCTACGGAATTAAAGAAAAGACAATATTGAAAATATACAAAAGAAGAACAAACATATTGGCCAAAAACGGATTCTTTGTGCTGCAGATGAACCCACAGCTTTTTTTCCATAGAAGAAATAAGGTGGGGAAAAGCATCTGCTTTCTCGTGTGTTAGGGGAGTTTTTCTAAAGTCCACTTGAGGTAAGACTTCATAACACGTTCCCAATAATATACAGGTGCCCAACGCTTAGTATCAGTCTTTACTACTCCTGGGACCTTGGTTGAGTGGCAGAGCAGTCAGGCTTATCATAAAAGGAAGATGTGAGCTGTAGGCAAGTACACTGAACCCAGTTAGTAAAGCCGATCAAAGAAACACACACATCAATACATTTATATTCAAATATAGATGTATTATAATTGCACAAGAAATGTCTTAAAATGCGTATTTCATTAAATCACTATGCATAGGAATTCTTTTAGATACTTTTCAAATGCCACTGCTTAGTTTGTAGTTGCACCCGGTTAAAATTGTTACAGAGTTGGACACTAATGACATTTATACCATATTATCAGTATTACTGGACACTCCCACACAGACAACGATATATACGGTAATTGAATTTAGTTAGCAAAACCACATAAGAAAGAGTCTTTTTGGAAGGAAAACAACTGGTTAGTCAAACAGTAGCAGAGTTTAAGTTTCTAGAGACAGTTTTAGCGCAGGTTAACACTATTAAAGTCCGATCCCTAACTATATGGAAAAATCAGTTTAGAGAGGGCTCAAAGTCGCACGAAGCAGCAGAACAGCAAGTATACTCTTGAGAGGGAATATGGAACTTGGAACTTGTACTTGGATGAGTCAGATTGTGTCTCTTAAGGTTCACTTGGAGCTCAGCAAAGAATTGGACGGATTCCGCCTTGGAAAGATGATGCACTATGATTGGGTCGGAGGTCACCTGGCATGATCCCCAGTGGGAGCTGGTTCCATTCAGACTCACAGGCAGACAAAGAGCAGGCGAGTGAAAAACTCCTCCCCCACTTCCCGCGTGCCCAGACACACTGGAGTAGCGTAGGCCGAGACACCAAAGGGTTCACGCCAAAGCCAAAACCAAAACACACACACAGAACTCCCCCTCCCAGAATGGTAGAAGAAGGGCTAACAAAGAACAACTGTCCAAAAGACAGAGCCCATAAGAATTAATATGTGGAAAAGGCTCTACTCATTCAGGATTTAAAGAAAAAGCTCCAGAAGTCCAGCAGACAGGGCTGGGGGTCTCTTTTTTTTATTGATACAGTTGATTAATCAACTTTTTCAATATATTTATACAAATTCATAAAATACAAAGATTAATTAATTGCTTTAAATTCAAAACTTAAAAATTATACACTATTTACATGTTTACATTGTTACAGTTTCCATTAAGTAAAGGAAGACAAATATAAATCAGTGAAAAATCAGTGGACAATAGAAAAAAATAAAATCATCAAATCATAAGCAATTCTACATCTCACTTATACAGTATGATGTACTAAGCAATTTTGAAACAGTTGCTGACTTGTGAATACCTGCTAGCATCTATTTCCTAGCTTCTTCGCATTTTCAAAAATTCACAGTTTTCCCATCTTGTATCTTCAGCGATATTAAATAATTAACTACTGCTAGTCTTACTTTAGTTGATTGAGTGTTGTAAACATGGCACCAAAACCTTTCAATAGAAAATAGCTATAGACTTCAAAATGAGATTTGAAATATTCAATTCTTTTATCTAGCAACTTTGGACAGACCGCAATTAGATGTAACAAGGTTTCAGATGCTTTAGGATCTTTGCAAAAACGACAAAAGTCCTCTTCCAAAGGAATCACTCTCCATTTAGCCAGCACATTTTTCGTGTGCCATATATTCAGCCTGAATCTTAAAAACAGATCTCTGAATTTGGCTCCCAGGAACTTTATCACATAAGTTTCCGGTATCCTTATTTTTTTGTGATGAAAGTGTGCTCTTTTTCATGCTTAGTGTTCTGGCATTGGTCATACGTGTTAATACAGTCCCATATCATAATTTTATATTTTGCTCTGTCAGGATTTGTTAACAACAGATCTTCTGAGACCTCTGCATTTTGCAAAATGTCTTTGACCTTCTCCCGCCATATAACCCTTGCCCGGTGAGTTGTTGTTTTCATATATGTGTACAATACATGTAGAATGGTATTCTTCTGGTGGCTCATTATACATTTACGATACAGACTACACAATCTCCACATGTACATGGTGTACAGAGAAGAGAGTCCCATTTCATATCATATCAGACAGATTGGGATTGCTTTAGGTACATGTAGTACATTTTTCCAGAATGCGCCTTCCAATCTAGACCAGGACGTCTCATTTTTCCACGACCTAGTCTCTGCACCATATATCACCATAGGGATGGCCTTTTGACAGTAATAAGTAAGTATTGGTTTCAATTAAAATAGGCCATATTTGTGATTAATTATGGTGGCCTGTGAAGTGGCGGTTCTGATTTTAGTTCTTAATTCATCGTGATGTGGGGCATCAGAAGCCAAAACATTTAAATGTAATCCTAAATATTTATAATGTGCAACATTTTCAAGGGGGTGTGACAGTAACGACCAAGCCTGATGAGATGTCCTGATCTTGTTATTGGGTACAATCTTCATGATCTTGGTTTTCACCACATTTATGATTAAGTTATTATCACCAATATACTTCCCTAGTTTGTCAAGCAACACTTGCAGACCCCTGGGTGTTTTAGCCAGTAACACCAGGTCATCAGCATAAAACAACCACGGGACTGCATTGGTTCCGAGACGTGGTGCGTCAGACATTACTTCCTTTAACTCATTCGCCACATCAGATATGAAGTAATTAAACAAGGTAGATGCCAAAAGGCAACCTTGTTTTAAAACTTTAAATGTATTAATGGATCTTGATACTCTTCCATCCATTGATAATCTTGGTTGAATTGAAGTATAAGAATGAAATTCGATTATCCAGTGCTGTAAGTGCACAGGGCAGGAGCTTTCTGACAATTTACTAAATAGTAACTGCCTTGATATAGAATCAAAGGCAGTCTCAAAGTCAATAAATGCCATAAAGACTGCTTGTTTTACCTGCAGCTCATGCAACACTTGAAGATTAACTACGGTGCCTAGGCCTGCTACAAATCCCGTTTGGAAAGGATCATTGATGCCTGCTTCCTTGGTCCATTTATTGAAGTCTTTGAATACCAATCGTGCAAATATCTTCCATGTGGCATCAAGTAATGCGACTGGTCTATAATTGCACGGGTACATTCTATCCCCCTTTTTGTATATAGGGACTATAATCGACTTTTGCCAGGAGTAAGGTATTTTCTTACTATGTATAACTTGTTCGAATATTGTCTGCAAAAGGGAGGCCCATGCTTCTGGGTTTTTTTTCAGCATGATATTAGACAAGCCATCAGGCCCCGGCGCCCTGGATGTACTAAGTTTTTTGATGTTTGTCACAATATCAAGCTCATCAAATGTCAGCTAACCATTCTTGTTAAAATTCATGCCCGGTAGAGGACTCGGCCAATGTACTTCAGCATATAATGATTCATAATATTGAATCCACACATCCTCTGGCACTACGTTGATCTGTATTATCGATTGTCTGCCACCATGGATTGTTTTTTATTAAGCCCCACACTAAGGCAGAGCTTTTGGAGGCTTTCGAATACCACTTGATTTGAGCATCTTTTATGATCATAGCCGCCTTGCGCTGTTTTATCCAATTTTTATATCTGTTTTTACATCTTGAAACCTCTTGTATTTTATCAGGAATATCCTGCTGCAGCAAAGCCTGTAGATCCTTTTTGAGTTTAGCATTCTGATATCGAACCTCTTCATCAGATGCATGCAAATGCAACTGGTTTACCCCTGGCTTTGATTGCACTTTGTTTTTGAATTTTTGAATAACTGTAAAATAGCAACATATTCTCCATCTAAATAACAAATGTTTGGTTTTAGGATATCTTTAGGATATGACATAGCCAAGAGTAAATCATTTAGAACAGAAGGAGTCCATCTAAATCGATTACCTTTCGAAGAGATTGCTAGTCCATTATCGTACCGTTGATGTCTATTTTTTGCAAGCATCTTAGGCCATGCCCAATTTAGGTGAAGAATGTTATGATCGCTCTGTGCCTGATCTATAACTTTACAAAAAGTAACTCTGGAGAACAGCCCAGTGTCAACCTACATATAGTCAATTGTGGAAGCCCAGCGACCTTGCCGCCAAGTTGCCTGTGGTGGAGTGTAGCCTGGCACCGAACCATTGATCAGATTAAATACTTTCTCTTTCATCAGGCTAATCCATTGTTGCACAGTGTCCTTCATCTTTCCACATTTCTCGTCCAAACAGTTCTTATTCAAATCGCCAGCTATGATGGTATGATTTGCGGCAGGAGTTTTGTCAATCACGTTTAGACAGATGTTTAAGTCTCAAGAAAAGCGACTGTCCTGGATACTAGGATGGTTCTAGTACAAATTCAAACATGCTTTCATCCTATCTCCTGCGATAATTTGCACTAGTTGCATAAAACTGTTTGGGGATAACCATGGTTCAATTTTCAGGCCGCTTGAAAGTTTAACTGCTATTATGAGCCCGGCTTTGATCTGCCCCTGGTTTGATTAATTTCCGGAACCAACAATACTTGGTGATTTTCCCAAGAAGGAGGTGAGTTAAGCCACACTTCTTGTAACATAATGATGTCATACTGAGCCAAGACGGACACCGAGGACGTTATTAAATGACCATGTCGTCGAGTGTTCCAAGAGGCTACATTTATTGTCTGATTAGTTTCAGTGATATTCAGCTAACATCTATTCATCCCATTTCCAACATCAGTACATGGTACCAATCTTAGTTGGTTATCATTACCTGTAGAAACCCCAAATTTCATTCCTACTGCAGCTTGTAACGTTCTTTGGTGCAGATTAGGGTAGCTGTGCATTACATTCAGTACTTCTTTTGTATTTAGAAGCAGAAAGCCTAGCTGATATATTTCAGCTTTCGCTTGCCAGATTGCATGCTTGACTAAGGCTGACAACATCCAAATCTTCACCACTGATCGATCATAATCATGGATGAATTCTATTTGTGCTATATCATCGGATTTGGTGCCCTGTAAATTCGGAATGTTGTTTAAGATATTCAGTACCGAAGATTGATTCAAATCATATAAGCCAAATTCCCCACCACGACACTGTAGAATTAGACTTACATGAGTTGAATCGTTGCATTTGTTATGTCGATTCTTCAGACATATCTTCATTTCATTTTTCTTAATCTGAGTTGAGGGATTGCCACTTATAAAAGAGCGCCCTGCACCATAGCTTGTATTATTCTGAAATATTTGTGACTCATATGTGTTAGGCTTGTTTATCCACGTTGTCTTATTAATAGGAACATGTTCATTGGTGGTGTTTAATTTGACACTTGGTTGAAGTTGTGACATAAAAAGGCCCATCGATTTTTGGATTTCCTCGCGCCTATTTTCCAGGGTCATGAATGAGTGATCTTCAAACTGTTTTGTTGGATCTTCCCCTGAGCCTCTGCTCGAGACCCCCTTCGAAGCGGGGCATGTTTCTTAACGAGGCGCCTGGTTTTTCTATTTTCACCACTTCATCAACCAAGTTGTCCAGAGGGTCATACCTCAGGTCTATTTCCACTGGTATTATGGGCTCTTTTGTGCCAGGTTTTTCATTGGCAAGGCAGCCTTGTTTCTAGATAATGCAGTGTATATACGCATGATGGCTGCACTCTTCTCTCGAGTTTGTTTGTCAGGAAAGACAATAGTTTGATATGATATGATATGATATGATATGGCATTTGTAACGCGCCTGTACACAAGTGTTTCAAGGCGCGACGAGGCATGGAGGGGGGAACAAGGGGAAGACAGACAACGATCCTACTAGGCCAGGTGTCATTTAGATCGTGCAAGTGCAGGGGTAAGGGCAAGGGAAAAAGTGCAAGGGGAAGGGGAGGGGGGGAAGTGCAGTATAAGGTAAGTAGTATAAAATAAATAAAATAGGGCCAGCTGGTGGCAAGTGCAAGGTAAGTGCAGACAAGTGCTGGGAGGGGGGGCTGTAGGGATACAGAGACAGTCCCGTATCTTTAACAAATTGTCTAGAGTTTTTACTCTTTTGCATTTTTGTTATTTTATGATTTTTAGACTTCTTTGTCATTGAGGGCTCAGCAGTAAGATTTCTTTTTTTTGGCACTGAAGATGTTATACATCGAATTACTTAATAAAGAGGGCAGATTCACTGGCACTTGATTTTCTGCAATTCCTACCAGACCCATCACATCATGCTCAATAATCTCATTTTCACCACCCTCTTGTATTACACACCCTTGACCTACATTCTTTTCAATCTCACACTGTTTTTTCTTTCCTTTCATATTAGTTTTATTAATTTCCTCCTTCTGCTGTGTCATTTTGTTGTCCGTAGAATTCACTTATCTTATCATGCTGCACACTTATATTAGACTTTGTCTAGGAATTCTTCACAGCTGTCTGCATTTCCTTACTTTCCAATAATTCTCTCAATAGAAAATTCTGGTCAGTTATCCGTGAATCTAAAGTTTCATACAGTTTAGCCAATGAGAATAACGCAGTGTTCATAGCTTGCAGCATTATTTCCGTAGGCAACATCATGTGTGGTTTTGGTGAACTCGGTGGTAGAGCGTTGTTATGCTTTTGTTGATGTGGGGAAGGCTGAGTAAAAGAAATAGACAGCACTGATGATCCCAGACAGGAATCAGGAAACATTACTGGTGATTGCGATAAATGTTCCACGTCCAAAAGTTCATTTAGTTGATTGTCTGTTTCACTGGCCGTGGGGAGTGGAGTAACATTTCCTGTTTGTTGCACCACTTCTCGCATTTCTACATCGTCAACCAGTGGGAGACTCGTGAGATCTACATTGTTAGCCAACTGGATTTGTACAGGTTCTCTATGTATTAGAACATCAATTGTTGTTTTTGATTTTATAGGCAAAGCAAAGACGCCCAGCAGGTCAGATTCAGTGAATGCTGCTAACAATGAATCTGATGGGGTACATACATCAACTGGTAGAGTCCCCGGTGTAATCTTAACCGCTGCCGCTACAGACGACTGCACCATATCACGCGGAGAACTCAATGTTTTATCGGTCTCACTCGTGGTTCCCTGTGCCATTGTAAGCAGGCACTCAGAGTAAAATTTCCGGATGTCGCTAGTGTGTGACATTGTCCTGCCACGGGTAGGAGCACGTAGAGGTACGCCTTGCATGACCCCTTTAGGTGTAGTATGGAAGTCATACGGGAGGTTAGCTAACGGTTCAACCGGAGGCATATTGGTGCATAGAGTATACAATTTAACCATCAGAATTATATTACCAGTGATAATATTACTTAGTAAACAATAGCGCTGGTAGAATGCACTAATTAGTATGGCTTACCCTCCAGAACTTCTTGCATGATCAGCACAATCAGCCCTTACGAAAAGCCCTTGTTCGAAAGGCGCGCGTGTGTGAATGCGCGTGCGCTGGGTTGAAGTAAGGATTGCTGCGAAAGGGAGGCGGAGTCCACACAGTCACTAAAATAAATCAAACAAAATAAACAGTGTTCAAGCAGTTGTTTGAAGCGCTTAAGCGCTAAGTCTTTGTAAAAAGAAGCAGTTGCACTCCCACACTTGAAATGTTACCATGATCGCAGTAGCAGAAGAAAATGATTTCCAAAATCAGATCGCGTCTCGCAGGGAGGCAGAGCTTCCTCAGCACAATCAGCCCTTACAAAAAGCCCTTGCTCGAAATGAGACTGGGGGTCTCACTAGGAGAGGGGATGACGCATACAGATGATAAATATTGCTAACAGCATACTTTTAGAATAAGGCATACATACGCAGATACCATTGTCTATAAAAAATACATATTAGATTTTTGGCATCATTAATGAAAAAGGTGTAATAAAGACGGTTAAATGAAAATGCATAATTCTTTCAGTACATATTCTCTAGGAGTTTCTTTACATTTCAAGAACCGAAGATGAACTTGTGCTCTAGTAACTTGAAGCGTCTCTTGTGCTAGATGGAATTAAAAATAAAGATCTCAGACCAAATAACCGACTCAAACAATATGGCAAAGTACGACTTTATTCTCAATTCAATAAAGCAGGGTCAACTGCCAGACAACAGACAGATGCTTGCACACTCACACACATACTGGATTACACAGAGGTCTTATACCGCTATATGCATCATCTATGACATCATCATACGTGGCAAACCATAAAACCTAATAGCGGGAGGGATTGGTTAGAAGAACATATCTACTTATAGAATATGTATGGGTTAGTACTTCATTGGCTGCCTCTTATCTGTAAGACACACCACACACTATCTCTAAATACATATAATACTGATAACAGTGAACAAAATGGCAGTGGAAAGGACTGTGCAACATTATATAGCAGGTTGCCCCATGGACTCACTGATTGGTTGACATTTTCACCCAGCCTTAAACTTTCAGCTCAGCTCAGCCAGCAACATGTAAGGACACCGAAATCCAGGTGAATCATGTCAGATTACTCCCCACTTTCCCAATTAGACCTTCCTCTCCCATCAGCCCAGACATAAGCCAAAGTTTCCCATCTGCAGTTGACCTTGTAGCCTGTTCTCTGTTCTAGGACATTCAGGGTAGTGAAAGCACATCACTGTCTTCATCTGAGGCTTAATGAATAGCCCTTGTTTTCGACTTCTGAGTCACATGTGAAGAGACCATGAATTTGTCAATTTCAGCTTCTTATTTACTTTTACTTGATTTAAGTGTCATTGCTCCTCTTGGCCTCTAGATACTTGCTCCCTTTACCTTGTATATATTTTATACAATTCTAATTGTCGCTACTTTGCTCTTGCAGATGTTTTCTTCTTCTTTTAATCAAAGAGAAATATGTCTCGTCAATGGCTTATCTGTCTGCCTCGCCTTTGTGTTTTGCAGCTATTCCTTAACAGTAGCATCCTTGATCCCAATCCAACATAAACTTCTGTTTGTTTTGCACATAAAGCTGTTCTTCCAGAGTCTCCTTACTCTGCAACCCTGATCTGTTTCTTTGGTAGCTTAATTGAATATTAGCACGAGCCAGCGTCCATATTCCAACTATGGCTGTCCTTGCCACATTATATATTCCACTATAGCAAGCTTCTATGTATCTTTTCTACCTTGCATTACTGTGTATTTACACTTAATGGTCATAAAGTTACTTTCTCTTCTTTTGCATTCATGATTACTTTATTTTTTTTATACATGTTTCTCTTCTCACTTCAGTTACATGGTCACTCTTAAGTATTTTCATATCGTTTCAGTACGGCTGTGTATATCTTCTTTATGACATCTCTCTACCCACGTCAGGTTTCACTCAGTGCTCCATGATGTCCAATGGTGCGTGCTGACATCCTTCCATACAGCATCCTTCCACATTTTTAGTGTGATGGTACATTCAATACGATTGCCTAAGTGCATATTGTCTCTCGTACACTCAATGTGCATAACATATGGAGTCTCACATGGAGTTCTGCCGCTGTTCCAGTATGATGGCGGTGAGGGGGTGGGAGTTAGAGAAATGCATCCAACTGCTCCTCTACATTCCCCCCTCTGATCAAGTTCTTGACCACATTCCTCTCTTCATTCTCCTGTATCATCGCTGCATACAGTTGTTTCTACGGGACCCATATCTTTGTCACCCCCTTAGGTGACCTGCATTCTCTATATGCTCATCCACACTCCAGGTCATGTGGCATCAATCTCCTGATGGTGGACAGATGAACAGAATATCCATTGTCCTCTGTATTTATTATGCTTATTAGGGTAGCAGAACTTAATTCCTAGTGGTGCAAGGGTACTTTTCCTTATATTCTCAAGGGTACTTTCCTCATTTTGCATCTGCTCACTGGTTCCAGCATATATAGCAAACACGATCATCCCAATAGCTTTCTTAAATGTCTTCTGGCATTGTCCCAAGATGTTCCTTATGAGACAAAATCCTACCAATACCAAGACTAGTACTGCTCCAAGTAATTTGAAGGTATTTGACAACCAAGTGGGATCCATGAATACAGAGACAAATACCAGCGGTAGACCTCAGTCTTGGCTACTTTTTCCACCATTTCTGTGTGCATGGTTGACAACATTCTTATTGCTTCTGTCAAAGTCCCATTGTCATCATGGGCATGTATAATGTACAGCAAGAAGACCCAATCTTATGATATGATATGATATGGCATTTATAACACGCCTATACACAAGTGTTTCAAGGACATTCATTCAATTTCAATCTTGGCGCCCACTCCTCCGTCCATTGCTATGATTAAGTCCAGGACATACCTGTTCTGGAGGGCCATGAGCCTGATTGCCCTCAACTCTTCTCTGATCGCATTAAATCCTTTTTATTGTCATATTGATTGTTTGCAGCAGCTCCCATCTGGTGATTTGCAGCCACTTGTCGTTCACTGCAGTTTGGAGTCCTGGCAGAAGTATAGCTGTAAATATCATTGCTGTTCTGCTGAACAAACTTAACTCATCTGGAACGTCATAAGAGGCATCTATTGATTTTGCTGAAAAGCAATTATCTCTCCTCTGCTTCGATGAAACACTATTTTGTTCCTCAGGTGTGTGTCCATTTTTGGGAAGTCTGTAATCTGCAGGTTGCTTTGTGGTACTACTAAGGCTGGTATGCTATCAGCACCAATTAACAAACTCCTCCCCATTCTGGTGGCAACTTTACATATTCTCTCAATCCAGAGGCCCAATAATGGTCCATCAGGACTGCTGATCCTTCCTTCATGCCCGGTACATTGAAAACGTAGCCACACTTGTGGTTTTCTCCAATTTTCACTGTGCCATTTTTCTGAAACATAAAGACACATTCTTCAGGGGTAGTATCTGCAGGGGTCCTCCCTCATCATTGACCCATGTCAACAATCTCAGGCCATTGAGTTTTGCATTCCTTCTCTGCATTTGTTACAAATACGTCCGGTTAATGTTGTTGCTTTGAACACAATCAATCCTTCAGCCCATCCTTCAGGAGTAAGCACTGTTCCTTTAATGTGTAGTTGACTTCTTTCCATGCATTCCGGTATTTCCTTCCCATTCTTTTCCTTCCATTGTGACATCTTGTTTTCTTCAATCTTGATTCCTGATCCATTTATTCCAGGCTGTTTGTATTTTATTATGTGATGCATTGGTTCTGGTTTATCTCTTGACTTTATGTCTTGTAAATAATAGTCTTCTCCTTGAGATGTCACTTTATTGATCCACACTATGGATGCTGTTCTGCCTTGCAACTGTATTATTGCCTTGCAATAATAACAATAATAATAATAATAATAATAATAATAATAATAATAATAATAATTAATATTATTATTATTATTATTATTATTATTATTATTATTATTATTATCTGTCCTCTGGTTATGCAAATGTAAGGTGTGCCAGACAATGGGCCTCATTACACGGTAGGCGGTAAGGGTTTACCGGTACCGGTAAGGGCACCAGTACCGGTAAACCCTTACTGCATTACTACGAGGTCCCTTTGCGGGACCCGACCTTAACGGCTGGTGTAGACCAGCCATCAGAGTTGGGACCCGCAAAGGGACCTTGGTGCTAATTACGGTACCGCAATTTGCGGTACTGTAATTAGCTCCTTCCCCATTCCCATTGAGCCCTATGGGGCAAAAATGGGAATGGGGAAGGGCCATGGAGAAAGGGGGAATTACCGCCCCACCAACCTTGGAATGGGGTGGTAATTCCCCCTTTCTCCATGGTGGTACCGGTATGGTACCGGCGGCAACCATTGTGCTTATAGCACCATGGTTTACCGCATTACGTGCAATGA
Source organism: Ambystoma mexicanum (assembly GCF_040938575.1). Taxonomy (NCBI): domain Eukaryota; kingdom Metazoa; phylum Chordata; class Amphibia; order Caudata; family Ambystomatidae; genus Ambystoma; species Ambystoma mexicanum. The sequence goes on from NC_090938.1 coordinate 69,441,175, forward strand.
GGCCCAATGTGCCTTTTTCACTAATACTTCTGTTGCTATGAATATTTTAGAGGTTCCCAAAGCGTAAGGTGTAAGGGAATAAAGGAACACAGATATCAGCTTTCATCTGACTTCTCCTTCCCACCTTTTTCATCTGATGATACCATAGCCTTCCCACCTTTTTCATGTGATGATACCATAGGTTATTCTTTAAATGAACTGAATTATCAAGATATGCATTTATATCTTCATGATCTTCCCCAACATCCCTTTTAAATCAAAATAAATGCCTAGTAAGATTATAATAAATGTTGTTTGTGATTTCATTCGGGGCAACAGTACATGTTTCATTGTCACCTACCATATCTGTATTGTTCTTATAACTTGTCTAAATGTCATAATAATCAGAGGGAAAACACAAATCATAATGCAGAATGACACCACAATTATTATTCCATGGAAACTCATCAATTTTCTTGGTGGAACCTCCTAATTTTTGTTCAGACTTTTAATATGTAACTCTGTAAGTCTCTATGAATCACACCCTTATATCAAGAACTGCCAGATGACTGCAAACATTATTCTAAAAATAATATGATTGTTCTTAGGATTTCTAAGAAATGTTATGACGTTGACCTATCTTATTAGTGCTGGATAAGAATGTTACATGTAGGAAACAATAGCATAAAATAATGTATGTAATGTTATTGTAATAGATAACTGTCACCAGCTGATTTATGGAAAATAAAACACTTAGGTCCTCATCACGAGTTGGGTGTAATGCCGGCGCTGTTACCGCTAATGCTTACCGCTAATGCTATTAGCCCTACTGCCAAACCCCCAGCGCTGGATCACGGGTTTGGCGGAACGGTTATTGTCCATTGGGCCCATTCGGGAATTCCTCATTCCCCATTGGGGCCAATGGGGAAAATTCGCGATCTTACAGCCGAAAATCGTCAAATTTGCTGCAGATTTCGCCCAACTCGGAGCTGGGGGGAAATCCGGAAATACCATGATCTGGCGGACCCTTAAATGTGGCAGTAATAGCGCTACCGCCACATTTAAGGGTTACTGCCAGACTCATGATGAGGCTATTAGACCGTAGCATGGCTTGGGCGTACTTTATTTTTGTTATAGCTTCTCAATTATATAATCATAAGTGTTCAGTCTGATAGGGTGGTTGTTGTTTCACAATGTTCTCCCCCTCCCCTTGTACCAGTTCTTTTGCACTGAGCAAACTGTCCCTGCCATTGATTCTGGACAGTGCCGAACACTGCTGTGGCTCCCCCAGTGGCAAGGTTTCATAAACAATCACTAGCTATTCAAACACACAACAAACTCCTGACATTGGGCCTCATTCCGAGGTTGGTCGTAGTCATGGTGCTATTTGCACCATGACTGTCACCAATAACGGGTCCGGCACTGGTCTAGTTCAATGGGGACTTACCGGTGTAGTCCGACCTTTGCGGAACCGGTAAGTACCCATTGAAAATGCCATTCCCCATTCCCATTTCAGCCCCCATATGGCTCAATGGGAATGGGGAGGGCGCAAATAAAGGGCTGGCGCATGTCAAGTGTGTTATTTGCACCCTGGTCCCTTAACGGGTCCCGTCAACAACGCCAGGTCAGACCAGGCGTTAAAGCAGGGACCCGCTAAGGGACCTTGTAGTAGGGCGGTAAGGGATTACCGGTACCGGTCTCCTTACCGGTGCCCGGTATCCCTTACCGCCCAACTTGGAATGAGGCCCATTGTCTCTCTCATCAGCGGTGTTCTGCGGTAAATGTCCCTCTTTTCCTGTATCGAGAAGGATCAACCATGACTGTTCCTCTGCTCACTGGATGGAGTTAACTTTTCCCCGTTGTTGATGCTCAGCACTCGCACCCTGTCTGAGCCCTACTGGTCGCTGTGCCCTACTCCTGCTCCTTCTCTTTGGCTCCCGTCCATCTAAGGCTGGGAGAGTTTTCCCAACATACTACGTACTGGCTCTGACCCCCGATTCAGGAGCTGGGTGCTCATCACCATCGCTGTCGCCTAATATACCCAAGCAAACACCTCCTTTGCGGCACTCATCTCTGGCTCCCTCAGCTGGCATGCCTCATTTCCCCACTTCAGGGGTTCGCTGGCAATCTCGTCTTCCTTCCTCAGCCCCACGAGATAAAAACACACACATCCATTAGTCATGCACCTCCTTCTCACCTCTCCGGCGAGCTGCTGCCATTTTATCCTTCCTGGCAACACAAGTACACCTCCCCTTCATCCCGCACCTGCTGTTTGCCTAATGCTGTGCTCCCTGACTCCCTTGATGGTGCAGCCTCAGTCTCCCTCCAGTGTAACTCGTTATTACCCATTACCACCATGGTCTCACAGTAACATAAAGATGAAGTGTGCTATTCTTCTTTCAGCTCTGGTACTTCAAAACATTGGGACTCATCACAAGTTGGGCAGAGCCGTAAAATGGGGCAGTGACACTATTACCACTGCATTTGCCCATGCCACCCAACCTCGAGTTGGGTGGAAAATGGGAGTTTTAAATCAAGCTTTTTGCTGGAGGTAAAAATTACTATTTTAATGTGGCGCTAATTGTGCTGTTGCTAATAGCACTAAGAAACACCCATTGGTTCCAATGGACCCATTGAGAATGGGGATTTACATACCCACTGCAACACAGGATCGAGTTGCGTTAACGCTAATAGCATTGGCCAGTATCCTGGCGCTTAGTGCTGGGATATCGCCCAACACCTGATGAGGCCCATTGTCTCTTGAATCAATCTAAAAAAGTAGTTAAAATTACTATTGGCCTTTAGTATACAGTGCTGCTGTGTTCTTCACTTTCCTTGTCTTTGCTCTTGACCATAGAACGTGTCGCTTAGACAGAACTTATTTTCTTGCTTCACTGTGGGTAGTTGCAGGAGGGGTCAGGGTTTCACCTTTATATGGCTTGATGGCATGCAAATGAACCAGGCTCTTTCTCCTTTTAACTTGGCTGCCATGGGTCTGACTTCTTCCGCCTCGTATAGTAAAAACTTTCATACCAGCACCTATTCTCCTGGGTATAAAATGTAATTATCATCATCATCAACAGCTTTATTTTGACAAGAAAGTCATAAAAGCAGTACACAATAAAAAAGTAAATACATCAACATCATAATTACTGGGCAGATAAGTAACTTACAATCAAGAAAAAAAGCATTGTTCACTTGATAAAAACAGCTTAAAACAGGTTGGTTGCTGTTCAACAGAACATAGAGCTAATACCTTGGCCTTTCTCATATAATATTGTTTCTTTTAACAAATGCTCTGCTTCAATGGGTTGATCGTCTTTGTCACTTCTCTTTGACCCCTCCCTTTGCTTCTTCACCTATTGAGACATGAAAGAATCACTTGCAGTCATTGTTGTTAGTTAATCATGCATCTCATCACCTAATGTCTTTGCTGCACTATGGGCATCAGTTTCTAACATAGTTGGGATTGCAAGGGGGGTTTTTATGCAGCATCCAGTCACCAATTCCTGAAGAGTTAGATGGTGATCTGAGCCAGGGTGGTTCCTTAGAGCATATAAGGCTAGGGGTAGCCAATGTAGCCATCCCTTCTTCAGAGATAGCTTTATTTTTGCAATCCTTTCCTTCAATAATCCATTTAATTTCTCACAGACGCTATATGCCTGTGGGTGATATGCAGAACAAAAAGTATTCTTAATGCCTATTAGAAAAACTATTTGTTCAAACAACTCATTTACAAAATGCAGTCCATCGTCAGACCGCTAAACCTCAGACACAGCACATATTGGAAACACTTCACACACAAGGAACTTGGCAGTGCAAGTAGCATCAGTGTATGTGCATGGACCTGCCTCGATCTAGACAAAGGACTTGCCATGACAAACATATATCTGTAACCATTGCATGTCTGCAGCATATATACATAGTCTATATGTAGGTGCTGAAATGGGCCATTGAGTCTAGGAATTGCTACTCTCACCTATGCCCTGCAGTACATTTCTGGCACACAATGCAATTTACAATGAACTGTGCCACAAACTCTAACATATTTGGTGAAAACCACTCTTCAGCTATTGGGGCAACTAGACTCTCTCGAGTCACATGCATGGGGTGGTTGAGCTGCTCCAGCACTACCCTCAATAATCCTAGAGGTTTAACTGGCATTCCAGTGCTATCCTGTCTCCAAATTGCCTCAGTGGGGGATAAAGAACACCCCTGTTTCTTCCATAATTCCTTCTCTTCTTGTGGTGCTCACCCTTGTATCACAATTAGCTGAACAATAGACAGCATGTTAAAGCCCTCCTTTACCAACATGCATCATTCTGTCATCTATTTAACACTTTCTATTCCAAAATTAGAAATGGTTGGAAAATAGACTGCCTTCTTGACTTCTAAATCTGTGGATTCATTTCTGTGAGAAATTAGATTGGTCCTTTAAGAATGCAAGGCACATGTTACGACTGCTAGAGTCAATGGGAGTGCTTGTACTTCAAAAGGTTTATCCAATAGGGCCACATGTTGCACTGGAGTGCTGTCTGCGTGGAAGAAGCCTTCCTTTTACAGCATGACATACCTGCATGCACGATTGATGTCACATAAGCGGAGTCAGAGTACACCATCACTTCCTCATCTTCGAATCTCTGAAGTGCAGCAATATTCACCACTAATTCTGCAGCCTGTGCTGAGAAATACAAAGGCAATCTTTTGCTTGTCTCTATTAAAATTCACCCTCTCGTTTCAGCTTTTCTACCGCTGATCCAGTATGCCTTTTGTTGGTAGTTTGGTCAATTGTTGAAGAACAATCAATAAAAACAATCCCTGCACCCCGGGAGGGCATTTTCTCAAGCTTGGGGAATTTCATTATAGTTTTCAGTATACGTTGTGCAATGATGTACATAATCATCCTCTCCTACTAGCTCAGCTATGAACGTTGCTGGGTTCACTGTTTTATATCTGACAATTCTAATCGCAGGATTCAATAGTATTACCTCATATCCTGATGTTCTTTGTGTGGTCAATGTACTTTAGGGTTTCTCTAAAATCACAAATAATACATGCTCAAATAATAATGTCACTCACCCCATTGTTATACTGAAAGCTTTTTCAATCGTGAATGCAACAGCAGCTAAACACTGCACATAGGAGTAACACCCTTTCATAACTAGATCGAAAATCCCACTATAATAGGCTAATGGTTTGTGTCCATGTCCTAATGGCGTTTTCTGTGTACAGACTGCTGGCATGACTTCTCCATTTGCATGGGGAAATAAACAGAATCTTCATGATAATCTGGAATTTGCAACACAGGGGCTGTACTGATCAACTTTTTTATTTCTTCAAATCCTTCAGTCATTTCATCTGTCCATATTATTTTACTCTTGCTCACCTATGCTTTTTTAAGCCCTTTTAAAAGTGGTTGAATATAGGTACTGCAATCAAAAACCTAGGCTTTGCAACTATTACATAGGCCTAAAAATGGTTGCATGTCCCTCACTGTTTTAGGTTCTGAGGTCTACATAATTGCTTCTGCTCTTTCAGGCATCACTTTCCTCTCCTCATGAGAAGGCAACTGCCCTATATACAAGATCGCTTCCTGACAGTATTGATGCTTCTCTTTGTCTAATGTATATCCTTTCTCTGAGAGGATAGTCATAAGCTTAATGGAATCTTCTCTACACCTTTCTTCCGTCTCACTACAGAGCAAAATACTATCCACATATTGAAGTATTGCACTTTCAAGCTGAACATGACCTAAGTTGATTTGGAGGACTCTATTAAAGATTGAAGGGGACTCACAGTACCACTCGGGTAATCGAGTATGTTTCAGGAGGATCGTTCTATACAAAAAGGAAGGAAAATCCTTTGAGTCTTTAAATCTGAGACTGTAAAATATTTGGATGGAATGTTAAACAATATTGTCGTGGGATTTGGAACTAAAGGAAACTCAGCTTTGGCTATATTGTTTAGAGGTGAAGGTCCTGAATACATCTCCACAAAATCCCCAGTCAATTTTCTCACTGGGTACATAGCCGTGTTACATGGAGACTCAGATGGGACCAATATTCCTTGCTTCATCAAAGCGGAAATGGTCTCGAATATACCTTCATCCAGGATATTGCTTTTCATGTGGCAAAAGTGCTCTTATTTTAAGCTTAATTTTAACTGCTCCTGCTCCTTTTTATAGACCCACATCATATAGACTTGTGGTCCATAAAATCTTTGGCACTTTATCTAGGTCTTCCTGGAAAAATAATCATTTCTTTTTAACCAACGCCATTCTCTGCAGTATTTATCTGTTCTCTACTTTGATCAAATAAGTAAGACTTGTGAAAAATACTAAGGCCCTGATTCATAGAATTCAGCGCAGAAAAGGCGCCTGCCAAACGACGAGAAAGAGCGCAGAAAAACAATTGCGTGGCACGCGTATTCATGGATTTGCCGAGCCATCATCAGCTGTGGCAGGGAAACACAAGCTGTGGCAGTAACGCCCCCAATACGCCCCAACAAGCAAGAAAAAGCAAGTGAAATGCCAAATGTGGCGCAAGCCCCCGCGCCATCCCTGAATCAGCATACAGCCCCCTCAGCAAAATCGTGTGGTTACCCCCGCTCGTACCCCAGATGCACCACAGCCCAATCGTGTGGAAAATTCCACGCATACCCCGGATGCACTCTAGCCAAATTGCATGGAAATTCCCACACGTACCGCATACACACCCCAGATCAATCGCGTGGAATCTCCCACGTGTACCCTGAACGCACCCCATCATATCGCATGGAAACTCCCGCGGGTACCCCAGATGCACACCAGCCCCGTCGCATGGAAACCCATCGTGTACTCCGGATGCACCCCAGCTAAATCTCATGGAAACTCCTGTGCGTACCCCGGACACAACCCAGCCAAATCACGTGGAAACTCATTGCATACCCTGTGATAAACGCACAAGTCCACTGGAAGCAGACCCTACCACATGGAACCCCCAGCACCCATCACCCATGATGGCAACCTGAAGCAGCCCCTGCCACATGGGACACCCCCACCCCCATCACCCATCACCCATGATGGCAACCTGCAGACAGCCCTCGCACATGGGACACCCCCACCCCCATCACCCATGATGGCAAACTACAGGCAGCCCCCGCCACATGAGACACCCCCGCCCCATCACACATGACAGCAACCTGCAGGCAGCTCCTGCCACATGGGACACCCCCACTCCGCCCCATCACCCATGATGGCAACCTGCAGGCAGCCCCCACCACATGGGGCACCCCCATCACCCATGACAGCATGACAGCAACCTGCAGGCAGCCCCCTCCTGACTGGACACCATCTGCATGCTGGATGCTGACATAGTGACACGTGTTCACTCATAGATGGCCTGCCCAGGAACTTGCTTGCTGTGAAGTGACACCACCCTTAACCTCCTGTTCATAAAATATCCTGCAAACACCAAAGAAAGCATACACATGCCCCACAATCTTCAGTGTCCCAGCTGATCATACGCACATGCTGACTGCCACTATATCCCAACATACACATCACAAAAGTGCATGTAAAAGTGAGGACCTGCATGCCTTGTGACAAAGTAATGTCAACAATCCACATGTACAAATAATCACACAGTGACAGAATGCAAAGCACCCTCGATTTGTGTCACATGAAAAGATTTTGTCCTGGCGTGTCATGGCATGAGCACACATCAACTGAACAGATAACCACATAAACACATGAGTGACCTTCCCATGTGTGAAGGACATGCCATACAATCAAATGACATGTCATGCAAAATGCACATGTACACAAGTGTCCAAATGGCCTAAGAGTCCCAGGGCGGGGGAAGAGAGTGAAGACAGACACAAGAAACTTGTTAGGGCAGCTGACATTGAGATGGTTCCAGTGCATGGGAAGTGGTGATTGAAGAAATGTGGCTGCGGAGGTGCCAGTTCAGCACATGTGAAGGACATCATAACGAATACACCCAAAATACAACTAAGAAAATCCAGCCAGCCAGTGTCAATTTCAAGCCTAAGTGCAGACAGGAGGTGCAAACTGTGGCTAGGTGTCTGTTGGCATACATAAAAACAGTCTAAAGATTCTGCATGCCTGGGAGCCAGTGCTGGCGTGCAAGTGGCGTGCAAGGGGACCTTTTGCCAAGTTCAGAGGGTAACCAGCTGCCCATAGCAGATTCACACAGGATTTCATCAGGGCAGAAGAGTACCAAAAGCACAAGCAAAGAGGAATGACTTAAGTCATAATTGAGTACAAAGCAATCATACCATGTCCTATCCACAAATACTGCAGCATTGTTCTGTTGATGTGTAAAACCATACTAATTGTAAAAGGGCTTGAGATGTGTAAAACCATACTAATTGTAAAAGGGCTTGAAATGTGTTTTACACTGCATCAAGCAAATCCTGGCTCAAAATTGAAAACATTTTACACTCCCACCACTCACCCCACCCAACACCCCCCCCCAAACACAGTGAGGAACAATAGACATCGATGCTGCACATGTGAAATCACATGCCACTACACTGTACACACTCCAACTCCACCTTGACACCCATCCAGTGGTCAGGCACACTAGAACATGCCCCATGAGAAATGGAAGTCAAACATGACACATGCATGCAAGTGTGCACACACATGACAACAATGGTCCTTAGCATGACACAGAACAGAGGAAGGAAGCGTCAAACTTGCAAACGAATTTAAGATCAAACATCGCTGGGAGTAAAATAAATGACATATACTTAAAAGTAGTATTAACGTCATACATATTTTTTAAATAAAAAAGGTGCATGAACAAACAAATAAAATGTAAGAATGTCCAAATGAAAATCCAGTGTACGTAAACAAAAGATGTAAAAGTCACAAATAAAGTCCATGTCCATAAATGATTTTCAGAAAGCAAATCCAAATGAAAAATAACCATTCCAGCATGGTGAACACAAAAGTTGCCAATAAAATGAGAACTATGTACAAATGAAAGAGGTGCAATGTCCTAAATGGATACCAAACCATGAAATAAAACTCCACAAAATGACACACAAAGAAAACTATGTACAAAAAGTGGAGCACAGTCCAAACACTCCAAAAAATAATAAAATAAAAATTAAACTTATACCTAAAGAACTGTATACAATGGCAGGTGGCTAGTCCTTCTCCTCACCATGCTCCCTCAATGTCTCGCCCAGGGCATCATCAAACATTGCGTCCAATTCCCCTAAGCGGGGATCCGCTCTCACCTCGAGGGCTTGCAGGGACTCTAATATGCTCCTCTCCCACTCCCTGCAAGTCTCATCGAGGACCACAGCCCGCCTCGCTTCCCTACGCAGTGAAATCTCCACCCTGGCCATGGTAAGTCTTACTTCCCGTGCCCGCTGCTGCTCTGCCCCGATCTGCTGTCCCAAATGCTCCAACACGGAAGAAATCCTTTGGGTATGGTCCACGTATGCCTCCTGCCTGATAGCCAATACCTGCCTCCCTGAGATGTTATGCCTGAGTACTGTAGCCTCCTACTCCGAGCCTGCTGCTGCCCAATAGCCCGGTGCCTGCTCCTTAAGGACAGCCTCCGGGATGATGACAACCCCTGGGGCCGTCGGGCATGTGCATTGATCCTTGGTGCATGCTCTCCCTCCATTGCCACAGCTCCTGTCGCCAGCTGGATCTGCGTGGTGACCACCTTGGATGATCCAACTTCGACTCCCAAATCTGGCAGGGATGTGATCTCCACCAGACTGACCACCAGGGTTGGGAGAGGTGCACAGGGGGCCCTGGTGCTATCTGGGCCGGAAGGTGGCCGGGAAGACAACTGGCAAACAGAGGAGGAAGACGAGGAGCGGGTTGCATGAGTGGCCAGCCCATGCACCTATTCGGAGACCAGGAACTGAGCTAGCCAGTTCAGGAGATGCCAGACCTCATTGTGATGATGTGCAAGCCCCTGAATGGAAGCCTGTACATCATCACATCATGAAGGTTCCACCCTGTCCCGAATGGCGACAGTCGCAGGTATTGGTGTTTCCATTTACGTGGAGTAATTCACCACATGTGCATGGGTCCAGCCTGGGGCATGCCCGCAGGAGCATACTGGTGCAGTAGCAGTCCGAGGGGCAGGATTAGGGACAGACACCTCCACAGCAACCTGCATTGCCGCCTGCCCCTGAGTATGGACTGCACCAGTACACCCACCTCAACACCCCCACCGGGCCTATGGACTGGGCTGATGCAGCCTCCTCCCCGCCAACCTAGATACCTCCGGACTGTCTTACTCATTGGATTGCCCCTGTGCGAGCTCACCTGTCCCTCCCACTGATGAGCAGTCCACAACCACCTTCACCCTCTTGGACCACCCCTCAGCTGCTGCAGCCATTGTCTGAGACGCGGCACCAGTCTCCTCACTCCCTGAAGATGTAATTACTTGGGAGCATGACTGGGCCTTGTGTATGTGCCTGCTGGAGGCATCTCTACTGCCTTGCTCCACAGCACCTTCTCCACACTCTTCTTCCAACGTCACTGTGGATAGGGAGACATAGAACACAAACATCAGGGTACTGAACATATGTCTGTTTGGCACAACACAAAAATTAACATGACTTGCCCTGGCAAAGGTCACCACAATCATCATCACCCTCTACAACACACAGATATGTGCAATTAACACAGTTGCACAATCACAATGTTGTGTGTCCTTCACAACAGACACTCACATCCTTGGACAAGGCACTGTCAGCTCCTCGAAATTGTGCATGCCCCTCACATGCATCATGGGACATACACATCACATTCAAACACATCACCTGACAGTCATGAAGCAGGCTACGGATCTATCACTTCAGAGTCCACTCAATGTCAATTTGGCAATAGGAGTCAAGCACACATTCAAGTTCTCCAGTAACATCCATCCAGGAGTGTTGGTGAGTCACACACTCACTTCTCAGACACATGCACATGTACACCATGCATGTCTATGATGTTGCTGACATGTGTCACATGTCACACACAGCCACGTCTACACATGCTGCAGCACATCACACATTGCAACAGAAACACTTTTGATGGCACACATGCTTGAATGGGCACACATGCAGCACTGCCTGGGACACCCAGGTACAGCCACCTGCAAGGGCACCTACTGTCACACCATCAGTGTGTGATGGCATAGCCCAGGCCACCGGTGCTCAAGCCCCTACTGACCCAAGTGGTCCCAGCCACACAGGGTCTGCACGTCTTTGCAAGAAGGCAAAGTGTGCAGTAGCAGAACAGGCCATAGCCCAAGCCACGCACAGGAAACCCACACATTGAGGATAATTGCCTTCAATGATGAAGAACTCTTGATCCTCGTGGACTACATGTGGGATCACCGACGTGACATACTCATGCAGGCTGGGAGCACCCATACACCTACTCAGAGTATGGCCCGCTGGCAGTGTGTCACGGATATGATCAACGCCTTGGGTAATGAGAGGCGCACCTCTGCTGAGGCAATGAAGCATTGGAATGACATCCGGTGCCGGGCCAAAAAGAAGCTGGCTGCCGCCTTCGCCTGTACTCTGGTGACTTGAGGTGGGTCACCACGATAGGAGGATGAACTCACTCCACAGGAAGAGCTCATTAGTGATATGATGGATGTGGAGCAGATCCAAGGCATAGGAGACCTGCCCAATTCTGAGGAAATGTTTGGTGAGTGGTTAAGTGTGTGCATCCAGAAAATGTGTATGTTGATTGAATGAATTGCTACAATTTTATGGTAGTTGTGCCTGCATTTACATGACTGCCATGGGTGAACCATGTCATAGTGGACTGACACGGGCTAGTTGTCCAACAGACAAAATGATGTGCTACACACCGTGACAATACTCATGACCACACCTGCTCCCTCCTTTCCTGTCACTCTCTGGCCAGACTGTCTTGACCCTCTCCCTGCTCCAACCTGTGATGGCGGATAGCCTGTGATAATCTTCCACTCCACACTCACCTTCTCTCCTCACATCTCTGATGTCTTTGAAGTTCACCCTACCAGCTTCACCTCCTAAGAGGTATTCTTCCTTTCCTCTCCTTCCCCCAGCAGCTCACTGTCTCCAGAGGACTGGTCAGTCATATGCTGGGCTACTGCAATGGCCTCTACCAGGGTTTCTATGCTCCTACTCTCTTCCCGCTGCAACTCATCAAGAACTGGACTGTGGGAACTGTCCTGTTGTCCTGGGGCCAAGTATTGTATCCCCAGGACGCCGAAAAATTGCTGTTTTTTGTGGCGACATTATTGCATGGAACATGTGGGGGACACCCCCGCAACTTTTTTTTTTCTTTTTTTTTTTGCCCTGTCCCCATATATATGGTCACCCAAATAATATCGCCACGACATTTTCCCGGGAATATTATTTACGGCGACCATATATATGGCGATATTATTACCTGATACCACACAGCGTACGTGCAGGAGTTTGTGCCATGAGGGACATGGCAGGTTAATGTTTTGCATGAAAACATTGTGATACTTATGAGTGTGGGCTATGCTATTTACATGGGTCTTCATGTATTTTTCTGTACATGTGCAGGTGATGAGGCACTGGATGCAGAGGAGGAGGTGGAGGTGGAGGAGGAGCAGGATACTGAGCCGCTAACAGCCACCAGTGAAGGATGTGGTGTGGTAGCTTATGAAGATCCACATATGACGACCCCTCATAGGGTCAGTCAGTGTTGGTCTGTCCGTCTGGGGTGGTTACGGCTGCAGGGTCACGCTCCACAGTATTGGGTCCTGGTCCTGGGACAGCTGACCAAGGGAGGGATGCAGTCCTGCAGCCACAGACAGCGCCATTACGTCAAGGGCCAGGTTCCCTTGGGCCAGGCAGGCGAGGGGTTTGCCATTGCGGTGGCCGTATAACAGCTGCCGATACTGTGTGGGAGCAGTCCATGTATGGTGTTGCACGGCAACAGGGTGCTTCATATGAGATGTTGGCTCAGAGCATGGATATGGTGGCCAGTTCCATGATCCCCCCAGAAAGACAGGTGGAGCACCAGCTACAGACATTGCGGTCCACATGCCGCTCATAATGGCTGCACATGGAGGCCAGCAACAGGAGCCGCCGGGCGGAAGTCAGGGCTCTGCAGACATCCCTGGTTGCAGAGGGTCGGGCCCACAGGGAGGCCCTGAGGGAAGAGTATTGGTTACTCAGAACTACACTGGCTGCACTTGAGGCAGCCCGCAGTAGGCGGTCTGAAGAGCAGATGCAACAGCTGACTCATACCATCTCAGAGGAACTCCAAGCATCCTGTGAGGTGTTGCATGGGGACCTCCGAGACATCATGTTGCAGATGCGATCATCTCAGTCCAGCATGGCCGCTGCCCTGGAGGAGCAGGCCAGGGCTATGGATGGTTAACCTCCCTTACCACTACCACCTTCTAATGCTACACCAGAGGGTGGTGACAGCAGCGACAGCACTCCCGATCCATGCTAGCCTTGCAGGCCATTAACCCACAGAGTTTTTTTTTTCTTCTCAACATCCACACATGTGGGTGTTGACGTGGCCTCCGCCCCCCCTCCCGCACATCCTGGTCCACCATGGGCATGTCTGATTTTTTTTTCCCCTTGTTTTTTGTCTATTGTGAATGTATGTGACAGGTGGGGGGTCATTACGAGGTTGGAGGTAATGGAAAAACGATGCCGGTAAAGGATTACCGGCATCACATACCGCTCCAGGCTATTCCGACCTAAGACCCCACTATTAGAGGCACCATTAATAACGGTGCCTCTAATAGCGGCATGGGCGCAGGCATGCAGGCCATCATACCGGCAATACCGGCATGCCACTAATGGGAGGAAATCACAAGTCAGGCAGACAAGCAAATACTGGCATCATGAAGGCGCTAACAGGGGATACTGGCATGCCGGTAATACCGGCATCGTGAACCAACCATAAAATGCAATGGGCCTCATTACGAGGTAGGAGGTAGCCATGGTGCTTTTAGCACCATGGCTACCCCCTTTTCGCATTCCGGTCCCGGATTCCTGAAATAGGGATTTACTGGGTCATTCCAAACTTGAAGGACCCAGTAAGTCCCCATTCCAGGAACCATTCCCCATTCCCATTCGAGCCCCCATAGGGCTCAATGGGAATGGGGATGGAGCTAATAATTGTGGTACCGTTATTAGCTCTGAAGTCCCTTAACGGGTCCCTTCCATAACGCCTGGTAAAACCAGGCTTTAAGGAAGGGACCCACTAAGGGACCTCGGAATAGGGTGGTAAGGGATTACTGGCACCGGTGTCCTTACTGGTGCCGGTAATCCCTTACCACCTACCTCATAATGAGGCCCGATGTGCTGTGTTCCATACTGCCACAGGTGCACACAATCAGCACAGGTGGAGGCAATGGAGTCAGGGCCAGCACAAAAGGAGCACACCCACACACCACACCCCTTCCCACACCAAGATGATTCCAATAGTAGTAGCAATACTGGGGTTGGAGGACATGTTTGCATTGCTACACCAGCAACAACAACAACAGCAACAGCAGGCACCACAGAGGAGACGCAGGAGGAGAATGAGTGTGAGACAGGCCCAGCATGGCCCACCAGTGCAGCCAGCAGTATCACGCAGGCAGCCCCCAATCCCTAGCATCAGAGCAAGTCCATTCAACCTAACCCCTGAGCAGATCCGGGACACCATCACCACCATCGTGGGCATGATGCACGACGACATTGTCAGCCTCATCGAAGTACGCACCGCCATCCCCCCTCTACTGAAGGTAGTGTCGGTGCTCCACTTCCTTGACACAGGCACCTACCAGCACACAGTGGGGCACATGCATGGCATATCACAACCCTTATTTTCTTGCATTCTGAACCAAGTGCTGGATGCCCTCCTCAAGCACACAAAGGACTACATATCCTTACCACGGACTCCCCAGGAGATTTTTGATACAAAAGTTGGCTTCCATGCACTGGCAGGCATGCCCAATTGTATAGATGCCCTCGACTGCACCCACGTGGAGTTGGTGGTCCCGCATGCCATGGAGGGGGTGTACCGCAAGCAATACCACTCCATCAATGTGCAGATGGTATGTGACGCCAGCAAGATTATCACACATTGTTGTGCCCGATATCCCGGATCAACCCCTAACTCTATAGACCTGCGGAACTCCATGCTACCACGCTACATGGAGTGACATTCTGTATGACGTGCCTGGCTGCTTGTTAAGTTGCATGACAGGCACATGGTACTGAAATGGGGGGAGAGATGCACACACCACCATGGTGTCAATGTTGATGTGACAGCACAATGCATCACTAAACACTGTGCCCCAAAGCATCCCAAACAACATGGCACCCAATCCCATAGGAATGAAGTAAGGTCGACACCTATCACAACATGACAAACAGTAAACCACCCCACATCCCACAACACGTGCACCATTCATCAGCAGACCTCACCCTCCATAACACCATCCATCAACATGCAGTGAATATGCACTATGTTGCTGTCTCCAGAAAATCACCACACAGGACAGGCATCCATGGGAGTGCATTGAAGAAAACCTCCAAGGGAATCCACTGTCTGTCACAGGGCCGCCACAACCACAGGAATGCTGCATGTCACGGTGGGAAAAATCAGCGCTGAATGCCGAACAGTGCAGAGCCTACTGCCAACGCTCCCAGGCAGAAAATCATACAGAACACAACTCATCACAAATTAGACATGAACATAGGTGTATGCGTACACAATGCATGAGCAACAAGACGGCAGTGCACACCATGTATCATCTTGAAGATGCAACCCACACCATTATTCCATGGCACAGGACACATTGAGGGCCTAAAAATGGCCTGCATACAAATGGCCTGCATACAACCAGGGACATGTGCATGTGACCAACAATAATCTGCAGGCATGTGTGACTAGTACAGCTGTCCATCATGAATCGACTGACATATACCCTTTTTTGCCTCCCATGCAGGTGACAGTGGCCGTGGCTCCTCACCCCTGTCCGAAATCCACAGAACAGGCACGAGGAGGACTACAATCGTTCCCACACTCATACCCGTGTGATCATTGAGCAGACCTTTGGCCTGTTGAAGGCACGGTTTCACTGCCTTAGCCGGTCGGGTGGGGCACTCCTCTACAGGCATGAGAAGGTGGCCAAGATCATCATGGCATGTGTGATGCTGCACAACATGTGTATCCGACGGAACGTTCTCCTGCCCCCTGACATTGAACTGGTACCACCTGGTGATGATGAAGGGGATGAAGAAGATGTGGCTGCACATCATCGCGGTGCCGATGCACAGGAGGGACGTGCTGTGCGTCAGTCAGTGATTGCACAATATTTCTGACACACATGGCTTCAGAGGGTGACATGATAGTTGGACAGAGGGCACTGGGTGTGGGAGTACATGTACACTATGCACTGTATATGAGTAAATGACATATGCGCAATGATGAATGTCCACTCAAGTTATTTTTTTAACACAACGGGTGTATTGAAATGTCCAATGAAGATGAAAGTGCACTAACACTCCACCACCCTCACCCCCCTCTCCCCACAACTCCCCCACACACCCTCACCCCCTGCGACTCCCTCCACAACTCCCCAACACATGTCCAAACAAGTGTCTGTTGCCTTCATCAGGCTGGCCAGTCTTCTTCCCACTACTCCCTGCACCTGGTGGCAGCATGTCCGGGTGGCGCAGGGTGCGTGCCGACCTGCGTAGTGGGCTAGTCTGTGTAGAGCTCGAGGACGATGGGATGGCCCCGCCTGCTCCATTTGGGGGGCTGGGCGATCAGCCTCCATTGCATAAGGAATGCGCCTGAGGACCTTCCGCAGGGCTGATACCTCCTTGCACAGTCTACTTGTGCTATCGGCAAATGATCTTGCCCAGAGATGCGGTGTTTTCGTGCCACTCCTGCCTTGCTTGGGCATTGTCAGTTACGAATTGTCGCACAAGGGCAGTTAGCTCCTCCTGCCGCTGCACCCCCGCCGGTACACCTGTGGAGGTGGAGGGTGCTTGGGTGTCATGCACATTAACTATTGGGTCCCCTATGGGACTCATGGCCCATTGGTTGTACTCCCCCCACAGACTGCTCCGGGGTGGTGGCGTGGTTGGAGTCTACCAATGTCAGCTGGGGGGATGGTTCCGGACTTGGTGTGCGAGGCAGGTAGAAGGAGTCGTCCTCCACTGGCACCCACACCTCTTCCTGCGCCTCGTCCTCAGCCAGGGGTGCTGTAGCTGCCATCTCTCCGACTGAACTGGACTCCGCTGAGGGTGCAGCTTCAGCTGTGTCTTCTGCCTGTGTGACTGGAGTCGTGGGTTCTTTGTCGATGGCCCTTGGCGGCACCAGTGCCATGGCATCCGGAGGTGGGTTCCTCTGCGGTGCATGGCGAGGCTTGTGTTGGGCTTTTGAGGTTGAATGCCTGTTGCCCTCATCCCGGCCCCTCTTCCGGGGTGTGGTTGGCTGTGGGAGAGAGTCCCGGTCCTCACTGTCATAGTCTGAGCCTGTGAGGGTCGAAGAGAGGGACGGCATGAATGATGGTTTGAGAAGCATCATGCATACATTTGTATTATTGCTCATCTACACAATAGAGGGTAATAGGCAGTTGAGTTTGGATGATCATGTCGCTTGCTATATGGGTGGGCAATGCAGGCATCCATCGGTGTCACTCATGTTGGGGCAGACGTATGCTATGTGACATGCATATTTGTTGTGGCCTGCATGCAGTGTGATTTATGCCATTAACATCTTAGTGTGGTTTGTGTAAGGTATGGCATTGCCTTGCTGCAGGCATATGCATGTGCCTGTTCTGCAAACGACAACTATGCTGGGAATGTGTGTGTTTTTCGGCCATGGCTTGCCTCTTTGGACAGACATATTGGTGGACTATCATCAGACTCTGCATTACAGTGTTTTCTTAGGACACGCACCTCCTTCCGCCAATGAGGTGGCACCACACTCCATGTCTCCCACGCCTTCAATAGCCTCCATGCCAATCAGGCTTGCACATATGTCCTCCCACCGGGACAGCTTTATGGGAGAGCTTGCTCCTCCGCCAGTTGCCAAGGCCTGGTTCCTGTTTGCCGAGAGGATGTTGTGGACATGCAGGTGCAAGTCATCCCACCTTTTCCTGCAGTCCTTGGTTGTGCGGGGGGTGTTGCCAACCGCCCTTACTTTTTCCGCCACTAGTGCCCAGATATCCTTTTTTCTGATGACAACCTCCTGCTTGAGGTTCTGGGCAAACATGACATCAGCATTCTCTGCCAGGGTCTCCGCCAGCATGGTGAGCTCATCTTCGTTGAAGCGCTCCTTACGCTGGCGTGAGGCGCCTTTTTCACAGCCTTGGGCATTGTAGTGTTGTAGTGAATAGAATTTGGCACACAGCAATGTACTACAGGTCCTATCTGCTGAGGAAGGCAATGGATTGTGTTTTTCAAGATGGCCGCCGTGCTCTTTCCGGTACCTGTGCGATGACACTACTTCCGGTTCCGCTTATTTACAGTGGACCTCATTACCCGGTAGGTGGTAAGGGATTACCGGCAACGGTAAGGGCACCGGTGCCGGTAATCCCTTACCACCCTATTCCGAGGTCCCTTAGCGGGTCCCTTCCTTAACACCTGGGGCCTCATTAGGAGTTTGGAGGTAACCATGGCGCTAATAGGGCCATGGCTGCCTCCAAACCCTTACCGACTCTGCCCTGGTGAATGGAGCTATTACCGCCCCATTCCAAGGTTGGCTGGGGCAGTAATTCCCCATTCACCAGGGCCCTTCCCCATTCCCATTTGAGCCCCCATAGGGCTCAGTGGGAATGGGGAAAGCGCCAATAACGGTACCGCAAATTGCGGTACCGTTATTAGCTCCAAAGTCCCTTTGCGGGTCCCGTCCTTAACGCCTGGAAAAACCAGGCGTTAAGAGAGGACCTGCAAAGGGAACTCATAGTAGGGCGGTAAGGGATTACCGGCAGGATGGTTCCCATCCTTAACCAGGTGTTAAGGATGGGACCCGTTAAGGGACTTCACAGCTATTAACGGTACCACAAATTGTGGTACCGTTATTAGCTCTATACCCATTCCCATTGAGCCCTATGGGGGCTCAAATGGGAATGGGGAATGGTTCATGGAATGGGGACTTACCGGGTCCTCCAAGGTTGGAATGACCCGGTAAGTCCCTATTTCGGGAACCCGGACCCGGAATATGGTAAGGGGTAGCCATGGTGCTAATAGCACCATGGCTACCACCATAGCTACCTCCTACCGCGTAATGAGGCCCAGTGAGCGTTATTAGCAGTGACCGCTAATAGCGGTGACCGCTAATGCCGTCTTGATTCATGCCGGTAGTGCAATCTGCGCTTTACATGATTCCGCTAAGGGCCTTTTTCAGGACTTTTACGACATGCCGTTAATGTCATTACCGGCATAGCGCAAAGCTCGTGCCAACAAAGTCGTAATAGCCCTCTATTAGTGGGCTCTTACCTACACAGACACAATATTTGCTCCATGCCGGTAAGGACAGTTACTCACCTCCAAACTCGGAGTGACCCCCAGTGTGTTGCTTTGGGTGGCATCCAAGGGCATCAACTGTAGGTTCCAACTGCACCCATACAGACTTTTCTTATGTTGGTGTTTGTGCCTTGGGTCCAGACACATATGGCACTCCTGCTTCCCCTTTCCATAGGCTTGCAAGTAGGGCAGCATGTAAAAGTAACTTACACTGAGGCATTTGGCTTCCATTATATCTGTAGCCAGTCTGAAGTCCGACCTGTGTATACACCCCTATTGGGATTCATGATTGTTTGTCCAGTGCATGGTTGCCATCCCTTTTTGTTTGGACATTGAGATACATCCTTTGTTCATGTTCCATCTTCAGGTATTGGCTTGCCTATCTCAATTATTGTTAGCCTTCCGGCTGTATGTGCTTCCCTGCACCCTTTACTTATCAGAGCCACACAAAATAATCCATGGGTGTCATATGCAAGTTACGACACATTGAGGCACTTGTGCAGTTATGATTGGTCACTGTCAGATAGATTCACTCTTGGGGCCTGTGTTTCTGGTATGTTGTACTGGCCAATTGATGTTCCTGTGTACATTGTTAGATTGATGTGTTCGAGTGAGTTATTTCTGAATTTGTTCCGTTAATAGTTGAGCACTTTGTGGCAATAAAGTTATGTGTTGGCCATTTATTCCTCTATTTTGACATTGCATGTCATGGTGTGGCAACCAGGTGACATACAGTGTGGGGGGGTTTAGGTGATACACCGGCATTTAGATGTGTAAATTGCCATGGTGTTAGTGGCATACTCCATCTTCCATCTGTTTCTTTTTGTGCACACCAGATTGAGTTTAAATTCTAAGGGATGCACACAATGTAGCACTTCAAAGGACAAATTCTCAGGGTGGTAAGGTTGGGACAGATGATTGTCCCTTTGTCATCATCGATTGTCATCTGGAATGTGCCAGGACGGTGTGCACTCCACATGGGTTGGATTCTAGGTGTAACATTGTGCCACAAGCTGGGTACGGGCAGCCTCGCCACGTGCCCTTTCCCTGACCATGCACATCCGCCGTGCATGTGGTTGGGGATGTGGGGGCACCACCATGACCACCGGTATGCAAAGCTACGTTGCAACGTTGTGCAGGACACATGCTGCCTCATTGATCCTGCACTCTACTGGTGGTACATATAGTAGCTCACCACCAGAGTGGTCAAGGGAGCAGAAGCGTGATTTTAGCACTCTGAATGTGCGCTCCACTATGGACATAGTTGTAATATGTGCTGTGTTGTATCTTACCTGGGGTGGTGTGGTGGGGTTCCACATTGGCGTCATCATTTAGGTGCTCAGAGGGTAGGCACTGTCCCCTGTGGCGGTGACGTGGTTTGTCAGTGGTGTGTTTTTGTCTGTGTGGGACATGCAAGCATGTGCAGGCCCATTTGCGCTCACCAATGAGTCATGTGTGGCCATGCCTCCAAGTTTAGAGGGCCCGGTGTAGGGGTGACATTCTGAATATGAAACTGTCATGGGTGGACCCTGGATAATAAGCATATACAGAGGTAATGATTTCCTTGGCATCACATACAACCTGCACGTTGATGGAATTCCAGTGCTTGCGATAGCGATAGATGTGCTCTGTGGCCCTAGGTGGACGTAGGACCACATGGGTGCAATCAATGGCAACAAGCAGTTTAGGGAAGTGCCTCCGTTTCTGCTTGTGTTCTGGGCATGTATATGTGCATGCGTACTGAGGGGCGCGCAGTGATGATTGCCAACACCTGGTGTAGGCAGCGTGACTGCGTGGCCGTGAAATTCCCCCAACTATTGCAGTTGTCCACTGAAATGACCCAGTGGCTAAAAAATGCAGTACTTTGAGCACCTTTTCCAAGGAACTCAGTGCTTGTGAGCACAGGGTGGGTGATGTGAGGTCATCTTCCTACTCCCGGAGCAGGTCTAATATGATATGAGCTGGAAACCTATACCTGCCATAGACCTGGTCATCAGGCATCCCAAAAAGGCTGGTCCTGGGTTAAGAAAGAGGGCCATGGCTATCCTCCTCGACTTGCAGTGTACCACGATCACTGCTGTGAAAAATTGTACATTAATCGTAGCTATATACGCGTGTTGGGTTTTGAGTGACCTTTTTATGCATTGTTTTTCATTTGCATTGATGGTTACGCCAGCTTTTGCGTGGCAGGCGTGTATCAGGATTAGTGCATCTTTTTTCCACGCGCCAGTGAGCCCTGTTCGATTCCATGAATATGTGTTGTTAGCGTGCAAGTGGGCATTGTGAGTATTTTACTGTGGTACTTTCCACGTAATGCCCACATTTACACTTGTTCACCATTCCACTTGTTCTGCCCCCTTTTTAGGTGACTGCGCAAGATGGTACGCCCCTTCGCTGGGAGTCTCACGCAAGGCGTTCGGAGTGTCGCAGTGACGTGTTGGACCCTCCCGGATTCCTCGCAAGTCTCCGGTAAGCACCGCGCACCAAGGCACTTCCCCATTCCCATTTTTGTCCCCATAGGGCTCAATGGGAATGGGGAAGGCGCTAATTACGGTACCGCAAATTGCGGTACCGTAATTAGCACCGAGATCCCTTTGCAGCACCCTACTTTAACGGCTGGTAAAACCAGCCGTTAAGGTCGGGTGCCGCAAAGGGGACTCATAGTAAGGCGGTAAGGGTTTTACCGGTACCAGTGCCCTTACCGGTACCAGTAAACGCTTACCGCCTGCTGTGTAATGAGGCCCATGGTCATGTTAAGTTTCATCATTAAGTCACGCCCCTAATATATATGTTAACTGGCATTTGCCTGCCTAGAATATAATAATGGCATAGACATGTCATGTTTTCCTATAGAGATTGGCCATACGTCTTTAAAAGGAACTAAACTCATCGCCCCAATAAATCCCTGTGCATTCATTACAATGTGTGACATTGGGTATTTCCCCTCACGGACACAGGAATGAGTTGATCCTGTGTCCCCTTGTCCCTTGGTTCCTCTTTGGGGTCTGGTGTCACTGATAGTACTGAAAACATCATATCTCTCTTTGGGCTGTCCTATTGTGGATATAAATTGATCCCTGTACCTGTGAAAGGAACTCCTCCTACCACAGGCAATCTCCTTAATTTGGGTGCAGGTGATTGCTGAACTCCTGTAGTCATATTCCATTGTGGAACCATAGATCTGCTGTGACTGTGCTTGCTGTGTTTGTACCTGTTGTGCTTGCATGGGTACTTGCTGTGATTGCCCTTGTGGTGAGTGCATTTGTAATGGTGCTTGCTTCATTTGCTGTGGTTGCAGCGCATATGTCTGAGCCTGTGTGTGATCTTGGACATAATATTCCCGTGGTTCTGTATTATATTGCAGAGCAACGCCCATCCCCCCTCTTGGAGCTTGCAATTTTGCTGCATGCCTCCTATGCTTCTACATGTTCTGGCTATGGCCCTGATTCATGGATTATTTTTGCCGAAAAAACAGGATTAGTGCACCATTCTGCCCGCAAATCTCTGTTTAACAAATCGGGATTTGTGGGCAGAATGGCACACAAATCCTGTTTTTTTTGGTGCAAATAATCCATGAATCAGGGCCTATGTGTTCTATTTTCCTCAATTCCAGCATTGTTGCGGCTGTCTGCCATTAAATCCTCCTCTTCCCTGGTGGTTTTGAAATCCACCTCGTCTTAATCCTCTGAGCCCAATTCCTCTTCCCCATCACCAAATATTTTCCCGTTCTGATCTGTGGGATACCCTACAATGTTGTGCTACACTGATTGCGTCTCCTTTGTCACCCCACCTTCATTACTTGTCAATACCCTCCCTTAATTGCTATTTTTGACAATTTAATTTGAACAAACGTTGCTTCCCCCTGCTTTCTACTCTTGGCTTTCTTCTTATTTTTTCTCCTGCATTAATCAACTGAGATGCACGATCATCAATTATATTTCTGGAAATGGCTTTGCTGCCATTCCCACCTGTTTCTTCAGTTGTTGTTGCACTGGCTCGGGCAGTCCCTGACCCAAAATGTGATAAAATAATCCTACCATTTCATTCCATGGTTCATGTGTCTCAAGGCGCCAGCGTACTTGAATATCTTGAATATAAGCAATAGGGTCTTCATCCACCCATATTTTCCTATACATAATCGCACTCATATCTGATGTATCAAGGTATTGAACTCTGAATGCCCACCATACATAAACTCTCCAATTATTACATGGCACTCCATTGTGTGCCGTGTTTTGTACAGCCACACCCGCATATCCTGCTCGTTTCCAAATGTCGCCAGCTCTCTCTCCTATTATTGCTGCTAGCAAGCCTTTTATGTCACCTTTAGCTAACGTCATTCCTGATGTCATTCTCTCGAGCTCATAAATCCATTTTGCCAAACCGGCAGTTAAACTCAGTCATTTACATCTTAAATTGTCTTTATCCATTTGTGGCCATGGCATATATTGTAGTCATCCTCCCTCTTTTTCTAATGAGAATTGTGAAAATCCTGGTCCGTAATCATACCTGCTTACATTCCAGGTTGTGCTAATCTTGCCCATGTGTCTCCGTCCTGGCAATGCCCTTAATCTGCTCACATAAGGCAGGGATACACCTCCTGCACTGTGCGATCATGCTTCTGATTGCTCAGTATATGGTATTGATTCGGGTGTTCTCTTTTTGGTGGCAAGGGAGTGGATGGACCCTTATGGGGTGCTTCAAGAATCAGATCAGCCTTATGAATGGTTTGCGCCCTTCTGTAAAGGCTGATGTCTCTCAGTAAAGCAGCATCAGACCAGTGCAAGTCATGGACAAACTAACCCCCAGCAGAAAACGAGGAAGGAAGCAGAAAGGCAGAGCAGGATTAAAAGTCAAAGGTTCTTGTATCATACGATGCTATCATTGATCTGAATGGTGGCTGTTTCATTATTGCAAAATTGTTGAAGTTGGACTGTTAATCTGTGTGTTGGGTGATGCTGTTAATCTGTTAGTTGGGTGATGCTCATATGTGGGTCCTCACAGTCCCCATAGAGCTGTAAGGTAAGTACTTGGGAAGTCTTTGTTTTTAGGGACAATTCGTTTTAACACTTGATTATTTTATGTGATTTATAAACTGTGTGTTACTTCATGTACTTCACAGTGCCTTGTGATATTCATGCTGGCCACTGCTTTATTACATTAGAAAGTAGTATTACAGTCTTTTATTGATTGTCCACGAAAAGGTTGATGTCATCCTGGAATGTAAACACGACAATGTACAAAACATCCATTCTGTTTTTTTGTAGCAATTTGCCCATCTTTGCCATCTTTGTATCAAAAGAGTCTGCCTTACAGCTCGGTCTATGCTACCAAAGCAAAGGTGAGCAGCTAGAGGACTCTTGAGATAGTGAATTGACCTCTTGGGATCACCCCATTGGTCGAATATGGCAGTCCCATGGCATTATAAGTTTGCCAAAGTGCAGACCACTAGTGTTTGTAACACATTTGCATCAGATTATCACGTGACAATGAGTGCCTTCCGTTCACAGGGACTCTTCCTGCACAGCTCTTTGCATGATTTGTTTCTATTCACTGTTGGGCCCCTGGTTTCGTGCTTCATCTGGTTGCCTTTGTCATTTTCTATTACTTTAGGTTTCCTGTTTTGTTTTGTATACTCTCCCATCCACAGAAAGTCAAGTCCCATTCAAATATGTATTCCTAATTTTATTATCGTAAATCACATTTCAGGGGAAAATAGAAATAAAGGAAATGAAAATTACAGAATCCAAAAGAGTGTAATTGACTGTAATTACCTCAAAAAAACGAACTCAAAAAACAAATTAATTTTCACTGCTTTTCTAATTAGCAATGAGAGAAACATCTTGAAAACACCTGGGGATTGTTTTTCTGTTCCTTGAAATGTGTGCTTCTAACAATTCCCTGAACAGCCAGCCACAGAAGATATAAACGCGATGGACTGACTCACACACCTTCTTGTTCCAGGAAAGAAATCGGTCCTGGCATGCTTGGGACTTAGTGTAGGACAACCCGTTCTGTAGGACACCCTGTGGACACAGAGTGTCCAATATGGAAGACGAGGCACGTAGCTGAGGAGAGATTTCCCCAGGATCACACAATTTGGCCCAGAGAGGAACCTGGCTTGAGGTTTAAAGATGGTGCAGCAGTAATGGAAAAGTACTGAGAGGCATGAAACTATGTATGTGATTCATAACGTGCAGACCTAGCAGGGAAGCACCAAAGCACTGCACAAAGAGATTCCAACCAGTGGTTGCAGGTGGAGCAGAGGAGATTGGAGCTCAAGAGAGGTGGGCAGGGGATTAGGACTGAGTGGAGAGATCAGTCACTGGTGAGATGTTCTTTGATTTTCAGGGCCAGCAGGTCATTGGCGAAGAGTAGGATGGAGGGAGCCAGACATGTATGTGTTTGTAACTTTTTCGATTGCTGAAACATGTCTGTTTTCTGCTGTAGTACCCTCTTGCAGTTTTTCGTTTCCATCCTGCCAATGTTGGGACTTCTGGTGAACTGGCCTACAGAGATGCAACATTCTGCCGCTAGATGGCGTGCTGTTGTGGTTGTTACTTCTTTTTACTGATATAGACAGTCTCAATATGATGTGTGTGTGGAAGTGTAGCTTGTGCACGTCCTTGTGGATAGGGATGACATGGTGCACTTTGCGTAGTCTTGTAACGAGGTGTGCCACAGCATGCTGCAAGGTTTTAAGCGGGCCAAGATGGCATTTGGGACTCCTAAAAGTGCTGCTTTTCCATCACCCAGGTGGACGATGGTCAGGGTTATAATATGATATGATATGATATGGCATTTATAACGCGCCTATACACAAGTGTTTCAAGGCGCGATGAGACAAGGGAGGGGAACAAAGGGAGGACGGACAACTATCCTACTAGGCCAGGTGTCATTCAGATCATGTAAGTGCGTCGGAAGGGGTCAGAGACAGTGCAGTAGATGAGAAAGATGATAACAATAGTAAGTAAACGGCCAGTAAGCGGCAAGTGCATGGCTAAGTGCAGGCATCATCAGGTGTCAAGGGCTGGTAGGGGGACTGTAGGGATACAGAACAGTCCCCAAGTGCAGGGGTTGCCAGGTGTGCAGTGCAGGAGTGTGACACTGGCAGGTGAAGGCCTGGGCCCGAGGCCACTGGGTATCCGGGTAGCCAGTGTAGTTCCCGTTATAGCCTGGAGGTCAGCAGAGGAGAGGGGGAGAAAAAGCAGAAGCAAAGAGAAAGGTTTTCAGGTGCTTCCGTACCGGAGATGGTTCTCCTCAAGTTTAAGGGAGACAGGGAGGCTGTTCCAGAGGGAAGCACCAGCTGAAGAAAGCAATCTATCACCAACTCGTTGCTTGGAGAAGTGACTGACCCTGAGGGAGTTGGAGGTGGATGAGCTAAGAGCTAGAGAAGGAAAGTATTTAGGAAGAGAGAGTTGAAGGTATTGAGACCCCAGGCCCCAGAAGTCCTTGTGAACGATGCAGAGGGTTTTGAACTTAATCCTCACAGCCACTGGGAGCCAGTGCAGAGATTTCAGACCTGGAGAGATACGATCCCTGGGCTTGAGGCCAAGGACAAGTCGCGCAGTCCTGTTCTGGATAAGTTTCAGAGGGCGGAGAGTAGAAGCAGGCAGATTTAGAAAGAGGCTGTTAGAATAGTACAGCCTAGAGAGAACCAGAACTCTGGAGACAGTGAGCTTCTGGGGGAAAGAGAGGAAAGGAAGAATACCTCTGAGTTGGTGCAGCTGGTACTGTGACTTCTTAGAGACGTCAGAGATGTGAGGAGAGAAGGAGAGTGTGGAGTTGAAGATGACCCGAGGGTTTTTAGCCTTGCAGGTGGGAGCAGGGGAGGGCCAAGAGATGCCGGCCACAAAGCTAAAGGGAAGAAAAGACTGGGTGAGCCAATGAGGAGAATATCAATCTTACTGGCATTAAGGCACAGGTCATTGGTGGCACACTACTCCTGGATAGCAGACAGACAGTCAGAGATGAATGAAGGAGAGGAGGAAGTTGAGGGTACCCTAAAGATGAGCTGGGTGTCATCCGCACAGCACTGAAAGTTGGGGCAGAGAGCGGCGATGCAGTGGGCAAGGAGTGCCAGGTATTGGTTTAACAGCCAGGGAGAGAGATTAGACCCCTGGGGGACACCACAGGTAGAGAAAAAGATAGCGAAGAGGAAGTACACAAGTTGGATATGGGAGGGTTGGTTGAAGAGGAAAGAATCAGCCACGCCAGAGCCTGACCATTGATACCCAAGTTATCACAGAGACGGTTGAGCAGGATGGCATGGTTGACAGTGTTAAAGGCAGAAGAGAGATCAAGCAAGATAAGGACGCAACGGGTGTTAGAGACAAGTTTGGAGAGCAGTTCTTCACGGATGTTCAGGAGAGCAGTTTCCATGCTTCTGGCAGCTCTGAAGCCAGAAGCATGGTCATCAAGACAACCAACAGATTCAGTGTGGATATTAAGCTGGAGGATGGCCAGTTTCTCCAGGAAATTGCCCAGGAAGGCAATGATGGAGATTGGGTGACAGTTAGCAGGGCAGGAGGGGTCGGCAGAGGGTTTCTTAAGAAGAGGGTGCACAAGGGAGTGCTTCAGGGGGCTGGGAAGACTCCAGAGGTGAAGGAGTGATTGGAGAAGTCAGCCAGGGTAGGAGCCAGTGAGTCGATGTGGTCTTTGATAGTTTTGGAGGAACAGGGGTGAACCTGTTTCAATGAGACTTTCATTGATCGGACTTGTCTAGAAATGTTTGGACAACTATTCTAAAAGCAGGGTCAGCAAGAAAGGCAGGCCGTTGTGGAGAAGCACAAAGTGGCACTATTTTCTTTAAATCTTCTTGGCAATGTGGATTGAGCTGTAACAGTCGAATGTAAAGTGAGAGATTTTTCATTGCATGAGCGTCCATGTGTTAATCCATCAATCTTCATCTCAGTCAGATCTTTATTTAATTGGGCATGGTTTGTGTGGGAAACTCATTACTTGAGTGGCTGAATGTTCGTGATGCATCAAACAGCTGCGCGTATCTTGATGTAGATTTGGAGAGGAACACTCCCAGACATTCCATGCAGAGTTTGAAGATTACAGGGGACAGGATTGAACCTTGCGGAATGCCGCAGGTTACTTGGTGGTGCTGGGATCTGGTGTGGCGCATCTGGACAAGTTGGCCTTGTTGAAGAGGGAAGATGTGAACTATACCTGGACTATTCTGTCGAAGCCTACCTACGTGGTGAGGACATTTAGGATGGCATCATGTTTAGTAATATTGAAGGTGGCAAAGTGCGCAGGGTGAGTAAGCACATGTCTCTTTTGTCGAGGATGTGTAGAGCATCATCGGTAACTTGGACGGTGGCTGTCTAAAATTGGTAGTTTCACACAGGACTCTGAAGCAGTCACTTCCCTCCCTGTGCGAGCTGAAGGTCCAAACATTATAAAAAAGTGCAAATATTTTGACTGGGAATCCACATAGCACCCGATGGACTGAAGACCTAAAGGTTATATTGGGGGCAAGGAACAACAGCCTAGTGTCCAATCTATAGACACTCCCGTCCCATGCATCCCACAAATGCTGATTAACAGCGAAACAATTTCTAAGTTGGCTGGTAGGCTGGTAATCATTTTTTGTGGTGTGCAGGGGACGGCAGTGTCTATAGATTGGACACTAGACTGTTGTTTGTTACGTTACGGCTTCTTGCCAGGGCCGGTATTCCTCCCCTGCAACCACATTCTTTTTTGTAAGGTCTTATGCATTTTTATAGCTTTACTTAAACAGTAGGATTGTGATGATTCATTCATTGTCTAGTGTATTGGGGCAAGGAGCAGTGACAGAGGTCAAGCAGGTTTTGTCATCAGTTGCCAGTTTATGTTTCAGCATTGTGATGACTGTGGCATTGTTTCTTGTGTCATAATGGTATTTAGCATTGTGTGGATATAGTGATGGATTTTGTGTGACTGAATTGTGTTTTCACAGATTGTTAATGATAGGCTGCTCTTCTTGTAGGGATCAGGGCAGTCATTTTTATTGTGCAGAAGATGTTATGAGTTTGAGTATTTTGCCCATCTACTTATGATCGAGCTTTAGTGTGTTTCCTTAGTTTTTTAATGGCGGTAGCGTACGACACCAATTAGGTGCATTATTACCATGGGTAGGAGGTCGGTGCGAACCGACTCTGCATTTGCTCATTGCTGCACCTGTTTGCGTTTGAGAGTTTCCTGATGGGGCCCTTCAGTTTTGAAGTTGGCCATGGAAGTGGTGTTTTAGAAGCAAATGCAGCTGCTGCTTCAGCCAGGTATAAATAGAGCAAAGGAACTGATGCTGCAAACAACAAGGTAGGTGTTCAGAGCGGCAGCACTTCCTGCACCCAACTAAACTGACCCACTCCCCCCTCTCAAATCATTCCAGTAAATTGTATTGTTTAGTCTTGCCACACATCTCACCAGGAAAGCCTCACTCTTTGCAGTACTGCTCTGTTTAGAACTCTGCATTTTCCCTCTTTTTAGGAAAGGTGAATCTGGGTGTTTTGCATTACTGCTGTGTTTAAAACTAGGACTTTTCCCCCTCTTTTCCGGAAGGTTGAACCTGGGAGTTTTCCATTACTGCTGTGTTTAAAACTAGGTTTTTTCCCTTCTTTTCAGGAAGGTTGAATCTGGGTGTTTTGCATTACTGCTGTGTTTAAAACTAGGCCTTTTCCCCTCTTTTCGGGAAGGTTGAATTTGGGTGTTTTGCATTACTGCTATGTTTAAAACGGGTCCTTTTTTCCTTTTTTCGGGAAGGTGGAATCTGGGTGTTTTGCATTACTGCTGTGTTTAAAACTGCCCTTTTTCCCCTATTTTCGGGAAGGTTGAATCTGGGTGTTTTGCATTACTGCTGTGTTTAAAACTGGGCCTTTTCCCCTCTTTTAGGGAAGGTTGAATCTGGGTGTTTTGCATTACTGCTGTGTTTAAAACTGGGCCATTTTCCTTCTTTTCGGGAAGGTTGAATTTGGGTGTTTTGTATTACTGCTGTGTTTAAAACTGGGCCTTTTCCTTTTTTTTTTTTTTTTTTTAGGAAAGTTGACTCTTGTTCCGCTATGTGGTAACTGTGGTACTGTTAACTGTATCTGATTATGCTCTTTCCACTTCCTAGGTGCCCACCCCGCTTTAATTACCTTGTACTGTTGAGTGTTCCTGTCTGCTCCTGTGTGTTCCCTAATACGTGACCACCCCCTTATGTGCATCCGTGCTGTGCAGCGCTCGACTCTGCATCCCCCCTCTCTCTTTTACTCCCTCCTCCTCCTCCTACTTCCACTTGCACGCTCTATGGTGCTTTCCATTTCCCCCATCTTCTCTAACTGCTACTCTATCACATATCCTATCCCTCTCACTAAGTCGGGTAGGAAGAAGTTCAAGAGCAACATGTTGTCTCCAATCCAGGCCGCCCTATCGCTGATTACATCAGTGCTTCTTCCAGACACACTCTAATTGACATCCTCTTTGTCATTCCCTTTCCAGACCTATAGACCCCTAATATGGTCTCTGTTCTCTCTCCTTTCTCTTCCTCGCCCATTAATGGTGGCACTCAGTGGGAGGTCCGCTTAACCTCCTTCTACTCCTCCAAGACCATCATTAATGTGTATCTCAATGCCACTGTCTTCGTCCAGAGCCCGCAGCCCTATCTGCTCCTTTTCGATAGGCGTCTCCCACATCTTATCAACTTTCTTTCTTCTCCTGCTATTCCTGTTAGCACACCTCTGGCTCCTCTGACACCTCCTTCTTCCGCTGCCTCTCTGGCATCCTCCTCCTCACTGGCTACTATGCCACCTCCTTCTACCACCTCTACCCACTATTGCTCCCCTCAACTACTTTTTCAGTGAGTAACTCTAGCCTGTACCCCACCACCGAAGTCTTTCAAATGTGGCAACATGCTCCATGTCGCTACTCTAAACTATCGCTCTGCTGTCAAACACTCCTCTGACATCTGCCACCTCTTCAAAGAATTTGACCTGGATGTTCCCGCTCTCACCGAGACAAGGTCCATGACCAGCTCTTTTCACAAGTTTTGACACTCGCCTACCTGATGGCTACAAGATCCTCTCCGAAACCAGAACCAACCGTCCCGCGGGTGGAGTAGCTCTGATCTTTCCATTGTGGGTCCCTGCTTCTATCATTCCTATGCAAGCCTACTCCTCCTTTAAATTTCTGGTCAGCAGGCTCTCTATCTCTCCTCACCTCTCTCTGACTACCATCTACAGGCCACCTATCCAAGTTTCCCTGTTCCTCTTAGAATGGGCAGACCACTCCTCTTTTCTCCTTGCCGCTACCTCTCAACATCACATCCTCAGAGATGTCAGCATCCACCTGGATGCTTCTAATCCCTCCTCTGGGCTCTTCCGCAACCTCTGCAACACTCTTTCTCACTCCATTCCACCGTCTGGTCCGACACACTCTGCCGGGCACCCCTTGTATGTTCTCATCTCCTCAGACATCCCCCTCTCTAATGCTCTCACCACTCCTCTCTCTTGGACCGACCACTTTTTGCTTTCCTCTCACTTGAAACTACTGTGCCTCGGGCAAAGCCCACTCCAGCACTACCCCCTAGCTTCTCGATCATTTGACCCATGAAGTGTGTGTCAGTGGATGCCTTGGCCTCTACTTTCTCTGCTCCTCGTACTCCTGCGGTTGACTCACACTCTGACACAGTCCTCTCTCACACTCTGACAAAGCCCTCTCTAATCTTCATCTTTCTATATCTAACTCTCTGAACATCCTTGCCCCTGTCGTGAGAATCCGTCTGAAGCCTATCTCCAAGTACAACTGTCGGTATGACTCTGACCTCGCCGCCGTGAAACGCAATTGCAGGGATGCGAGAGGAAGTGGAGGGTTTTGGGAGCATCCTCTGACAAATGGGACTGCCACCTGCTCCGAAGGCAATATGGACTCTATGTCCTGTCCAAGAAGAGAGTCCACATACCAGCCTGCTACCGCAGCATCTGAGAGGCTGGAACTATCGTGCCACTTTCACTCCACTGCACCATGGATTAGTCACCTCTACATTCAATGTTCCTGCCCTTCTGACCTTTCCACTCCATCTCACCTGGACTCCCACTCTTATTGCCTCTAGCTGTGCCCTGTGGCTGTTCTGTGTTTCACCTTTTTGCTCATATTCAAACCTAGCTGTGCCCTGTGGCTGTACTGTTTTTCACCTTTTTGCTAAATTTCGAATCTAGCTGTGCCCTGTGGCTGTACTGTGTTTCACCTTTTGCTAAATTCCAAATCTAGCTGTGTCATGTGGCTGTACTGTGTTTCACCTTTGGCTACATTTCAAACATAGCTGTGCCCCTTCTCTCTCCCCTGCACTTGCACATTCTCAATGTCACTGGACCCTGTAAGATGGTTGTCTTGTCCTCCCTTGTACCCGTCCGTTGCTTCGTCGTGCCTTGAAACACTAGTGTATGGACGCGCTATAAATAAAATATCATATCATAACCTGGGCATTTGGATCAGACCCTGGAGTGGCCGACCTCCTTCCTCATGGACTAACCCTCCCATGTCCAATTTGGGTTCCTTTTCCTCCTCCACCTCTCTATCTCAGGTCTCCACCCTCTCACCCTGGCTCTTCAATGTCTACTTGGCCCCTTTGGCCCACCAGATCTCTACCTTCTCCTCTAACATGCAGTGCTATGCAGATGACACAAAGCTCACCTTCAGTCTCCCCTCAGTCTCCTCTACTCTCTTGCTCATTCCTGACTGTCGATCCGCGATTCAGGATTGGTGCGCCTCCAACAATCTCTGCCTTAATGCCAGTGAGAGTTAATAGGAGCAATGGTGGTGCGAATGTGTGTAGTGTCTCAGACTAGTAGTTTACTGACACTGCAGTGGGGTAGAGCCATTGTTGATGAACCAGGAAGCTGACATCAGCCTGGGAAATGAAAGAGTACTACCACATTAAGAGAAGAGGCATCCACCCTTATCAATTCAAATGCAGAGAACCCTAAGGTGCGGTCAGAACATAAACTCAAGGGGAAGAAAAAGTTATGTGCAGGTATGAGCAACGTGCAGAAATACATTCAAAGTAGATTTGTAGAAATGATTTCCTTGGGGTCTACTAGTTTATGAAAATGTTTTCAACATTCACATGGATGGTCTAAATTAGATAATGTTTAATTTGAAAATGAATATACATCACATTGGAAATATTCATAGGCATGAAGTGACATAATAAAGACAAAGTCAAAGGTGGCGAAGAAGATGAAAGT
Source organism: Ambystoma mexicanum (assembly GCF_040938575.1). Taxonomy (NCBI): domain Eukaryota; kingdom Metazoa; phylum Chordata; class Amphibia; order Caudata; family Ambystomatidae; genus Ambystoma; species Ambystoma mexicanum. The sequence continues at coordinate 69,474,855 of NC_090938.1, forward strand.
CACAGAATGTTTCCCCAAGGTAGGTAGGTGAAACCAAACCACCAACAAGTAAGAGCAAAACATTCCAATATAGAAATAGCAAAACATGTAAATAAACAAACAATGCTCATAAATACGATGCTGGTGGTAGAGACACATTCGGCTGCAATAGTCAAGATGTAGAAGAGGGACTTAAGTCCTGTAGCGCCAAGAGTAGTTGACAGCTGGGAATCTGGAGTGGGTGAGGAAGCAGACAATCTACCAACAATAAAGGCAGAAGTTGTTACTGCACCAGACAACAGAGTTCATTGCATAATATCTAACATCAAGAGCCTCGCAGAGGCCAGATTGAGGAGTCACAAGGTCAATGTAATACCTCTGCAACCGCTTCTGAAGCAGGCATGATTATTCCCATGCAAGAAGGCCAGTAAACCAGAGGTAGACACAGAGCATTGGGAATCACAAACTCTAGATGGTCCAATCGCCTGTCTCCAACCTGGAACAAAGATACATCAAACAGACCCAGCAATCTAGAACATATGTCACAGATGACAAACAATCAATATCCCAGTCATCTCAAGACACACAGGATACAGCAGCTCATCGTGAAGACTATGGTTTGTGTTCACGAGTCATTGAGAACATTTGTGTTAAAAACTATGAAGTGCACAAAGGTTTAATTTCAAGGGTCTTTGAAAGTACTTGTCTTGCAATCTATGAAGTGGCCCATTGCTGCTGTTCAAAACTCATTGAAAGTATCATCATAAAGTTTATGTGTTGCTCTAAGTTCTAAGCCTTAGCATCGTTGGAAGCATTCATCATAAAATCCATTAGGCGCATAATTGTCCACGGTCAATAATCAGTGAATGCATTTGCCTTAAAATATACAAATGAAAACATTAAATATATAGCCGGTGAAGTTCAGAGTTTTCTGAATTTAAGAAAGAATGAGAGGATCTGCCTCAAAGAGCAGATTTGGTTACATTTAAGAGCCATTGGAAGTATTTATTGTAGAGCAGGGTTGTCCTATTCCATGCCTCGATGACCTCAAACCTGAGGGATTTTCAGGATAGCCCTCATTAATATTCATCAGATAGATGTACGTACACTATTTCTAAATGTATGCACATTTTGTCACATGAATAAGAATGAGGGTTATCCTGAAAACCCATTAGGATTCCTGTCCTTGAGGCCTGGAGTTGGGCATCCCTGTAATAGAGTATATGAAGTGGAAAAGAGCCTCATAGGTATTCTTCCTTCCTCTCCTTCCCCAGTAAACTCACTGTATCTAGAGATCTGGTTCTCTCTATGCTGTACTATTGCAACGGCATCTTGCTCAATCTGCCTGCTACTACTCTCCGCCATCTGCAACTCTTCCAGAACAGGACTGCAAGACTTGTCCTTGGCCTCATGCCCTGGGATCATATCTCTCCAGCCCTGAAACCTCTCCATTGGCTCCCAGCGGCTGAAAGTATTAAGTTCAAAACCCTTTGCATTGCCCAGGAGGCCTATTGGGGCCTGGTTCTGACATACATTCAACTCTCCCTTCGGAAATACGGTCCTACTCGAGCTCTTCGCTCCTCTACCTTCAACTTCCTCAGGATCAATCGCTTCTCCAAACAACGAGTTGTTGGTAGATCTCTCTCTTCGGCGGGGGCCTCCCTCTAGAACAGCCTCCCTTCCTCTCTGAAACTTGAGGAGAACCATCTTCAGTTCCGGAAGCACCTCAATACCTTCCTCTTCGCTTCTGCCTTCTGCCTTCCTCTACCCTGCTGATCTGTCTGCTTCTGCACTGGGCATCTGGCTACACTCTGATTTCGGCCCCAGATCCCTACCCACCCACCTGCATACCCGCACTGCCTCCTGGCAACCCTCACACTTGGGTCTGTATTGGCAACCCTACAGTCCCCCTACCAGCACTTATCGACACCTGTTGTCTGCATTTAATTTTTGCACTTGCCACCGGCTGGCTGCACTACCTGGATTGTTTTGTTCACATGTTCAGCAATTTCCACCCCTCCCTTTCCCCTTGCACTTTCCACCTTCCCTCCCCCCGCACTTGCATGTTCTCAATGTCACTGGGCCTAGAAAGATTGTTGTTTTGTACTCCCTTTTACCCTCCCTTGCCTCGTCGTCCCTGAAACATTTCTGTATGGGCGCAATTTAAATAAAATTTCATACCATATCAGTTCAAAAGTCAATGATATGAAAGATAGAATTCATTATACAGCCAGTGAAGTGCCCATGTGTCCATATTTAAGTGTCCTTGCAAATTGACCTCTACAGCTCATAAAGAATACAAGTAGCTACTCATGAGTCATTCAAAGCATTCAGTGTAAAGTCAACGAAATAAAAGATGACCAATGACAAGTGAAATATTTCATCTTAAAATCTAGAAGCTCACACATGTCTAGGTTTCTAAATTGTTGAAAATGTTCCCCTTCAATTATTTCTCGTACATATCTGCTTCAGCTCAAGAACAATTCAGTGCATGTATCATTGGACAGTTCACTAGTTTGTTCTTCTTGGGGACTTTAATCCCCCTCTTACCACTTCTATCTACTTTTCACTCCTGCATTCATTGACTCCTGTTGATTAAACCGCCCCCTTTACACCTTTCCCATCAATGTGTCTTGACCTCATTTTTTCTTCGCTCCCTTCCTCAAGCACTTTCTCTGCTCACCCCCTTTACTCCTCTGATTATGTTCCACAATTCCTTTCTCTCTCCTTTTCCCCTCCACCCCACTCTTATCCCCTACCCTCAGTCATTGTAATCTCTGCTTTTTCAATTCTACCTCGTTTGCTTCCTGACTTTACTCTTCCCTTCCCTCTATTTCCTTTTTTCCTCCCTTTCTCTTGATGATGCTGCAAGCACCCTTCACACTACCCTATTGTCTACTCTTGACTTAGCCTATCCTGCCCACCCGTTCTCACCTTGCCTCAAACTTCCCTTTTCCTGAATTACTCCTTCCCTCACCTCCCTCCGTTGCAGCCTTTGTAAAGCCGAAAGCTGCTGGAAAAATTCTCATTCTCCCTGTGATCTTTCTGCACTTTATTTTCTGCATTCCTCCTATGATCTTGCTTTACTCAATGCTAAAAAATCCTATTAATCTGTACTTAGGATCTCTTGCTCTCAAAACCCTTGTCGTTTCTTCCAGCTTCTTCATACAATTCTTCCCCCAAACTTCCTGATCCCTCCCTCTTTTCATCTCTCTCATCTCCTGACTTTGCAAATTACTTCACATCTTAAGTAGCTGCTCTTCGCTCCTCTTTCCTTCCCCTATCCCTCCTGTCCACCCCTGTAGTCCCAACACCTTACTCCCTATCCTCTTTTTCCTTCTATTTCTGACATTGACATTTCTGCCCTTCTCACTCATGCCCATCCTACTACCTCACCTTTTGACCATCTTCCTTCTACCCCTTTTCCCCAGATGTACCCCACCTTCTCCCTTATTTTACCTCTCTTATCAATTCCTTCTCTTTCAAACATGCGCTCATTCTCCCTATCTTGAAGAAACCCTCTTGTAATCCCTAAGTTCCTATAACATGTGCCCTTATTGCTCTCCATCCCTTTCTAACTAAGCTTATTGAGTATGTGCTCTATTCTCAGGTTTTCAGGATTTGCACCATCCCATTCTACTAATATTGCCCTCTTGCATGTCTTCAATGCTCTTCCTAAGGCTCGTCACTCTAAATGCTCTTCTATACTTATCCTTCTTGACCTCTCTGTGGCGTTTGATGCCATTGATCACTCCCTTCTCATTTCCTCCCTTTCTAATCTTGGTCTATATGGCTCTGTTCTTAAATGGTTTTACTCTTTTCTTTCTCACTGTTCTTATTCGGTAACATGGGCTGGCGAAACCTTTCCCGCCTATTGTCTTCTTTATGGAGTCCCTCAAGGGTCTGTCCTTGTGCCCCTGCTTTTCTTACTTTGTACTATCCCCCTCTCTGCTCTTCTTTCTTCTTTTAATCGTTCCTTTAATTTCCATGCTGATGATGCCCAAACATTTTTCGATATCTACTTTCACGAACACCTTACATTCCGCTGTCTCTAACTGCCTCTCCGGAGTCCAAAATTGGATGTCACATTTTCCTCATTTCAATCGCTCGAAAGACTAGGTTCTATTTTCCCTTCTAATATGATTCCTCCCACTACCGCCTCCCTGTCCTTCCCCCTCCCTCACTGCCTTTCTCTCGCTCTGCTCGCAATGTGGGTGTTATCTTTGACCCCTCGTTTTCCTTCTCTCTACTTCTTTCGTCCACTACCCGATCCTGTTGCTACGCTCTCTTTAACATCAGCCATCTTGACTCTATCTCTCTTTTGTCACCAGCGAGCTTTTCTTTACAGTCTACTTTTCTGTCGTATTGACTATTCTCCTTGGTGTCCTTCATCTTCCTGCCTCTAATCTTCTTCCTCTTCTCTTGTGTATTATTTCTTTGTTGGTCTCCGCTTTTGTCTTTCTTCTCGATCCTCTATTACACCCTCTCTACTCTCTGCATCTCTTCTCCCTTTCGAATCTTGTCTTTTTTATCATTTCCTCTCCATTGCTTTCAAGTGTACCCATGGTCTTGTTCCATTGACTTCTCTTCACTTATCTCACTTTATTCTCCTCCCTGTGCCCTCCACTCTCAGAATCAGTTTCTTTTCACTATTTCTAAATCCTCTTCAGCATCCTCTCTTTTCTAATCTTTTGCCATAGTTGCTCCTAAAAATTGGAAGTATCTCCCTCTCTCTATTTGTTCTTTATCTTCTCTTTGTATTTTTCACACCAATCTTAAAACCCATCTTCTATCCACCATTTCCAACAATTAACTCTGTACTTTCTCCTCTCTCCATTTGGTGAAAAGCACTACATCAATTAAATAAAAATGCAAATAAAAATACTAAATGGGCTACGTTCAGGAGCCAGTGAAACCATTTAAAGAAACATCTATGACTAGCAAAATATGTGCCTAGGTTTAAATGTATTTTGAATTAGAGACTATCAAGAAACCCAGATATTGGCAGAGAGAGACTGATGAAGAGGCTGTAGGAATGTTCACTTCTTAGATTGGGAGGACAGGAAGAATTTTGGATCTTGTGTGAAGAGACTACAAAGTTGCGGAAAACTACTTAAAGATAGGTGTTTATAAATGTTCCTAGCATTTACTTTTAGTTGAGTCCTTCTTTTATGTTTTGAAAAGTTATTTGTCATAAATAGGTCGATAGACCGATTTGGTAGATATTGGAATAGGGTGCAAAGGAAACAAACGTCCTTGAGGCTATGTCTTGATGTTCATAAATTGAGTTATTTCCTCATAATGAAGATTAGTTCACGTCATATAGGGTATGTGCACTTCAAGTTTCCACTTTCTTTATTTTTAGAAGTAGGTTAAAAAACAGCTCTCTCAATTAGTGCAGGGTCCAATAAATACAATCATTAAAATGTAAAGGTCTGTACCTGATAGGATGCCTACTTCCAATATGACTTTCATTCATCAATGTACATATATTGACTTAATTGATGCATAAATATTTCCCTTTTAATATGACTGTCACTTGTCAAAATTAAATTCTTTATTTCCTTTGCAGACTATGGTCCATTGATATGAAGAGGAAGATTTGGGCCCTCCGGGAGGTAGATGATAACAAATGGCATCTTAAGGATGAATGCTACAATGATGTATCACAATGTATATATGGCATTGGGTAAATGAAAAGGCAGCTCACACTCTTTCATCATTTCAGGAGAAATGGACTTTCGGTTACCAGCCTCTAAATCAATGTTCTTACCATTAGAGAACATATGTGCCACTCTCTCCAAACTGAGAGATAATTAGTTAATTTAAGCTACTTTTATCATGCACTTGACCGACATGAGTTTATTCGACTAACACACCACACTGATGAACTCCAAACAGGAATGTACTTTCGAACGCCTAGAACTGATATCAACTATGGATGTACGTCTCGTTCTTAAAGCAATCGGCTTCTTGTCTTTGGAGGCTATCGGAATTCCTGGAAACTTGATCATCCTTATATGTTTTGCCACCTTTAGGTTTTTCAATGGCAAAATCATGCCAGTTGAGGTTCTTTTGTGCCACCTGTCATTCATAAACCTTGTGGTCGTGTTGATCCGTGGTATCCCGCAGTCCCTTTCCGCGCTGGGAGTTCGAAGGCTTTTCGATCAACAGGGATGTGATTTTGTTATTTTGACCTATCGGGTGTGTAGGGCCATGTCAATATGCATGACTTCCCTTTTAAGCTGCTATCAGTGTGCCCTCCTGGCGCCATCTTCCAATTTCTGGACCACCATTAAGCAAACATTGGTTCATAGGCTGTTTACAATCATAACATCGCTTTGGTGTTTGAATTTTATCAGTGCATTCTTTGTCATCTATGCTTTTTCTTGGGGCCTGTTTCCAAACTCTACAGCCCACGTATTCAATTTAGAATTCTGTTTAGTCCTCTTCCCTTCTGCTTCAGCATTTGTGATTAGCGGGACTGTGTTTATTTTGTGTGACCTCATCTGCATAGTCCTGATGACTCTTTCCAGCCTCTATATTGTGTTTGTCCTCTACCGGCACAAACAACAAGTGAAGTCGATTCGGAACGCAGGTCACGATACAAAAAACTCACCAGAAAACAAAGCAACAAATGCAGTGCTCCTATTGGCTTCCACTTATGTGTTTTTCTTTGGTTTGGATAATGGAATTTGGTTTTATACCATTTGCACCAGTGCAAGTGTGTCCCAGGAACTCACAGATGCCCGGGTTTTCTTTGGTTCCTGCTATTCTGCTTTAAGTTCCATTGTAATCATCGTCACCAACAAAAAGGTACAATTGAAACTGAAATTGCTGGGTCCAAAGCAATTCCGGGAAAACCCAGAATCCACCATTTCACACGTGGGTCCAAAGCAATCCCGGGAAAACACAGAATCCACTATTTCACCCATGGGTCCAAAGCAATTTCAGGAAATCCCAGAATTCACCATTTCACACATGGGTCAAAACCAATTCCATGAAATCCCAATATCCACCATTTCATACATGGGTCCAAAGCAATCCCAGGAAAACCCAGAATCCACCATTTCACACATGTGTCCAAGGCAATTCCATGAAATCCCAGAATCCACCATTTCACACATAACCAGATAATTGAAGCAAAACAAATTGACAAATAAGTTCAATTAAAGAGTTCAAATATTCTTTAACTGAGCATAAATGTGGGCATTAGCTAAATGAGTAGAGTGTTGTTCTAGCACTTAGGAATAGACTTAATTGTTCTTCTGACACCTCATATATCCAAAGCTATCTAACAACTGGTTAATGTTCGCGGAATACTGGATTTAAAGTTTTGACTATGAGGAACACATTTGGGCCTCATTACGAGTCTGCCGGTAGCCCTGACGGAAAAACCAGCAGGCTGCCACTGGACCCGTAATACCATTCCACCTCTGTGATTGCCGGAATCACCGGGGCATGAAAACCCTGGTGACCCGGTAATTCTGGAGGCACAATTCTGTAAATCCCCATTCCCATGGAGTCCCATAGGACCCATGGGGATGGAGACCATGGAAACACTGGTTCCATCTATGAAAGAGCCGGTGTTTCCATGTCCGCCCGCAGGCATGTAGTGTTACTTCGGCCATGTCAGACCTGGCAGGAGTGACACCTCCCGCCTGCAGGACTCGGAATCAGCCGGTCAGGAAACAACAGTGGCGGCACCATACCTAAAATATTATTTTATGTGGGGGATTTAGATGCATTTAAGTTTTGAAATGGGCATGCAGAATATTATTTTTTTCTGTATTTGACTGTGACTGTTTATTAAGGATCTCATCACAAAACTTTACATAAGATATCTATTGTGTCTTGTGTTCCCTGCCGTGGTCCTGCATGAGCCCTTGCCTGAGACAATGCCTGATGGAATGTTATGCTTATGGAGAGTTGTGGTGTGAGTGCCCCTGTAAGCTCCATGAAGGACATTTGGAGTGAAGCAGCCTGTGAGAGAAGAGGCCGGTGGATGTCTCCTGTGTACCTTCCTACTTTCCCTTGGACTTACCTGATGTATATACCTTCTCACTGGAACTTAGTAAAGTAGTTCACTTCCATTACTTGAGTGTTAGGCCATTTAATTTCACGCCGCAATAATATCTGTGTGTAGAATGAAGCATTTGATAAACCGCTGGAGCTGGAGAAAGATTGCGGGAGTGGAAAAAAACAGCACAAGGTTACACATTGCCAGGATGCGGATGCACAACGCATGCAGAATTTAACTGATCTGAAGATTGAAACTCAAAGGATGGAGAGTGATGCGGATGAAAGGGGCATTTCTAACATAGTATATGCCAAAAGCTAGAATGAGAGAAACATTCACAGAGGCATCACCCACAATGGGGACCGTGGTATTTGGATGCATACATTGTCATTGTGTGTCCATTAGATTTGTCACCATCACACTGAGGATGTATTTCCGTATGACGGGAGGTAAAGTGGGCACAGGTGGGTTCTCAGGGGATACTGGGCTTCTCCAAGACTTTGTAAGGCACCAAAGAAGGATGGGGTTCCGTCGCTACAGCTTCATTTGTTAGTCTCTCTTTTTTTGTGTTGTGCATAATTAGTGTTTCTTCACCTTGTAATAAATGTTTGTGTTCAGCAGCACTGCCACTCACACATCATTACACTTTACCTTGGTTATGACAGAAAAACAGATAATTATTTTTTTTTTATCTGAGCGTAACACTTTTCAAGAATAAAGGATCGTTTGGGGCATGGAATAATTTGTATCAATCGAAAAATAAGCCAATAAAAGGAAAGTTTAATTGTATCAACAGTTTACACATTCTCTTTTTAATGATAGGATACGTCATTTATAACGTGCCTGTTAACAATATATGTTTCTTTCTACTGATCATTTACAGTACATATCATAGCCATAAAAGAACATTACATGTGTCTAACATAGCGAAGCACATCTTATACAGTTTTATCATTCCAAGATTGACAGTCTGCTACACTGCTAATATTAATTTCTAAATATCCTTATGCGAACGAGGAAGTGGACAAATAGCACCAGTGAATGTTCCTGGCTGCATAAAATCAAAGAGCATTTTGGGAATCCAAGAATGGACTAAAATCTTTATATTTGACAAAATGTGTCAGAAGAGCTGCATGCTTAAATCACCAGCTAAAAAATGCAAAATCAGCATTGTGCTAATGTCCTTTTTCACAACTCACTCCAATACTGAAATGTTTGCAACCATGAACCGCATACACTCATTTGTCACCTTCACAATTTAGTAGTCATGAGTACCATACCAGCATACCTGGCGGATAACCTCCACATAACTTATGGCACGACTCGTCCACAAAAGAGATGGCATGCAAAAAGTCCTTCTCTTGTCACGAACCTACACCCTGAAACTCTATCACTGTACAAGCTCAGAATGCCCAAACAATTCCTCAATTTCACAAATCTCTCAAAACATGTTTTTTTCAACAACACCTGACCCAGCACTAATTCCAATGGATGCACCTGCCGATGCACAGACCTCACAGTACTTCACTACTGTTAAAAGATGGCCGCTCACACTTTGTACAGCACTCCACTGCTCTCAAGCTAGGTCTACTTTAAACAATCAAAAAAAAAGATAAAGAAATAAAAAGAAGTAGTCTTATTCAGTGGGTTAGGCTGATCCCGAGGGATTCTGCCTGCTTAGCAAGGCCTCTAACGCTGTCAGTAGGAGGTTTGGTGTTTTATCTGAGTCGAGAAGATGAATGGGGTGATAAGGTTTAATTTTGCCAATAATGAACTTGGGACTGGGCCCATAATATACTCTATGTACCATGCACATTACTTTAAGCACACTTCCCTTTTGGACAGGGAACTATTGTAAGGAGCTCAAGGCTTTCAGGCCCGAACCACTGGATCTATTGTAAGTGGGCACTCGTGCTGCTGTGTTCCATAACCTCTGCAGGTTGGTCATTTATGATGCCAAAACATCCCTGGAAGAAGTACTGTTTGCATTGCATAGTCTACTCCAGACATCACCAGCACATTGTGCTGGAGTACAATATTTAAACTGGAAACTAAGAAAAATCTGATAAAGAAGTGGAAGAAACAAAAAAGCTGGACTTCAAAATGGCGGCCATCTTTGGTTCAGAGAAAGTGTTTAACATGGGAGAACAGCCAGGTTGTGCTCCTGTGTCATAGTAGTGGGACAAGGGACAAGAGCAGATAGTCATATTTCAAGACGCTGAGCTACCATAATGTCAGTGTTAGCTACATTTAATTATAACATGTTAGGAGCCATCCAGGAAATGACTGCCTGAACACATCTATTAAAACTCCTCTCTCTCTGTGGAAAAACACGGATATCTCCAGGCGGGGACGCTGTGGATGTACTCTGTGCTTTTATAGTTAAAATTTGAATGGGTGCATTAGCACAGAATCATCACTCCTAGAGGGAACTGGGGAGTGTTCGGCAGCAGTGCTCCCATCACTCTGAGGACACATTATCCACAGAGAAAGGTTAGATGATGCATAGAGGCAAGCAGGGGTGGTGGGTTCTGACTGGTCTTGCAAGGGGTCCGAAGAGCAGGCTGCAGGCCCAAACCTGTGTTTATTTTCTGTTTTCTTTATAATAAAAATATTAATGTTTGTACAGTCAGTGACCTTGCTTCTCACAGAAAATACAGATCATTGGAATTATTCTGTGGGTGACTCTTTCCAAGAAGGGAGGACATATTGAGTGACAAAACAGTATGTATTCTCACCAAAAAAAGAGGTGTTTAAAAAACAAAATTAATATTGTGAACTGGCTCGTTGTAGATGTAATGAGAATGTTACATCCCTACTGCTGAGGAAAGCACTTGATCAACACTTAGAATAAACATACTCATTATTTTCTCATAGAAGCTTATCATTCCAAGATTGACAAGTAGTGTAAACCTTTGTTCAAGCTTTTTGAAATATGCCTATGAGAAAATGAAAATAGCACCAATCAAGTTTTCTGTCTGCTTTGCATAAAATCAAAGACCTTTTTGTCAACATGGAAGTGACCACATATCTCTATATTTGACATGTGTGCCTTTTAGAAACGGGTTCCATGCTTAAGCAGCAAACTACATATTGCACAATGGTTTGTCATTGAATTTTTTCAAAACTCGCCCTACAGTGCTTGTAACCATTAACTAAAGCTTCCAATGGCTGCTAAACCTTAACCATGAATCAAAGCTTAAAATGGCTGCTAAGCCTGTAACTCCATAGGCCTAATTGAGCCATAACCTTTTGTGCAGAAGGGCTGAGAGATAACCAAGGCGGTGGACAAGAGGAGTCCCCAAGACACAGACTTCATTACTGAATTATATCTTTGGGGTGATATGTGTTATGTTATCTTGCATTTGCATAGCGCCTCCTGCCAGCGTTCATGGCTTTGAAGTGCTTTGCCTGTCAGAAAGGCAAAGGAGGCGTATGATAGAACATTCAGCCGTGGTAGAGAGAAGTAAAGTTGGGTAGGTAGTTCGGGATGAGGCCGAGTGATAGAAAGATGCACAGGAAGGCATAAGAAGGAAGAGGTAGAAGAGCTATGTGTACAATTGTACTGAATTTATCATGGGACTGAACTGTATGCTATATAAAGAGAATTCTGTGCTGAGAGCAGTTTGGGACAGGGGATTGGGTTGTGAGATTTCACCTGAGATGTGGTTGGAGATGTGTGCTAATGTTAAGCTTTGTTCTATAAATTTGGAGGAACGCTCGAGCGAGACGAATAAAGATCCTCAACAGAGTGTTTTGGAGTCCAGAACGATTGTTCAAGAGAGGTATGGTGGACACTGATGAGTGCTAGTGTTGTGGGAATGAATTGGGTAGTTTAGAACATTTCCTATGGGACTGTGTGCGAGTACGGGGATTTTGACAGGACGTATGTTGCATCTGTTTGCGTGTTCTGAATTTGGATATTGCATTGGATTTCAAAACAATGATCTTAGGAGGTGGTGAGTTACTTGAGGACCTTTCTGTCTCTCAGAAAAAAATCTTGTTCCGAGGTGCATGTGTGGGCAAGAAGATGGTATTAAGGGGCTGGAAATCTCAGATTGGGCGTGCTGTTGTGGATTGTATTTAAGGGATGACCAGTCTTGCAAACATGGAAAGAGTGATTTAAAAGAGACAAGGGAAATTGTCATTACATGCAAAGATTTAGGATAACTTTCTGAATTTGTACTAGTTCTTTATCTGTAAATATGTATATTTTAAACTGAATGTTGTTACATTGTTTATGGTTGTTTGTTCATTTGCTTTTATTGACTGCTTACTGTTATTGTGCAAATTGTACAAATAAATAAATTAAAAAAAAACTGTATGCTATGGGTCTCAACGCCAAGAAGATAGATAGCAGTGTTCTCTGTGCAGGGGGGGAGGGGGACATGTTACTCACTGAATGGTGAACCAGGACATGATAAAGCCATACACAAGAAAGCACATGCTGCAAAGCCCTTACGCTTACTTCCCTAGGCCCCCAATAACATTTGGGAGGGACTGTATGTCAGAATTCCGAATTTGCCAAGTTTGCAAAAGGTCCCAGAAAAGCAGGCAAATAGCTCATATTTTTGGATTGCTCATTTATGTCATGGTTACCACAACCCTAGGTTTGTGGCAAAGTGCTTATGGCCAGATTTTGATCCTTCCACAGTGCCATGGTTAGCCAAAGCATGTAGAAAAGCCATTCCAATGAAACGGCAGCGTATGAAGCCCTCTACTTGCACTCCTAGGCAACACACAGTCAGATTCTATATATGGGAAATTTGGAAGGAAAATAGGGGCACATTTAACAGAGGGTGGGATTTACGACCCTACCCTAATAAAGCCTGCCTGCAGTCACCAGATAAACGACCTGCCCAAGACCCTGTCTGTGGTCTACCGCAGTGTCTGCGGACCTCCGCGCCCCATATGCTCTTCTTCCACCCAGACAAATAGCCTCAATTCATCTCTCTTTCACTTCCCAAACCCTTCCCAGCCCCTCTTTCCAACACCAAATGACCCAAAATGTGTTGTCATGCCCGCGCAGCTGGCACACGCATTGGCAACCATAATGGACTACTTGGTACTCATTTATCCTCCTAATACTCCTTGAACAACTCCTTTTCACGCCTTGGTCTTTTATTTCCATTTGCTCAACTTTGGTTCTTTCTTATTTTATTCAATTAACTACATTTACCATAATGCACCTGGCTGCAGTCCTCAATTCCTGGCTATTCTCATTCATCGTTATTGGGACCACAATCCCCAGAAGCCCTAGCGGCCAGTGCTGCTTCCACCTGCTCAGGACCAGAGAGGGAGGAGGCAGATTGTCTTCAGGTGTGCTGCTACAGGTGCTGTCAATTAGCCTGCCTCAGAAAAGGGCAGGGCTGTATATAAGCAGCTGCCTGCAGGAGCACAGTGCCTTGCATCTTGAGTTCTCCCCGCTCCTGTTTGCTTTGACCCTTTACTTTGTATGCTGTTCCTGTTGCTGCATTATCCTGTTTTGTTCCAGTGCCCTTTCCGGGCTCCCTGCCTTGCAGCCGATCACACTCTGCTGCCTTCTACCTACAGCCCTTGTCCTCTGGGCTTCCTGCCTTGCAGCCTATTACAGTCCTCTGCAGCCCTCTACAGTCAGCGGCCCTGCTCCTCTGGGCTCACTCCTTGCTGCCCTGCTCCTCTGGGCTCCTTGCCCTGCAGCCTGCCTCACTCCAGCTGCCTACAGTCCTTGTCCTCTGGGCTCCCTGCCCTGCAGCCTACCTCACTCCGGCTGCCTACAGTCCTAGTCCTCTGCAGCCCACCTTGCAGCCTGCCTCACTCCGGCTGCTACAATCCTTGTCCTCTGGGCTCCCTGCCCTGCAGCCTGCCTCACTACGGCTGCCTACCGTACTTGTCCTCTGGGCTCCCTGCTCTGCAGCCTGCTTCACTACGGATGCCTACAATCCTAGTCCTCTGCTGCCCGCCTTGCAGCCTGCCTCACTCCGGCTGCCTACCATCCTTGTCCTCTGGGCTCCCTGCCCTGCAGCCTGCCTCACTCCGGCTGCCTACCGTCCTTGTCCTCTGGGCTCCCTGTCCTGCAGCCTGCCTCACTCCGGCTGCCTACAGCCCTGGTCCTCTGGGTTCCCTACCGTGCAGCTTGCAACCTTCTGCTGTCTCCAAACACTTGTTCCCTGGGCTCCCTACCTTGCAGCCTGCACCTCTTCGCTGCCTACTGCCCTGCTCCTCTGGGCTCCCTACCTAGCGACCCTATTCTTTTGGGCTCTCTGTCTGTCACCTACTACTAATCCTTCTCTGTCCTGTTCTTCTGGACTCCCTGCCTTTCAGCCTACTACAGTACTCCGCAGTCCAATACAGTTTGCCTGCACCTAGTGGCACTCTTGACTGCAGACCTGCTTCCTACTTTGCCTGCTGTTTTCCTGACTGCTGCTCCTTGTTCTCTTCCTTGAGTCCTCTGTACTCCACCTTAGGTTATCTATTTCAGTCTGCCTTTTCTTCATTTCCTTCTGCTAGATTGCTCATTGACTTCCTTTTCGCTGATATTTCTGTTCTTGTCTTCTCATGTGTCTTATGTAATCCCTTTGTACAGAGCTTGTCTGTTGGTTTCCGGCAGGCAACCTCTGCCCCTTCCCTTGTCGCGTTTTCAGTGTTAGAGACACCCACTGCTGTTGTTCCCAGCCATGAGCATACAGCGTGGGCCTCTGTTATAGCAATCTGTGCAGAAGGCTGGAGTTTCCTAAGGTTCGTGGAACACTATTTCCCATTTCAGCATACACCCCAAGAGGGAATCCAGTTTGTTTGTACCTTTGTATCTTTTGCCCCTTTTGGCTCACTGCTACTATTTCCTACTCTTCTTTCTTGTTGAACTTCCTGCTGTGTGTGCTTATCTGCTACCTTACCTCAGCACAGCCACCCAAACCCTACTTGGGTACCCTGTGCCACTCTTGACAGAGTGCCATTCCTGTAATGTGTTTCCCAGCCCTGCTCCCCAACGCGCTGTCCACGGACAGCCGCGGATATCCGCGGATAGAACATGGGGGCTTTTCAGAAAAATATGACACACATCATGCTTGTCACCAACCAATCAGCGGGTGCGTTGGATGTCCAAGCACATCACTCTGCCCTCCGGACCAATGAGAATCATGTTAGCGGAGTGAACAGGGAAGTGGCCCGTGGACTGGACCAAGATATCACTAATTATTTTGTACCTACATTTCGCCCATTTTAAAGAAAACTACTAGACGGATTTACACCAAATTTACAAAAGCATGCTTTTGGGACCAAGCTGCCACTCCTGCCCAAGATCTGGTGAAAATCCGTCCAGCGGTCTGGTCTGTAGACGTGAGCACATTTATTTTCCATTGCACCTATGGAAAAAAAAGAAATTGGGACCCCCCTTAACGTTTCCCCTCCGTGAAGAAACCTCCCAAACTTGCCAGAAAAATGTAGAGCAGCCCATATACTTTTATTGAAAGGTTTAGTAAGGATCTGTCCAGGGGGAGCGAAGTTATAAGCTGCCCAAAAAATGCTCTTCCTATGAGTTGAGCAACTTAACCATAACTACAGGGCCGCTGTTGCAGTCCCTGTAATATATATACATATATATATATATTACAGGGCCTGCGACAGCGGCCCTGTAGGTATGGTTAAGTTGCTCATCTCATAGGAAGAGCACTTTTTTTGCAGCTTATAACTTCACTCCCCCTATACGAATCCTCACCAGATTTTGCAGAAAAAGTATATGGCCCACTCTGATTTTTTTTTGCAAAGTTGAGTGAGGTTTGGTCCAGGGGGGCAAGGTTATAGGGGGGGGTCTCAACATTTTTTTTTTTTCCCATTGACATAATGGGAAAAACTTTGCTCACGTCTACAGCCCAAACCGCTGGACAGCGTGCTTTTGTTAATTTGGTATACATTATTTTTAAATTACAAAAACGTAAGGCAAAACAATTAGTGATATCTATGTCCGCTCCGCGGACACATTTCCCTGTTCGCTCCGCGGACAGGACACCGATTGGTTAATTGGCTTGCATCATGTCTGTGGACATGCAACGTGTTCACTGATTGGTTGGCGTGAAGCGTGATGTGCGTCAGATTTTTGGAAACGCCCACCATCTTCGTTCGCGGACATCGGCCGGTGTCCGCGGACATTGCAGTAAAAACATATAAAAAAACACAACATTGCACTTGTCAAATTTATGAAATAATCTCTCGGGTGGTGAGGGGTGATGAGGATGGGATGGAATATGTTCTCGAACAGTCCGGGGAAAGTTTGCGGACACCTGTTCATTACTGGTTTGGTGAAAAGCAGTTCTTGGATGGCTTATAATTTTGGCGCCACTTAATGGAACTGCATGTAATTTTGCAATTATATTGCTAACATGATCCCGAATTAGTTTGCAAAGTTTATGGACACCTGTGCATTACTGGTTTGGTGAAAAGCAGTTCTTGGATGGCTTATAATTTTGGCGCCACTCAATGGAACTGCATGTAATTTTGCAATTATATTGCTGATCTGATCCCAAATTAGTTTGCAAAGTTTGGTGGGATTCTGTCAAGAGGAGGCAAAATTAGAGGGGGGTCCCAAAATAATGTAAAGGTTTATAAATGAGGTGCCATTTGACGAATATACACTTAATTTGGCAAAATGACAATTGATCTAGATATAAATGTTATTGCAAAGTTTTGCTGTGATTTTGTCAAGAGGGGGCAGAAATAGAGGGGGGTTCCCAAAATATTGTAAAGGCTTATAAATGTGGTGCCATTTGACAAATCCACACAAAGGTTTGCAAAAAGATTATAGATCTAGATATAAATGTTTTCGTAAAGTCTGAATGGATTTTGTCAAGTGGGGGCTAGGTTTTATGATAATTGTATTGACAATTTTTAAAAAATAAAACATGGGCAGATTTCAAGCAAACTCGTGTAAGGAGCATTGGCAAGGACCTGCAAGCATGGTTTTGCAAATGTGCTTGTGTTTTATTTTTTGACAAGTGTCATAATGTAGGTACAAAAAATAGTGATATGCCTTTGGTGACAGAGGTGTGCAGTGGCCAGATTGTCCGGGTCATGGAATAAGGTCATGATCCGGACAATGTGGCTACTGGCCATGACCACAAGGGACAAAACATGGCGTTAAAGTGGCCATGTCCACCTGGGACTGGCTTTGTGGTAAAGCTATTCGATATTGGGATAGATTTTAAAAGGAAGACAGGTGTGCTCGTGGTAATATGGTCATAGAGTTCTCTTTTTGCCTTCTGCAGGCTGCCATGGAAAGCGAAGACTGGCCCTGTATGGAACCCTGCCTTCCCTTACCATGGTGGCCATCTTGGAAAAGGATTTTCCTTAGTAGGAAGAAAAATCCTTTTTTTAGCACCCTGGGTTCTCGCTTTGGGAACCTAGGGTGCTAATGTCCTTCATCCCCCATTACAGGGACTGGGATGGGGTGCTAATGGTCCAGAGAAGTCCCTTGCCTTCGCTTGGGCTCATAACTTGGGCTGCCAGGCCGGTATCCACCGTTTCATCCCTGGAACAGAGGATAAACGCCACAATATTGCCATTAGCGTAACACAAAATGCAAATGGAAATGTTGGAAAATCTTATTGAGTCTATGTACTTTACTGAGAAATATAAAGTAGATTTTTTTTTTGGTTCTATTTTTTTAACTGTGAAAGGTGGTTCCTGAAGGAACATTTCTTTTATTGTTTTTGGATGCATTTTTATTTTTGGCAGGAGAGCTTAAAACGAAAGGTGGGGATGGAAATGAGCGAAGAGGCATCAAACACTAATATGGAGGGGCAGGTGGACAGGGGAAAATGTTGTGCGTGTCTTATTTATAAGGTGGGGGCAGTGTTTCTCGTTCTCCTTGATTACAGCAGTGGTGGTGTCTCTTGAGGAGGAGGGATGGCATTAGCTGATTCAATTTTAAGATAAATAGCAGTTTTGCTAAAACTATGTACTGTGTACTAGATTGTTAATGGATGAGTAGGAATAGGTTTTGGAGCTGTGCAAGGGAAATTTTGAAGTTGAAAGTTCCTAGATCAGTAGAAAATGCAGTTCCGAACTGTCCGCGAAGCACAGATCTTATCGTGACGTGTGGACGGGTTCTCGGACACGTCATCATACCGCGCGCCAGCATATGGTCATTTGGCTTTCCGGAATGTCCGCAATTAAGTCAGATGTTCGCAGACGTTATGGTTAAGTTGCACTAATAAAAACATATGAAAGTCAATGAAAAAAACTTTGTTAGGGCCATGTTATGGTTAAGTTGCACTAATAAAAACCTATGAACTTCAATGAAAAAACTTTGTTAAGGGGACATTATGGTTAAATTGCACTAATAAAAACCTATGAAATTCACAGAAAAAACTTTGTTAAACGGATGTTATGGTTAGGTTGGACTCATAAAAACCTATGAAATTCAATGAAAACACTTTGTTAAGGGGACGTTATGGTTAAGTAGCACTAACTAGCACTCACTGAAAAAATCTGCTAAAGGGACGATATGGTGGCTAGTACAAACCTGTGAAATTCAATGAAAAATTTGTTGTTTTGGTTATGTTAGTAAAACCGAAAAACCTCTGAAATTCTCCAATTCTTGTAAGCTAAACAACCATAAATCGCGCCACCACTGTGCAATGCTAAGACTAACACCGGGGACATCAAAAATGACATCACAAATGGCATTGATGACATCACTGATGACATCACATATATGGGCCACGTGTTTTGTTCTCTGACATATTTATGTAAATTGGTTTTTCTCACTGACAGTCAGAATATAAAAACTGAAAATGTGTTATATATCTAGATATTAACCATCTTGTATGTTCTTAAAGTATTTTCCTTAGTGTTTGTTCTCAGCTCATGGTGCACATATATGGTGCAATAACCAGGCCTCAAACACACAATTAATTGGTATATGTAGTGATGTTGTTTTTTTCAACCTTACTTTAGTTTTCTATATGTGTCTTTAATTTGTATCCGTTGTGGGTCCTCATATTTATTGTTTATACTAACACAAGTATGTATTACGTCTTGAATTATTAGCTATTTATTCAATGTTTAACATTACTCAAAACTCTAAGGTACCATTCATTATTTTACTATCCAAAATTACCGGATTAGAAATATTGTATCTATCGTGCACGCTGCAGCCATTGCCTATGTGTGTGTATGTCCTGTTTTAACAACAACACACCAATATAATGTTTTGTTTAGATGAGTACATTCTTTAGTTCAGAAAGGTATCCCAATCACTCCTGACATCTTGTTACCAACATTATAAACACAACCCCTTGTAGAGATTGTAGAGGAGAAGTAAAATGCCTCTGCAGGAAATCCCACCCCCTACCTCCTGTATGTTGGAAGCCTGAGATCGGGCCATGCTTGACACCAGAATTTGTGACCATACCACTATGAATATTCAAAAGAAGGTATCCTCTGAGAAAACCCTTTTAATTTAATTATTTGTTTATTTATTTATTTATTTATTTACTTGTTACATTTTTTACACACCCAGACCCTGAGGTATCAAGGCGTGGTTACAGACATCTTGGCAGTGTTAAATTATATGCAATAGCTATTCAATCATCTACAAATAGGTGAACATTGTTACGGAATAAAAACATTGTTGCAAATACTTTTAAACATACATAATAGAGAAAAGAGTAAAGACATAAACATTGGTGCAAGGACTATTAACATACAACGGAAGAAAGAAAATACAGTCATACAGATTATTTACAATGTAAGGCTGAGCCCCACTTAAAGGGGGTGTCTGTCTAGACCTGGGCAGTTAGCTAGGATTCAGGGGGTTGACTAGCAGTGTCTATCAAATGTATCCCCGAAGAGACAATAATCTGATGGAGGATCTCCCTGAAGGAATATGAAAAGGAGCGAAAGAGGAGCTGGTCACGAAACAACAGACGAGCGTGACTCCCTGAGAATACTGGCTGAAGAGAATGTATGATCTTACAGAAACTGATGACGAAGTTATGAATCGAGTAAACTTTAATATACGAGAAGAAGATTGCAAAGCACTGCAGAAAATGCAAAACATTCAATGGATGGACAGATGCTGTAACGCAAGTAGACTAAGTGATCATACACGCTGGCTATATGTAGTGAATAGACTGCAGGTGAAGCCGCCATTATATAGAAGCTGGACATCAGTGTTATGAATTTAGTAAGCCGGAACCCATGGAGAGGAAAGGCCGAGAACTTTATCACAGCAAGAATTATGCTGAGATTGTGGAATTGACTGGCGAGGCTGTCTGGCTTGGTATCACAAGCAGAAGCAGCCAAGGTTGGTTATCAATTCTTGAAGGCAGTGAACGTGTGAAGCTGAAACATCCTTGTTAAGGTGCAAAGAAAGAACACCAAGCGTGCCAAGTTTTATTCACTTAAGACATTTAAATAATGCAAAGTACACCCAATCGTGGTCTCCTGTCACCTGTGTCAAAGATGGAAATAGAGTTGATCGTGGAGTCCTAGAACAACGATAGTGAAAGACTGTACTCCCATATATTCCCAGAGAGAAGAATACTTTGCAAGGCCGAGTTCAAAGACAATCTTCATGGCAGCGGGCACGAGTGATGAGAGACGTTGGGCTAACTGGGTGGGAAGGTAAAGTCAAGTCCACCGACTGGCAGCTGGGTATGAGCTTACGTGCTGCTAAGTGAACCGAATGTTCCAGACATGGCACAAGCATGCCAACCAATTAGAGAGGGCCGTATAACAAAGGGCCTTATAGTTTGTGAGCCAATGATATACTGTGCACTTAATGGTGTTGAAGATGACATGTTTTTAGAGGAAGGCATAAGTTGTCCATATGATAGTGGATAGCAAATCACAATCCTAGTCCCTATGCAATGTATACTTAGATGTTCCCCTTGAACGTATTACAATCCCTCATAGGTTTCTATTATTTGCCACGTGGGTTGACGTCACCCCTGAAATATTTTTTTTCATATAAGGTTGTTTTTTTATGAGAAATTGTAAAGATACCGGTGAGGGGTGTCTGTACTTCCGCTCTCTATATGGTAGAGGAGAGGCACAGAGGACCCCAGCCAAGATTCTCTATTGTGGTAGCAATGGACGAGCAATCAAGGCCTAGCTTCTCAAGTGGTGATGCGAGCTGGTATTTAAGTACAGTGTAGTCCCCGAACCCCCACGAAGGAATGTCCACACACTGTATCAGTTAAAACACAGTCTTTATATAATTAATATTCAAAGTCATATACACGGTCACGATAACTCACTTTCTACTCCGAAAATCAACAATGGTAAATATGTACAGTTCTAAAGTGGTACCACTAACGTTACTCGATCTTATTAAAGTGCATACGGTCAGAATGACACACAAATCAAAATAAAGAGGAAACCAGCAGTAGAGAGATGAAGGAAAGCAGGATGGTTGAGCAATAGGCAGAATACTGGTAACTACCGTTAAACACAGCTCTGTGTGGAGATCCCCCCACCTGGGCAACAAGTAGAAAAAAAATACAAGCCCAGTCCATATAGTGTTCACCCTTAGACTTCCCAATAATTCTGCAACCTTAAAGTACCTTGGTGTTGTAGTGCTCCGCGTCGGGGAAATCGACAACCCTTCTTGAGTGTCCTCCCTTTCAGGCAGGAGTCACGGGCCGTCGAACGTCCGACGGAGAACAGTTCGAGCTACGACTTTGAAGTGGCCGTGTCGTTCCTAGCGGTGCTCGTTGGCGGGAAGCACAAACGTCCTGCAAGGAAGAGGCATGCGGGGCACCTCGGTGTCGATAGTTCTGGACCGCCGCAAAGAGTTGAAGAACTGTGGCCCAGTGAGGGCGTCGAGTCGTCAGCGTCTCTGTGGTCTTTGGGTGGCGGGAAACTCACCGGTGGATGGTCCTTGCCGCGTCGACGGTCAGGCCTTCTACAGCAGGATACAGCGGCGTCGATGTGGATGAGAGCGTCCTTGGATCACGTAAGTTTCTTAGGCAACGGGCGCACGACAGCTCCAGTCGGCGATGGCAGTCAGCGACAGTGATGGACAACAGTCCGGGCGCTTCTCCTTGGAGTTCCGCAGCAATCCCCGTATCGGGTTGGCAGCCTGTCGAAGGTCTGTCTACCAGGGAGCTTAGGCAAAGATCAGCTGTGCACGATGGTCCCTCGTAGCTCGGGAAGAGGGCGCCTTGCCAGGTCCTCTCTGGGTCAGTTCTTGAAGCACAGCAGCTTTCCGATTGCGAAGGAGAGCAACAGCAATTCTTCTCGTCCAGCAGGGCTCAAGCTTAAGCTTCACTCCAGTTACTCGTCGTAGTGGACTTCAGCTTCTGAACATGATTCCTAGCAGTGAGAGGTCCCCAGATATACTGTTGATCTCCCATTCATTCCGCTGGGTCACACTCAAGCATCCAATCACGACTACGGGCATTCATGCAGGCAGTCAACCAATCAGATACACGAGGTATTCAGGCCATTCACCTCTCTCCAGACACTCACAACAAGTTATGTGTATCGGGACAAGTACCCAGCCATTCTACACTCCAAGCTGCATTCATACCGGTTTCAGGTAGGGCTGTCTCAACCCTTGTGTCAAACACCAGATACTAGACAGTCACAACATAGAATGTATATTCGTCACACATTTAAATTAACAAAACCAAAATTTTTTCAGGGTGAGAGGTCCCACCATTCCAAACTGCTAAACTATATAATTGTCAATGAAGATACATTTATTCACATTTGATGTATTTTAATGATCTGGATAATATTGGTGATAGAGTACCCAAGGGTATTTTGAAAAACAATACAAATAGGTATGATCCCGTAAACAAGGAAGGATCTCAATGGACAAACAGACAACAGCAAATTATTACTCTTGGTGCAGTTGCAAGAAAAAACACAAATCAACAATTCATAAACATAAAATAAGAAGTCACAACAACAACAGTGTTGGGACTTTGCACTGTTCAGGTGGTGTATCATCATTGACAATTATATAAATGTATCTTCATTGACAATTATATAGTTTAGCGGTTTGGAATGGTGGGACCTCTCACCCTGAAAAATGTTTGGTTTTGTTAATTTAAGTATACCCACCTGGGTCTTTCAGGGCTCTGCCAGGTGCCCTAATATTTAAACCTATTCGTCACACACTCCATTCATCCAGGCTCCACCCACAGGCGTACCCACAACATACGGTCGTTGAGAAGGCTCCAGACAGTCTGGTCGGCACTTCCCAACACTACCATATACGGAACTTCCACCCAACAGCCAGTCAGGGGGAAGGGACAGAGGCAGGGCTACCCGGGACTTCGGGAAGATCAGGGTAACACGTGATGGAAGGCAAGAGGCCATGGGGGCCATTTTGTCTCCATCAGGAATCTACCGATTCCAATGACAGGGCCTGGGTATCCAAAAATGGAGGACGCTCAGGGCACCAGTCATTTCAGCACGGAGCTGCCACCAGCCCGTACCCTGCTCTGTGGGTAAACACAGGTGCCCAAAAACATACACTAGGGGCACAGGGTTGTACCCCTACCCAAGGGTGCCGTGAGGGTATCCCATGGGTCTGTTCACCAAACCTAAAGAGAGAGAGCTGCACCGCCAGGAGTCCCACATGAACTCCTGTGCGGAAAACGCGACAGAACACCTGATAAAAAGGCAGTAAAGGACAAGAATACGGAGGCCCTGTCCCTCCCATGCATTTCCAGCATCACAGAAATACATTGAGAGGTCGCGCAAACGTCAGTTGATGTCCGTTGTAACTCCCTGTTTTAGATAATTGTTATTAAAACAGAGCCTTCCCCCTTCTTCCTGAGTTGGTTCGATTATTTGGTGTCAGAGTTATTCTGCATCCCCATCCATTGATTGCAAGATTCCCAAAAGGACATATGCTCAATGCTTTTCATCAAAATTATGTGTATATGTGATGTCATTGGTGATGTTATCAATGATATGTGTGATGTCATCTTTGATGTCCTGGTGTTAGTCTTTGCAGTGCATGGTGGTGGCGCGAGTTATGGTTGCTTAGCTTACCATAATTGGCAAATTTCTGATGTTTTTTTGGTTTGACTTGTAACCATGTCATCCCTTTAATGTGTTTTCATTGAATTTCATAGTTTTTTATTAGTGCAACTTAACCATAACGACCCTTTAGCAAATTTTTGTCAGTGAATTTCATGGGTTTTTACCAGTACACGCTAATTTCCTACAACTTACTAATATCACACTTTCCCCAATATAGCAACATTCTTGTCCAATTTACAAAGTCTCACCTTACAACTTTGCCATTTTCCACCTTCTAGCATCATTTTTAACACATCTATACACTTTTGGAACTTTTTCCAATGTTTTTACATTCGTCGACGTTCGCGAAACATCTTATGTAATGGCAGACTTTCCAGACAGTGTAACATGACCTCTCGCGTGCACAGCATGATGATGCGTCTGTGAAGACGTCTGCATTTCGCGATCGGGTCCGTGCTTCGTGTAAAGTTTGGGGCTGCATTTTCTGCTGATCTAGCAACATTCAAGCTCACAATGTACCCTTGCACAGCTCCTACACCTATTCTTACTCATTATCCATTCATCATCTAGCACATAGCAAATACTTCAAAGAATATTAGCAAAACTGCTGTTTATCTTAAAAATGGCATCAGCTTTTGCCATCCCACCTACCCAGGAGCCACCACTACCACCACCACCAGCTGGAGGACCCACACAACAAAAAAAGCCCAGTATTTCCAAAGACAATGAAGAGGACCAAGAAGATGAGGTAGAGGAGGTGCCTCCCTCTAGCACCCAGAGAGATTCATGGGTGTGGCTTTTCTTTACCACTGTTGGGAATGTTCCAAAGGCTAAAGCTACCAAAGTGAAATGCACTGAGTGCAACGTTGTTCTAAGTTGCAGGCTTCCTGGACATTACTCATATGGGACTACCTCCTTGCGCCGTCACACCCAATCCAACTACCGCAATGCTCTCAGAAAGGCTGTTCCTTTGTCAGCAATTAATAGGCTATCTTCCTGCACCTCATCTTCCTTAACCAATACTGTAACCACACAGCCTACTTCTGTGGGACACAAAATCCCACCAGCTACCTTACAAGAAATAAAAGAGGCTGTTGATCCATATCTTTCCAAGACAACAGTACTCTGTATATATTGCAACACACCACTCTGCAGGATGGAGCAATTTCAAAGCACTTTTGAAGCTGTAATCAAGGATCAGGAGAAACGCTGCCCTCTACCTTAGATGTAATACAATCACAACATCTTCCCCTGTCCACCTGCCCCTCCAAATTCCTGCTTGGTGCCTCTTCCCTAATTTCCTTCCCCACCGTACTTTCTGACTTCTCCTGCAAAAAAAAGAAAACAGCAAAATAAAGATTCCTTTAGGAACCACCTTTCACAGTTAAAAAATAGAGCTAAAAGAAATATATATATCTTATAGAATCCATCTAATTTACATTTCTCACTAAAGTAGTTAGACTCAATAAGATTTTCCAACATTTCCATTTTGCATTTTGTTTTATGCTAATGGGAATAATGTTGCGTTTACTCCCCCATTCCAGGGGCTGGAAAGTTATAATGGCCCAGAATCCCAAATTATTGACCCATACGAAGCGAGAGGGCAGGTAATGTGGGCTCCGGACCGTTATCCCCTGTTCCAGCCCATGCAACTGGGGGTGAAGGCCATTAGCACCCCGGGGTGCCAAAGTGGCAAAAAAATGGGGCAGAGTGTGGGGAGGGAGATGTGGCAAGGACAGTAGGCCGCCAGGCGGCTTTGAAATGTGGGCTTGTAATAGCAGTTCAAGCCCGCATTCCTACCCACCTGATTCCCCCACCCCGCCCACAGTGCTAATGTACAATTGTATATTAGAGAAAAATATAAAATGACAGAAACTATTTTCTATACCAAATACTTTTCTCTAGCATAAAATAAGGGCCATAATCGATGGACCTTGATAACTATCCACAGTTTCCAAAGTCTCCTTTCCACACCATGGATCATTAACAGACCCGGATGGCACGTGCACAGCATCGCACGGGGCAGCCCTTCTACCCTTTTTTATTTTATATTTGTAACACTCCCTCAATGCCTCCTTTCAAACAGTCACACATCCATCCACCAATCACTTTAAAAAACTGAACATATAACTCTATGACCATATTAAGCTTCCACGCACCAACTGCCCCTTAACGTTCTTTTACACATTTTGTTCATCTGCATTTCCCTTACTTATACAAATAAATTGTACACAATACTCCTTTTAATGCAACTATGCATTGTGCAGTGAGAGAAGTGAATAAAAGGAACGGGCAGTACAGATGGGCAAGTGCTCATGGGAACCAAAGAGGAAAGTGCCAGAGCATGCCAAGGTGGGAGGCCACTGGTAACTACTGGAACAGAGGAGTCCCAAGGATGAGATGCATCTTAACCATAACATCCCTTTAACAACATTATTTTGTCTATTGTATATGTTTTTATAAGTGAAAATGTTTCATGAAGTTAATTCACTGTATATGTTATTAATAATTCCTCTTTTCATATATATGAAAGAACTATAAACCTCCTTTAAGAAACATATTTTTTGCAACACAAAATGATGTCTGTCGATATCAGGAGCGCCTGCTGGGGATGGAAATCATCGTTCAATTGCAAAAGGCTCCACCATGCCCCCAGCCGAACCAAACCACCCCTATTATTCACTGCATCTACCCTGCTTCCTAGCTCAATTCCCACTATACCCTAATAATGTAATCAATGCCAAGTGCACATGGTTTGCAACCATGGCCAGTCTCCAAATCCATTGGACACAAGCTTAAGCCATGCCAGATTCCACAATGAGAAAACCCGAGTACACATTTTCCTTTGCCGAGGACCAGATTCACTACCCAGACACCAAATGTATATCACTAGTTCTTCTACTTACATTCTTACGCTTCGGAAAAATAAAACACCAGACATATTTCCAAAAACATGCTTTCAGGTCCTTGCTGATGCTCATCAAACATGTTTGTTGTAATTTAATCCACCACTTCAGGCTGTAACCGCAAGCAGAATATTTTTCCCCATTCAAATCTACTGCTTTGGTTATGCCGCATGCCCCAATAAGCAAATTACAGTACCCATTTCTCCTTGCTCATGGCCAGGCCCATCGCCCAGACACCAATCTTATATCACTGTGTTGTGTACTTACATTTTACACTTAAAAAAATAAGACACAGGACATATTTGCAAAACCATGCTTTCCAGTTCATGCTGACCCTCCTTGCGCATATTTGCTACAATACCATCAGCACTACAACCTGTACCCACAAGCATATTTCTTTCCCTTTGAAACTTATCTCAGTGTTGAAACTTTACCACATAGCCGGTCCCTGCTGGCCTTGCCCACTTTAACCCCATTGCTGGTCCCTCATAGGTATCTACAATAGCCAGATTGCCCAGGTCATGGCCTTGGGCCATGACCTGGACAATCTGGAGACTATCCATGGTCACAGGCTTTACCTCAGTCACCAAAGGTATCTCACTATTTTTTGTACCTACATTATGACACTTTTCAAAAAATAAAACACAGACTCATTTGCAAAACCATGCTTTAAGGTCCTTGGCAATGCTCCTTACACAAGTTTGCTGCAAATCCGCCCATGTTTAATTTTTTTTCAAAAGTGTCAAAATGTACATATATACAATAGTTATATAACTTAGCCCCCACTTGACAAAATCCATTGAGACTTTTGCAAAAACATTCAAGGTTTGGTCGATAATCTTTCTGAAAACCTTTGTCCACATTCCTCAAACTGCAACAAATTTAAAAGCCATCTAAAAATGTTGAGACCCCACTCTAATTTTGCCCCCTCTTGACAAAATCCCACCAAACTTTTGCAAAACATTAATATCTAGATCTAAAATCATTTTACAAACTTTTGCGCAGATTCGTGATATGGCACCACATTTCTAAACCTTCACAATATTTTGGGGACCACCGTCTAATTATGTTACCCCTTGACAAAACGGCACCAATCAGACCATTCAGAATTAGGCCTTGAATTAAATTCCAAAGTTTCATGCAGTTTCTTTGAGCTGCACCAAAGATATAAGCTGTCCAAAAACTGCTTTTCACCAACCTTGTAATGCAGAAATAAGCATAGATGCCCCCGAAAATCTCAGATGTCCGCGAACACCACAGGACTGCCCCGGACTGTTCGCGGACATGATAAAATAAAATCGCCTATTTTTTGGCTTTTTATGGCCATATCCATACTCATCCTAATCACCCCTCACCTTCACAAAGATTGTTTCATTAGTTTAACAAGTGCAATGTTGTGTTTTTTAATATGTTTTCACTGTGGTGTTCGTGGACAACCGCGGCTGTCTGCAAATCCAATATGGCGTGTGTTTCCAAAAATATTACGCACCTCCTGCTTTTCACCATCCAAACAGTGGGTGCGTCGATATCTGCGGACCTCACGTTGGCCCCCTGGGCCAATCGGAGGCCTGTCCGCGGACCGAAGATGGAAGTGAGTACGCAGACCGAACCCAAAAATCACTATTTTTATTTACCCACTTTTGGTCATTTTAAAAATAACTATTGGACAGATTTACACAAAAGCACGCTTTCGGGACCAAGCCGCGGCTCCTGCCACCAATTTGGTGAAAAAATGTCCAGCAGTTTGGGCTGTATGCAAGAGCAAACATTGTTTTCCATTGTGTCTATGGGAAAAACCACACATTTTGGGACCCCCACTGTAACATTGCCCCTGCTTAACACAACCTCACCCAACATTGCAGAATCAATCTGGTGGGCCATATACTTTTTTTGAAAAGTTTTGTGAGGATTCGTCAAGGGGGAGCAACGTTATAAGCTGCCCAAAAAGAGCTCTTCCTATGGGTTGAGCAACTTCACCATAACTTCAGGGCCGCTCCCGCTGGCCCTGTGATATATAGTTCAGTTTGCTTGTACTGTGTTAGCCAAGGGTTGAATAGAATGTTGATCCAGAAGACAACAACAAGTTGATACCTTAATTAGGCTAACAAAGTCATTTATTTTGCATATTTGCAAGCTTTTGTGGATTGCCTACACTTCCTCAGACGGAGATGAAATTAAGAATTTGAAAAACATCACAGCGTTACAGCATTCATAGCTGCTCATGCAGATACCCCGTTATCTGTGCCTGTCTGTACCTGATTTGCAGTTTTGCTCAGAAAGCCATGTGGATGGTCAACTCCCACACACAAGGCCTAAATGGCGCGCTGTGTTAAATAGAGCAAGGTCCAGTGAAAGAGTAGAGCAGGGAAAAGAAAAACAAAAACAGCCCACTCTGTTAGTCTGCTCTCAGGAATGCAGAAGTGCTCTCAGGAAGGCAGGTGGTGGTTAGGTGTCCATCAATGTATGTGCAGCCCAGTTGAAGCTCGGAATGTAAGGCCAGTCCCTTTACAAGATCAGTGGTAGCACAATCATCAACATATCAGGCTTGTGCCACTAGAGGTCTGAAAGAAGGAATATACGGCCCGTGCATGTGTTAGGCTTGGACCCGTGGAGCCCCATTTGGTAACTTTGTGTCAAATACCTTATCGGGCTTGTGGTACACCCCAATCAAGAGGAAAGGGTAGGGTTTGACTAGGGACAAGGGCCAAGGAAAGCCTTTGGCAGACGAGGGTGGGTTGGAGGGAGTCTGACAACAATTATTTGCCTTTGAGAGGCTGGTGGGGCTGGTGCAGTGCCAATTGATGTCTATTTGTGGCTTTGGAAAAAATTATGGAAAGTGTCAGGTCTGGATGTTGTGATCCTTGTAACTTTATGAGAGGAAAAAGGTGAAAGTCTGTTAGTTGGAATAGAGACTCATGAAACCGCGATGTCCGTTGAAGCCCCCTGCCAGTGTATTGAAAATGTGCATGCATTCCAATTCATAGGTTTTTCTAGCTTTGTCAGTCCTGAAATTACCCAATAGAGAACAGCAATATTGAGGTCATCAAGGGTATGATTAGCTTCTGAAAAAAGCTCACCCACTAGACTCTTGTTAGTACATCACTTTACACTTTGACGGTGGAGGTTCATGCGTTTATGTAGAGGTTCACTAGTTTCTCAACATAGTAGCCACGCCCGGGACATCTCATGCACATAAGCAAGTAAACAATATTGCTGAATGCACATGTAAACCGTCCCATAATTTTGTAGTCCTGCTCCGTGTGGGGTATCTTGATTATGTCTGATTTGTTGATATGCGGGCAGTTTCGGCATCTTTTGTTTCTGCAAGGTACAGTCTATTAATCTGTGCAATTTCTGTGTAGTTTGCTTGTGACGATCATTCCCTTCTGATTTGCTGGTTGTCTGAAGGGACATCTCAGGGAAAACTTCTCTCAGATGTTCATCTTGTTGCAGGATGGGTTTGAGTTCCTTAGCAATCGTGCATAGCTCTTCGAGCTCTGGATTGTATGTGTCTACCAGTGGCACCCAGGCTTGTGTGTCT
Organism: Ambystoma mexicanum; assembly: GCF_040938575.1. NCBI lineage: Eukaryota > Metazoa > Chordata > Amphibia > Caudata > Ambystomatidae > Ambystoma > Ambystoma mexicanum. The sequence continues at coordinate 69,505,282 of NC_090938.1, forward strand.
TTTGCTCTGTATTCTAAGCGGTTGCTCCGGGCGTTCTGGCTTGCTCTGTGAATCTGGTTGCACACAATTCTGTAGTTGTATGCATGGTTTATGAAGACTGATCTCAAACGTTGTATCTTTTTATCCCTGTCTCTTTTTTCTGAGCATATTCGATTGTATCTTAATGCTTGATTGAATATTGAAGCATAGTTTGTGTGCACTGGGTGGAAGCTCGCATGGTCAGTTGGTTTGCGATATACTGTGTTCTGTAGCTGGCCTTCTTTTATTGTTATGATAGTGTCAGGAGAGTAGGAAAGCTAGAGGTTGATTGTTGAGTGGAATTCATTAAATTTTCTGTGTAAGTTTAGGAGGTCATGTTCGCCAGCAGTCCAGATCAGGAGGATGTCATCGATGTAGTGAAGGTATTTCAAAGGTCTATAGTCAGGGTTGCTAAGGAAATCCATCTCTGATTCTGCCATGAATACATTTGCATCCTGTGGCACCATATATATATATATATATATATATATATATATATATATATACATATTTAATTTTTTTAGTGAAAAAACGTTGTTACAGGGACGTTATGGTTAAAGGTAAAACTGAAAAACCTCAGAAATTCACCAGTTATGGTAAGCTTAGCAACCATAACTCGCGCCACCACCGTGCACTGCTAAGACTAACACCCAGGAAATCAAAGATAACATCATAAATGTCATTGATGACATCACATATCTGTAACACTTGTTTTTGTTCACTGACATATCTAGGCCAGGTGGTTTTGTTCGCTGACAGGCAGAATATAAAAATTAAAACGTTGTTGTATATCTAGGTGTTAACCTTGTCAATTTCATAGGTTTTTACCAGGAAACCCTTAGTTTGTAAAAGTGTACCATACAACATACTGAACCCGCTGGCACCATGTTAATGCATCAGGTTAATGCGCACAGCAGTCAAGGAGTATGCGTCTGGTCACGGACATCGGGTGGCATCCAACCTGCTCAGAAAGGCAGAGGTTCTCTTACATAGTGGTACCATTCAGCAAACTTTAAGGGAGGAGGGGGTTGGTTTGCACCCCCCCATAGATTCAACAGAAAAGGGACCACCTGCTCTTGCAATAGTGGGGGGATGCCTTCCTTGCCCTTCCCTAGTCCCAGTAGATGAGTCCCTGGCACCTACGGAAGCGAGGCAACTGCAAGATACAGTGGGACTCCATTTTGTGTACCCCAGACTCTATCTTTGGACTAGGATGCATTTTGGTACCTGAGAAGCCTTCTCTCTCCTTTGCAGCACTGTGCATAGCGAACAATGACAACCCCCACCTCCTCTACCCGCGCCTGTGTCTCCCAAGCTGATTTCTTCTGGATGCTCTGGAGCGAATTGCAAATTGTTCTCATTAGTCCTGCCAGATGCTTCCCCTTTACATCCCCTCGCCACACGGCCATACCTCCCATTAATCCCGCACCTGACGTTTGCCTAATGCTGTGCTCCCTGACTCCTTCGATGGTGCATTTTCAGTCTCCCTCCAGTTTAACTCCTTATTACCCGTAACCGCCAGGCTCTCACAGTACCATAAAGGTGAAGTGTGCTTTTCTTCTTTCAGCTCTGGTACTTCAATACATAGGGCCTCACACAAGTTGGTTGGAGCAGTCAAATGTGGCAGTAATGCTCTTACTGCCACATTTTCCCACTGCGCCCAATCTTGAGTTGGGTGGAAAGTGTAGTCGTTACCTAAAGCCTTTTGCTGGAGGTAAAAATCACAATTTTCTGCCTGTTTTTGCGCTAATTGTGCCAGTGCTAATAACACCAAGAAACCCCATTGGTTCCAATGGACCCAATGGGAATGGGGATTTACATCTGCAACACAGGACCCAGCGCAAATTGCGCAGGACCGAGTTGCAGTAATGCTAATAGCATTGAGCAGTATTCTGGTGCAATTAGCACTCTGATAATGCCCACCTCCAGATGAAGCCCTTCGTCTCTTCAGCCTATCTATAAAAAAAAAGTAGTTAAAAGGTATTGGACTTTAACCTATGGGGATGCTGCGTTCTTCACTTTCCTTGTCTTTACTCTTGAACTTTTCTGCATACACAGAACTTCTTCTCTTGCTTCATTGTGGGTAGATTCAGGAGGGGTCGGAATTTCACCTTAATATGGCTTGATGTCATGAAATGAAGCCATGCTCTCTGTCCTTTTAACGTGGCTGTTGTGGGTGTGACTTCTTCCGCCTTGTATGGACCTTCAAAGCGGGGCGTACTTCAAGTGCGTACAAACTTTCGGATCACCACATATTCTCCTGGGTATGAAATAGGTTGTTTTAACAAATCCTTTGCTTCAATGGGTTCATCATCTTTGACGCTTCTATGTGACCTGTTGTGACATGAAAGAAACACTTGCAGTTATTGTTGTTTGTTAATCATGCATCTCATCACCTAATGTTTTTACAACACTATGGGCATCACTTTTTAACCTAGTTGGGGAGCAAGGGTGGTTCTCATGCAGCATGCATACACCAACTCATGAGGAGTTAGATGGTGATCTGAGCCAGGCTGGTTCCTTAGAGCATATGAGGCTGGGGTAGGCAATATAGCCATCCCTTCTTGAAAGAAATCGTTATTATTGTGATCCTTTCCTTCATTAATCCATTTAATTTCTCGCTTAAGCTATTTACCTGTGGCTGATATGCAGAAGAAAAAGTATGCTTAATGCCTAATAGAAGTATTTGTTCAAACAACTCATTTACAAATTGCAGTCCATTATCAGACCACTAAACCTCACACACACACACCCCATCTTGGAAACACTTCATGCACAAGAAACTTAGCAGTGCACGTGGCATCAGGGTGTATGCATGGACCTGCCTCGATCCGTCTAGGCAAAGAACATATCACGACCAGCATATATCTGTAACCATTGCATGTCTGCAGCATATCTATATAGTCTATATCTAGGTGCTGAAATGGGCCATATTGTCTAGGAATTCATCCACTCGCTGTTTTCAAAGGGTGCACTGCAGTACATTTCTGGCACACAATGCAATTTACAATAAACTGTGCCACATGTTCTAAGAGATTTGGCGAAAACCACTCTTCTGCTATTGTAGCAGGTAGACTCTCTCGAGTCAAATGTGTGGGGTGGTGGAGCTGCTCCAGCACTACCCTCAATAATATTAGAGGTTCAACTGGATTTCCAGTGCTATCCTGTCTCCAAATTGCCTCTGTGGGGGATGAAGAACACCCCTGTTTCTTCTATAATTCCTTCTCTTCTTGTGGTGTGTGTGTCAGAAAACGTTCCAGGTCTTGTATCACCCCTGCGGTTCACGTGTCTCATCCTCACCAAAAGCTTCTGTCCCGTTATACCACCATACAGAAGGCGGGCTTGCGGTATCCACGCTCTACGCACGGAACACATTTGCGTCGGGAACTGCGTTCCCGACGCCTCACGTGGAAGTTGCCATGGAGACTACGTCAGTGGACGCAGCATCTTTCACGTGATAGAAAACGTGTTGGGTCACGTGACCATCTTGGTGCCGGTACTTCAAGTACTTAATGATCTGGCGCCCACTTCTCGCTGCTTCTGATCCAATAGTGACAGCGGTTTTTTCTTGCTCAGATTTTGTGGTTTTGTTTGATCTCGGATTACGTTTACTGGATTGCTCTTGGATTATCCTTACCTGCTCTTGTATCTTGACCTCGGATTGTTTATGGATTATTCTTGCCTAGTGATTTGGTTTTGTCGAAATCGGACCTCGAAGCTTGGGAGACCTCTTACCTTCGTTCTTTCCTTCCTTCCTTTTCCCTCTCCAATCCCTTCCATGTCCTTCCCCAGGGTGCTGTAGGCGTCCTCGTGCCGGCGGGTACAGGCTTGGTGCTGGACTAGAGACTTCCTGAGCACCTTTTAGGCGTCCTCGTGCCGGCGGGAATAGGTGGTTGCTGGACTAGTGACTTCTTACACCTTGGATTGTTTGGTCCACCGAACAGAGGGCAGATACCATCACACTGTTCCTACAGGAAAGAAGAAGGACTTTGCCAGGGACGTTCACTTCCAGGGAAAAAAGGGTAAGAAACCTACCTTTCCTTATCATTATTTCTTCCACTCATTCTCTGGTACTGATTGTCTTTTCTCTTCTTCTGGTCTCCAGAGTACCCCAGTATAGAGGACATTCTTGCATGAAACACTTCTGGTTAAACCGTTTTCTGCAGGTTAGTCTGTTGAGATTTTGTTACGTGTTCTCTTGAAAGGGGTGTATTTGATTGTAATCAGTATAATATTCTGCAGTCGTTGGCTGGAACCTGGAACCATCATCTACCGGGAAGTTGCGGGCCGCTCAGCTCTACGATCCCAACGACTCTACACCATCTTCCGATCAATTGGATTCTTAGACTGTCCTTTCGTACTCCTGAGAATCACATTGGTAGGAAGAAATATATTCTTCACGACGGGTCAACGCGGAACCAGGTTCCCGGATTTCTGACAGAATCAGAAGCCTTATTATGGATGCCGCGAATGACCCGTTGGCCGTTTTGGTTCAGTTAGTGGCCGACCTACGTGCCGATATGACGGCCACCCAGGCTGACACCCACCGGCGCATTGATGAAATGCAAGCCGGTATCAGGGAAGTGGTTACAGGAATACCGTCTTTGGCCTCCGCTTCCGCTTCAGGTCAGGCAGGGCCTTCGGTCAGACCTGATTCTACGCATGTGTACATGGCCGCTCAGTTCCCGCTTGCTCCCCCAGAAAGGTTTACTGGGGATCCAAAATCCTTTCGGACATTCATTAACCAATGCAGACTGCATTTCTTGTGTCGGCCTACCTCGTTTCCTGATGCGACTACTAAAGCAGCCTTTGTCTTATCTAACCTTGGAGGTATGGCCGCGGTTTGGGCGAATCCTTTGTTGGAACAAGGCAGTCCGCTGTTGTTCGACTGCGATGCATTGATCAGTGCTATGACGAGGGTGTTTGATACTCGCTACAAGACTCAGGCCACGGATCTGGAATTGCTGAATCTCCGTCAGGGGGACACTCCTTTATTATCGTATTTGGCTAAGTTCAATCAGTTGGTGGCTGAAACTGGTTGGCCGGAAGATAAGAAAGCCGCTCTGTTCTATAAAGGACTGTCGGATACGTTAAAGGATACCATAGCTACGGTTCCGGTGGTTCCTACGTCCTTTTCTGATTTCTTGGATCTAGTACTCCAGATTGATGCCCGACGTACCGAAAGAAAGGGGGAGAAGAGAATGATTACGGTCAATACCACTATATCCCCAATCCCTGTTTCTGGCGGTGACGAGCCTATGCAAATTGGGGCAGTTAGGGGCCCGCTAACGACAGAAGAACGAGAACATCGTAGACGGAACAATCTGTGCTTTTATTGTGGTTCCTCTACTCATCTGCTTAGTGCATGTCCAAAGAGACCCCGCAAGTCGGGAAACGCCAAGGCCCGGTCGTAGAAGGAACCCCTACGCCGAGCTCTTCCCTGCAGGGTTCCTCGTTGTCCACGCCTTTTTACATTGACGTCATGTTGAGTTACGATCAGGTCACTCCTTGGAGTTCTGCAGCTGTTCTTGACTCAGGGGCAACCGGTAACTACATTGATGCCCAATACGTTCGGAAATGGGGTATTCCCTTGTTGTCAAAAAGTGTTCCGGAGGTAGTCAATGCGGTTGACGGTTCAACCCTACTTTCGGGGCTTGTTACTGAACATACCATTCCGTTGTTGTTAACTATTGGCGCCGAGCATTCGGAAATCATCACATTTGACGTCATTATGGCACCGCAATACAAACTCATCCTGGGTTTACCGTGGCTCAAGCTTCATAACCCGGTCGTTAACTGGGAGACCGGGGTTATCGCTTTCAGTGCTCAGCAACGCCCTCGATCCTGCAGTTCCCTAGAGTCCATGTATGAAGTACCTGAAGCTCCTAGTCGGGCGTTGTTGAACTCTGTGGTTACAATCGGAGCTGTTGTTAACACCGTATTACCTGTCGAATACACAAGTTATAAGGACGTCTTTGACAAGGGGAAAGCAGAGATCCTGCCGCCTCATCGGCCCTATGATTGCCCCATTGTTCTCAAACCGGATGCCAAGACACCTTCGGGACGTATCTATTCCCTTACACAAAAGGAAGAAGTCGTCCTTAAAGAATATTTGGATAAAGCCCTCGAGTTAGGTTTTATTCGGCCTTCTCACTCTCCATTTGCTTCACCGCTCTTTTTTGTACCCAAGAAGGAGGGGGACTTAAGACCTTGTATTGATTATCGGGAACTCAATGCAGGTACTATCCGTAATCAATACCCGATCCCGTTGATTTCTGTCTTGCTGGATCAGTTAGGGTCTTCAGAATTCTTCACCAAATTAGATCTAAGGGGTGCGTACAATTTGGTCCGGATACGTCGAGGGGATGAGTGGAAAACAGCCTTTAAGACACGATATGGCCTATTCGAGTATTTGGTGATGCCATTCGGGCTTTGCAATGCCCCGGCCACATTCCAGAATTTCATCAACGACGTTCTACGCGACATGATCGACAGATTCGTTATTGTCTATTTAGATGATATACTCATCTATTCTCCATCCATGGAAGATCATGTACGTCATGTTTCACAAGTCTTACAACGCTTGCGGGAGCATCGTCTTTTTGTCAAACTGGAAAAATGTGTATTCCATGCGAGTGAGGTCGAGTTCCTTGGATATGACATCACCAATAAAGGAGTGCAGATGAGTAGCAATAAGGTGAAAGCTGTCTTAAACTGGCCTGTACCAACTTCAAGGAAGGAGTTACAATCATTTCTGGGGTTTTCGAACTTTTACAGGCGGTTCATTAGACAATTCTCTTCGATTGCTGCACCCCTCACCGAATTGACCAGTAACAAGAAACCTTATTTATGGAACGATAACGCCCAAATAGCGTTTGAGTCTTTAAAAGCCGCGTTCACTACAGCCCCGGTGTTGCTACACCCAAATGTCAAACGTCCATTCGTTGTCGAAGCTGATGCTTCGGATGTTGCGGTAGGGGCTGTCTTGTCCCAAACCTGCGCTGATACCAAGGAGTTGCATCCAGTCGCCTACCATTCGCGCAAATTAACGCCCTATGAACGTAACTACACCGTTACTGAACGGGAATTGTTGGCCGTAAGAGACGCATTTATGATCTGGCGTCATCATCTCCTTGGGACGGAATTACCGGTCCAGGTTTTTACTGACCACAGAAACCTGTTGGCGTTGCAGTCCCTGACGTGCACCACTGCGAGACATGCCCGTTGGCATGAATTCTTTTCCATGTACAACTTTAGTTTGACTTACCGCCCAGGTGTCTTGAATTCCAAGGCGGACGCGCTATCCAGAAGCCTGGGTAATGATGGTTCACGTCCACAGGATGGGTCTTTGTTATTACCTACACAAGTGGTCTGTAGTTGTGTTCTACAACCCACTTTGAAGTCAACGCTCCAGAACTGGGTTGATAAAGAGCCCACAGAACTGGCAGACTATAACATGGATATTCTGCATGGTCTTCCTTATGTCCAGGGTCGAGTTTATATGCCTGATCAGGATACCCGGTGTACAGCTATTTCTTTGTGTCATGACGCTGCTATCGCAGCGCATCCTGGTTCCCAGAAAACTCTTGAACTCCTCAAACGCTGGTGTTGGTGGCCTTCCATGCGAAGAGACGTCTCGCAATATATCTTGACCTGCGCCATCTGTGCCCAGTGTAAGTCCCATTCAGCGAAACCTATGGGGTTATTACAACCATTACCAGTGCCAGCCAGACCTTGGGCGATGATTACCATGGACTTTGTGGTGGAGTTGCCTTTGATTGATGGGTTTGATACCATATGGGTGGTGGTTGACAGCTTTTCTAAAATGTCTCTCTTTGTGCCTTGCCAAGGCCTGCCATCAGCTGCTAAGCTGGCAGAGTTGTTCTTGCGACATGTTTTCAGGTTTTTTGGGTTGCCTGAGATTGTGGTTTCTGACAGGGGGTCCCAGTTCACGTCGCGTTTTTGGAGGCATCTAATGTTCTCTTTGGGGGTAGATGAACGGTGTTCCACAGCGTTCCATCCCCAGACGGATGGTCAAACAGAGCGGGTTAACGCTACCATGGAGCAGTACCTCAGGTGTCTCATCCTTCAACATCAGGAATCCTGGCTAGCAGTTCTTCCTTTGGCGGAATTCGCGTATAATAATTCCAGCCATTCATCAACGGGAACATCGCCATTCTATGCCTTGTATGGGCAACACCCACGCACCCTTCCTCTTGATTGGAATCTACCTGAGGATTGTCCGGCAGTTCAATCTTGTATCAAAGATTTGTCTCTGGTCCGTGATAGGGTGCTGGAACATCTGAAACAAGCACAAGAACAGGCGAAGAAGTACGCGGATCGGAATCGCCGTCCTGCACCCGTCTACATTCCAGGTACACGGGTATGGTTGTCCACTAAGAACCTACGCATTCCAGGTCGACGATGCTTGTTGCCACGTTTTGTAGGTCCTTATGTTATAAAGGACGTCTTGAGTCCATTGGTGGTCAAATTAGAACTTCCGCACTCTTGGAAGATACATCCGGTTTTCCATGTGTCCATGGTTAAGCCTTGTGTAGACAGCACCAGGATACCGGCTTCTCCGTCTCCGATATTGGTTCAAGGGGTGGAGGAGTATGAGGTCAATTCCATTCTTGATACCAGGGTTTCTCGTGGTACCAGGTATTTCTTAGTGGACTGGAAGGGTTACGGTCCGGAAGAACGGACATGGGAACCGGAGCAGAATGTGCATGCCCCGTTGTTGGTTTCCCAATTTTTGGCCTCTCGGGGGCATGGGGGTCCTTTGGGGGAGGATACTGTCAGAAAACGTTCCAGGTCTTGTATCACCCCTGCGGTTCACGTGTCTCATCCTCACCAAAAGCTTCTGTCCCGTTATACCACCATACAGAAGGCGGGCTTGCGGTATCCACGCTCTACGCACGGAACACATTTGCGTCGGGAACTGCGTTCCCGACGCCTCACGTGGAAGTTGCCATGGAGACTACGTCAGTGGACGCAGCATCTTTCACGTGATAGAAAACGTGTTGGGTCACGTGACCATCTTGGTGCCGGTACTTCAAGTACTTAATGATCTGGCGCCCACTTCTCGCTGCTTCTGATCCAATAGTGACAGCGGTTTTTTCTTGCTCAGATTTTGTGGTTTTGTTTGATCTCGGATTACGTTTACTGGATTGCTCTTGGATTATCCTTACCTGCTCTTGTATCTTGACCTCGGATTGTTTATGGATTATTCTTGCCTAGTGATTTGGTTTTGTCGAAATCGGACCTCGAAGCTTGGGAGACCTCTTACCTTCGTTCTTTCCTTCCTTCCTTTTCCCTCTCCAATCCCTTCCATGTCCTTCCCCAGGGTGCTGTAGGCGTCCTCGTGCCGGCGGGTACAGGCTTGGTGCTGGACTAGAGACTTCCTGAGCACCTTTTAGGCGTCCTCGTGCCGGCGGGAATAGGTGGTTGCTGGACTAGTGACTTCTTACACCTTGGATTGTTTGGTCCACCGAACAGAGGGCAGATACCATCACACTGTTCCTACAGGAAAGAAGAAGGACTTTGCCAGGGACGTTCACTTCCAGGGAAAAAAGGGTAAGAAACCTACCTTTCCTTATCATTATTTCTTCCACTCATTCTCTGGTACTGATTGTCTTTTCTCTTCTTCTGGTCTCCAGAGTACCCCAGTATAGAGGACATTCTTGCATGAAACACTTCTGGTTAAACCGTTTTCTGCAGGTTAGTCTGTTGAGATTTTGTTACGTGTTCTCTTGAAAGGGGTGTATTTGATTGTAATCAGTATAATATTCTGCAGTCGTTGGCTGGAACCTGGAACCATCATCTACCGGGAAGTTGCGGGCCGCTCAGCTCTACGATCCCAACGACTCTACACCATCTTCCGATCAATTGGATTCTTAGACTGCCCTTTCGTACTCCTGAGAATCACATTGGTAGGAAGAAATATATTCTTCACGACGGGTCAACGCGGAACCAGGTTCCCGGATTTCTGACAGTGTGCCCTTGTATCTCAATTAACTAAACCATAGATAGCATGTTAAAGCCCTCCTTTAACAACATGCATTGTTCTGTCATATGTTTAAAACTTTCTAATTAGAAATGGTTGGAAAATAAGCTGCCTTTTTTGCTTTTAAATCTCTGGCTTCGTTTCTGTGAGAAATCAAATCTGTCCTTTTAGAATGCAATGCACATTTTACGACTGCTAGAGTCAAGTGGAGTGCTAGTACTTCAATTGGTTTATCCTATAGGGCCACATGTTGCACTGGAGTACGGTCTGCGCGGAGAAAGCTCCTCCTTTTCCAGCGTGACAGACCTACATGTACGATTGATGTCACAGAGGCAGAGTCAAAGTACACCGTCACTTGCTCATCTTCGAATCTCTGAAGTGCTGCGATAGGTGCCACCATATCTGCAGCCTGTACCGAAAAAAATACAAAGGCAATCTTGTGCTGGTCACTACTTCAAATTCACCCTCTCGGTTCTGCTTTACTACTGCTGATCCAGTATGCCTTTAATAGGTCGTTTGGTCATTTTTTGAAGAACTATCAATGAAAACAACTTCCCCATCTCAAGAACATTTTATCTAGCTTGGAGAATTTTATCATAGTATTCAGTTTACGTTGTGTAATTATGTGCATAATCATCCTCTCCTACTGGTTCAGCTATGAAAGTTGCTGGATTCACTGTTTTATATCTGCTCAATTTAATCGCAGGATTCAATATTATTACCTCATATCCTGGTGCTCTTTGTGTGGGCAATGTACTTTTGTGTTTCTATAAAATCGCAAATAATGCATGCTCATCAAATAATGTTACTGAACACCCCATTGTTATACTTGAAGCTTTTACAATCGTGAATTCAGCAGCAGCTAAAGACTGCTCATAGTGGAAATGCCCTTTTATAAATGGATCTAAAATTTCACTATAATAGGCTAATGGTTTGTGTCCATGTCCTAATGGTGTTTTCTGTGTAAGGACTGCTTTCATGATTTCTCTGTATGATTTGGAATATAAATAGAATTATTCATGATAATATGGAATTCCCAACACAGGGGCTGTACTGATGACTTTTTTTAATTCTTCAAATCCTTCAGTCATTTCATCTGCCCATATTGTTTTACTCTTGCCCACCTGTGCTTCTTTAAGCCATTTAACAGTGGTTGAATATAGGTACAGTAATCAAAAACCCAGGCCTTGCAATTATTATATAGGCCTAAAGAGTGTTGCATTTCCCTCACTGTTTCAGGTTCGGAGGTTTTCATAATTGCTTCTGACATCACTTCCCTCCCCTCATAAGAAATCAACTGACAAGACCTTTTCCTGACAGTATTGTACCTTATCTTTGTCCAATGTATATCTTATCTGTGAGGACAGTCATAAGCTTAATTGCATCCTCTCTATCTTTCTTCTGTCTCACTGCACAGCAAAATATCATCCACATATCAAACTATTGCACTTTCAAGCTGAACATTGTCTAAGTCCACCTGGAGGACTCTATTAAAGATTGAAGTGGACTCACAGTACCAGTGGGGTAATCGAGTATGTTTCTGGTGGATCGTTCTATAAAAAAGGCAAGACAAATCCTGTGTGTCTTCATGGAGGGGAATTGAAAAGAACGCATTCTTTAAATCTATGACTGTAAAATATTTGGCCTTAGATGGGATGTTACAGAATATTCTCGTGGGATTTGGAACTAAAGCAAACTCAGTTTCGACTATATTGTTTAGTGGGGAAAGGTCCTAAATAAATTCCATGACCCCCCTGCTGCGGTCAATTTTCTCACTCGGTACGTATCCGTGTTACATGGAGAATTGGATTGGAACAATATTCCGTGCTTCATCAAAGTGGAAATGGTCTCAAAAATATCTTCATCCACCTTTCTGGACATGCGTTTTTGCTTTGCACGTAGAAGAAGTGATCCTGGTTTAAGCTGAACTTTAACTGCTCCTGCTCCTTTTAATACACCAACATCATATGGACTTGTGGTCCATTAAATCTTTGGGACTAAATCTTCCTGGAAAAATAATGGTTTCTTTTTTACCAACACCATTCTTTGCAGTATTTCTCTATTCTCTACTTTTATCCAATAAGTAAGACTTATGAACAATACTTATTCATAATCTTGTCAAATATGTCAGCCTATATTCTTCACTGAGCATTATCACTGTTCTCCATCCTCTTCCCTCATCATCTGTCCCATGAAGAACCACCCTTTCCTCTCTAACCACTGCTGCTTCGAACTACAAGGGGATAATCTGCCCTTCTTCATCATCCATAGGGATTTCTGGTCTGAACAAAAACTCATCAGGTATTCTTAATCGTTTACCCATCATTTTGGGCAACCACAATAATAAAACAGTCACTCCATCCACAAATACATCTGGGTCCAAGGAACCCCTCATAACGCATTTTGGCCTGTAAAGGCTAACATAAATTCTTTCACATTCATATAATGTATCTCTGGAGGGGAACACACTACTCCTTCATCAGTTAAATATATTGTCATGTTAAGTTTCGTCATTAAGTCACACCCTAATATGTTAACTGGGGTTTGGCTAGAATAAAATAATGGCATAGACATGTCATGTTCTCCTATAGAGATTGGTAATTCGTCTGTAAAAGGAACTAAACGCATCGCCACAGAGAATCCCTGTACATTCATTGCAATACCTGACATTGGCTATTTCCCCTCACGGACACAAGAACAATTTGAAAATGTCTTGCCTCCTAGTGTCACCTTGACACTTAATTCCTTTTGGGGGTCTGGTGTCATTGATAGCACTGAACACATCAAGTTACTCTGTAGGCTGTCCTATTGTGCATATAAATTCATCCCTGTACCTGCGGAAGGATTTCCTCCTACCACAGTCACACTCCCTACTTGGTGCAGGTGTTTGCTGAACTCTTGGAGTCATATTCCATTGTCGCACCATGGCCTGTTGTGGCTATCCTTGCTGGTGAGTACCTGTTCTGCTTACATGGCTACTTGTTGTGATTGCATTTGTAATGGCACTTGTTGCATTTGCTGTGGTTGCAGCGCAAATGTCTTAACCTGCGTTTGATCTTGGGCATATTATTCCTATGGTTCTGTAATATATTGCAGAGCATGGCCCATCCCCCCTCTTGGACCTTGCCAATTTTGCTGCATGCCTCCTCTGCTTCTACATGTTCTGGCTATGCGTCCTATTCTTCCGCAATTCCAGCATTGATGCCGTTTTCTGCCATTAAATCCCCCTCTTCCCTTGGAGTTTTGAAATTCACCTTGTCTTCCTCCTTTCAGCCCATTCCCTCTTCCCCATGGGCAATATTTGTACTCATTCTGGTATGTGGGATATCCTATGATGTTTTGCTGCACTCATTGCATTTCCTTCGTCACCCAACCTTCATTACTTGTCAATACCACACGCTCTATGGCTATTTTTGACTACTTCTTCTGAACACACTTTGCTTCCTCCTGCTTTCTACTCTCTGCTCTCTTCTTATTTTTCTCCTGCATTAATCGGCAGTGATGCCTGATAGTCAATTGCATTTTTCCAGCCATTGCTTAGCTTCTATTCCTGCCTGTTTCTTCAGTTGTCGTTGCACTGGGTCTGGCAGTCTGTCCCTGACACAAAATGTGATAAAATAATGCTACCATTTTATTTGGCGGTTCACGCTTCTCAAGGCGCCAGTGTTCTTTAATATCTTGAATATAATCAGCAGGGTCTTCATCCTCCCCCTTTCTCCTAGACATAATCTCACCCATATCTCATGTATCAGGGTATTGTACTCTGAGCGCCCACCATACATCTGAGTCTGCAATTATTTAATGGTGCTCCACCATGTGTCGTGTTTTGTACAGTCACACCTGCATATCCTGCTCATTTACAAATGCTGTCAGCTCTCTCCCCTATGATTGCTGCTAGCAAGCTTTTCATGTCACCTTTAGCTAACGTCATTCCTGATGTCATTCTCTCAAGCTCATAAATCCATTTCACCACACTGGAATTTAAACTCTGTCATTTACATCTTAAATTGTCTTTATCTATTTGTGGCCATGGGATATATTGTGGTCGTGCCCACTCTCTCTCTAATAAAGGGAATTGAAACATCCTGGCCGTAATCATACCTGCCAAGACTTCTCGTCTTCCAGTTGGGGCTAGTGTCGCCCATTTGTCTCCTTCCATTTAATGCCCTTAATCTGCTCACATAAGACGGGGATACATCTCCTGCACTGCGCGTTCATGCTTGTGGTCGCTCAGTATATGGCGTTGATTCTGTTGTTCTCTCTTTGGGGTCCCTTTAATCTGACCATTTTAAACCTTTTTCTACACTCAATTCTTTTAAAAATCTACATGCGCACTCACTTCACGCACTTTCATTTTCTTCCCTTTCTTTGTCTGACAGTATTGTGCCCCAGCTTGTATGACTGTTATGCTTTTCCGCATCATCAAGATATAGTCTACTTAAAGATCGCATTCTGTGCTCGTCTGTTATGATGTCATCTAGACTTCCCTCCAGTTTCCCTTGATAGAGATGCTTCTATGTTCTCTTGGGTTTTTATACATTCTTAATTCCTCATTTGCCTATATGAACCCCAAGTCTTTTCTCTACGTCTTTTATATCTCACACATAAGCCCATGATGGTATTCTTGGTACCCCTTCCAGCTCGCTACGGGGCTGTTGTGACCCTCTCTCTTCCTCAAGTGCTTCTTTTGCTTTGATCCACACTACGGTTTTATGACATAGATAATCTATCTCATTATTTTTTAGTTCTGTTCATTTCTTCTTCTCTTCTCCTCATCTCCTTTAATTCATCTTCCCTTTGTCTTATTTGCAACCTACATCCTTTTATTCTTTGCGCTTCTACCTCCTTTAGTCTCTTCTCTTCTAGTCTTTCCTTTTCTTCCCTTGCCTCGTACCTTCTTCATACTTCCCTTCACTTAAATTCTCTTTATTTCTCTTCTTTATATGCTCTATCTTCTTCCTTTCCTTGATTTTGCCGCTCTTCTCTTTCCCGAACCCCATCAATGCCCTTATCAACCAGCTTGATATTATCTGTCTGTATATCCATTTGTTCTGTACTATTGTCATTCCCTTATCTTTGTCCTTTATTTATGTCTGCTTCTTTGCTTCTTACTCTATCTCCATCTGTCTATCTTGTCTGTCCTTCATCTCATCATGTTTTCTTTCATTGTGTGTCTTGATATATGTGTGTTCTCTGCTTTTGTTCTCTACCGCATTGTCCTCACTGTTAGAAGCAGGGGGCTCATATGTTGGATAAACCTACCCCGCTGCTGCTTTCAATTCCTTCAATGGATAAAATCCCTTCTCCTCTGTGTCTCGACTCTTGTTTTGAGGATTGGAAAGGGGAGCCAAAGGCATTTTATCCTCCCCTTTATGCTGATTAAAATGCACAGTTATCTCAGCAGACTAAACATTTCCTAAAAATTACAGGTCAGTGAATGCAAATCAACTATGTCATACATTGCTCTCAACGTTTTGCCCACATACTGAGCAAACATTTGTTCGAGGTTGTTTGGGGTAGAAGTTTCATGGTTAGGGGTCAAAACATGGCCCACACAGTGTCAGTTACATTAATGCACAGATAATCAACAGGTAGGCTTTTGTCACAGTAGTGAGTGAGGAGAGCAGATGCTCGCAGCCTCAGGCACGTATTTATCACTAGCCGCCGTGCCAAGACAACAAAATCCTGTTTCTCAGCAGCCATGCAATATAGATAAACCGTGCAGTTCCAAAAACCACACGAGGAAGTCAACATTTTCTGAGGTACCTAACTGCAGGGGTTACATGACAGATACCTGCATTGTTTGGAACAGGTTGCAGGTACATGCATCTTATGCAATGGGTCTTAGTGCAGATTAGTAAAGAGTGCACACTATTTTCTGTTTAGAATCCACACATTGCGAAGAGGTCCGATTGTGCCACCCTGCCACCCTTTGGTTATGCAAGTTATTGTTAAAAACCTAAGCATGAATCGGACATAGAAATACTTTTTCCTTGCCAAGACGGTGGCATCCAAATAAGCCTTGAACCCTAGTTCTACTGTGGATTCAAGGTATTCCTTTCTAAATTTTAACTTCGTGGCATCGGCTACCAGGTTTTCATACATTGACATTTTTGCCTTGAGCTTCAAGGTATTCAGGTCCCATATCTGAGACTTCTGGGGATTATTCACAGCTCAGGCAAATCTAGACGGAAAAGGCAAGCCTTTACATGTACAAGCCACTTTAAGCTTTTCCCTCCCTCGAGGCTCCGGACATGTGACAGGGCATACCTATGTGTCTCTAGTCCCTCTCCATAGCAGACCCTTGCCCAGAATAACATTGGTTTAAAAGAGGTCAGAGCCACTATCCAAGTGTTATTGAGTTCTAGGTGGACCAGGGCTGAGGAGGCTGACACAGGTAAAAGTATTAGTTGCTTGAGAAACTTGTTTTCACAGGTAGACAATCTGTGATATTAACATGTCCCCACAGTTTTGATCCATACGTAGCTGCCATTATGGCTTGTTTGTGGAATAATTCCAGTGCAGGAGAAATTGTACCTCTGCCAAGCTTACCAAACAAGGTTGAGATACCACCACAGTATTTTATCAGTGAGAGTGTTGATTTGGCTACCTGTGGTTTCCAACTAACTGTGTCCTCAAAACGGACACTGAGTCAGTCAAAGTGGTTAACTTGTTTGATTCCTGAGTCACATACATTCAAATTTAGCATTTTCCTTTTAGCAGGGGGTGGCTTGAAGACCATCACTTTGCATTTTGGGATCTTTAGCACTAAATTTCACTCGGTACATCTGGTGCCAAAAATGGTCAAATCATGGTTCAAGCCCTGGGGCGTAGTAGACAGAAGGACTGCATTGTCTGCATACAATAGCGCTGGGTATGTGTCAACGCCCATCTTGTGGCAGTCCTGGCACTTATAGTATATAGATATTAAATACTATGTGTGCCAGGGTGCAGCCCTGCCTTACTCCGACATTCACCTCAAAGTCCTCAGTCTGTGCCCCCCTGCGCCCTACCTAATGGTAGCTTTTTTGGCAGAGTACAGTGAGCATGTGATTGTCACCAGGTTGGGCGGAGCACTACACCTCTGCAGGATATTCCACAATAAATATCTTGACACAGTATCGAAAGCCGTTTTTAGATCCGCTTTGGCTTAAAGCGCTATATAAATTCAATAAACATAAACATAAACATAAAAAGACCACATAAAGGTAAATTTTCTTCAGGATGGTGCACTTAGCAATGATCAGAAACAACAAAAAGAAATTGTCTATTGTACCCCTCTTTGGCCTAAACTCAGTTTGGAGGTAGTTAACCACATTGTCACGCTCAGCCCACTCCTGAAAAAAGTGTGAGAATTAGCTTCCCGAAGAGCTTACCAATGCCATCCAAGAGATTAATTGGGCGGCAGTTGACTGGGCAATCTTTCCAGCCCTTTTTATAAATGGGAACAATTATCGCCTTGCGCCAAGAAGTTGATATCTTGCCACAATGGAGGATGGCATTAAAGAGTCTACATAGCACTGGGGCCCATATCTCTACCTCGTCCTTAAAGAGATATGTTGGCATCATGTCTGGGCCTGACGCCTTATGGTTTTTTAAAGTATTGAAAGCGACTGCCACCTCACCAGCAAAAAATGAAAAGATAGCGGGTGATAGTGGTCTAAATATTACCTACCTAGGGGCAGGATGGGTTGCAGCTTGATATATTATTTACAACACAGTCCCTACCCCTATTATTGCCACTTTCAATGCTCTACGTACATCCATGGCTCAGCTCAGTCCCTCAGCGTCGACTCTCTCTTAACCGACCAGTTCGCCTTCCATCCACTGGACACCTGCGGGAACCAGACAGGAATTTCGTCAAAGGGGGACCTGCCAACCTCATCCTTTTACATGTCTATTGTTGCCCATCATTGTCCACAGGAAGCTCTGCAGTCTTCTGGCTAATGGTGGGGGCAGCCAAAAGTCTGAAGATCTGGATCTGGGCCAAGGCCAACTAGACCTGAATCATCCTCACCACTACCACCATGTTCTCTAGCACCTTGAAGCATCTCTTGTGCTAGATGGAATTACCAATAAAGATCTCAGACCAAATAACTGAACAGAATTAAAAAAAAAGGGTAAAGTACTACTTTCTTCTCAATTTAATAAAGCAGGGTCAACTGGCTGGCATCAGATGGATACTTGCACACTCACACACAAACTTAATTACACAGAGGTCTTATACCCAATATGTGGCATCTATGATGTCATCCTACATGGAAAACCGTATAACCTATCAGCAGAGGGATTGGTTAGAGAAACTTGTCTACTTATAGAATGTATACAGGTTAGTACTTCATTGGATGTCCCTTATCTCAAACTACCTCTAAATGTGTATAACACTGATAATAGCGAACAACATGGCAGTGGATTGGTCTATGCAACATTGTATATGAGGTTGCCCCATAGACCCACTGATTAGTTGGCATTCTCACCCAATCTTGGACTTTCAGCTCGGCTAGCAGAACCTAAGGAAACCGAAACCCAGGTGTTTGAATCACGTCAGATTACTCCCTACCTTCCCAATTAATCCATCATCTCTCATCAGTCCGGCCATGACCCAACGTTTCCCATATTTTGTTGACCTTGTAGCCTGTTCTCTGTTCTAGGACATTCAGGGTAGTGAAAGCACATCACTATCTTCATCCGAGGCTTAATGTATTGCCCTCGTTTTTGACTTCTGAGTCACATGTGAAGACACCACGAATTTGTCAATTTCAGCATCCAATATACTTCTATTTGATTTAATTATACTGAGTGCCATTGCTCCTCGGCCTCTAGAGATTTGCTTACTCTACAGTGTATAGACTTAATACACTGTTCATTGTCCAATACTTGGCTCTTGTATATGTGTTCTTCTTCTTTTAATCTAAGAGATTAATGTCTCGTCCATTGCTTATCTATCTGCAACCCTTTGTGCTTTGCAGCTATTCCTTACAAATAGCATCCTTAATCACAAGCCAACATAGACTCCTCTTTGTTTTGTGTCTCCTGACTCTGCAACCCTGATCTGTTTCTGAGGTAGCTTAATTGAATATTAACATGAACCGGCATCCATTTTCCAACTATGGCCGTTCTTGCCACGTTATTTATTCCTCTATCACAACTTTTGTTACTGCATATTTACACTTATTGGTCAGCAAGTTACTTTATTGTGTGTTTCATTCATGATTTATTGTTTCATACAGGTTTCTCTTCTCGCTTCAGTTACATGGTCACTCTTAAGTATTTTCATATTGTTTCAGTACAGCTGTTTATATCTTCTTTATTACATCACTCTGCCCACGTCAGGTTTCACTAAACGCTCTATGAAGTCCAATGTTGCATGGTGGCATCCTTCTATATGGCATCCTTCCTCACTTTCAGTGCAAGGGTTCATTTCATATGGCTGTCTGAGTGCATATCGTCTCTCGTACACTCGATGCTGTATAGGCATAACACATGGAGTCTCACATAGGGCCCTTCTCCTGCTGTTCCTGTATGACGGTGGTGAGGGGGCGGGAGTTAGGGAAAATGCATCCATCTGCTCCTCTACAAACTGGAGATATCTCGGGTGTCCCTTCCATGTTCTTTCAACATATTAGCAGCACATGTTTGCAATAGAAAACAGAATATTATACTTACAAAAAAATACATACAGAAAGAGAAATAAGGTCATGTTCAGGTAAGAGGAAATTATTACAAGCTTTTGCAAAATCAAACAATTCTTTTTTTTAAACCAAAATTACAAATTTGCTATAAATGATCCCAATACAATTGTGAGCATTCTTCAACACTTTCATAAAAACAGCAACAATACAAACATTTACAAGTAGCCTTTAGGTTTTCTATGCAAAAGAAAATGAGAAATGCAAAGTACTTTAATTCGTACCTCTATGCAGGGGTCCTCTCTTGCTTAGAATACAAGTGGTTCAAGCCACGCTTGTTAAGACCCTTCATTACACCGGAAACTGATAGCTACAATAAACCTATTACCTTTCAGGCTGATGTCTTAAAGTCATGTATTTTTGTTTTTTGTATTTCTTAATGTGACATTCATCTAGATAAGTATTAGCTGAATGGCTGCCATTAACCCATTAGCTTACAGCAAACTGTTTTATAAAACAGACATGAATGCAACAGTGGATTGAGTAAATAGTGCCTGTTGAGATGTGCCTAACGGTAATATAATGTGGTAGATGAATGGCAGAACAGAGGCTGGTGAAACATGATGAAAGTAGTATATCCCTCATGAAATGTCATCAAAGTTTGACCCTCTACTTAACAGTGGCCCATTCCATGTCTTTTCTTTTACATAGAGGTGTAGCTACAGTGAAACAAGAACATGATGGCCGGTTGGGTCATTGAAGGGGATTACAGGCACACATAGGTGATGGGAGGGCAAGGTTAGAAATCCCACTGCTCATTTCTGCATGCCCACATTACACATGTTTACAGTTTCAGACAGACAAAGTGATTTACCCAGAGTCACACAAAGTGAGAACACAAATGAGGAATCCAGGGGGAAAACTCAGGATGCTAGGATCCAAAATCAATAACTTATCATCCAATAGATCAGACCGCCCAGGAATGTGTATTGTACCACTTAACAGGACAAAATGCAAAGATTGAATGAAAATTGCACATCAATAAATTGGTAAATTTGTTAAGGTTATCACTTTACACGGAGGTTCTAAAGGGAGCTGAAATATATATATATATATATATATATATATATATATATATATATATATATATATATATATATATATATATATATATATAGTTTGTAGGTTCTTTCAGAGCCATTGAGAGGGAAACCCTCCAAACAAACACATTGTTTGGCGTTTGAAAGCACTAGGTTTTTCTATCCATTGCAAAACGTGCATGCAGGCCTCATGTGGACAATGTCTCTCACATATTTTCCTTGAAGGATGAGCTACTGGGAAATTCCATTTGAAAATGTAAGTGATCACTCATTTGCAACAACCTTCCCAAATGTCCATTCCTATCAGTAAAATAGCATTCACTAAATTAGTCACTATTTCATGTAATGTAATCATGTCTGACACACAAAAGGGACTGATTTCTGACACGCACTGTGTTTGGGTTGAAAATTGACGGGAAGTGGAGAAACATACAGAGATAAGCTTCCTTGCCATTTTGGTTTGACTCTGCAAGACTTAGCAAAACAATCCACGAGTACATCTGCATGCTTCACATTTCTGATGCTGGTGGAGAGGCTGGATCCCTATTGACATGCCTGCTATTTTACAGCTCAAAGACCAGGCCAAACCCATAGTACTGTGTCTAATGGAGACGACTATGTTTTCCCTAGTGGCTGCTAACACTTCCCACCAGGCTCACAGCATTGATCCGCAAGCTGGAAGGGATAATGTCACAGAAACCTAGGATGACCCAGAATCCCATGCCATTATAACCCTAAACCTAAAATCTCTAAACTCCCTTGGAATCGTTTGAGAATGAACAATCAGTGGTGGACCAGCCCCTTCTGAATAATCTGCTGGAGAACAATAATCTCCAACATGTCTAGCAAAGCCCTATTAAGCTGTAATTGATTGAAAACACAGCACATGGAAGAGGTAAGATACTCAGTGGCATACACTGGGTATTCTAATATCATCCTTGAAACCGTTGACTAGCCTCCAATACTTTCCATAGAGAGAGGTCATTGAGCCTTGCCCACACATCCATGCAGAGGTGACTCCATGGGCTTTCCAGGTGTGTCACTGTGGACGGCCTTTCCATGGAACAGAGAAGAATTTCTGAATTCACAAATTCAAAGACAAAAGTTTAGGCCAACAATATTTCTGAAACTATTTTATGGCTAACATTAGACTGGCTTAATTTCCCATAAATGCTTATCTGATCTCCCTCTTCTTCTTCCTTAACCTTCTTGTGCCTCCCAGGCTACTCAAATAAAGACATGTTTTATTAGCTAATGAAAATTAACATTTAGTTGGTGAAGATTTTAGATGAAATGTTGATCGTTAAATGTCCTCCTAAGATCTTAATGATCTCTTCAACGGGGCGTGGACCGCTGATGGACATCTCCCACATCCACCCGGGTGTTATCCAGGTTTATGGAATCACAAGTAGATCTTGTTTTGTTTTGGGATTCAGGAGAGCATTTTAAAACAATTTTTAAAAAAATCATAAGGGGAAGTTTGCACTCTGACCCCTGCACTTATCTCAGTTTCACTGTGGAGGTTTTGGGGTATTCGGAGATCAGGTATTGTCGCACTCACTCTTGTTCACACTCCAGTGCATTTTAATATATGTGCTTCACAGCGACATTGGCCATCGCTTTGAGCACTGTGACTCCAAATAGTATTCTGAAATGGTAAGTGTCAGTGTGGTAAATGCCACCATATGTAGGTATCAGCAGGGTTTAGATGCAGAGTTCTATCATTCCATTCCTCTGCAGTCTTTCCTGCAGCCAACCTCATCCATAGTCATTCAATCACATTTTGGGAGGACCCTTGCTTCGCTGCGCTCTCCATCCTGGTTGCTGTGGTTGTCCATGCAGAAAGGCTGATTGGTAGAGGGTTAAACAGTTTAGCCTGTTCAACTGGCTCACCCTCTTCTCTGTTGCTCAAAAGGATCACATCCACTCATGTGGTCTCAACTGCACACTAGCTCACCGAAAAGCTCTAGCCTCTGTCTTAACTCCTTTCTCCTTACCGTCTAACTTCCACTTGTTAATTTCATTTTCACTAGTGTCATTTTCGTTCTGACCGTGAAATTTTAGTTTGATCTGTATGCATGAAATTCACTAACCAATGTAGTTTGCTCTTAAAGGCCTATAATTGCATTTGACAGCTGTAATTGCACTTTGAGTTGTATTTTCTCTCATCTATGACCTCTGCTTCCACAATCTGGTAGCCAGTGACCCAACAAGTTTACTTTGCACTTTCGCATTCTTGCACTTCAATTCACGTCCTCGTTCTACCCTTCTCATAGGGGTTATAGCCTTGTCCTCATAAAACCCACTTGAATTGTTCTCTTCTCTCTCTCGCTCTCTCTCTCTCTCGCCAGCATACTCGCTCACCCCCTCTCTACACCCAGGCTTTTCTATCCCAGCACATTGTAGGTTCCACAAAAACGATCTGGGTGATTCTCTCACTGCAGCTAAATGTTCCCTTCATGACTCATCTTCATGAACCCTCTTTTGCTCCCGTTCCCCCGAATCTTCAACTTCTATGCTTACACACAATCTTTTCGTGACAAGACATGGTTTTTACACTGATCCTATCATTTCCCATAATCCTCAACTCCAAAACAAGGATCATATCCCCAGGTCACAGTCCTCTCCTCATAGATTCAGCACATGCAGTGAATCTGTGCTCCTACCCCCACATAATACTTATGAACTTCAGGCCTTATTGCCCTCTCAACATCTTCCATGATCTCGAGCTCTGCACAGCGGCTCCCATTGCCCTCCGACGAAGCTTCAGCCTAGCAAAAAATAAATCTTCCCACCAATTTCAAACCAAATATCTTCTCTCGGACTACTCCTTGACCATTCTACATGGCTAATGGACCCTTATCCATTACAGCTCGGGTAACCTTATCTCCCTGCCACACTCTACCAAATGTAACCAATGAATGGTCAATATTCAGTAAAAAAAACATTGTTAAAGGGACGTTATGGTAAAACCGAAAAACCCTTGAAATTCGCCAGTTATGGTAAACTAAGCAACCATAACTCGTGCCACCACCATGCAGTGCTAAAACTAACACCCAGGACATCAAAGATGACATCACAAATATCATTGAAGACAGATAGTATGTGCGTTACATTGCCAAAATAAATGTTCAGCTAATAATAAGTTATTGCTTGTTCTGGTATACAGTCGTCAAAAGCAAACTTACATGATATTCACCGTCTTCATTCTCTTCGCGTAACTCAGACCGTGATGCTCAATGCACTCGCACCAAGATTCTTTCTGAACTGATTTTACATGTTCCTTACACACTGTTGGAATGCATAACCTTATCAAATGTTCATTATTACAAACCTCCTCTCACTGCATTTCTCACAAAACATTCCCTTTCTCTCAAAGTCAAAAAACAATTGACCCTTATAGTTTCTGTCCCATGCGTGGGCTTCCTTAGCTCGCAACCAAAAAATCAAAGCTGAATCTAAATACATTCTCACTTTGCAACAACATGGCTCAACGCATTCATGAGAACTTGTAGTCGCATACACGTGCAGTGCCGCTGTTTCCATCAAACACTGCAGGTGGCTGCCTCAGATGCCAGACTCTAGGGGGCGCCAGTTAGAATTGAATATTATTTTAAATACATTGTAACACAGACACATTAGTCCTTCGCCTGTACTTTATGCACATTATAATAAGGAACACCTCCAAATGTACCGTATGACTTTTGTGACAAAAAAACACAATTTTTTTGCTTCTTGCTGCCACATCCCATCCCATCCTCATCAACCCTCACCTTTTGAAACAGTATTTGATAAGGTTAACAAGTGCAGTGTGGTGTGTTGTGGTATTTTTTTGCTGCAATGTCCGTGGACACCAAAACACGGTTGAAAGATGGCGGACACACTTCAAGCTCTTCATCATCCAATGAGGGAACGCGTCACATGTCCGTGGACTTAACGCAAGCCGATTACCCAATCGATGTCCTGTCCACGGAGCCAACAGGGAAGTGTGTCCGGGGAGTGGACATAGACATCACTAATTTTTTTAGACCAACTTTTTGGTCGTTTTAAAGAAAACTACTGGACAGATTTTCATTGAATTTACAAAAGCACGCATTCAGGACCAAGCCGCTGCTCCTGCCACAAATTTGGTAAAAATCCGTCCAGCGGTTTAGGCTGTAGGCATGCGCAGAATTTTTCTCCCATTCAGTCTATGGCGAAAAAATAAGTTTTGGGACCCTCCCTATAACTTTCCCCCCCCTCGACCAAACCTCACCAAACTTTGCAAACATATTCAGAGTGGGCCAACTGCAAAGTTTGGCGAGGATTCGTCCAGGGGGAGCAGAGTTATAAGCCGCCCAAAAAGTGCTCTTCCTATGGAAACAGCAACTTAACCGTAACTCTGTGGCTGGGTAATAATAGGATCACATTTCTTCGTGTCAGTTATAAACGAAGCAGCTGCATGAAGAACTTTCCTTAACGAGGTCACTGAGGAGATCGGAAGTAAGATCAAGATGCTTTTGCCTCAAACAAGCCATTAGAAGATTATAGCTTGAAAACCTGTGCGTAATCAGATAGACGAAAAATCAATGTGATTATGTTTTGGTCAAGATAACCGTATTATATGAGGTGTGCAATGTGACCTTTTAATTAAGGTTAAAGTTGAGAAAAAACTGTAGAGACTTAACAGACGATAACAGGAAAGGAGTGATGGTTAAACCTTGGAATCGTTAGGGCAGGCCTCTGCAGCCGTTGGTTCTCCAGATGTTTTGAACCACAAGCTCTGTCAGACCTAGCCAGACTAGTCATGGGCAAGAAATCATGGGAGTCACAGTCGAAAACATCTGGAGAGCCGCAGTTTGCAGATCCCTCTGGTAGGGCCCTTGGACTTTTTGTCCTGGTGCAAGACACTTGGAAAGAAACCAGAGTGGTGCTTGCTCTGTGCACTTAATTGAAAATCCATGATGTTTTTTTGCTCAGTCGAAACTGCTTTGAACAATCTTTTGGGCAGCTCAGAAGAGAATCAAATTAGAAATAAAGAAAGGGATTGCTGGGCACATGTTTGTATTCAGCTGTTTTATTTTATCTATTAATTTGACGCTATTACATCAGAGCATTTAACTCATTTTATGTTGTTTCGAAGTTTTAAAATGTGACCCAATCTGGACGTGCTTCTCTTAAATAAACTTTGTTAGTCTGTTTTTGTATTAGATCGACAAAGGGCGTAGTCGCGAGTGAATGGATCAAGGTCATCCAAACTGAACGGTCAAGTGGTCTATGAACAGAAGGGTTTTCATCTCTTTTCTGAAGTGCACGGATGAAGGCGGAAGTAGGAAGGGAGTGGCTATGCTGTCTGCATGTCCGGCGGGAAAGCAGTAGAATACAAGTTCCCTAGTTTCCAGCCTTTTTGCTTGTCATCTGTTGGTGTCTGGACTCCTGGGGTCGTATTGCTGTGGTTTTCTGCCAGATAGGACAGAACTGCAGGTAATGCAGGCTTGAAAGAGATGCAAGTGGACTTTTGCCTGTGATGTGGAGGTGGCCCTAACATGAGGAGGAAGGATAGCTTTTGGGCAACGCGTTTGTCTTGGAAGCAACACAGGTTTGAATCCCGATCCCACGCTATAAATTTTGCATATTTTCCTCTACGCCGACTTAGGTGTCAGGATGTTGCCATGGAGACACTCCCACCCATCCGTGTTTACACAGGGGATGGGGCGCGAGGCGTACGTGCTCACTTAAATACTAAGAGTCGGCGCGGCCACGCGTCCTCGCGGCAATGCTCGGCTCTAGCTCGATCTGGATACTAACGCAAGGTGAGTGTGGCCTCCTGGCCATGCGTCCTCGCTCCCCGGACTATTGTCACAAGAACTGATAATTTACATATCTCCCCATAGAAGCCACAAACAGTACGTGCCTAGATCACGTTTGATGACACTGCCTAAGAATAGAAGGAGGTAGGACCACAATTTTCATTTTTATTGCATTGAAACACGATAATGGCTTACACGAGAACGCAAGTAAAGTTTACATGCATGCTCTTTCTCTCCCTCCACCCTGCACTTTGGGATGAATCCCATTAACGAACATGTTGGTATATTACATTTTTTGAACTTACTATTCTAATACTGCACAATCATGATGTAAATCGTTTTGATTCATTGTTTTGAATTCATGTTTTGCTGAAAGATTTGCAAATGATTGCATGAATCACAATTTAAGTGTACAGCCCTGAAGAGGGTTTTTACCGAAATGCATTGGCGCATGTATACTTAACGGCCATCAGCTATTACTGTTTTGCCTCACTATCAGAAGCACACTTTTAAGGATTGTGAATAAAACAATTCCTAACGTATACACAAAGAATCCCTTTTTTTTAAAAGGACTTTTCACTCAGTGGTCCTTGAAGAAGTCTTAAGGGCGAATTTTGAAGAAAAAACGCATAGACAGTTACTTATGAATCAAAAAAACTATTATTGTACCTTCTCCCAGCTCCTTAGGGGGCAAACTGAGAGCGCCAGTTTTAATAGGGTGGTGTCACCCTATTTTCTTTTGTTGTGCACTTTTGGGACCTTGTGCTATAGGACCATTTTTTGACTTGCAGCTCCAGGCTAAAACTACCATTCATAGTCAGATTTGAAATTTTGAACTCTATGTATTTTGAAATATTGAGAAACATCGTGGTGCCCACCTCTACTCTTCTTGTTGAGCAGAGTTGTGGCATAAGTTGTGGGAGCAATCCATCATTCCACGTCAAGGACTTTGCTTGCGTTGTGGTGTCTCCCCAGAGGATACATTGTGGGTTTCCAGAGTTGCATTTTTGAATTTTAAATGGCGTATGACGTCCACACCTGGACCCGGAAGAGTTAGTGCCTCAGTTGGAGTCATTTGCCAGTAGAGTGGATCCTGATGGAGACTTGCACGTTATTTGTGTATTGGTGGATTTGGAAGCTGAGATCATCTACGAGTTCCAACAGCTGATCCATGTAGAGGGTAAAGGTGGCAAGGGAGTGGATGGACCCTTATGTGGTGCTGCAAGAATGAGACCAGCATTATGAATGGTTTGCTCCCTTCTGTAAAAGCTGGTGTCTCTCAGTGAAGCAGCATCAGACCAGTGCAGGTCATGGTCAAGCAACCCCCAGCGGGAAACGGGGAAGGAAGCAGAAAGGAGGAGCAGGATTAAAAGGCAAAGGTTCTTGAATCAGACAATGCTATCATTGACCAGAATGGTGGCTGTTTTATTATTGCAAAATTGTTCAAGTTTATCTGTGAGGAGTTTGTGTTGGGTGATGCTCATGTGTTGTTCCTCACAGTCCTGGTAGATCTTTAAGGTATGTTTTGGGAAGTCATTGTTTTAGGGACGATTAGTTTTAACACTTAGTTATTTTATGTGATGTATATACTGTGTGTTACCTCATGTACGGCACAGTGCCTTGTTATATTCGTGTTGGAGACTGCTTTATTGCATTTGAAAGAAGTATTACAGTCCTTTGTTGATTATCCATGAAAAGGATGATGCCATTTTGGAATGTAAACACTTCAATGTACGATATATTCATTCTGGTTTTTTGTAGTAATTTGCCCATCTTTGCCATCTGTGTATCTAAAGAGTCTGCCTTACAGCTCGGTCTATGCTACCAAAACAAAGGTGAGCAGCTGGAACACCCTTGAGATAGTGAATTGGCTTCTTGGGATCCATCCATTGGCCAAATATGGCAGTCCCATGGCAAAGGAAGTTTGCCAAAGTGCAGACCACCAGAGTTTGTAAGGCATTTGCATCAGATTATCACGTGTCAATGAGTGCTTTCCGTTCACAGGGCCTCTTCCTGCACAGCTCTTTGCATGATTTGTTTCAATTCACTGTTGGGCTCATGGTTTTGTGCTTCATCTGGTTGCCTTTGTCATTTTTTATTACTTTAGGTTTCCTGTTTTGTTTTGTTTGCTTTTTTATGCTCTCCCATCCACAGAAGGCCAAGGTCCATTCAAATATGTATTGCTAATTTTATTATTATAAATCACTTTTCAGGGTAAAATAGAAATAAAGTTGTTTGGGAGATTTCTCACGCAAGTGCTTAATTCCCTGTACCTTAGAGCCCTCCAGCTCTTTTGCTATATTTTGGTGCTTTGAACTTTTCATTCTGTGTGTGTTTTACTTTTGTGTTCTTTGGTTATGGAGTTGTTAAACAACTCCATAGGCATGATGTTTTCTGTGTGTCACACATCACCTTCAGTGCAGTGGCGCAGGGATGTCTTTCAGACTTCCCAAGGTTTAAATACCTTCTCTGGGACTGACTTCCGTCTCCCAAAGAATGCAAAGTTAAATTGGCTTTACCAGTGTCGGGGGGAAATTCTGCCGGGGTCGGCCGGGCCGTCCGTAGACCTCCGGGCAGGGAGGCCCCAACTCTTCCCGTATATCCCAAAAGAGATAGAGTATGAGACACACGCAAGAAGCAAGGTGACTCTGCTGTTTATTAGACAAAACGGCAGGGATGGGTCAAGGATCGTACGCGTCCGTCCTGACACACACACAATCGTGGGGCTCGCAGGCCCTTTTTACCTTAGTATGACGATCTACTTGCGTCATCTTACAAAGTTTAGAAAAAAACCTATTTCCACTCTGGATTGGTTACTCGAGTGGTAGGATTAGTATAGCATACATATAGAGAACGGTATTAGTGGTTGAGGGTTAGTCAGGTGATATACTTGGGCTGTCCCTTCAATTTGATACATGAAAATTGTTACATGAAGACCTCTGAGGATTGGTCAATGTTAATGGCGTCAATGATAAGAGCCCCATATTCTGATTGGTCCACTCGCGAGCCTCCCAGTCTGGGACTATCGCTGTTCCCAGCTCACGGTGCACCTGTCATTTGCAACAATGTTTTTACTATGGGTAGGTGTAAACAATGTGAGGATTTATTCATATGTTGGGAGGTCGACTACTCCCACTGCTGCAGATGTCCAATGAGTCTTTTAATTGTATCTGCCTGTGTCTTGAAACGTGGGATTCAGGCGTCTCCTTCCTCCTGGGCTTGGCATCCTGTCAGGTTTGGCTTTGTCACGTGAGGTGAGACCGTGTTTGAGGCCGAATTCAGCACAATTAATATTGTTTTTCCCACTGTGTGCCTGGTTTATCTTGCAGGTGCGACCTTGGCGTTGGCTTGCAGCGTGCGAGATTGCAACATCGTGCCCTTGGCGGTGTGCTTTCGCCGGGCTCATTCTGCAGGATCAGCAACCGGGCTCTCGCTCATTCAATGTTCATGGAAACTTTTGCTTGCGGCCTACTTGGGCCTGGTGCATAGGTGGAACCGTTTGATGCAGAGCTCTTTAGGTTACTGTATCATATTGCTCTATTCTCAGTATCGTGTCTCCGTTATATTCTTTATTATGGTACATGGTTCTTAGAAGAAGCGTGAGCAAGCCTTTTTAGATAAGTTCATTATGCGTCTTGCGTTTCTGCATTTTGAGAGCCTATGTGGAAAATAATAAAGATGCACGTCCGTGGGTATGTCTGTCGCCTATGTCATAGCACTGAGTATGTTCTTCGTGTGGATTGGTGTGGGAGTGCCCGGTGTGCATGTGTGCACAGGTGTGCTGACCGTTGGCTAGGTCGTCATGGCATCTCTAACGACGTGTAGGTTTAGTCGAGTTGATCCATGCCGCAGGTGTCGGCATGGGCAGGGCGGGCTGCTGGGCAGGTAGGTGGGCACATCCGTACGTTCCTGTACCAGGGTATTTGGTCATCTGGTAGATAGGCAAACTCCTCTCGTGGCGGGTGCCTAGGCCGTGATCCTCTAGGCCAAGCGCGAGAGGGGAAGGGCAGGAACTTGTTCTTCCATTCTCCCACTTCACCAGTCTTTTTAAAATTACTGACCCAGCGCACACTATCTTCCTCTAGAGTGCTGGAGGGGTTGCCTAGCTTCCCCTGAGTCAAAACACTCATGTAACAGTAAAATGTTACATTTTCCTACTTTAAATGGCTGGTGACAGTGGTTTAGATCAACTACCGTGATTTTTCACGACCGTTAACAACTTTAGCAAAAAATCGGGTCAGCCATGTTTTTCAATATGGCGTCCCAGACCTATCTGTAAAAACAGACTCCGGTCATCTTTTTTCGCCATTTCATTTAGGAAAAGTCCTTCTTGTGTTTGTCTCTGCGTGCCAAACCAGTTTTGGTCACTTTGTTTGTTGGCATTTGGCGGGCTTCAGTGCTGAAGCCCTCCTCTGGTGCCTGAGTGTCTGGGGTGGACAGGATGTGAGGGAGGTGCCCGAAACTCCCCTGTGCTTAGTGTGATTGACAGCCAGGCTGGAATAAATGGGGGAAAACTGTTTAGAAGCAGGTCTCTGGGACTGGGAAAGCAGAGTCGACCACTGGAACAAATGAACCGAAGACAAGCTAAAGGAAGAGGACTGCTGCAACTCCTGGACGACCGTTGAAGCCCTGCTACAGGTCCAAATTGCCTGAAACTCCAATCGACAGAGAAGCCCTTCAAGGTTAACTTCTTCCCTTGAGTTTGGTGGGAACAACCAACTCGTGAGCCACCTGGACACCATCCCCATTTGGTTGAATTTTCATCAGAGTGCTGTTGAAAACCGGATAGCCAAAGGGAAGGAAACCAGTTTGTGGTCTTTAAGGCACTGACACCTTAAAGCGACATCTTGCTAAGCTTTTGGCCTCATACCTGGGCAGTGCAGGAACCTCCCAACATCCTCCTTCTTGTCCCCATGACAGAAGCTCAGGAACTGCGAGACCTGCTTGAACTGTCAGGATGAACTGCCTCACTTACAGCTCTTCTTCACTAACAAGGTACTGTGCAAACGCGGTCTGGAAAACTTTTCGGCTATCGCTCAAATTCTTAGAACTTTGATCAACTTCGAAGGCTTGTCCTTCCCTAAACATTCGTCAAACTTTTCGCCTAGCCAATTTCTTCTAAACTCTGTGGCAAAGACTTAACCGTTACTACCAGAACTGTGCTATCCAATACAAAGACTGAGCCATTGACTTTGGCCCAGGCCTATGGGATGAATTGCTGGTTGTGGTATACTGAAACCCTTTACCCTTCCTATGAATGCAATTGTGCTGTGGATTCGAAATACCTTGTCTTTTTTACCCCTTTTAAAAGTATATGAAGTGCCATTTTGCTCCCACTTCACAGGAGAGCTAAACTTGTTCATTTGCTTGCCGGTTTTGTATTTGTGGTATATTAGTATGTGATATTGAGCTACTCTCTCTAATGTAATGTTTTGAAACTGATTGTCTAAATAAATAGTTATTCTTTTACCAAGAAACCTTGATTAAGTGTTTGTTTAAATCACTGTATTGGTTGGTCATTTGTGTAACTTGTTCTACTGTGAAAGGAGATCCCAGATGCAAGGGTAAACCTGCAGGGATCAGCACTGCCTCCTTAGCCTTCTCCCCAGAGGAAGAAGTACAAATGGCTAGTGCCCACTTTCAAATATTTGCTGAAGCACCCTTGGGTCTTCAGGCCACTGTATCCTTAGAGTCCTTGGATCTGGGAAAGAAACAGAATATGGATGTGTACAACTCCATTCCAGAAAACTCAAGAGGGTGTTATATGGACAGTGTTCTTGTCAATGGCCAGGATACTCCTGCCAGGAGAGACACTGGGGCCAGCAGAACTGTAGTGGATGAAAGCTTTTTCAAGGCTTAGAATGTTGCTAAGGCACCCAAATGCCCCACTCCATTTTGTGAAGGCCCTGTCCAGTTGGTTCCAATTCTACCAGCTCTCTTTCAGTGTAATAATAAGAAAGTGGGGATTCCTGTCAGTGTCCATAATGAGGTGCCTGGGAGAGTCCTGCTGGGGAATGATTTAAAAACTCTAGGAGTGGTATCCAGTACCCACAGGCCTTCCAGTAAGGAGAAACAGAAAGAACCATATTGGCTAGAGAGGCAACCTTAAGAGACCACTCTGAGCCTGTGGGAACCTCTACAGAGAGCCCCACTATAAGCTCTTGTGTTAGTAAATTGACCTCTAACCAAGGCAAATCTGAGGCTAGTATAGTAAGGACATGGGAGCCCCAACCAATATCCACCATTGCCCATCCAATGGTAAAGTCCTTGATCCCCCCTGCTTCTGGGGAAGAGGTGGATAGACAAATTGGACCCCTCTCTAGGCCTGTGAGAACTGGTAATTCTCAAAGCTGGTGGAAAACCAGGAAAGATAGGTCTATGGCTAAACACCTTAAGACTATTGGAACTTCTACTGAAGACTCCAGTGCAAATCCTAGTGTTAGGAGGGAAACGTCTAAAATAGGTAAGGTCAGATCTCCAAGGAAGTGGAAGCATATACCTTGCTTGGCCACAACCCCTCCAACCAAGATACCTGACACCCAACATGCTCTTGAGAGAGAGGTGATGAGGAACCAAGGAGGCCCCTCTAGATATAAGGGATTTGTTTCTAAGGAACCCTTGAAAAACCTTATTGTAGGTTCAGAGGTTTTACAACTTCTGAGGGACTGTTAGCTCATATCCCCGATACCTTAAAGAAGAGAGATGTACCACCACATGTGTAGGTCACATAGCTTCCAAAGGAAAACCTCTCATAAAAAGTATCATAGCAAGGGTTACAAAAGGTTGCTGGTTCCTCAGCAGGCCATTTAACCAACTTGCAACAGGATATTCATCATGGTGGGGATTAGATCCTCCTGTCCCTTAGTCTGGGGGGGACGAGTGTTAGGGAGATTGCTCAAACAAGTGCTTAATTCCCACTACCTTAGAGCCCTCCAGCTCTTTTGCTATATTGTGGGGCTTTGAGCATTTTATTTTGTGTGTGTTTTACTTTTGTGTTCTTTGGTTATGGAGTTTTAAAACAACTCCATAGGCATCATCTTTTTCTGTGTGTCACACAGCACCTTCAGTGCAGTGGCACAGGGATGTCTTTCAGACTTCCCAAGGTTTAAATACCTTCTCTGGGACTGACTACCGTCTCCCAGAGCATGTAAAGTTAAATTGGCTTTACTAGTCTTTTTAAATGAACTGACCCAGCACACACTATCTTCCTTAGAGTGCTGGAGGGGTGCCTAGCTTCTTCTGAGTCAAAACACTCATGTAACAGTAAAATGTCACCTTTTCATACTTTAAATGGCTGATGGCAGTGGTTTAGATCAACTACTGTGATTTTTCCCGACCGTTAACAACGGTAGCTAAAAATCGGGTCAGCCCTGTTTTTCAATATGGCGTCCCAGACCTATCTGTGAAAACAGACTCTGGTCATCTTTTTTCGCAATTCCTATTAGGAAAAGTCCTTCTTATGTTTGTCTCTGCGTGCCAAACCAGATGTGGTCCCTTTGTTTGTTAGACTTTGGCGGGCTTCAGTGCTGAAGCCCTCTTCTGCGTCTCAGTGTCTGGGGTGGACAAGATGTGAGGGTGGTGCTTTAAACTCCCTGTGCTTATTCTCTTAGGAGACCTGAATGCACACTGGCATGATTGGCTGGCTGACTGTCCTGCAAGGACAGCCGCCCTGCAGTGTGAGTGACAGCCAGACTGGAATGAATGGGAGAAAACTGTTTAAAAGCAGGTCTGTGGGACTTGGAAAAGAGAGTCGACCACTGGAACGAAAGAACCGAAGACGAGCTAAAGGAAGAGGACTGCTGCAACTCCTGGATGACTGGTAAAGCCCTGCTGCAGGTCCGAATTGCCTGAAACTCCAATCAACAGAGAAGCCCTTCAAGGTTAACTTCTTTCCTTGAGTTTCGGATCAACCAACTTGTAAGCCACCTGGACACCTTCCCCATTTGGTTGAATTTTCATCAGAGTGCTGTTGAAAACCGGATAGCCAGAGAGAAAGAAACCAGTTTGTGGTCTTTAAGGCACTCACACCTTAAAGCAATGTCTTCCTAAGCTGTTGGCCTCATCCCTGGGCAGTGCAAGAACCTCCCAAAGTCCTACTTCTTGTCCCCACGACTGTAGCGCAGGAACTGCGAGACCTGCTCAAACTGCCAGGAACAACTGCCTCAGCTACAGATCTTCTTCACTAACAAGGTACTGTGCAAACGCGGTCCGGAAATCTTTTCGGCCATCACTAAAAGTTCATGGAAATTTGCTCAACTTCGAAGGCTTGTCCTTCCCTAAACATTCGTCAAACTTTTCGCCTAGCCAATTTCTTCTAAACTCTGTGGCAAAGACTTAACCGTCACTACCAGAACTGTGCTATCCAATACAAAGACTCTGAGCCATTGACTTTGGCCCAGGCCTATGGGATGAATTGCTGGTTGTGGTATACTGAAACCCTTTACCCTTCCTATGAATGCAATTGTGCTGTGGATTCGAATAACCTTGTCTTTTTTACCCCTTTTAAAAGTATATGAAGTGCCATTTTGCTCCCACTTCACAGGAGAGCTAAACTTGTTCATTTGCTTGCCGGTTTTGTATTTGTGGTATATCAGTATGTGATATTGAGCTACTCTCTCTAATGTAATGTTTTGAAACTGACTGTCTAAATAAATAGTTATTCTTTTACCAAGAAACCTTGATTAAGTGTTTGTTTAAATCACTGTATTGGTTGGTCCTTTGTGTAACTTGTTCTACTGTAAAAGGAGATCCCAGATGCAAGGGTAAACCTGCAGGGATCAGCACTGCCTCCTTAGCCTTCTCCCCAGAGGAGAGTTAAGCTTGTTCATTTGCTTGCCGGTTGTGTATTTGTGGTTTATTAGTGTGTGATATTGAGCTGCTCTCTCTAGTGTCATGTTTTCAAACTGACTGCGTAAATAAATGTATATTGTTTTACCAAGAAGCCTTGAGTAAGTGTTTGAATCACTGTATTGGTTGGTCCTTTGTGTAACTTGTCCTACTGCTCACTTAAACTCTTGCGATAAGTCTGGCTGCTCAGCCATTGCTACCACTTTACTATGTAGTACAGGCTTGTACCAAAGGTGAAGTTGTGCTTACACTTGTAGACCTATTTGCATGTAGTGTTCCCAAAGGGTACTGCATGCGATTCTGCCTAACAAAAGTAAAGGAAATTAAAATGACAGAATCCAAAA
This sequence comes from Ambystoma mexicanum, assembly GCF_040938575.1. Lineage (NCBI taxonomy): Eukaryota > Metazoa > Chordata > Amphibia > Caudata > Ambystomatidae > Ambystoma > Ambystoma mexicanum. The sequence goes on from NC_090938.1 coordinate 69,541,015, forward strand.
GAATGTTATTGATTCTAATTACCTCACAAAAATGACTTCAAAACACAAAGTAATTATCACTGCTTTTCTAATTAGCAATGAGAGAAACATCTTGAAAATACCTGGGAATTCTTTTTCTGTCCCTTGAAATGTGTGCTTCTAACAATTCCCTGAACATCAGCCACAGAAGACATAAAAAGGGATGGACGGACTCACACATCTTCTTGCTCCAGGAAAGAAAGCGGTCCTGGCATCCTACATACTTAATATAGGATGGGACAACCCGTTCGGTAGGACACCCTGTGGACACAGAGTGTCCAATATGGAAGACGAGGCACGTAGCTCAGAAGAGATTTCCCCAGGATCACACAATTTCGCCAAGAGAGAACCCTGGCTTGAGGTTTGAAGATGGTGCAGCAATAATGGAAAAGTGCGAAGAGGCAGGCAATTATGTATATAATTCAGAACGTGCAGTCCTAGCAGGGAAGCACCAAAGCACTGCACAAAGAGATCCCAGCCAGTGGTTACAGGTAAGGTTGAAGGAGGACATGGGTGTAGGACATGGGGGAACGGGGAACAAATCCCCACCCACAATTGTAAGTGGGGGGATATAATGGCCTTTATCCCCCCAGAATATATATTTCTGCAGAGTGTAAAATACGAATGCAGCCTGCACTGCAGGCTGTGGTCATGTCAACTTGCAAAAGTTAAAGTACAATTGAACTTTAGACTATCACTGTCTTGCAGCAGCGTGCTAAACCAAGAACTTCTGCTGCTCGCTGGCCCGCGCCTGCGCATTTGGAACGTGCCCAAGCCGGGGAACAAACTGCACGTGCCCCTGTGCAGTGCACTGCTGCGCAGCCTCAGCCTTCATTTTTTCCAATATTCCCATCTAGTCTTTGCACTTCTAGGCAAAGGGGCCTACTCTGTCCTCCTCCCCACCCCCTGAATATGAGCAAGCAACCGAGGTGAACATCTTCCCAGGTAGCAATGGTGCATTTTAGAGAACATTTTACAGGATTTATAGCTTGATTTCAGATATCTCAGTGACAGTCACCTAACATGCTGTTCTACCTTGCAGCTTTCTGCTTTGCGGACCGTCACTCAACTTTCAAATACGTCTACATTGCAGCTACGTTTTTCTTCTTTCTGTGGCAAAATCGATACATTTGGGAAGCATTTTTCCACTGCTGTGGTTGTCAACCTTTCTTGCATTAGCCAGGACATTCAAACCTTTGGGACCCTGGGAGGGTGACCAACGGTGCTGATATGAATACAGCGAAGGGCAAGCATGGGGATGGAAAGTGTGTGCATCTCTCCGATGCTAGAGGAGTACTCCAGTGTGGTGGTGGGAGTGTCCCCCGCAGCTGACTTCTTAACAGTTGCGTTGTTGGATACAATATGTTCCTGCCCCTTTCCAAGTGAGTGCAGTTTGTGGACTACTTTTAGGTGGTTACTGAAGGAAGGCTCCATTTACTTTGTGTCAGTCAGCCGGGAATGTAAAGTATTTCATAATGTTGGTGTTGCTCTGAGGGACAGAGACGAGGTACTTGACCATTTGGTCAAGTCCCTATTATTTGTCTGATTTGGGGAAGGTGTATGGACTAAGTGATGCCAGCTCAGGGTGTATTCAATGGGTCCTTCCGCCAGGACCATCTCACTCCACCGCCGCACGAACCACAGATAGCACGAGCCTCCCAAGTCAAGGCCGCTGCTGACAGACCTTTTGAAGAAGCAGGACAGGACTTTTATAATTGCGTATGCCCAGAGAACACCGGTGGACACGCGCCACCCGGTTTCTGCCTGCACCCTTGGATAATACTGCTAATTTTGGCAGAGCTATTGCTTTGGAGTCTTTTTTGCAGTGCCAGGGTCCATACTCTGTTGATACCATTATATGCAATGGCCCTGACTCGGTAAAAGGCAGTTATTAAGGACAGTGTTGGGATGTAGTTTCCAGAATAAAACTGAAAGGACCTGAGACAGTGTGGCATGGGGCAAACTCAAATATGCATGTACCATGGACAGTGCTTTCCAATTCTTATCTTGCATTTGATCAGGTAATGCATTCTGGGAGTTGTAGTTGACTTCAATTCAACTAGCTGGATTAAAATACTAGATGAAAATGGGTTGTAAAAGCCAAATTCAAAACGAATGCATTGTACTATTGGTGACATGGAGTCATCTGGTAACTCATGAGGCATAGTTGCCAACATGATCCGATCCAATCTGGAGGAGCTTACCCAGTCCAGTATTTTTTTATTTTTTATTCTGGGACTTGCAGTCTGAGTTGTATAGGAAATATATATATTTTTTATTTTATTTGTAAAGGTTTAAAATTAACCCAAAAAATTATAGATATATATATACATATATATATATATACATATATATATATATATATATATATATATATATATATATATATATATATATATATATATATATATATATATATATATATATATATTACACGGCCACGGTAGTGGACATGTAGCTATGGTTAAGTTGCTGTTTCCATAGGAAGAGCACTTTTTGGGCGGCTTATAACTTCGCTCCCCCTGGATGAATCCTCACCAAACATTGCAAAAAAAGTATATGGGCCACTCAGAATTTTTTTTGCAAAGTTTGGAGATGTTTGGTCCAGGAGGGGCAAAGTTATAGGGGGGTCCCAAAACGTCTTTTTTTCCCATAGACTGAATGGGGGAAAACTTTGCGCACGGCTACAGACGAAACCGCTGGATGGATTTCAACCAAATTTGCGGCAGTGGCAGGGGCTTGGTCGCGAAAGCATGCTTTTGTACATTTTGTGACAATCCATCCAGTAGTTCCCTTAAAAACGATCAAAAAGTATGTCCCTACAAATTAGTGATATCTATGTCCGCTCCGCGGTCACACTTCCCTGTTCGCTCCGTGGAGAATATTGCAATTGGCTATTCCGTGGCATGCTGGCCATGACCATTTGCGCTTTCACCGATTGGTTGTGGCACAGCGTGTTGTGCGTCTTAATCTTTCGATATGTCCGCCATGTTTACTTCGTTTTCTGTTGAACGCGGACATCGCTGCTAATATACTTAAACGAAGAAGACACCAATGCACTTGTTACACTTATGGAACACTGTTTCGAAGGGTGAGCGTTAATGAGACTTGGTAGTAGAAAGTGAAACATTGAAGTATTCTTGTTAGCACTGTCGTACGGTACAGTGAAACTTGCTACTCATTGTATGAAATGAACTTACTGTGTCCATTTTACAATACATAAACAACATTACTGCGGTCCGACTGGCGGGAATCTGAGGCAGCCACCTGCTCTATTTCGTACACACAGCAGTTCCGCGCGTGTACGGGAGTAGCGGTTCTCATGAATAGCCACTGATATGTTGTTGCAAAATGAGAATGTATTTGCATTCGCAGTGAAGGCCACACATTTTTTTCTTTTCTACTATGTGAGATGCGAGATGTGATTTATTGTAAAAATCAAATTTTGTTTTGATTTCAGACAAGTAAATAAAAAAATGTAAAAAAAGAAGGCCACTTCATTTTCTGTCTGAAATACGAACTCAGTATGGCCGTATATTTGTCAACAGCCATAAGGGTCAGTTGTTTTTTAACCTTGGGGTCCAGGGAAATAGCATAAAGAATGTAGGGAGTAACAGTTAGAAAAACATATTGTTTGATAAGGTTATGCTTCAAAAACATTTGCGCCAACCATGAAATATTAGTTACACTACTGCCTGACTGCAACTAACGCAATGGAGCCGGTCCACATCATGTAAGTTTATTTTTCTCCCCTATATACCTAATTGACATTACATTTTTACTTTGGGGGAAAACAATCTTTTTTCCAACTGCATTAAAAGGTTTACGTGCTGTTGAATTTTTTTCCCCCCTTATGGACATTGCACATTGTCGCCGTTTGCAGGGTGCCAGTACATTTCCCCAAATTAAATTATTATTTAGTAGTAAAGGTATCTGTTACAACTTTGTTTTGTGCAGAGGTTGCGTATTGATAAACATTTTATTTACGCTTTTCCCCTGAGATACTTCATTCCCTATTATGATTGTCACGGATTACAGATGCCGAGTGATGGCTTTTTTAACCGTCAAATGCAACTGTTCATTACCGGTTGTCTGTGCGTTATAATTCAGTGGGATGATCATGTTGGACCTCTATGCCCGTACGCTGCTGTCGCAATAAGAAGTAACATTCCATCCTTTCTGGTGGTGTAGATCACAATGGTTGACGTTGTCTTGCACATCAATATGGGAGGAAAACAACTACTGTGGCAGCAACGCTCACTTTCTGTGTGTGAAAGAAACCAAATGATATTTGTGATGTCATCTTTGATGTCCTGGGTATTAGTCTTAGCAATGCACGTAGATGCTGCGAGTTATGGTTGCTGAACTTACCATAATGGGGGAATGTGCAGTGTTTTTTGGTTTCACTGTGAAGTATAACATTCCTTTAACAACGTTTTTTTTACTGAATTTGCATATATATATATATAGAGCAGGGAACGAAAACAAAGGGGCTAAACATGTGATGTGGTCAGTGATGTCATCAGTTACATTTGAGATACATCTTTCATGTTATGGGTGTGACTGTTAGCAGTGCACAGTGGTGATGGCAAGTATGGGGGCTCAGTATGCCATAACTGGCAAATTTCTGGGTTTTTTTGGTTTTAATTTGAACCATAATGGGGAAGGCAAACCTTTTTCTTTTAGTGAAGTGCACAGGTATTTCGTATGGCAACTTAACCATAACGTCCCCTCAACAAAGTTTTTTTTGTAGTGTATATATATATATATATATATATAATGGCAAAAGCAGAACTACGAGTCCCAGAATGCAAAGACTGGATAAGCACCCACAGGTTGCAAGGGATCATGCTAGCAACTATGACGAGGGACTTAGCTGCCTTTAGCCTTTGATTGGGAGTTTGGGGGGCAGAGGGGCAGTGATAAAGCCTCATTATCAGAAAATAGGGCATCCTTCCAAGGGGTTGTGTTGCTCACCAGTGTAGTGTTCACCCACTTCCATTTAGAAGCCTGCCCATCAGGTAAAGGACTATTATTCTCTGAATGCACAATCAACACCAGCAGACATGCTTTCATTTTTGTGCACGCATTACTGGATATAGCATTGGTAGAGGGTAATGTCAGACATGCACAGCTCCCTGAACAATGCACTGTGACCACAGAGAGCCACTGCAGCCACACACAGCCGATTGCGTCTGACTCATTGTGGGAACCCAGAGTGAGTGCCAACGATTCATCTTCCTGGAATGGCAATAGTCTTGACTTTACACAGATAAAATGATAATATAATTCTCAATGTGGCACAAACACTTTTTACAATTTGTAAAGTTAAGCATCCAATTCTCTGCATTAAGACAGTGTCAGGGTCTGCAACCTGTGGATCCACAGATGTTTTGGACTGTAACTCCCATGATTCCTCGCCACTGACTATTCTGGCTAGGACTGAGGAGAGATGTGGACCAAAACAACATGAGAGAGAAAAGTTGCAGACACCTGGTTTAGACATTACTTTGCCAGCTAAAGACAAGCATGCAAAATACATTCAGCATTCACAGACATGTTACTCTGCCTGGAACTCAGTAGTGTGCTGGAGTTATCAGTGAGCAAGAAACCAAACCTTTATTCTAGATTCAATCTCATATTTCTCTAATCTAAAGGCAGCATTTATTCCCTGAGACTGTATTGAATCCGATTCTGCCCCAACCAGACTCTACTTTCATTCACCATGTCCTTTCCAGCTCTAGCATGAACTCATATTCTCTACCACTTCCATGCTCTTTCTCTCTGTCACAGATCCTGCTACCCATCACTACCACCTTCCTTCCCAAACCATATGACATCCTTTCAGTATATTTTGCCCCTCCTGTTTCTCCATTTTACGTTCCTTATCTCCTTCTCTTAGTTTTTTCATTGTATCTCCGCAGTTCCTAACGCCTCCCCACCTTTCTTCTCATGCACGTGTATTCTTGGCTTTCCTTTCTGTCTATTGTTGTTACTTTTTCTGTGGGTATTTGCTCCCTCCCCTTTTATGCACTAAAACTCCATAAGTGCCTTTAATGTCTTCAGATACCTCACATTGAGGTTTTTTGCTGCTTCACCTTCTGTGCCAGTGAAGGGATCTTCCATTAGCTACCACATTACTTTGTTTCGCACATACATGTTCTTGTATATTCACACTACACATTAAATCACTTCTAGACACTTTAGTTATTTTTACATTGCTGTTTACATTGAGGAATAGCAATATTCAAAACATGTTGTCAAAAACGGTGTTTACAGAGGTAAGTAACTTATTGTTCTAGTGATGTAATTTCCCATGATGTCAATTCCTGTGGTGTCATCATATGGATATTAGATGGGAAGCACACCTGAATTGCTGCACTTGGCCACACAAATCATATGAATGGCCCTACATGCAGAGACATAGAAACCACATCTTTCTGGGAAGCCACTCACACATATAATACACACTGACATATACTATAGGTTTATGGCCCTAATAAAAATGGATAAACCCTTCTGTGCTTATTGTTATGTTATGTTACCTGGCATTTATATAGCGCTCTATATATCATTGGTATGACCTCAAAGCGCTGGTAGGTTGAACGCCCTAGGGAACCGTAGTTCTGGTCAGTAGAGAGAGATAGTGCCCTAGGGTGCGTGGGTGCACCAGATATGCATGCAACTGATGTAATTGCCGGATGTTAGCTGCATCCTAGCGTTCGGTGTCGTGCTGAAGATATCAGTTGGATGTGTGCAGTCTGCTGGATGGACACCCAGACTGGGCTCTGGCTGCATTAGGCCTGAAAGGACGCATATGTGAGCAACTAGACCGGAATGTGCTCGGCTAGCTGCGTTCTATCAGGGTGATGAGGTGTTCATGGGGTCGTATTCATATGTGAACAGCTATGCCAAATTAATCAGGGGACAGCTGTATTCTAGTTGAATGATGGTGTATAGTAGAGAGAAAGCATAGTGATATGATGGTTATCTTTAAAGCGCCTTAGATCAGGCACGTGAACAGGATGGAGGGAATAGAGCGACACACGGACACAGAGACAGGTGGCTGGGTTTGCAGTGACAGGAGGGGGGATACGGATATATAGCAACAGCATCGGGGACAGGAAATCAGGGTACACAGTGATACACGTGTGGGGCATGTTAACATTTACATTTGCATTTCTATCCAGCTGCGAATCAGGCTAATGTTTATTTATTTTATTTTATTTATTTGAATTTATATAGCGCACAGCGGCCCTGGGGCATTGTGGCGCTTATTACAGGAGGTTTAGGATTACATTTTACACATACAGCACTTGGTCAACATTCCTAAGGAGTAGGACACAGGTGTGCGTTCTTGGTTACAGTGGAACATTGAGTTTGAAACGCATGCTTGGTTACAGTGAAACATTGAATTTGAAGCGCATGCAGTAAAAAACAGTTGGCACAAGGTTAATTAAACAGAGTGTTTGTCAACATTTTGCGGAAGATAGTATATGAGTTTCCATTTCTGAGAGCGGTGGGAAGGGCATTCCAGTTCTTAGGTGCTAGGTGTTGGAAGCTAGCACTGCCTGCTTTGGCTCTTTTGAATGGGGGAACGCGGATCTGGTTGGTGAGATGGGTTCTCTTAGGTCTGGAGGAGGTGCACATGGTAATCCTTTCGGATGGGTACGGAGGGGCCTTGAGTGACAGGCATTTGTGTTTCATAGCCAGTGTTTTGAATAGAATAGGCTGTTTAACAGGCAGCCAGTGAGCGTCTTACCTGGCTTGGGATATGTGCTCACGCTTAGGAATGCTCAATGCTGCTCTTAGGGCATTGTTTTGGGTCACTTGTAGCTTGTGTAGATTTTTTGCAGAGGTGCCCAGAAAGAGGGCATTGCAGTAGTCTGGTTTAGTGCCGAGTGTGGCTCTGGTTATGGATAGGCAGTTTTGTGTTGAAAAGAATGGTTTAACTGCATTCATGATTTTGGTGGTGAGTGCAGCGGTGGAGGCTATGGCATTGACCTGACGGGTCATGGAAAGGGTAGGGTTGATGTACACACCTACAGGCCGATTCATGTAATTCCCCTCAAAAGTGTCGCACGCGGCTGGCGCACAGCGTGCCCGTGCAAATGTCTGCGCCAGCCGCGTACGATAAAACCAATTCCCGCGCACAGCGTATTCATGGATTCTCGCCTCCAAAAGCAGACGTGGCGCAGAGTGGCGCAGCGACCCTGCAGCAGCGCCAGTTACGCCCCCAAGAACGCCCTCGCGCAAGGAATAGCCATCAAGATCGCAAAACCATCGCAAAGGGCTGCGCCAACACTGTACCAGTTTACCAGACTGGCAAAAGCGGGGAACGCGTATTACGGGTGTCGGGAACACGCGTGCGCGAGAAGATTCACACGCGATCGGGCCAGGGGGAGCGTGTGCGTGTATTTCAGGGGTGCGCGAGAAGTCCTACACGCGAATGGCCTGGGTGCGTGTATTCCAGTGGTGCGCGACAAGTTCTACACGCGAATGGCCTGGGTGCGTGTATTCCAGGGGTGTGTGAGAAGTTCTTCACGCGAATGGCCTGGGTGTGTGTATTCCAGGGGTGTGCGAGAAATTCTACACGCGAATGGCCTGGGTGCGTGTATTTCAGGGGTGCGCGGGAAGTTCCACACGCGATTGCCCTGGGTGCGTGTATTTCAGGGGTGCGCGGGAAGTTCCACACGCGATTGGCCTGGGCGCGTGTATTTCAGGGGTGCGCGGGAAGTTCCACACGTGATTGCCCTGGGCGCGTGTATTTCAGGGGTGCGCGGGAAGTTCCACACGCGATTGGGCTGCTTGCGTTTATTTCAGGGGTGCGTGGGAACTTCTACACGCGAATGGCCTGGGTGCATGTATTTCAGGGGTGCGCGGGAATTTCCACACGCGATTGCCCTGGGCGCGTGTATTTCAGGGGTGCGCGGGAAGTTCCACACGCGATTGGCCTGCGCGCGTGTATTTCAGGGGTGCGCGGGAAGTTCCACACGCGATTGGCCTGTGCGCGTGTATTTCAGGGGTGCGCGGGAAGTTCCACACGCGATTGGGCTGCGTCCGTGTATTTCAGGGGTGCGCAGGAAGTTCCACACACGATTGGGCTGCATGTGTGTATTTCAGGGGTGCGCGGGAAGTTTCACACGCGATTGGGCTGCGTGCGTGTATTTCAGGGGTGCGCAGGAAGTTTCACACGCGATTGCCCTGGGCGCGTGTATTTCAGGGGTGCGCGGGAAGTTTCACACGGGATTGGGCTGCGTGCGTGTATTTCAGGGGTGCGCGGGAAGTTCCACACACGAATGGCCTGGGTGCGTGTATTTCAAAGGTGCGCGAGAAGTTCCACACGCGATTGGCCTGGGCGCGTGTATTTCAGGGGTGCGCGGGAAGTTCCACACGCGATTGGCCTGGGCGCGTGTATTTCAGGGGTACACGGGAAGTTCCACACGTGATTGGCCCGTGCGCGTGTATTTCAGGGGTGCGCGGGAAGTTCCACACGCGATTGGGCTGCGTGCGTGTATTTCAGGGGTGCGCGGGAAGTTCCACACACGAATGGCCTGGGTGCGTGTATTTCAGGGGTGCGCGGGAATTTCCACACGTGATTGCCCTGGGCGCGTGTATTTCAGGGGTGCGCGGGAAGTTCCACATGCGATTGGCCTGGGCGCGTGTATTTCAGGGGTGCGCGGGAAGTTCCACACGCGATTGGCCTGTGCGTGTATTTCAGGGGTGCGCGGGAAGTTCCACACGCGGTTGGGCTGCGTGCGTGTATTTCAGGGGTGCGCGGGAAGTTCCACACGCGATTGGGCTGCATGTGTGTATTTCAGGGGTGCGCGGGAAGTTTCACACGCGATTGGGCTGCGTGCGTGCATTTCAGGGGTGCGCGGGAAGTTTCACACGCGATTGCCCTGGGCGCGTGTATTTCAGGGGTGCGCGGGAAGTTTCACACGGGATTGGGTTGCGTGCGTGTATTTAAGGGGTGCGCGGGAAGTTCCACACACGAATGGCCTGGGTGCGTGTATTTCAAGGGTGCGCGAGAAGTTCCACACGCGATTGGCCTGGGCGCGTGTATCACAGGGGCTCGCGGGTGGTTTCACACGCGATCGGGCCTGGGGGAGCGTGTGCGTGTATTTCAGGTGTGCGCGAGAAGTTCCACATGCAATTGGCCTGGGTTCGTGTATTACAGGGGCTCGCGGGTGGTTTCACACGCGATCGGGCCTGGGGGAGCATGTGCGTGTATTTCAGGGGTGCGCGAGAAGTTCCACACGCGATTGGCCTGGGCGCGTGTATTACAGGGGCTCACGGGTGGTTTTACACGCGATCTGGCCTGGGGGAGCGTGTGCGTGTATTTCAGGGGTGCGCGAGAAGTTCCACACGCGATTGGCCTCGGCGCGTGTATTACAGGGGTTCGCGGGTCGTTTTACACGTGATCTGGCCTGGGGGAGCGTGTGCGTGTATACCCGGGGTGCGCGGACAGTTTTACACGCGATTTCAGCAGGGTACGTGTATTTCAGGGGTGCCGGGGAGTCCTACATGTGATTTGCCAGTGTGGGTCCTCCCAGGTGTTCCCTGTACACCCTCCACGGCCCCTGCAGGCAGCCCACACCACAGGGGACTACCCTGCATCCCTGGTCATGTCCCGCAGGCAGCCCACCCAACATGGGCATGCCCCACAGCAAAGGCACATGTCTCCTTGCACTAATGATCACCAACTCATGTCCCCTTGCACCCCCACGCCCAGAATTGCGGGGCACCTGCCAGCAGGCCCCCACCCATGTCCAACTCATGTTCCCCACCACCCCCACCCCCCAGCAGTGCAGGGGCACCCACCACCAGGCCCCCACCCATGTCTCCCACCACCCCCACCCCCAGCATTGCGGGGCACCTGCCAGCAGGCCCCCACCCATGTCCAACTCATGTTCCCCACCACCCCCACCCCCCAGCAGTGCAGGGGCAGCCTCCACAAGGCCCCCACCCATGTCTCCCACCACCCCTAGCCCCCAGCCACCAGGGGCAGCCTCCACCAGGCCCCACCCATGATCCCCACCACCCCCACCCCCCAGCACTGTGGGGCACCTGCCAGCAGGCCCTCACCCATGTGCAACTCATGTTCCCCAGCCAACATGTCATCACAATCTAGATCCCTGGTCCCTATGGTCAGCCTCCAAATGCAAAACACCCACCCGAGTATTGCATCCACCCACTCATTATTTGCAATTACATCACAGAACACCAATTGCAAGTTCCGAAACAAACACATCTCCCTCAGATACACCCAATGGGTGTCAGTGAATCTCAAAACACATATGAATGCATGAAACCAATGAGATACCACACATTGAAGTTCACCAAAAAAAATATGTATTAAAGGAAACATAAATAGAATAAAAAATGAAGAAACAGAAATGTGAATGTACAAAAATTAAAAGAAGCATGTCCGTGAAAAAAAGCAAAACCAAAAATAAAATTCCAAAGTAATGTTGTCCAAAGTCAATGTCCACAAAACAAAATCCAATGGGAAATAAAAAAGAAAGCCATTGCTCCATGGTTAAAAAGTGAAAAAAAAATACAATCCAACAGTGAACTATGTACATGGGAACAAACCAGGATCCATTATCCCAACAAAAGAAAGGAAACCTATCTAACTAAACTAACTAATAAAATAAACTATATACAAAAATGTGGCCAATGTCCGAAAGGTCCAAATAAAATCAAAACAAAAATGAAACCTAACACTACCTACATAACTATGTACAAGGGCAGCCGGCTAGTTTCACGGCTCACTTGTGGATGTCCCGGGCCAGGGCATCATCGAACTCCTCCTCAATGTCCCGGAGGCGGTCCTCCTCCTTGTCCCCGAGGGTCCGCAGGGCCATCGACGTCTCCACCTCCAAACCCCTGTGGATTGCCTCGAGGCACTCGGCCCGCCTCAGGGCCCTCCGCATGGAATTCTCCGCCCTGACCATTGTGAGCCGTGCCTCTTCCGCCCGCTGCCGCTCCGCATCTATGGCGTGGCCCAACCGCTGCCACACGGAAGACACTCTCTGTCCTGGGTCCTCCTGCCCTCCGGCCGATGCCTGCCCCTCCGATGTTGAAGGCCCCAAGCCTTCATGGCTCCCACCACGTTGCTGCTGCTGCTGTGCCTCTGCCCGTGCACTGCCTCCTGCTGCCTGCACATCCTCCGCCGGCTGGGGTGCAGTCGTAGATCTGGCCACCCCTGCTGAACGTCCGACTCCCGACTGTGGCAGGGATGCCTCCTCCACCAGCCTGGCCGCACCGTCAGAGGCAGCTCCACAGGGCACCCAGGTGACTGATGGGTGGGAAGATGGCACAGAGGATAACTGGCGCGTAGGGGGTCCAGTTGAGGAGGGGGTCGTAGCAAGCCCCATCAGACGGAGGAATCCGGCCAGGGTGACCTGTCCCAGCAGGCTGATGTGGTCAATGAGCCATTCGAGATGACGTGCAGTCTCTTCATGAAAAGACTGCAGGTCACCTCGCATGGCCCGTTGACGCAACGCCACACCAGCCAGGACAGGCTCAACCCAGACCTGGATAGCCACATCTGCAGGCAGAGGAAGGCCAGTTGACGTGAGCTCATCCCCTGCCTGAAAACGGGTCTGGACGTAGGCATCCCTGCTGGTGCAAGATGATGCAGGGACAGGATCAGGGACAGGATTGCACACAGGCACCTCCGCGGCGGCCTGCGCTGCCTCCTGTCCCTGGTCCTGCACTGCACCACTAGCACCAGTGGGATCCCCACCTCCAGACCCCGTCTCTGGTGCTTGCACGGCCTCCTCCTCCACCAAACCCCCCACCAACCTGGATGACTCTGTGCCATCTTCCCCTGTTGGGCCCTGTGGGGTCCCAGCTGCCCCTTCTGCTGCCGAGGAGTCCAACTCCAACCTCCGCCTCTTGGACCTCCCCCCGGCAGCTGCGGCCTGGGACGCGGCACCGGACTCCTCACTCCCCGACGAGATGACAACCTGGGAGGGGAGCCGGGCCTTGCGTCTCGGGCTGGCGGTGGGATCCCTGCCGCTGTGCTCCACAGCACCTTCTCCGCCCTCTTCATCAGTTGACGCTGCAGACAGGGAGAAACATAACACAGGCATCAGGGCACTGTACAATGGACACATACACACATGACAGTTGTACATGAGTGGCATTGGCAAACCTCAGACATGTCATCACAATCCCCAACACACATGTCATTACAACTCGCACACATGAGCCATACCACAGCCATATCGCAACTGCCACCACCATTCATACACATACAACAGCATGATCAGCCAAAGGTGAGCCAGACATCACATGCAACACAGGAAGTGCACCACACATGTACACACACCACCACACTTGCCTGCATGTGTACACCTCTGCCAAGTGTCGCAGTGTTCAGACGGGCATCCATGTCACATCTGCCAATCAGGCTTCCACATACCGCTGTCACATGCATCCATGTTGCATCACTGTTGCACCCTTGTCAAATACACACACATGCACATGTACACAGTGCTGATACATGCAGCAAAAAACAACATACATGTGTGGCATCACGGACATGTCTACTTACATACACATTCATCCAAACATGTGTGCCCACACAACTGCATTTGGCATGCAAGCCTACACACACAAGCACCATCCATGTCTCACACATTCCAGCCCTCGCATGTGTCAGCCCCACGGCCTTGCACACCCCACCCATACTCGACCCCATACAAACAGATGTGCAACCTCCACACTACTGAATAATCACCACACGCACTGCTCACAATCAGGATGCATGTACACTCACCGCTCGACTCCAGACGGGTCTGCCTCTCAAGGACCTGGACGTGGAGCGCTGGGGATATGCGTTCCAGGACCCTCATCTGTTCTTCCGACAAGTGGCCCCGGTGCCCCTTGGCATCCGCTGCCTTCAAGAGGCGCCGGGCCTTGTTCAGGTCCTGGACCTGAAGTCCTCCCAGCGCTTCTTGACATGTTGTAACTCGCGGACTGCCACCCCCTCCGCGTTGATGGCAGTCACGATGTCAGTCCAGATCTGAGTCCGTCCTTCCTTGTCGGCGCGGGAACTTCCGAAGAGGGCATCATACTGCCCCAGGACTTGCTCCACCAGGACACCAACTTCAGTGGCACTGAAGCTGGTGCCCCTCTGCCTCTCTGGCCGGGGGTTGTCAGTGGTCTGAGATGGTGTTTGCCCCGACATGACAACCCCAGAGGCAGGAGTGGGTGGGCAACTGGGTCCTGGGGCTGGGCTGTGGAGCGATGGAATCCCAGTCGGGAGTCTTCAGTTCCAGCAGGGGTGGTCACAGCAACAGCACCCCTAGCTGATGTGCAGGCAGCAAATGGCAGGGCACGTGGGCAGCAGGCAGTCAGGCAGCAGCAGATGGCAGGTGGGAGCGTGCTCAGGGCTCTGGGGGGCAGTAGTTCGGCCTTCTGGGCAGGAGCGTGGTCTTCCGTGTGCTTACGCGTGGCCAGCTTGAAACGGAGTGATTTGGCACGTGAAAATTCTGCACGTCAGCGTGTGAATCGAGGAAAGGCCCTTAGCGCGTAAGCGCGTCAGCACGCATACGCGATTCCATTGGACCAAAGGCCCTTAGCGCGTATGCGTGTCTGTGATGTATCGCGCACGGGCGTTGCTTTTCGTGGGGTGCGGTGCATGTGTCTTGCAGGCGTTGGGGTTCACACGCTATTACTTCACAGCGGGTGGGTGTTGGCTACGCATTCTTCTACACGCAAGGCAGACAGTGAGTGGTACCCTGCTCCCCCTGGCCCGATCGCGTGTGAAAACACCCGCGAGCCCCTGGAATACACGTATCGCGCTCCCCCAGGCCCTATCGCGTGTGAAAACACCCGCGAGCCCCTGCAATACACACGCACAGGCCAATCGCGTGAGGAACTTCTCGCGCACCCCTGAAATACACACACACACTCCCCCAGGCCCGATCGCGTGTGAAACCACCTGCGAGCCCCTGCAATACATGCGCACAGGCCAATCGCGTGTGGAACTTCACGCGCACCCCTGTAATACACGCACACGCTCCCCCAGGCCAGATCACATGTAAAACTTCACGCGCACCCCTGAAATACACGCGCACAGGCCAATCGCGTGTGAGTAACTTCTCACGCACCCCTGAAATACACGCGCCAAGGCCAATCGCGTGTGGAACTTCACGCGCACCCCTGTAATACAGGCACACGCTCCCCCAGACCAGATTGCGTGTAAAACTTCGCGCGCACCCCTGTAATACACGCGCACAGGCCAATCCCGTGTGAGTAACTTCTCGCGCACCCCTGAAATACATGCGCCCAGGTCAATCACGTGTGGAACTTCACGCGCACCCCTGTAATACACGCACACGCTCCCCCAGGCCCGATCGCGTGTGGGCCTTCTCACGCATGTAGGACTTTGGCGCACATTTTTTTCCTGCGCAGGGACGCTACCGCCTGCTTTCGTGTGGCGGACATGTATGGGCCTGTGCGCGTCTTTGGCCGTGCGCTGTGTTTCCCTATTCGATTCCATGAATACGTGTTGTAGGCGAGCGTGTGGGCGTTCTGCGCACTTGCCTCCTGTACTTCCCCCGTGACGCCCACATTTTCACGAGTTGTTCCCCATTCTGCGTGTGACACCCCGTGTTACGCCTACTTTTGTTATGTGCGCCGCGCTATGTGCGAATTCGCTGTGACCTTATCGCACGGTGTTCGATGACCTGTGCGCCAGCGTGCGCCGTGCATTTTCTCAGCGCACATCCCACATTTCGCGCGTGCACGGGCTTCCATGAATTGATGTGCGATGTTTTCTGTGCGATAATCGCACTTGCACTGCGATTTTCGCTGTTTCTCTGCGAATCGCACGTTTTCGCACGCGTGCGCTGTTTTTTCGGCACACGTTGATTACATGAATCGGCCTGCTAGTGTTTTTACTGCTGAGGGAACTTTGATGGTGGTGTTGTCTACGGTGAAGGTGCTATATTGTGGGGAGAGTTTGTTGAGGGTTTCTTATGTGCCTACCACCAATATCTCTGTTTTGTCCCCATTGAGACAGAGACCATTGGCTCCCATCCAGGTTTGAATGGAAGTGTCGATGTTGTTGAGGGTGGCTGCATCTTGGTCATAGATGCCAGTGAGGGGGATTAAGACTTGCATGTCGTCGGCATAGTTGGTGTATGCTATGTCACGACGATCAAGGTCATTAAACAGTGGGTGGGTGAATATATTGTAGAGGGTGGGGCAGTGCATGAGCCTTGGGGCACACCAGAATGTATAGTGGTGGGAGGGGCACAGTCTGTGTTGGAGAAAATGCTCACATGTCTTCCGCTAAGGAAGGATGCAATCCAGGCCGTGGCTTGTGGAGAGAAATGAGCTGCATTTTTTAGTTGTTTGCTGAGGATATCGTGGTTGACGAGATCAAAGGCAGCTGACAGATCTAATAGGACAAGGAGCGCAGGTTAGCCTTTGTCCATAATATCCCTAAGTTGAATTTTTAAATCGAGGAGGGCTGACTCTGTCTCGTGTCCAGGGCGGAAGCCGGATTGTCTCTTCCCCAGAATTTTATTCTCTTCTAAGAATTGCTGGATTGGGTGTAGGCCACCTTATCTAGAACTTTCAACAGGAACGGTATGGTGGTAATGGGCCTGTAGTTATTGGGTACTTCGGGATCAAGAGAAGGTTTCTTTAGTGAAGGACGTACCCAAGCTTCGTTTAAGCTGTCAGGGACTGTATTGGAGTGAAATGAGGCGTTGATAAAGGTTTTGAGGAAGGGGGCTAGTGTTTCAGCGCAGTCTTTGACTAGTTTGGCCGGACATGCGTCCCCTTTACAGTTGGAGGGTTTGATTTTATTGACAATTTCTATAACTTCAGGTATAGTAACTTCTCTGAAGGAGAAAGGTTTTATTGAGTGTGTGATTGGCATGGTGCCAGGGAGGGAGTGGAGATTGATATGTCTAAAGAGGTTTTTGTGGTGTTCAGAGATCTATTCCTGTAAGAGCTCGATTTTATTAATTAAAGCTGTTTGCAAATTCGTGCACCAGGCTTGGTCTTTGACGATCTCTTGTGATTTGGTGGCTGGGGTGGACCGCTCTCTGAAGATGGCGAAGAGCTCCATTGAATGGGATGTGGCATTAGTGATACAGTAATTATAGGAGAAGGATTTTGCTGTGATTATAGCTTTTTTAGTTGGCAGCAATGGATTTATAAGCAGCTAGCATGGCTTCTTGTGTGGAGCTTAGCCATTTAGCCAGTGCTTTTCTTTTTTGTGAGCAGAGGACCTTGAGTTCCTCAGAGAACCAGGTGTTGTTATGTTTTATTTTCTTGGCTTTTTTGTTCAGTAGTGGTGCAATGGAGTCCATGGGGTTTACCATTACGGAGTTGTAGGTTTCCACTAGTACTGATGGATCAGAAGAGTTTTGGAGGTGCAGTGTGGGTGTGTCGAGATAAGGGAGTATATTTTCCTTAGTAAGGCTCTTGGCACTTCTGGCTAGCACCGGGGG
Organism: Ambystoma mexicanum; assembly: GCF_040938575.1. Classification (NCBI taxonomy): domain Eukaryota; kingdom Metazoa; phylum Chordata; class Amphibia; order Caudata; family Ambystomatidae; genus Ambystoma; species Ambystoma mexicanum. The sequence goes on from NC_090938.1 coordinate 69,558,519, forward strand.
GGGGTGAGGTTAGGATATTTAGGTGTAGTGGTGCCAGTTGGGATGAAGAAGTGGATGAGGTGATGGTTGGACCATGGAATAGGGGTGTTAGTACTGACATCTACTTCGCAATTGTGATCTACTACCCAATCAAGGGTGCAACCTTTGCTGTGTGTCGGTGTAAGGTTTCTTTGCTGGAAGCCGAACTCTGTAAAAGCTTGGGCAAGAGCTTTGGCTGACCTGTCTTTAGGGTCATTGAGTCCCAGGTTGAAGTCACCTATGCGGAGTGTTTTGGAGGACTTTTTGAGGTTTTCACTGGTGAGATGCAGGAGACTATCATGGAAATCGGCCATGGGGGCGATAAACTAGGTGGATGTTGAGTGTGGATTTTGGTGAGGTAGCGATCTTGACTGTGAGAGAGTCTGTATTCTCCCCAAAATTTGAGGCAGTTTATCTTATTTCCTACTATGAAGGCTACTCCTACGCCTCTGGTTAGGACTCTATCTCGTCTGTAGATTGAGTGTCCTGGAGGGAGGGCTAGTGAGAGGGCGAGTCCTGCAGCTTTGTGGAGCCAGGACTTGGTGATGGCCAGGATATCTAGGTCAAGGTTGGTGATGAGGTCGAAGATTTCAGTGGCATGTGCAGGGAGGGACCTAGCATATATTCTGCACATTGTAGGTGAGATGGGCCCTCTAGTTTGGGAGTTTTTTTAACAAAGGGCGAGGTAGGCTTGTTGTGCGTGAGTACTGTAGCATTTATGGTGTTTGCGATGGGTTTAGAAGGCTGTTTGGATGGGCGTGTTGGTATGGCTGTCGGAGGTGATGTCATAGTTGTAGAGGTAGCGATGGGTGTGCTGACCCGTATGAGTGGTGGTTGAATTTTAATGGTCGCTAGAATGACTGAGGCTGTAGGGTAGGACTGTGTGCATAGGTGGAGCATTGTTGGTAAAGGGTGCTTTCGGTGTGCGTAGCCTGAGAAGTTTGTTTCTGCCGCTAAGAGGTCTCAGGCGTGTTGTGGCTGTGATAGCCCTGCAGTGGTTGGCTGGCATGTTATCTTGCTGATTATTAGGAGTGACAGGTCGTTTGGGGTTAACTGTGTTGCAGATCTGCAGGGAAGTGTGTCGCAATGCGGTTTTTGTGAAGAAGGGGGGGTGGAAAGGTGTGGATGGGATGTTGTGAGGAGTAAAGGGTGTGGTGGTCTCCATTTTGCGCGATGTAGCTTGCTTGTTAGCATCCAAGTAGGCAGGAGTGGGAGCCATAGTTTGTTAGTGTATGCATGTGTGTGATTGGAAGGCGTGGTGTGCTGAATCCTAGAGTAGGAGAGAGAGGTTGGTGTGCCTATCGGCTGGGCAGAGGTCATAGCATGGGGATGGCTAGTTATAGGGAGTTGGTAGGTGGGAGCAAGTGAGTCGGTTTTGGGTAGGGAGACCAGAGACTAGATGATCGTGAAGGCTAACGATACTAGGTACAATCTTAGGGGGTGATAATGGCTAACAACATTGAGTCTGCAAGGCTGACATGAATAAATACAGTCTTAAGGCATAGCTAATAGCTAACAAAATTGAGTCTGCAAGGCTGACATGAATAAATACAGTCTTAAGGCATTGATAATAGCTAACAACATTGAGTCTGCAAGGCTGACATGACTAAATACAGTCTTAAGGCATTGCTAATAGCTAACAACATTGGGTCAACAAGGCTGCTATGAATACATGACCGGGTATAGAGGCCAGTGACATGGTGGTGAGCAAGTTGGAATGAAAGAGCGACTAGGTACTATTTGTTGTGTAGTCGGAGCATGCGTACTATTGTGGGTAGGTAGTGGCGTTTGGGTTGCTAGGGATTATCACTAGCAAGCATAGGATGTAGCATTCGAGGCCGTAGCAGGGCGTATATGGGTGGATATAATCCGTATACGGTAGGATAAATCTAGAATGGGCTAGCGAGCTGGCAGTGGAGGAGCAGTGCACCGCACTATATTAGATAGTGCTTACGCAGCACGCAATTGCTTTTTTTAGCGTGGATCACCTTGTGACTGAGCGGGAGGCATGGTTTTCTTTGCCAGGTAGGATGGGCGCATAGTGCGTGGTACAAAATGACAAGTGAGGGCTGTTGGATACAGTAACGTACAGGTGGGAAGGGTGTTTTGCAGCTGGTATACAAATATAATATAGTACAATAACTATAAAATACTGGGGCCTACACTAGCAGATGTTATATCGGTCAGATCTTAGAGGCGGAGTGCAGTGGGGGTATCCAGTGCCAGAGGAAAGGTCTGCTAGATTTGGTGTAGTTCAGTGTTCGTGTGAGTACAGTCTATGACAGCCCTCCCGGCTCCGACGGGCTTGGAACAGGGCCTTATGCTGGGGGCCGGCTTCCACCCACCAGTGTAGGCTGTCTGGGGAAGTAGCTTCCTGTTGTGGTGTTGCCTGGCAACGGCAATCAACGCAGCAACAACGCGGTTTAGACGGCCAATTTCAAATTTCCTCGCGGCAGCCGAATGTATATTAGCACGAATGTGCTTTAAATGAGTCAGAATGTGCTCTGGAAATGCTCGAACGAGCTGGGCAGAACAAAGACTGCAAAATGCAGCATGGAGCGTGATGGATCGATGGGGCACCTCCGTGGATGCAGCGCTGCTTCGGTCACGGTGCTCCTTGCATCAGACTGGTGGTGCGAGGTTCACAGCTCCACTCAAGTGTGGGACATGCCAACATTTGCATTTGTATGTAGAAGCGACACCAGGCCTGTTGCCAAAGATCACACAGTCAGATAGTTCACGATTCAACGTAGCCAAGAGTACTTCGATATTGTCAATGTTCGGAGGCAAACATTATAAGAAGGAGGGAAGACAAGGGCAAGCCTTGGAAATGAAGAAAAGGGGTTGACCCAGTTTCCTCAAGTAGAGCACAGTACCTTATTCCAATGATGCAGCTGGTGCCCTGGCAGTTGTTCCTGTTGGTTTCCCGCAGACCCACGATTCCAGGAGCTTTGTTGTGAAGGAGGACGTCTGAAGGGGGTCTGCACCACACAGGGATGAAACCGGCAGCAGCGACAACGAATAAAAAGTGTGCTCCTTAAAAACACAGGAGAGGTTCTCCAAATGGCTATCCGGATCACTACAGCTGTGTGCAGCGATTTCAACCAAGGAAGAGGATCCTTTGGCTGTGGAAGACGAGCTGGTTATCCCCACCAGGCTCAAGGGAAGAAGACTCCGGACTGAATCTCCTCTTAGTCGTGGAAGGGCAGATAGCTCAGGACTGCAGCAGGGCTTCACCGGGACGGGGTAGTTGCAGCAGCCTTCGTTCTCTTCGCTTCTCTTCAGTTCCTTGCAGTTCCAGTGGCCACTCTCTGACTTCTAGCCCAAGAGACCTGCCTTTTATGCAAAAAAAACCCATTCACACAGCCTGGCTGTTAATCACCCAGCAGGGGGGTTGTCCAGCCGAGACAACTACCCTGGCCAATCGTGACAAAGTGTGACTTGGGTTTCCTAGGATACCCTGTGCAGGAGTGACTACACCCCTCCCTCACATTCAGCCCACCTAGACACCCAGGTGCCTTGAAGAGGGCTTCTAGGTAGAAGCCCGTCAAAAGACAGTGAACAAAGAAGGCAAACCTAGTTTGCCGCGCAAAGTAAAACACAAGAAGGACTTTAACAAAAAGAAATGGCGAATAAACCCAACTGGAGCAAAGAGAAGGACAATTTGGTCAAGCGGGTTTATGTTCGAGGCTAATATAATAGCCAAGAACAATACCACGTTTATCTAATATAATCACGGTAGAAAAGTTAGGGTAGATACCACTGCCACCAGCCATGTCTAAATGTTAAAAGAGCGAAACAATGCTCTAAGAGATACAGATGAAAAGAGCTAAGAGTTAACCCTTCCAGTACTCCATGTAAGATGGGGTGTACTGGATCTGTGGTTAGTTTTGACTAAGTAAAGTTAATGGTAACTTTACCCTTTTCTGGGGGACTGTAGTCAGTCTCAAAAATGGATTCGGGGGAAGTCTCAAAGACAACCCTGTGCCACGGCACTGAGGGTGCTGTGTGACACACAAAAGAATGGGGCTACTGAAGTGGTGTACTCCAGAGGCCACAATCCCAAAAACAGGTAAAAACACATAGCAAAATACAAGTAATAGTGGTGAAAAGCTCACACTCTTAAAAAGTGGAAAAGAGAGATCCAGCAAGGCTGCAAAGGGACTGACTAGGTAAGGGAAATTAGCCATGAACCACATTACAACCACAGGCACACTTAGAGAGTAAGTAGCACTTATACGGCTATGTATTCATAGTTAAAAATACATAAGCAATAAGTGATAATACAGGAATAAATCACAGATAAATCACAGAAAAGATAAAAAGTTACCAAGAATACATCACCATGGGCGTAACTGAATCCCTCATATCGCCAGAAGCGGCTGGAAGACCCCGGTAACAGCCAGGCCGAGAGCACAACAGCCCACAGGTATGTCGGAACAAGGCGTCCCCCCTCTGACTGAGGTCTTTGTGCTTATCCCGTCTGACCGTTGTGGAGTTCCGCATATATGCACTCCTCAAAAGGGGTGGCAATTTCTCGAACCTTCTGGCATTAGCGCTTGCGCATTCGTGAGTGACGGTTGGTTGCCAGCTGGGTCAACCGACAGTAACCCCAAGGAGCAAAGCGCTTCCCTCTCCTAAAAACACCACGGAAAACAGTTCTATAACTCATCTCGAAACCTTGGCGCGGGCATAGCAAACCACAACAAACCTTGTTATCTGGTACCAGCCGACACCTGCGGATCCTAGATTTCCCAGCGCTGTGTCCTTGGCTGAGAAGGCCTGCATTCCAGGCCCAGCAGCGAATAACGTTGAAAACATGTTTTTTCACAAAGCAAGTGCAGCTTTCCACTGAGGCATGGATACATATCCATTATGACTCTGAGTGCCCCCAGAATGCACTGCGCACCAGCGCCATGTTTTAGCTCAAGCATCACAGACAAATCCAAAAGAGGAAGCAGAATTGGTTGATGAACCGACCAGAGGGGGGAGTGTAGAGGAGGTCCCAGACATAGCATACAACCCAGCCTCGCAGTTTGAGGTACCAGGAACATACTCGCCAAAGTAAGTGATGTATGAGGAACAATTGAACCAACAGAGAGCTGCACTGGGCATATGCTCAGTGCCCATCAGAAGAGCAATACCTTTTGAAGTGCCTATAACCAGGCAACCATGGGCAGCTCGGTACCCTCTGAGGCAACCGTACCAGCATCTAGCCGAAGTGAAGACTACTTACAGGCTGTCCGCGAAGAGACCCAAAGAGACTTAATGGATGGCAAACGGTGACAACATAAGAGCCCGGACAGTCGTGCAGATGCACATAAATGACAAGCGAAAAGGATAAAATTAACATAAACGATGATCGAAAGATGATACACAAGGATGAAATGTAAAGAATAATGATGTAATGGACTTATAAGAAGAAACAATGTCAATATATAAAGAAACGTAAGGAAACGTAGCTATGAAACAAGATGGAAGTATTCAACCAGCTAACGCTTGTAAATAGGCTTGGAACGCACAAAGCTAAGAAAACGGTACTGCTTGCAACGCTTAGTAGAAGAATAGAGCGGCAAGCGCCAAACATATATCTACCTCAACAAAGCACACTATACAAGTGTGACTCCATTTTGTAAAGGCAGAATCAAGCCGAAGCTGTAAGAGGCCAACAGGGCCGAAATTCATATTCCAGCTAAAACCAGAAGGAAAGAGCGGAATCGAAATTGAACACAAAGCAGCTCATGCTTGGGAATTCGAAGTCAACCTAAGGAAGGGAAGAGAGCGGCAACTTCGGAGAATAAAAACTTCAGAGCATAGCAGCCTGCCCGTGAAGTTCACGATAAGGAGGCCCAGGCAGGTGGCAAGGCCGAAGGAGAATCAAATAGTCAAAAAGAAGGGAATTGAAGCAGATGCACGGGGAACAGACACGTGACCAGCCAGGCGCGAAGAGTTACCAACGTCTGATGTCACCCAGAACCAAGAATGCCATAACTTTTCCCGATAAGAGGCTACAGTTTCCAGGCCATCCTCAGCCAACTAATTTACACATAGCCCTAAAAGCACTGATTGATGGAAAGGAGGCAGGGTGAATCTTGGGGCACAAAGCACCTGGGTGTCCATTCTGCATGCTGCTAATTAAAGTGGAGATTTATGTCTAGGGTTGTAACCTACCCAATCACAATGGACCAAATAATCTAGGATCCTATAGCATGTAGAACCAATAGGACATCGTATGTTGATTTACATTTGTTTCCCCGTTTTTTGTACTTGTCATTAAACAGACTTCCCATTGCCAAACTACTGAGTTGTCCTTATTGAATTGTGCTGGAGTAAGAGAATCCTGCACCCCATCCTCCTTAAGGTGCAGCTATCTCATCTTACAGGTACCCGAGAGTGAGCTCTGACTCATGGGCCCATCAGAGGACGCTCCGCCCTCCTGCACACAACCTTCCCGAAAAGAGGGAAAATGGCCTCGTTTTAAACACAGCAGTAATACTAAACATCCAGATTAAATTTTCCAAATGGCCTAGTCTTAAACACAGCAGTAATGCCAAACACCAGATTCAACCTTTCCTAAAAAGAGTTCCAAACACAGCACTAATGCAAAGAGTGAGTCTTTCCTGGTGAGATGTGTGGCAAGACTAAACAATACAATTTACTGGAATGATTTGAGAGGGAGGGAGTGGGTCAGTTTAGTCGGGTGCAGTAAATGCTGCCCTCAACCCCCCACTGTTTGCAGCATTAGTTCCTTTGCTCTATTCATACCTGGATGCTGCCCAGCAAGTGTATTTTCACACAGGTTGCGACATATTATTCACATGTTCATATTTGTCTTACTTTGTGAAGTTGAAGCAGCTGCTACAATTGCTTCTAACACACCGGTTCCATCATTATTCTTTAAATTTCGTCCTTGTGTGTAATCTTTCGATCGTCGTTTATGTTCATGTTATCCTTTTCGTCGTTTATGTTCATGTTATCCTTTTCGCTTGACATTTATGTGCATCTGTACAACTGTCCGGGCTCTTATGTTGTCACCATTTGCCTTCCATTAAGGCTCTTTGGGTCTCTTCAGGGACAGCCTGTAAGTAGTCTTCACTTCGGGCCAGCTGCTGGTAAGGTTGCCTCAGCGGGTACCCAGCTGCCCGTGGTTTTCTGGTTATACGCACTTCAACAGGTCCCAGTGCAGTTCTCTGTTGGTTCAATTCTTCCTCATACGTCACGTACTTTGGCGAGTATGTTCCTGGTACCTCAAACTGTGGGGCTGGGGTGTATGTCATGTCTGGGACCTCCTCTACAGTTGAATCTGAGTCTTTGGCATTACTGCTGTGTTTAAAACTAGGCCTTTTACCTCTTTTTAGGAAAGTTGCATCTGATTCTGCTATGTGGTAACTGTTGTACTGTTAACTGTATCTGATTGGGCTCTTCCCACTTCCTAGGTCCCCACTCCGCTGTGATTGCCTTGTACTGTTGAGTGTTCCTTTCTGCTCCTTCTGTGTGTTCCATAATGTATGACTACCCCCCTCTGTGCATCCGTGCTGTGCAGCGCTGGGATGTGCATCCCTCCTCTCTCTTTCACTGGTTCCTCCTCCTACTTCCACTCGCACCCTCTACGGTGCTTTCCATTTCCTCCATCTTCTCATACTGCTACTCTATCACCTATCCTATCCCTCTCGGGTAGGAAAAAGTTCAAGAGGAACATGTCTCCAACCCAGGCCTTCCTATCGCTGATTACATCAGTGTTTCCTCCAGACAGACTCTAACTGACATCCTCTTTGTCATTCCCTTTCCAGAGCTATAGACCCCTAATATGGTCTCTGTTCTCTCTCCTTTCTCTTCCTCTCCCATTAATGGTGGCACTTGTGGGAGGTCCTCTAAGCCTCCTTCCACTCCTCCAAGACCATCATTAATGTGTATCTGAATGCCACTGTCTTGGTCCAGATCCCGCAGCCCTACCTGCTCCTTTTCGATAGGCCTCTCCCACATCTTATCAACTTTCTTCCTTCTCCTGCTATTCCTGTTAGCACATCCCTGGCTCCTCTGACACCTTCTTCTTCCACCACATCTCTGGCACCCTCGTCCTCACTGGCTACTATGCCACCTCCTTCTACCACCTCTACCCACTCTCGTGCCTCTCAACTACTTATCTGGGAGTAACTGCTCCACGTCGCCACTCTAAACTCTCACTCTGCTGTCAAACACTCCTCTGACATCTGGAAGTGGAGGGCCTTGGGTGCATCCTCTGACAAACGGACCTGCCGCCTGCTCCAAAGGCAATACAGACTTTCTGTCCTGTCCAAGAAGAGAGTCCACATCCAAGCATGCTACCGCAGCATCTAACAAAACGGTCAAACCCTTTAACATCTGCAAGGAGCTAGCCAATCCTTCTGCAGTCTCCACCTCTCCTGTTCCATCCCAGGCCCTTTGTAGTGCCCTGGTTTCTCACTTCACCACTAAATCTCAGGACATCCAGTCCTCACACTCCTCCTCCTCCAGGCTCCAGCCTTCCTTCTGTCCTCTTTCTGCTTGACCTTTCCTCTGCTTTTGACACGGTCAATCACGTCACCCTGATCAATCGACTCTGTGAGAAAGGGTTGCACAAAGAAAAAAAGGAAATCATTTCTTCACCCACATGTTTACAGCCACGTATTTTAATGTGAAGATGCCTACACAGATCAGCACTGCCCCTGTAACATGGCAGCCCCCTTGGTCTGCAGTCCCCTTTGCTGTTGTGCCTGGCCTGCTCCCGCTCCCATTGGCTAGCTTCCTCATCTTTAGCCAATTGGATTAACTGGGAGGTGGGAGCCAGCCTGTCTGTTCTAAGGCCTGCATTGAGGCCCTGTCTGCTACCTGTCTGCTGCCTGGTCGGGTCTGGGAGGTCTCCCTGCACCGCTCACTAGCGCATTGGGTTTGGCACTGCTACACTCCTCGGAGAAGCTGGAACTTCCGAATATAGTTGTGCCCTGTGGCTGGACTGTATTTCACCTTTTGCTAAATTTCGAATCTAGCTGTGCCCTAGCTGTACTATGTTTCACTCTTTTTGCTTATTTTGAATTTGGCTGTGGCCAGTGGCTGCATTGTGCTACTCTGTCCTGCTGTTCCTATCTTGTTCCGCCTCTTCTGCTTGCACCCCAACAAGCTCACCCCTATTGTTTGTATTTGTATTGTATTTATTGTGTTTATATAGCGCTTTAATCCAAAGCGCTTTACATTATAACAACAGTATACATAGAACATTATAACAGAAGAAGCAATTTACAATCATGAATCAAACCAATAAAACAGTAAGTAGAGCAATTCATCTGTGAGGGGAGAGGGAAGGGGTGAGGAAGGGAAGGAGGAGGGAAACAGAAGGGGTATAGGGTGAAAATGAGGGAGGGTAAAGGGAAGGGGGAGGGAAGAGAGAGGATCATAGGGAAGATTCGAGGGAAGTAGAGAGAATGAGAGGAGGGGAAGGTTTCATGGCGGGGAGTGGAGAAGGAAAGATTTCAGAGAAATGCAGAAGGAGGAAAAAGTAGGTATAGCACGGATTGAGAGAGGTAAGGAGTTCGAGTACAGGGGGGCTAGGAGCTGAAAGGACCAAAACCGAGAGGAGGCACATGGGAAAGGAGGGACGGTGAGCAGGAAGTGGTCAGCTGAACGAAGGGAGCGGGAAGGAGTATAGAAAGAGAGGAGAGATGAGAGCTAAGGGGGAGCAAGATTATGGAGAGATTTAAAGACTAGACATAGGAAATGAAATTTAAGTTGTGAGTGAAAGGGAAGCCAGCCAATAAAGGAAAGCGAAGAAGAAATTGAGTCATGAGGGGCAAGGAGACAGAGGGTACGGACAGCTGAATGGTAGATAGATTTGAGGGGGCAAGATGAGAAGCAGGTAGTCCAAAGAGTAAAGAGGAGCAATAGAAGAGGCAAGAGAAGATAAGGGAGGAAATTAAATTTAGTAGCATTGAAGGTAAGAGAGGAGCAGACTTTGCGGATATTGAAGAGGTGGTAGCGACAGGCGCGAGACGTGAGAGAAATGTGATGGGAAAAGGAGAGGGAGGATTCAAAGTGAATGCCTGTATTGCGAGTGTGGGCAGAGATGGGAAGATTAGAGGGGGAAAGTGAATGAACGGTGGAGGAGAGGGAGGGGGAAGAGAGTTGGAGGGAAAGAATAAGACTTCAGTCTTATCAGTATTAAGAGAAAGAAAGCGGGATGACATCCAGTTTCTAATGGCAGTAAGACAGGAAGAGAGTTTAAAGTGGAGGTCATAGGACAAAGAAGAGAAAGAAAGGAAGAGTTTGGTGTCATTAGCATAGAAATGGTGAGAAACACTGAATGCAGAGATAACAGGGGCAAGGAGAGAGGTGTAGAGAGAGAATAGGAAAGGTCCAAAAACCTCAGGAAACAGCTAATGAGCAGGAGGAGAGGTAAGAGGAGAGCCAGTTAAGAATAGAGCCCTTTTTTAATTTATTTTTTTATTTACTTGTTTGTAATCAAAACAAAATTTGATTTTTACAAGAAATCGTCTCTCAAAAGGAAAGGAGAAAGGAAGACAGCAGAGCCGAACAGAGCTTGTAGGAGGGGACGTTGTTATGGAGTACCAAGAGAGGTTGAAATCTCTGTTGCTAATTTAAGAGCTGCCTCCAAAACCTTTACCGCTGCCGTGGACCATTTCGTCTTTTCGCCTGCAACCAAACGGTACCACCATGTCTCCTCCTCACGAAGCATTGCGCCATGCATTAGAGGTAGTAGAAAAGCTTCGCGCAGGTATGCCGTTTTATCGCAGTTCAGTAGTAGATGCTTTACAGTTTCCACCTCTTGCATTTCTGGACATAGTCTGCATGTTTTGGAAGTGGATTGTGTCCGAATAGCTTTAATTTCTTGGGTTAACATGAGGTTGAGCCTTATTCTCATGAAATCTTTCTGAAGCCTTTTTTCTGGAAATTTTATGCAGTAGTTTAAAGGTCTATTAAGCTGGTTTGAAGTCGGTGGTAAGTGTGTGAGCAATTTGTTTGCCATCACTGCCTCGCATGTTTGGATCCAGTCCTCCTGAGCTATTTTCCTTTTTATCTTGGCGGGGTTGTAGATTAAGTCTTCAGATGCGCAGGCTAAGTCCGCCAGGATTTTTTGCAGTTTTTGCTCCCATTTGTTCAGCGCTTTACATTTACCTTGGATAAGTTCCTTTCGGATTGCTTTGAACAGTGGTAAAGCGTCTGGAGAGATGATTTTGCACAGAAGTCTTATTTGACTTTGTTTAACAGAAGCTTTTATTGATAAGAGGCCGAGCTTGCGCCTGATAGCTGAAATTGATGTTGATTTCGGGAGGCCCAAAACTGCTTTCCACAGATAGCCTTCCAGTTTCGGCCAGATCGTATCTTGGATGTTTAAAGCTGCATCCATTGCGTAGGTTATTGATGGAACCACCTTTTGTTTATAAAACTGGATCGCTGGTAAAAGAGAAAAAGAATAGAGCCTTTGAAACCAAAGGAAGAAAGAGTGATGAGAAGTAGGGGGTGCTCAACAGTGCTGAAAGCAGCAGAAAGGTTAAGGAGGATAAGGACAGAGGATTGCTTAGAGCCTTGAGCGTAGAGGAGGGAGTTAAAGATATAAGTGAGGGCAGTTTCAGGAGAGTGTTTAGGTCGGAAACCAGATTGAGAGGGGGTAGGAGAGAGAGATTGGTGACAAAGGTTGAGAGCTGAGAGTAGGCGAGGCGCTCGAGTAGTTTAGAGAGGAATGGGAGAAGAGAGATTGGAAGGAAGTTAGAGGTAAGGAGGGGATCAGCAGAAGGTTTCTTCAGAATAGGTATGATAGTGGCATGCTTAAATATGGAGGGGAAGGTAGCTGAAGAAAGGCAGGTGTTGAAGAAGGAAGTTAAGTAAGGAATAAGAAGAGGGTATATCTTAGGGATAAGAAGGGAGGGGAGAGAGTCAGTTGGGGCAGACGTAGGGTGTGCTTTAGACAGGAGGAGGGTGTTATGGACTTGATGGTCGTGCAGAGTATAAATACCTCCGTCCCCAAGTACCACACAGACAACACCAGAAATACTGCCTGTGCGGTCTTTGAGGCCACAGGTGGAAGTCCGTCGAGCCGATTTGGGAACAGCCGGAAGAACCCCTTGAACGCTGCAAAGCAAAAGGTTAGGCAGTTATGCACAGAACAGGAAGGACAACTAAAGACACAGGTAAGTTGGTGCTGCTTACCTATCTGTACAAGAGGTGGCCCAGAGATGTGAGAAAAGGCTGAACCCCGGAGCAGGAGTTGCTGGAGGCTAGGAATATGGATAGGTAAACACCTAGAGTGGAGGCCGGAGGCCAGGTTACCAAGCAGACAGACGTGATCCGTAGAGTATCCAGAGACGAAGCCGAGGTCAAGTAAACAAGAGGACCAAAGTTCGAACAGGAGGGTGAGGCAGACGCAGTCCGTGGAGCAAAGCGTAGTTCGGCAACTGAAGATCCAAAAGTTCGGTTAGTAGAAGGGCAATGCGAGGCAATCCGTGAAACAAAGCGTGGTCGAGGAAAGAAAAACAATCCGTAAGTTTCAAAAGCGTAGAAGTAGCGTCACGTGATCCAGGAGGAAAACAGCTGTGAAGCAACGCTCCTTGTTTCCGGAAGTCTTTTATATCATTTCAGGGGTCACGTGATACGTGACACGGGAGCGTTGCTGCGTGAAGGGCAATCACGTGATCCGTGACGCGCGGGTCTCCGTGGGCAACGCTTTGCGTTGTAATGAGATGTCAATCTCCAGTTCAGCTGGCAAGAACGGGAGGGGCGATAAACGCCGGGTCTGCCATGCAGTGATCTAACAGGATGGTTGAGGGTCAATGGGTTACGTGGACCCAGGTAAGTGTGTGGGGTAGTGGGAGACGTAACAGAGTCCCCCCTCAAAGGCCCACGACCCCGTGGGCAGGCAGGGCAGTCCCTATGAAAACGGGCAACAAGAAGCGGGGCATGGACATCATTGGAGGAAACCCAAGAGCGGTCCTCGGGACCGTAACCCACCCAGTCGACGAGATATTGAAGGCGACCCCTGTGAAAACGGGAACCCAAGATAGCACTGACCTCGAAACATCGGGAGAGGACACCGAGACAGAGGGTGGTGGAGCAGTGACACGGGTAGGGGCCAGGCAAGGCTTGAGGAGAGAGGTATGAAAAACCGGGTGGACTCGCCAAGAAGGAGGGACAGCAAGGCGGAAGGCCACAGGGTTCAAGATCCCAGTGATTTTATAGGGACCCACAAAACGGGGCAACAGTTTGCGACACCCAGGTATACGCAAGTGTGGGGTTGACAACCACACCCGGTCCCCTACACGATAAGCAGGGGCCACCGACCGTCTCCGGTCAGCCTTTGATTTCATCAATGTTTGGGCCTCACGGAGATGGACAAGGGTCCGAGCATGGACGTCCGCAAGGTCGCGAACACAGGCGTTGGCAGCAGGGGTGTCGGAGGAGAGATCCGGGAGCGGAAGGGTGCGCGGATGTTGACCATACATAGAATAGAAAGGAGAGAAACCAGTAGCTGAGTGTCGTGAGTTGTTATATGCGAATTCAGCGAGGTGGAGCAGATTGTACCAGGAGTCTTGGTATTGAAGGGTCAGGCACCGCAAATATTGTTCCATGGCTTGATTTACCCTCTCAGTCTGCCCATCACTTTCTGGGTGATAGGCAGAGGAGAATCGAGCATCAATTCCCAGTAGTTTGGTAAGGGCACGCCAGAAACAGGAAGTAAACTGCGACCCGCGGTCCGATATGATGACCTGTGGAAGACCAAAGAGACAAAAGACTGTCCTGAAGAACAGGCGGGCTAGCGTTGGGGCCGAAGGTATGCCGGCACAGGGAATGAAGCATGCCATCTTAGTGTAGGAGTCCACGATAACCCAGATGGCATCATAACCTCGTCGGCGTGGCAGATCCGTGACAAGGTCCATGGAGATAGTATGCCACGGTCGGGGGGGTATGGGCAATGGATGGAGTAGGCCTAGGGGGCGTCCTCTACGTGACTTGCATTGGGCACATATCGAACAGGTGTTTACGTAGTTCTCTACATCCCTTCTCATGGACGGCCACCAGCACCACCGGTGTAACAGATCCAGGGTGCGTTGCTGCCCTGGGTGACCGTTTATGGCAGCATCGTGAGACCAGGCCAGCGCTTGGTTGCGCACATCGCATGTGGGAAGGAACAACTTGCCCTGAACAAATGGCAACCCCTCTCGTAGTACAATGTCCCATTCTGTGAGTGTATGCGGATGTTGGGAGACCCATTGTCTAATAGAGGTAAGCAGTGGCTGGGATGGTGTACACAAACAAACAACATGACCCTTCCCCAACAATGTGTCTGGAAATGAAGACAGTGGTTCCCCCCCAGGTGAACGGGATAGGGCATCAGCCTTACCATGAACAAGACCTGGCCTGTGCTTAACCACAAAATCAAAAGCAGCGAAGAACAAATGCCAACGCACTTGTCTGCTGTTCACGCATTTAAGAGAGGCCAGATCCTGTAGATTCTTGTGATCTGTGTATACTATGGTTTGGTGTTTCGCCCCCATGAGGTGGTGACGCCATGATTGGAGGGCGTCCTTGATGGCCAACAGCTCTTTCTCGGTCACTGTATAGTGTGACTCGGCTACAGTGAACTTCCGTGAGTGATAAGCTACCGGATGCAAACTACCCGTGGTTGGACATGGTTGTGACAGTATGGCACCCAGAGCAAACGAGGAAGCGTCAGCCTCTATTACAAACGCAAGGTCCGGGTCAGGGTGCTGCAATACGGGGGCAGAAACAAATCTGGATTTAAGTGCTTCAAAAGCCTCCTGGTGTACGGAGGACCAGACGAAAGGGACGAGAGGGCTGGTCAGCGCAGTCAGGGGAGATACAATGGAAGAAAAACCGGCAATGAAACGCCGATAAAAATTAGCAAAGCCGAGAAAAGACTGGAGCTGTTTGAGGTTGACAGGGACTGGCCATTCCGTGACAGCACGGACTTTTGACTCATTCATAGACAACCCTCCAGGGGTGATGTGAAACCCCAGAAACTCCACCTCCCTTGTATGAAACAGACATTTCTCGGGTTTGGCGAACAGGGCGTTCTTCTTGAGACGGGAGAGTACCTCTCTAACATGAGCAATATGTTCTTTCAAGGAGGATGAATAGATCAAAATGTCGTCCAGATAGACCACCACGTACGTATCCAAGATGTCCGAGAATACATCGTTGATGAAACGCTGGAACGTTGCAGGTGCATTACAGAGCCCGAAAGGCATCACTGTATATTCAAATAAACCCTGTCTGGAGCAAAATGCCGTTTTCCATTCGTCTCCACGCCGCATGCGGATTAGGTTGTATGCCCCTCTCAGGTCTAATTTGGTAAACAGGGACGCCTTTGTCAACCTGTCCAGTAGCGTGGAGATGAGCGGAATGGGGTACCTGTTCTTCACGGTGATAGCGTTTAACCGTCTATAGTCTACGCATGGGCGCAGATCACCTTCCTTTTTCGGGACAAAAAAAATAGGGCTGGCAGCTGGAGAACAGGAAGGACGGATATGACCCAAACACAAGGCTTGCTGAATGTATTCTTTCAAAGCCCGTTCTTCAGACTGTGATAACGAGTAGATCCTACCCCTTGGTATAGGAGCATCCGGGAGAAGATCAATAGGACAGTCATAAGGTCTGTGTGGAGGTAGACCTTCCGCTGTGACTTTGTCAAAGACCATATGATAATCATGGTAGTCCACGGGAATACCTGCCATAACGGCTCCCACAGTGTGTGTTGACGTGGTGTCAGTGGCTATTTCCCTGATACTGGAGGAAGCCAAGGCGCCAAGGATTCTGGCGGGAGAGGAGAGTGATTCTGGTTCTGTTAGGCAGAAGTGCTGGCATTCTTCTGACTCGAACGTTACCTGTCCCGTTCCCCAATT
The DNA here is from genome assembly GCF_040938575.1 of Ambystoma mexicanum. NCBI lineage: Eukaryota > Metazoa > Chordata > Amphibia > Caudata > Ambystomatidae > Ambystoma > Ambystoma mexicanum. The sequence continues at coordinate 69,574,424 of NC_090938.1, forward strand.
AATCAAAGGGTTGTGGTGCCTTAACCAGGGGATACCCAAAATAACCCCGAACTGTGGCGTGGTGATGAGGTCAAATGACAGGCTCTCCTTATGAGTGCTCTGTATCACCACTTCCAAAGGTGCAGTTTGGTGCTTAATCGGACCAGAGGCCAAGGACGTGCCATCGACCGCTTGCACTGGTTCCGGGTGGTCCTTTTTGATCAAAGGCAGATTGAGACGATGGGCTAATGTGATATCTATAAAACAACCCGTGGCCCCGGAGTCGATCACGATCTGAACGGCATGGACGATCTCCTGGGTAGGTTTCAACAGGGCCTGGACCACAACCGGTCTGATCGGACCGAAGGCGGGTTCAGTGGGGGTCGTGGATAGGCTCGCCGGTGCCCCCTGTATCATGGGCGAGCCTTCTGAAAACCCGGCGCCTTGTTCTTTGGTCGTCGGGGGCATTCCCTTACGTAGTGTCCATTTAACCCGCAGTAAAAACAGGCGTTGTCGGTTCTCCGACGTTCCCGTTCAGACTGCGTTATTGGGCTTCGGATCCCACCTATTTGCATGGGTTCAGAACTGGCGGGGGAAGGAACAGGGGTTGACTGGCCAGCAAACGTGGTTTCTGCCTTCCGTTCGGACCTCCGGGCGTCCACCTGTAGTGCAAGGTCTACAAGATCCGTAAACACAGAGGGAAGAGCAGGAACCACTGATAGAGCGTCCTTCAAGGAGTTGCATAACCCACGGTAGAACACGATCGCCTTTTTCTCCTCTGGCCAGGAGGTTTCAGCGGCAAGTTGATTATAACGGGTGATGTACTCGATAAGTGTTTGCTTTCCCTGTGAGAGATCTAGTAATTCCAGGTCCCTTGACTGGGCCTTGTAGCGGGTGTCAAACACTTTAGCCATTTCCGTTATGAGGAGCTCAAAGTCATATAAAGCAGGATGGTCATTTTCTAACATTGGGTTTGCCCAGGTAGCCGCTACACCAGAAAGATGGGACAAAAGGAATGCAGCTTTTGTGATAGAATCGGGGAAGGCTTGGGGTCTGCACAAGAAGTGGAGTTTGCATTGGTTTATGAAGGTGCGGTATTTCCGCGGGTCACCCTGATAGCGTTCTGGAGCGGCAAGTGGGAAAGAGGTTGGGAGCAAAACAGGTGTGGGTGCAGAGGCCGGGGCCGGGACAGGCTGTACTGGAGGGGCAGGGTCTCCGAACTCGGCGTCTGCAGGCAAAGGATAACGTGTGCTTTGCAAGGCGTCTAAGCGATGGTGAATGGCGGTCGTAGCTGCCGCCATGTCGGTCCTAAGGGCCGCTACGGCCTGCATTAGAGCGGTCACTGGGTCCCCGGCGGAGGGATTCATACTCTGAACGGCCAAAGGCTTCACAGTCTGTTATGGACTTGATGGTCGTGCAGAGTATAAATACCTCCGTCCCCAAGTACCACACAGACAACACCAGAAATACTGCCTGTGCGGTCTTTGAGGCCACAGGTGGAAGTCCGTTGAGCCGATTTGGGAACAGCCGGAAGAACCCCTTGAACGCTGCAAAGCAAAAGGTTAGGCAGTTATGCACAGAACAGGAAGGACAACTAAAGACACAGGTAAGTTGGTGCTGCTTACCTATCTGTACAAGAGGTGGCCCAGAGATGTGAGAAAAGGCTGAACCCCGGAGCAGGAGTTGCTGGAGGCTAGGAATATGGATAGGTAAACACCTAGAGTGGAGGCCGGAGGCCAGGTTACCAAGCAGACAGACGTGATCCGTAGAGTATCCAGAGACGAAGCCGAGGTCAAGTAAACAAGAGGACCAAAGTTCGAACAGGAGGGTGAGGCAGAAGCAGTCCGTGGAGCAAAGCGTAGTTCGGCAACTGAAGATCCAAAAGTTCGGTTAGTAGAAGGGCAATGCGAGGCAATCCGTGAAACAAAGCGTGGTCGAGGAAAGAAAAACAATCCGTAAGTTTCAAAAGCGTAGAAGTAGCGTCACGTGATCCAGCAGGAAAACAGCTGTGAAGCAACGCTCCTTGTTTCCGGAAGTCTTTTATATCATTTCAGGGGTCACGTGATACGTGACACGGGAGCGTTGCTGCGTGAAGGGCAATCACGTGATCCGTGACGCGCGGGTCTCCGTGGGCAACGCTTTGCGTTGTAGCGAGATGCCAATCTCCAGTTCAGCTGCCAAGAACGGGAGGGGCGATAAACGCCGGGTCTGCCATGCAGTGATCTAACAGGATGGTTGAGGGTCAATGGGTTACGTGGACCCAGGTAAGTGTGTGGGGTAGTGGGAGACGTAACAGAGGGACACGTGAGTAAGGGAGACAGGAGAGAAGTCAGACATGCAGGATGAAGGGGAATAGGGGAATAGGGAGGGGGGAAGGGAGGGAGTAGGAGTTCTGATCCCATCCCCTTCTGTCACTGCCTTCCCACCCTCCCCTCTCTTCTCTTCCCCCTCCTCAACATCACCTATGGCACTCTGGTTTCCCCTATCTTCTCTAACTGTTTCTCCATTGACTATTCATGTTCTAAGTAACAACTTAAAAACCTCCACAAAAACCATCCTGCTCGGCGACCTCAACCTAGGTCTCTCAATGACCCCAAGGACAAATCAGCTTCAGCCCTAGCCAAGGATATCATAGACCTTGGGTTCACACAAAAAGTCACTTGCCCAACTCACTGTAAAGGCTGCACCATCGATTGGGTGTCAGACCTCAACTACTCATCCACCTTCATGTCCAACGCTGCCTACCCATGGACGGATCGCAATTGCATTCAATTCACCGTCCCCACCGAACCTACCACCAAAGTACTCTCCTATGCTCCCTGAGCCAAGGTCAGAAGTTCCATAAAACCAACAAAGGATAACCTTCTTCCTTTCTTAGATGACCAAACCACCTTTTACTAGTGACCCCAACGCTCTCGCTGACATCTACTCTCACACCCTCACAGAGCAATTGATGCTATAGCCCCGATTGAAGCTCAAAAAGAAAAAAAAAACATACACACTAATTCCTGGTTCACAGATGACGTACTTACCATCCGCACTAGCAAACGCATTGCTCTAGCCAACTGGCAGTCCAAACCCAGTGATTCCATCAAGGATGACTTCAAAAGGCTATCAACCCAATACAAGAAAGCAATTTTCAAAGCTAAGTCTAACGCCTTCAACCTGTGGATCTCGAACGCCAACTCTAAATCAAAGGAAATGTTCTCCATCTTTAAAGACCTCATCACCCCATCCACTAGCCCTGACGAGATCATCAAAGATGAAGCCTGGTGCTCCAGTATACAGGCAGCCCTGCTAAACAAAATTACCCTTCTCCAAGATTAAATACAAGTGAAACGCAAACCACCTAAATCTGATCCTCATGCTGTGTCCAGCACCCCCTGCATATGCCTCCCACCCCTTTCTTCTCCTTCAGAGACGTCTCAGAAATGGAAGTCATAGATCTCCTCCACCATCTTAAACCATCCATGTGTAAAGGAGACATCGGTCCACCCAACATTATCAAAGACTGCGCTAACTCCCTGTCTCCTCTCATCATGTCATTTATGAATGCCTCTTTCACCACAGGTACCGTCCCGTCCAACCTAAAAGAAGCCTGGGTCCGCCCTCTCCTCAAAAAACCTCCCCCAACAATGACCGTCCTATTACCACCGTCCCATTCCTCCTTAAAATCCTAGATAAAGCGAATCACAACCAGATCCAGCAATTCCTAGAGTTGAACTCCATCTTGGATAAAAGGCAAGCAGGATGCGGCCATGGCACGAAACCGCCGTCCTGGATCGTAAAATCTGAAAAACTGGGATTATGGACAAAGGCAATCCAGCCCTACTACTGCTCCTGGACCTATCAGCCACGTGTCATCTCGCTGATCACAAGATTCCCAAATCCGTCTCACCAACGCAGCCCACTTCTCAAAACAGGCCTCGTCCCAGATATCCTCCCTCCTAGAATGTAGAGCCATGAAGGTCTTCGCTGACCAAGCAAATGCAGCCCCTACCACCATCCATTACGGAGTCCCTCAGGACTCCTGCACAGTGCCTACCCTCTACAACTTCTTCACTAACTCAACTCCTTCAGCATAGCTTCCACCAACTATGCCGATGATACTCAAGTTCTCCTCCCTCTCACTGGCTCCTACGATCAAGACTCTGCAGCCCTCCTCCAAATTTACACAACCATCTAAGCTTCACAACACCATTATCCCTGTCTCTTCCTCAGTGAAGACCCTGGGGGTTTTCCTAGACTTCTCTCTGTCCATGAATCGTCAGGTCAATGCCATTGCATCCGCCTCCGCCCACACCACCAAACTAATAAATGCTATAAAACCATTCCTCTCTAACCAAAACTGTCTCTCCGTTGCTCGAGCCACCATTGGAGCTAAATTAGACTACTGCAACGCTCTTCTAGCAGGCACCTCAGCAAAAAAACCTAAACCGGCTCCAAATAGTCCAGAATAACACACTCAGAGGAGCACTTAATGCTCCTAAAAGAGCCCACATTGCACAGGCTAGAGGGGCAACCCACTGGCTCCCGATAAAGGAGAGAATCACTTTCAAGAACCCTCACATTAACACATAAATGCTTAAGCCTCTCTGCCCCTCCCTACCTATCTGAAACCATCATCAGAGATACTTCCTCTCCACCCAAGAGAACTCACCACACCAAACAATTGCGCATCCCGACCATCAAAAGGGCAAATGCAGGGGGGGTCAGCTTTCCGGATATAGCAACAAAACTCTGAAACGCCCTGCCCAAGGCACTCAAAGCTGAGAAATCCCTTACTGATTTTCGCAAAGGCCTGAAAACCACTCTATTCAATTAACGTCCCCCCTTCACCCCACGCCTATACTTTGCGTGTCTTTATATCTTTATGTACTTCCTTTGCAGCCTAAGTATGTATACCCTAACACACTGTCATGTAACTAAGTATGGTTTCCTTCTGTAACCAGCAATGAATATCTGTAACAGCGCCACGATGCCCCAGGGCTGCTGAGCCCTTTATAAATGCTAATACATTAATTAATAAATACATATCCTACCCTTCTCACTAAGTCTGTCAGGAAGAAGTTCAAAAAGGATATCTTACTCTCTAATCCTGGTCTCCCTATCACTGACACCTACACCAATGCATCCTCCAGACAGACCCTCACTGACATCCTCTGTGTCGTTCCTTTGCCAGATCTATGGACTCCTCATATGGTCTCTGTGTCCTCTCCATTCTCTTTTTCTACCATTAATGGCGGAACCTGGTGGGAGGCCCTCCTTGCCCTCTTCCACTCCTCTAAGGTAATCATTAATGTCTACATGAATGGCATCATCATGGTCCAAGGCCCTCAGGCCAACCTTCTCCTCTTTGATAGACACTTCCTGTGACTCATCAATTTCCTTCCTTCTCCTGCTGTGCCTTCTATCTCCTCTCCGACTTGCTTGTCTCCCACCTCTGCCTCATCATTGGCTACCTTGCTCTCTACTCCTTCCTCTTCTGCCCCCCTTAGGCTCTTTCTACACCTCCGCAGGGCGTACCTCCGATTTGTACCCCTCCCTGGAAGTCTTTCAAGGTTGGCAACCTTCTCCATATTGCCACTCTCAACTCTCGCTCGGCTGTCAAACACTCATCTGACATCTGCTGCCTCCTGCAAGAACTCAACCTCAATGTCCTCAGTCTCACTGAGACATGGTTCACGGCTAGCTCTGTCACGAGCTTTGACCCTCTCCTCCAAGATGGTTACAAGATCCTCTCCGCACCCAGATCCAATCGTCCTGGTTGGGGGTGTAGCCTTGATCTTCCCGCAGTGGATTTCTGCCTCTGTGATTCCTATGCAGGCTTTCTCTCTCTCTCCTAGCCACTCTCTCTATCTATTGCCCACCTCGTCAGACTACCTCTTTCTTCTCCAAGTGGGCTGACCTCTCATCCTCCCTCCTTGCCTCGACCACTCAACTCCTCCTCCTTAGAAACCTCAACATTCACCTGGAGGCTTCCTGTCCCTCCTCTGTACTCTTTTGCAACTCTACAACTCTCTCTTTCTCTCTCTCTCTCTCTCTCTCTCTCTCTCTCTCTTTCTATTCTTCACTTGGGCCCGACTCACTCTGCAGGGCACATCCTGGATGTTCTCATCTCCTCTGACCTCCCCCTCTCACCACTACTCTCTAGTGGAGCGATCACTTTCTCCTTTCCTCCCATTTATCCCTCTCTACCCCACAGGCCAAGCCAGCTCTAGCACTGCCACCCACCTTCTCATTCATCTGACCCATGAAGTGTGTGTCAGTTCAGGCTTTTGCTGCCACTTTCTCTCACACTTCTCCACCTCTAGTTGACTCTCATCCTGACACAGCCCTGTGCAAGCTCCGCCCTGCTATCTCTGATACTCTCAATGTTCTTGCCCATATTATGAGAATCCTCTTGAAGCCCAAAAACAAGTGCAACTCTTGGTACAACTCTGACTTCATCACCCTTAAACGCAAGTGTAGAATGGCTGAGAGGAAATGGCGGGCATCTTGTGCACCCTCAGACAAACTGGCCTGCCACCTGCTTCAAAGGCAATACCGCCTCTCTGTCTGCAGTAAGAAGAGAGCCCACATCCAAGCCTGCATCTCTGCGGCATCTAACACCTCGGCCAAACTCTTTAAAATCTGCAAGGAGCTGACTAATCCTACTGCAGTCTCTTCTTCCCTCCCAGACCCTCTGAACGGCCCTGGCTTGTCATTTCGTCTCTCAAACCCAGGGCATCATGTCCACCCTCTCATCCTCTCTTCCTCTTCCTGTTCCCCTCTCTGCTACCTCTGGCCCCACAACAGCTTTCACTCCCCCCTCCTTCTCTTCTTTCCTCTGTACTCCCCTGACGAGATTTCTAGACAAGTCCGATCTATGAAAGTCTGGTCAAAGCAGGTTCTTCCCTGTTTGTCCAAAACCATCAAAGACCATATTGATACCCTTGCACCAGCCCTGGCCGACTTCTGCACCCACTCCTTCATCACTTGAGCCTTCCCCTCTCAGCTGAAGCACTCTCTTGTGCACTGCCTTCTCAAGAAACCCTCATCTGATCCTTCCTGCCCGCCTAACTACCAGCCGATCTCTATCACTCTTCCTGGGCAAACGCCTGGAATAGCTGGCCATCTCCCAGCTTAACCTCCACACTGATAATGATATTTGTCTCCATGACCATCAGTCCGGCTTCAGAGCAGCCAGAAGCACAGAAACTGTTCTGCTGATCATCTGTGAAGACCTGCTCTCCAATCTGGATTCTAATCTCCCCTCTATCCACATCCTACTCAATCTCACTTTTGCCATTGACACGGTCAATCATGCCATCCTACTCAACTGCCTCCGTGATAACCTGGGTATCACTAATCAGGCCCTGGCCTGGCTGATCTCTTTCCTCTCCAACCAACCCTCCCCGGACCAACTTTTGTCCTTCCTTTCCTCTATCTTACTCTATACCTGTGATCTTACTCTATACCTGTGGTGTTCCCAAGGGTCTGACCTCTCTCTCTGGCTTTTCAACCAATATGTGCCACCTCTTGCCCACTGCATTGCTGCTCTCTGCTCCAACGTTCAGTGCTATGTGGATGACACTCAGCCAGGGTCGGATTGGCCCCTCGGCCCTGGGGAGTAGGGGCCAGTTTCTGGCCATGCCTGGGCTGGTTTGGAAGAAAAAGAAAATATGTATTTTTTTTATTTTTTTTCAAAAAGACTTTCATCCATCTTAGGTCGATAAATGAGTACCAACACAGGTTGGGTGATATTGTATACAATAACATTATCATTTGGCCTTGGATGTCTGCTTGGATTCACAGTAATTTAGTGTACTTATGGACAATGCTATTTAATGCCACTTCCTGTTTTGTCAAGGGTTGAAAGGTCATGTTTCTTCGCTTCCCAGGATATCACTTTGGGGTGGGGTCAAATGGCATCACTTCCGGTGATGTCATCAGAGGTCAATGGTCATGAGGCGAGGGTGGGCTACTTTTTTGAGGCGAGGGATGGGCCACTTTATTTTGGGTGACCAGGCCTATTCTTGTCCCAGTCCGAGCGTGCACTCAGCTTGTTTTCAGTCTCCCCTCTGCCACCTCTTCTCCCTCTCTCATCTCTGACTGTCTGTCAGCAATCCAGGAGTGGTTTGCCTTCAGCAACCCCTGCCTTCATGCCAGTAAGACAGAGATCCTCCTCATCGGCACTCCTGCATCTTTCTTTCCTGTCACTCTCGGGCCGTCCTCCCTTGGCCCTCTTCCTGCTCCCACCTGTGAGGCTAAGAACCTTGGTGTCATCTTCGACACAAAGCTTTCCTTTTCGCCACACATCTCTGACATGTCCACAAACTGAAACCACCAACTGCATCTCCTAAGAGGCATTCTTCCTTTCCTCTCCTTCCCCCAGAAGCTCACTGTGGTCTAGAGCTCTTGTTCTCTCTAGGCTGGACTTCTGCAACAGCCTCTTTCTAAATCTGCCTGCTACTACTTGCCACGCTCTGCAACTCATCCAGAACAGGACTACAAGACTTGTCCTTGGCCTGAAGCCCAGGGATCATATCTCTCCAGCCCTGAAAACTCTTAATTGGTTCCCAGTGGCTGCATGGATTAAGTTCAAGACCCTCTGCATTACCCACAAGGCCTTCTGGGGCATGGGTCTGCAATACCTCCAACTCTCCCTTCGGAAATAACTTCCTACTCAAGCTCTTCGCTCCTCCACCTCCAACTCCCTCAGGATCAGTCGCTTCTCCAAGCAGCGAATTGGTGGTAGATCCCTTTCTTCCAATGGAGCCTGCATCTGGAACAGCTTTCTGAAACTTGAGGAGAACCATCTTTGGTTCCGGAAGCAACTCAAGACCTTCCTCTTTGCTTCTGCCTTCTCTCTTCCTCTCCCCCTGCTGATTGTCTTTTTCTGCAGTGGTCACCTCGCTACCCTCTGAATTCGGGCCCAGCTCCCTGCCCACCCAGCTGCATACCTGCAGTGCCACCTGGCAACTTTTGCACTTGGGTCTGTATCTGCAACCCTACAGTCCTCTTGCCTGCACTTGTTAGACAACAGTTGTATGTAGTTAATTCTTGCACTTGACATCTGTTGTTGTTTTGATAACATGTTCAGCTCTATCCACTCCTTCCCTGCCCCATGCTCTTCCCCCTTCCTTCTCCCCTGCACTTGCACATTCTCAATGTCACTGGGCCTAGCAAGATCGCTGTCTTGCCCTCCCTTGCACCCCTCCCTTGCTTCGTCGTGCCTTGAAACACTTGTGTATGGAGACGCTATAAATAAAATATCACATCATATCATAACCTGGGAATTTGGATCAGGCCCTGGAGTGGTCAACCTTCTTCCTAGTGGACTAACCCTACCATGTCCAATTTGGGATCCTTTCCCTCCACCACCTCCCTCTCCATATGCAGTGTTCCTCTGGGCTCTACCCTCTCACCCTGGCTCTTCAATGTCTACTTGGCCCCTTTGGCCCACCAGATCTCTACCTTCTCCTCTAACATGCAGTGCTATGCAGATGACACAAAGCTCACCTTCAGTCTCCCCTCAGTCTCCTCTACTCTCTTGCTCATTCCTGACTGTCGATCCACGATTCAGGACTTGTGCTCCTCCAGCGATCTCTGCTTTAATGCCAATGGAGAGTTGGCAGGAACAATGGTGGTGCGAATGTGTGTAGTGTCTGAGACTAGTAGTTTACTGCCACTGCAGTGGGGTAGAGCCATTGTCGATGAACCAGGAAGCTGACATCAGCCCGGGAAATGAAAGAGCACTACCACATTAAGAGAAGAGGCATCCACCCTTATCAATTCAAATGCAGAGAACCCTAAGGTGCGGTCAGAACACAAACTCAAGGGGAAGAAAAAGTTATGTGCAGGTATGAGCAACGTGTAGAAATACATTCAAAGTAGATTTGTAGAAATGATTTCCTTCAACAATGGGGGTCTACTAGTTGGTGAAAATGTTTTCAACATTCACATGGATGGTCGAAATTAGATAATGTTTAATTTGAAAATGAATATACATCACATTAGAAATATTCATAGGCATGAAGTGACACAATAAAGACAAAGTCAAAGGTGGTGAAGAAGATGAAAGTCACAGAATGTTTCCCCAAGGTAGGTAGGTGAAACCAAACCACCAACAAGTAAGGGCAAAACATTCCAATATAGAAATAGCAAAACAAGTAAATAAACAAACAATGCTCATAAATACGATGCTGGTGGTAGAGACACATTCGGCTGCAATAGTCAAGATGTAGAAGAGGGACATACATCTTGTAGCGTCAAGAGTAGTTGACAGCTGGGAATCTGGAGTGGGTGAGGAAGCAGACAATCTACCAACAATAAAGGCAGAAGTTGTTACTGCACCAGACAACAGAGTTCCTTGCATAATATCTAACATCAAGAGCCTCGCAGAGGCCAGATTGAGGAGTCACAAGGTCAATGTAATACCTCTGCAACCGCTTCTGACGCAGGCATGATTATTCCCATGCAAGAAGGCCAGTAAACCAGAGGTAGACACAGAGCATTGGGAATCCAAACTCTAGATGGTCCAATCGCCTGTCTCCAATGTACAAACCTGGAACAAAGATACATCAAAGAGACCCAGCAATCTAGAACATATGTCACAGATGACAAACAATCAATATCCCAGTCATCTCAAGACACACGGGCTACAGCAGCTCATCGTGAAGACTATGGTCTGTTTTCAAGAGTCATTGAGAACATTTGTGTTAAAAACTATGAAGTGCACAAAGATTTAATTTCAAGGGACTTTGAAAGTACTTGTCTTGCAATCTATGAAGTGGTCCATTGCTGCTGTTCAAAACTCATTGAAAGTATCATCATAAAGTTTATGTGGTGTTCTAAGTTCTAAGCTTTAGCATCGTTGGAAGCATTCATAATAAAATCCATTAGGCGCATAATTGTCCACGGTCAATAATCAGTGAATGCATTTGCATTAAAATATACAAATGAAAACATTAAATATATAGCCGGTGAAGTTCAGAGTTTTCTGAATTTAAGAAAGAATGAGAGGATCTGCCTCAAAGAGCAGATTTGCCTACATTTAAGAGCCATTGGAAGTATTTATTATAGAGCAGGGTTGTCCTATTCCATGCCTCGATGACCTCAAACCTGAGGGATTTTCAGGATAGCCCTCATTAATATTCATCAGATAGATGTACGTACACTATTTCTAAATGTATGCACATTTTGTCACATGAATAATAATGAGGGATATCCTGAAAACCCATTAGGATTCCTGTCCTTGAGGCCTGGAGTTGGGCATCCCTGTAATAGAGTATATGAAGTGTAAAAGAGCCTCATAGGTATTCTTCCTTCCTCTCCTACCCCCAGAAGCTCACTGTCTCTAGAGCTCTGGGTCTCTCTAGACTGCACTATTGCAACAGCCTTTTTCTCAATCTGCCTGCTGCTACTCTCCGCCATCTGCAACTCTACTGCGAGAGTTGTCCTTGGCCTCAAGCCCTGCGATCGTATCTCTCCAGCCCTGAAATCAATCCATTGGCTCCCTAGTGGCTGCAAGTATTAAGTTCAAACCCCTTTGCATTGACCACAAGGCCTTCTGGGGCCTGGGTCTGATATGCCTTCAACTCTCCCTTCGGAAACAGCTTCCTACTTGAGCTCTTCGCTCCTCTACCTTCAACTCCCTCAGGATCAGTCGCTTCTCCAAGCAACAAGTTGGTGGTAGATCTCTGTCTTCGGCTGGGGCTTCCCTCTGAAACAGCCTCCCTTCCTCTCTGAAACTTGCGGAGAACCATCTTCAGTTCCGGAAGCACCTCAATACCTTCCTCTTCGCTTCTGCCTTCTGCCTTCCTCTACCCTGCTGATCTGTCTGCTTCTGCACTGGGCATCTGGCTACACTCTAATTTCGGCCACAGATCCCTACTCACCCACCTGCATACCCGCACTGCCTCTAGGCAACCCTTGCACTTGGGTCTGTATCGGCAACCCTACAGTCCCCCTACCAGCACTTATCGACACCCGTTGTCTTCACTTAATTCTTGCAATTGCGACTGACTGGCTGCACTACCTCCTTTGTTTCGATCACATGTTCAGCACAGTGCACCCCTCCCTTTATTCTTGCACTTTCCACCTTCCCTCCCCTTGCACTTACACAGTCTCAATGTCACTGGGCCTAGAAAGATTGTTGTTTTGTACTCCTTTGTACCCATCCCTTGCCTCTTAACCCCTGAAACACGTGTATGGGTGCGATATAAATAAAATATATCATATCAGTTCAAAAGTCAATGATATGAAAAATAGAATTCATTATACAGCCAATGAGGTGCGCATGTGTCCATATTTGGATACATGTAGATGTCAATTTGCAAGTGTCCTTGCAAATTGACCTCTACAACTCATAAAGAATACAAGTGGCTACTCATGAGTCATTCAAAGCATTCAGTGTAAAGTCAATGAAATAAAAGATGACCAATGGCAAGTGAAATATTTCATCTTAAAGTCTACAAGCTCACAAATGTCTAGGTTTCTGAATTGTTGAAAACGTTCACCTTAAATTATTTTGGGTAGATATCTGCTTCAGCTCAAGAATAATTCAGTGCATGTATCATTGGATCGTTCACTAGTTCATTCTTCTTGGTGACTTTAATCCCCCTCTTCTTACCACTTCTATCTACTTTTCACTCCTGTATTCATTGACTCCTGTTGATTAAACCGCCCCCTTTACACCTTTCCCATCAATCTGCCTTGACCTCATTTTTTCTTCACTCCCTTCCTCAAGCACTATCTCTGCTCACCCCCTTTACCACTCTGATCATGTTCTACTCTTCCTTTCTCTCTCCTTTTCCCCTCATCCCCCACCCCCACTCTCATCCCCTACCTTCACTCATCGTAATCTGTGCTTTTTCCATTCTACATTGTTTGCTTCCCGACTTTACTCCTCCCTTTCTCCTGTTAATGCTGCAAGCACCCTTCACACTACCCTATTGTCTACTCTTGACTCAACCTATCCTGCCCACTCGTTCTCACCTTCCCTCAAACTGCCCTTTTCCTTCCTTATTCCTTCCCTCACCTCCCTCTGTTGCAGCCTTTGTAAAGACGCATGCTGCTGGAAAAATTTCATTCTCCCTGTGATCTTTCTGCACTTTCTTTTCTGCATTCCTCCTATGATCTTGCTTTACGCAATGCTAAAAAAATCCTATTAATCTGTACTTAGGATCTCTTGCTCTCATAGCCCTTGTCGTTTCTTCCAGCTTCTTCATACAATTCTTCCCCCAAACTTCCTGATCCCTCCCTCTTTTCATCTCTCTCATCTCCTGACTTTGCAAATTACTTCACATCTTAAGTAGCTGCTCTTCGCTCCGCTTACCTACCCTTATCCCTCCTTGTCCACCCCTGTAGTCCCAATACCTTACTCCCTATCCTCTTCTTCTTCTCTTTCTGACATTGACATTTCTGCCCTTCTCACTCATGCCCATCCTACTGCCTCACCTTTTGACCATCTTCCTTCTACCCCTTTTCCCCAGATGTACCCCACCTTCTCCCTTATCTTACCTCTTTTATCAATTCCTCACTTAACAATGTTTGTTTTCCTTCTCTTTCAAAAATGCGCTCATTCGCCCTATCTTGAAGAAACCCTCTTGTGATCCCTAAGTTCCTATAACATGTGCCCCTATTGCTCTTCATCCCTTTCTAACTAAGCTTATTGAGTATGTGCTCTATACTCTGGTTTTCACTCTCTTCTTCCCCCTCTTCAATCAGGATTTGCACCATCTCTTTCTGCTGATATTACCCTCGTGCAGGTCTTCAATGCTCTTCCTAAGACTCGTCACTCTAAATGCTCTTCTATTCTTATCCTTCTTGACCTCTCTGCGGCATTGATCACACCCTTCTATTGTCCTCCCTTTCCAATCTTGGTCTATCTGGCTCTGTTCTTAAATGGTTTTACTCTTATCTTTCTCACTGTTCTTATTCGGTAACATAGGATGGCCAAACCTTTCCCGCCTATTGTCTTCTTTATGGAGTCCCTCAAGGGCCAGTCCTTGTGCCCCAGCTTTTCTTACTTTATACTATCCCCCTCTCTGCTCTTCTTTCTTCTTTTAATCGTCCCTTTCATTTCTATGCTGATGCTGCCCAAATCCTTTTTCGATATCTACACCTTACATCCTGCTGTCTCTAACTGCCTCTCTGTAGTCCAATATTCGATGTCACATTTTCCTCATCTCAATCCCTTGAAAGCTGGGGTTCTATTTTCCCTTCTAATATGATTCCTCCCACTACCCCCTCCCTGTCCTTCCCCCTCCCTGACTGCCTTTCTCTCGCTCTGCTTGCAATCTGGGTGTAATCTTTGACCACTCATTTTCCTTGTCTATCCACATCTCGTCCATTACCCAATCCTGTTGCTACACTCTCTGTAACATCAGCCATCTTGACCCTATCTCTCTTTTCTCACCTGCAAGCTTGTCTTTACAGTCCACTTTTCTCTCGTATTGACTATTCTCCTTGTTGTCCTTGGTCTTCCTGCCTCTAATCTTCATCCTCTTCGCTTGTGTATTAGTTCTCTGTTCATCTCCACTTTTGTCTGTCTTCTCGATCCTCTATTACATCCTCTCTACTCTGCATCTCTTCTCCATTTAGATCTTGTCTTATCATTTCCTCTCCATTGCTTTCAAGTGTACCCATGGTCTTGCACCCATTGACTTCTCTTCACTTATCTCACTTTATTCTCCTCCCTGTTCCCTCTGCTCTCAGAATCAGTTTCTTCTCTCTATTCCTAAATCCTTTTGTGCATCCTCACTATTCTGCTCTTTTGCCCTTGTTGCTCCCAAACATTAGAACTCGCTCCTTCATCTCCTCTTTGTATTTTTCAGACCAATTTTAAAACCCATCTTCTATCTGCCATTTCCAACAATTAATTTTATACTTTCTCCTCTCTCCTTTTGGTGAAAAGCACTACATAAATTAAATACATATTCAAATACAAATACTAAATTGGCTACGTTCAGGAGCCAGTGAAACCATTTAAAGAAACATCTATGACTAGCAAAATATGTGCCTAGGTTTAAGTGTATTGAGAATTAGAGAGTATCAAGAAATCCAGATATTGGCAGAGAGAAACTGATGAAGAGGCTGTAGGAATGTTCACTTCTTAGATTGGTAGGAGAGACGAGGACAGGAAGAATTTTGGATCTTGTGTGAAGAGACTACAAAGTTGTGGAAAACTACTTAAAGTTAGGTCTGTACAAATGTTCCTAACATTTACTTTTAGATGAGTCCTTCTTTTATGTTTTGAGAAGTTAGATGTCAAAACTGGGTCAATAGACCGATTTGGTAGATATTGGATTAGGGTGCATAGGAAACAAACGTCCTTGAGGCTATGTCTCAATGTTCATTAATGGAGTTCTTTCCTCATAATGAGATTAGTTCATAGGGTATGTGCACTTCAAGTTTTCGCTTTCTTTATTTTTAGAAGTAGGTTAAAAAAAAATCTCTCCCAATTAGTTCAGGGTCCAATAAATACAATCATTAAAATGCAGAGGTCTGTACCTGATAGGATGCCTACTTCCAGTATGACTTTCATTCATCAATGTACATATATTGACTTAATTGCTGCATAAATATTGCTCTTTTAATATGACTGTCGCTTGGCAAAATTAAATTCTTTATTTCCTTTGCAGACTATGGTCCATTGATATGAAGAGGAAGATTTGGCCCCTCCGGGAGGTAGATGATAAAAAATGGCATCTTAAGGATGAATGCTACGATGATGTATCACAATGTATATATGGCATTGGCTCAATGAAAAGGCAGCTCACACTCTTTCATCATTTCAGGAGAAATGGACATTCGGTTACCAGCCTCTAAATCAATGGTCTTACCATTAGAGAACATATGTGCCACTCTCTCCAAACTGAGAGATATTTCGTTAATTTAAGCTACTTTCATCATGCACTTGACCGACATTAGTTTATTCGACTAACACACCACACTGAAAAACTCCAAACAGGAATGTACTTTCGAACGCCTAGAACTGATATCAACTATGGATTCACGCCGCGTTCTTAAAGCAATTGGCTTCTTGTCTTTGGAGGCTATCGGAATTCCTGGAAACTTGATCATTCTTACCTGTTTTGCTGCCTTTAGGTTTTTCAATGGCAAAATCATGCCAGTTGAGGTTCTCTTGTGCCACCTGTCATTCATAAACCTTGTGGTTGTGTTGATCCGCAGCATCCCAGAGTCCCTTTCCACGCTGGGAGTTCGAAGGCTTTTCGATCAACATGGATGTGATTTTGTTATCTTGACCTATCGGGTGTGTAGGGCCATGTCAATATGCATGACTTCCCTGTTAAGCTGCTACCAGTGTGTCCTCCTGGCGCCATCTTCCAATTTCTGGACCACCATTAAGCACACAATGGTTCACAGGCTGTTCACAATCATAACATTGCTTTGGTGTTTGAATTTTATCAGTGACCTTTTAGTTATCTGTTCTTTTTCTTGGGGGCTGTACCCCAACACGACGGCCCACGTACTGGACTTAGAATTCTGTTTAGTCCTCTTCCCTTCTGCTTCAGCATTCGTGATTAGCGGGACTGTGTATTTTGTACGCGACCTCATCTGCATAGTCCTGATGAGTATTTCGAGCCTCTATATTGTGTTTATCCTCTACCGGCACAAGCGACAAGTGAAGTCGATCCGGAAAGCAGATCACGATACGAAAAACTCAGCGGAAAACAAAGCAACACATGCAGTGCTCATGTTGGCTTCCACTTATGTGTTTTTCTTTAGTTTGGATAATGGAATTTGGTTTTATACCATTTTCACAAGTGCAAGTGTGTCCCCGCAACTCACAGATGCCCGGGTTTTCTTTGGTTGCTGCTATTCTGCTTTAAGTTCCATTGTAATCATCGTCAACAACAAAAAGGTACAATTGAAACTGAAATTGCTCGGTCCAAAGCAATTCCGGGAAAACCCAGAAACCATCATTTCACACATGGGTCCAAAGCAATCCTGGGAAAACACAGAATCCACTATTTCATACGTGTCCAAAGCAATTTCATGAATTCCCAGAATCCACCATTTCACACATGGGTCCAAAGCAATCCCGGGAAAACCCAGAATCCACCATTTCACACATGGGTCCAAAGCAATCCCGGGAAAACCCAGAATCCACCATTTCACACATGGGTCCTAAGCAATCCCGGGAAAACACAGAATTTACTATTTCACACATGGGTCCAAAGCATTCCCGGGAAACCACAGAACCCACCATTTCACACATGTTTTCAAGGCAATCCCACGAAAACCCAGAATCCACCATTTCACACATAACCAGTTAATTGAAGCAACACATTTGAGAAATAAGTTCAATTAAAGAATTCAAATATTCTTTAACAGAGCATAACATGTGGGCATTAGCTAAATGAGTAGAGTGCTATTCTAGCACTTAGGAATAGACTTTGATAATTGGCCTTCTTACACCTCATATATCCAAAGCTATCTAACAACTGGTTAATGTCCGCGGAATACTGGATTTGAAATTTTGACTGTAAGGAACACAATATCTGCGGTTTTTGATCACTCAATAGGGAAGATCACCATACCTAAAATAGTATTTATTTGTGGGGGATTTAGATGCATTTAAGTTTTGAAAAGTGCATGCAGAATATTATATTTTTCTGTATTTGACTGTGACTGTTTATTAAGGATCTAATCACAAAACTTTACATAAGATATCTATTGTGTCTTGTGTTCCCTGCCTTGGTCCTGCATGAGCACTTGCCTGAGACAATGCCTGATGGAATGTTATGCCTATGGAGAGTTGTGGTGTGAGTGCCCCTGGAAGCTCCATGAAGGACAGTTGGAGTGAAGCAGCCTGTGAGAGAAGAGGCCGGTGGATGTCTCCTGTGTACCTTCCTACTTACTTACCCTTGGACTTACCTGATGTATATAACTTGTCACCACTGGCGTATCAGTGGCCCCAACAGCCACCCGCAGCGTGCGGGGGACCCCACAACTACCTGTTCTGGGAGGGGGCCCCAGTTGGAGTTTACATTTTCTTTTTGAATTCACTCTGCATTTATAAAGACATTATTTCTCTAACAGAAATAATTTCTTTATGAAGGCAGAGTGAATACCAAAAGAAACTTTCTTTTTGAAGTCTGGGGGCTACCCCCACCCCATGACATGAAGTCCCTAGGCCGGAGGCCTCCATGACATGAAGACCCTAGGCTGGAGGCCCCCATGTCATGGGGTGGGCGAAGCCCTAAGACTTAAAAAATAAATAGTTTATTTTTGAAGTCACTCTGCCTTCATAAAGAAATAATTTCTGTTATAGTTCAGTCCTTAACGGAAATAATTTCTTTATGAAGTCAGAGTGACTTAAAAAAGAAACAATTTATTTTTGAAGTATTATGGCTCCCCTCAACCCAATGACGTGTGCGTGTGTGAGTGTATGGTGAAAGAGTGCACACAAATGTATGAGTGGCTGGGTATGGTTGTGTGCGTGTATGGTGAAAGGATGCACACTTAAATTTATGGGTGGCTGCCTGGGTGTACCTGTATGGTGAAAGGGTGCACACTTAAATGCATGGGTAGGTAGCTGGGTGTGTGTGCATGTATGGTGATAGGTTGCACTTAAATGTACGGGTGGCTGCCTTGGTGTGCCTATATGGTGAAAGAGTGCACTTTTAAATATATGTATAGCTCGGTGTGCATGTGTATATATGGTGAATGGTGTGTGTGCTTGTGTTCAGGGGTGCAACAAAACCTACATTTCAGGGGGACTAACCCTTCAAATGTTGGCAGAGGCGCTAACTTCACGTGTGGTGGGGTGGAGCAAGCCTTTTTGTGTGGGGGCACCTAACTTCTTTACGCATTTTAATGAGACTATTCTAGTGAAGCTTCAATGTTACAAACAGTTAACTCTCTCCTTTAAGTCTGAAAGCACCCACTTATGGACTGCTGTGAGAATGACTCGTCTCCTGTTCCCGCTCTACCCTTCCAAACACTCCCCTGGCATGCAAGTACTAAACCCACATCACAATTTCAATTTCCTAAAAAATTTGGCATTTGAATGCAGGTACTAACAGTGAAATGATGTACATTAGTAATTGCTGGGCCGGGCCCTTGTTAACAGCGAAACCCAGGGGCTGTTTAACATCTGGTCCTTTTCTGTCTGGCAAATTCTCTGTAGGTCAGCCAGGTCAAGCCAACATAGCCCACAATTTCAGTGGGGGGAGGGAGTGCTCAAGCCCAGTCAGCTCAATGTTGTTGCACAACTACTTGTGTGTAATGCCTTGATTACTTATTGGCAATCTTCATTACGCCTAACACTAGTCTTCCTCACCACAGTACTTGTGTATGAGGCAGTACTTATGTATGAGGCTTCATGTCTCATACACAAGTACTGGGATGAGGTAGAGGTACATGAAGGTAATGCCTGACTTAGCTACCTCTAATCTTCATAGCTCCAAGTCCCACTCTTCCTCATCCCAGTTCTGACCAAGTGTAATTACCTGGTTAGACTGGAATTTGGGTTCTACCATTCTAGCCATTTCTTACTGTGGCACTGTATATTTTTCTGGGCATCTGTGATAAAATTATATGATATGATATGATAAGTCATATATAACGCACCTGTACACAAGTGTTTTTAAGCATGACAAGACAAGGGAAGGAAAAAAGAGAGAGGGCAAGACAAATGATCTTACTAAACCTTGTGTCATTCAGATCGTGCAAGTGCGAGAACGAGAAGTGCAAAGGAAAAGGGAGGGGGGAAGTGCAAGGTACAGTGTAGGGGAAAGCCTGGCTCTGAGTAAGTGCAGCCAGGGCAGCGTGGCTCTGGGTAGTGCAAGGAGAACAAGGGACTGTAGGGTTACAGTTACAGCCCCTAACTGCGTGGTAGGCCCGGAGGCAGTGCAAGGGTGACTGATCAAGAAAGAGCCTGGACTCAGTGAGACTGAGGGTAGCCAAAGAACCAGTTGGTACAGCAGACAGGTAAGTCAGGTAGGTCAGCAGGGGAGGGAGAGAGAAAGCAGAGGAGAAGAGGAACGTTTTGAGCTGCTTCGGAACTTCAGGTGGTCCGACTCAAGTTTTGCTGGGGCAGGTTGGCCATTCGAGAAGGAGGCACCTGCAGGGGAGAAAGATCTGCCCCCCCCCCACTCTCTGCTTGGAGAAGCATCTAACTCTTAGGGCTCGAGAAGGAAGGTATTTTGGAAGAGAGTGTTCGATGTAGTGCAGATCCCAGCCCCAGAAAGCCTTGTGGACAATGCAAAGGGTCTTGAACTTGATCCTTGCAGCCACGAGAGCCAGTGGAGAGATTTCATGGCTGGAGAGATACAGTCCCTTGGCTTGAGGCCATGGATAAGTCTTGCAGTCCTGTTCTGGATTAGTTGGAGAGGGCTGAGAGTAGAGGAAAGCAGATTGAGAAAGTGTCTGTTGCAGTAGTCCAGCCTAAAGAGAACCAGAGCTCTGGGGTCAGTGAGCTTCTGGGGGAAAGTGAGAAAGGGAAGAGTCCCTTTGAGGAGGTGCAGCTGGAAGTGGGACTTCTTGGCGACATCGGAGATGTGAGGAGAGAAAGAGAGAGTGGAGTTGAAGATTACACCAGGAATGAGCGAGAGAGGAGAGTAGGCTGAGGAGAGCCTGAAGGAAAGCTGAGTGTCATCCGCATAACACTCGGAGAAGGTAGAGATCAGGTGGGCCAAAGGGGCCAACTAGAGCATGAAAAACCAGGGTGAGAGGATAGAGCCCTGGAGAACACCACATGTAGAGAGAGGTGGCAAAGTGAAAGGGAGCAAGTTGGACCTGGGAAGGGCGGTCCAAGATGAAGGAGGTCACCCACTCCAGGGCCTGATCATAATGCCTAGGTTCTCACAGAGTCAATTGATCAGGATGGTGTGGTTGACCGTGTCGAAAGCAGAGGAAAGTTCAAGGAGGATCAGGACATAAGGAATGCTGGAATCAAGCTTAGAGAGCAGATCTTCCCACGTGTTCAGTGCTCTTAGGCCAGACTGATGGTCATGGAGACAACCAACAGATTCAGTGTGGAGAGTAAGCTGTCAGTTAGAGACCGCACCAGTATTGGCCAGTTCCTTGCAGATCTTAAAGAGTTTGGCTGTGTTGTTAGAGGCTGAAAAGACGCAGTCTTGAATGTGTGCCATCTTCTTGATTAGTCTTATTGCTTCGACTGACATTTTGGTGCAACCAGTCTATGTATGTCTTAATGTGGCCTGGCATGCTTTACTCTAATGTTATTATGTGTCTACACTGGTCTACATGGTGTGGCCAGTTGGACATGTGTTCATTGTGGCATGCCATTTTTAAAAGCAAAGCATTAATGTTCATGTGCACTGTTGGTGACTTGCATGTATTGGATTGGTGTTACCCTACACAACTATAGCAAACACTGTGGCTTTTTAGCCAATTTTTCTCACAAAGTGTGCTGTATATTTTATTAAAACACATATTTATATCTTTCACCTAGTGCAGAGTGCGGCATACCTCTTCAGCAACACGTCTGTGCGTATCACGCAAGCGTGGTAATCTAGGCCGGCCCAGAGTGTGGCGCACTCATGATTTGTTGCCGAGTTGGGGTGGGGAGGGCTCAGTATGGCTTACAGGGGGCCCCAGATCTTGTGTTATACCACTGCTTGTCACTGGAACTTAGTAAAGAAGTTCACTTCCATTACCTGAGTATTAGGCCATTTAATTTCACCCCGCAATAATATCTGTGTGCAGAATGAAGCATTTGCTAAACCGCTGGAGCTGGGGAAAGATTGCGAGAGTGGAAAAAAACATCATAAGTTTACACATTACCATGATGCGGATGCACAACGCATGCAGAATTGAACTGATCTGAAGATTGAAACTCAAAGGATGGAGAGTGATGCGGATGAAAGGGGCATTTCTAACATAGTATATGCCAAAAGCTAGAATGAGAGAAACATTCACAGAGGCATCACCCACAATGGGGACTGTGGTATTTGAATGCATACATTGTCATTGTGTGTCCATTAGATTTGTCACCATCACACTGAGGATGCATTTCCGTATGACGGGAGGTAAGGTGGACACAGGTGGGTTCTCAGGGGTTACTGGGCTTCTGCAAGACTTTGTAAGGCACCAAAGAAGGATGGGGTTCAGTCTCTACAGCTTCATTTGTTTGTCTCTCTTTTTTGTGCATTATTAGTGTTTGTTTACCCTGTAATAAATGTGTTTGTTCAGCAGCACTGCCACTCAATCAGTGGCCAGAACACACCATTACACTTTGGCCCTAATTATGAGTTGCCCGGTAAAAGCGAGTTCATTACCGGCATGCCGGAACGTGTGAGACTGTGTTCGTATGAACCCGCTAACAGCGGGTGATTACAAGTGCGCGAGCACGCGCGTTCCCCCATGCCGGTAGTGGCAATACCGCCGTGCTGGTAAAGGGCCACCAACCCCCCTATACCGGCACTGCGGGGCCGGCCCATTGCGTAACCGCCTCATAACAACCCCTAAATACCGGCACGGTAATACCGGCACAGTATTACTGCGTTCGCAAAAAACAGACCCGGAAATTACATCATCGCGCAGGAAAGGGAAATGGGCCGGCGGCCAACTTTCAAAACACAATCCATTGCCATCCTCCACAACCACCACTTCCTTCGTGTTGTTGTGTGCCACAACAGAAGCAGGATGTCTAAGGCTACCAAGAAGTCGACCCCAAGGAAGAAAAAGCAGCGTTTTTCAGATGCAGAACTAAGCATGCTTGCTAACACCCTTGCACAAGGAGTGTGCGTGACTGCCGGAAGCGGTGGGACGACCTCCGCCTCCGGGTGAGGAAGATCCTGGCAGACAACAGGAAGGCCGCAATGGTGACAGGCGGGGGCCCACACTCCCCTGTGAAGTTGACGGCATGGGAGGAGACCGCAATTTCCTTCATAGACCCTGAATCAATTGAGGGAATTGGAGACCAGGAGGTTGGCGACGCATCATCCACAGAGGAAGGTGTGTGAACCATCACATCCATGTAGACTAAACCATGATGTGGCACAAGTGATGTGGAAGTGAGCCTAGGCAAGGCAATGCATGTCCCAAGGCTACATCAACATATCCATTAACACACGCATGCTGAGTGCCAATCCCAATCCCAACAGAGGTGCCACATGACCCAACCATGCCCATGGAACTCACCACACAGACACCAAACCAATGCCATGCCACCAGCCATGCACTGATTGCCCACATGCCCTCTCAGAACACCAAATGCCACACCCCAGAAATTAAATGATGCCTGAATGTATGAACATATCACACCTCAATACATCGTAGCTGCCATTTGACACCATCACTGATGACCTGCAACTCTTCTATCCCCCAGGAACCGAAGAGGAAGATGGAATGCAGGGCAGGGGTGCAAGTACATCCACTGCATGCCAAGGGACCAGGGCCACCGCCACCCCCCAGCCCAAGAAACTGCTTAGAGCAACAGGCAGTGTGCCACGCAAGGCAGTAACCATGCAGGGAACACCTGCAGCCACAGAACAGCAGCAGACACCCACAACAGGGAGGTGTTTCCATTGATGCTCCGCCAGCCACCGCGGATGTTGTGTCTACAGAGGTGGATAATGAGGGTGACATCATGTCCGGCACACCCACCCCAAGCCCCATTACCAGCCCCCCCCCCTACAGAGTCTGAGTGCATGGACGATCCGTGCCTCGGATCTTGGAGACTCTGACATTGGCATCTTTGAGGAGGACAGTGCCCTGGACGTTGGCCCCACGAAAGTGCCATCCACCACCCTGACATCCACCACCCTGCCAGCCACCACCCTTTCTACCGCCACCCCGGCCACCAGTACTCCTGCAGCCAACGACTCTTTCGAGGCTCGCCCGGCAAGGTTTGAGGCCCGACAGGAGTCCATGCTGGAACTCATGCGGCAACAAGTAACCACTGGGAATGATGCCATGAGGGACATTGCCACGGCCATCGCAGCCGATACTGCTGCTGTGGAGGCATTGACACAGGCCCTGCTTGCGAATCTGCTGCAAATGCAGCGCCCACACTTTGGGGCAGCCATGGGACTGACCATCGACACCTCCATTGCATCAACCCCTTCCACCTCGGCCCAATCGAGCCCTGTGCATATCACACGGAGGAGTGCACGGCGCTTGACCCTGGCACCCCCGGATCCAAAAATTGCCAAGAAATAACAGGACAGGCAACAACATATTGAAAATGTATGTTGGTGAAGGGACCACTGTTTGTTGGACATATGGGGACATTTGGGGTTTGTGGGGTGGGTGAGGGAGTTTACTGGGGTATTTATGGGGGTTTGTGGGGTGGGTGAGGAGGTTTACTGGGGGTTGTGAGGGTATTATGTTCACAATATCACGTCTGTTGAAAATACACTGTTGTGTGCAAGCAAATCATTGACTGGACATACTTTTTTTTGTGCATGTACATTTATTGTGTGATGGTGTACAGTGGGGCAGTTCTAACAAAACAAGTGTGCATGTCCACATTCAGCCAGTGTGTCGCAGACACATTACTTTCATTGTCCCTGTGTTTCAAAAGTATTCATCAATTAGTGCTTGGCGTACAGCATGGCCATCCTGTGCATCACGTAATGGCAGGGGGCTCCTTCGCCTCCGTCTCCATCCCCTTCATCCTCACCCGGCCCATGCATGTCAACGTCAGATGGCAATGGTACATTCCTTCGGACGCACATGTTGTGCAGCATGACACAGGCCATGGTGATCTTTGCCACCTTCTCGGGCCTATATAGGAGTGCCCCACCAGACCTGCTTAGGCAGCGGAAACGCGCCTTCAACAGGCCAAAGGTCTGCTCAATCACAACATGGGTACGAGTGTGCACACGATTGTACTCCTCTTCATGGCTGTTCTGCGGATTCCGCACAGGGGTAAGTAGCCACGGCCTCAAGGGATATCCTCCATCACCTGCAAGAAGATAGAAATAGGTGTGTGTCACTCTGAACTGCCACCTTCAGGGAGCACAGTCATGGCAGCAGCTATTTGGTGTGAGCATGCACATGTCCCTGTACGTGTACGTGTTTTGCTGGTTCAGGTGAGGAGTGTTTAGCTCTGCATGCATTCTCCACTCACTGGCTATTGCCACCCAGGTGAACTTTTACCCCCCCTTTCCCACCCTGGTGCATAGCCCCCCCCTTCTGTATCCACACACATCAGTACCCCACAGCATGGCCATGGCCCTGTTGTGCAACTCACCAAGCAGCCAGGCACGTGGCTCCATGTGACGGGGTAGCGTGCAGTTGCGCAGTAGCATGGCATCATGTGTGGATCCGGGATATCGGGCGCAGCAATGGGTGATGATCTTGCTGAAGTCACATACCATTTGCACATTGATGGAGTGGTATTGCTTGCGATTGCGGTACACCGCCTCTATGGCATGGGGGACTACCAATTCCACATGGGCTCAGTCGATGGCACCGACACAATTGGGCATACCTGCCAGTGCATGGAAGCCTACTTTGGTTTCGGCTATCTCCTGGCCAGTCCGTGGTAGGGATATATGGGTACTTGCGTGCTTCAGGAGGGCATCCAGCACTTGGTTCAGCATGCGTGAGAATAGTGGTTGTGAAATTCCATGCCGCTGGCTCACTGTGTGTTGGTAAGTGCCTGTGGCCAGGAATTGTAGCACAGACACCACATTTAGTAGTGGGGGGATGGCAGTGCGTATTAGTATGTGGCTGGCAATGTCGTTCTGTATCATGTCCACTATGGTGGTGATGGTGTCATGGTCCAACCGGTACAGGGTGTGGATCTGCTCAGGTGTTAGGTTGAATGGGCTGGGTCTGGTGCGAGGGATTGCTGGCTGCCTACGAGGCTCTGGTGGCTGCGCTGGTGGTAATGGCTGGGCCTGTCTCACCCTCCTTATCCTCCTGTCTCTCCTCTGTGCTGCCTGTTCTTGCTGCTGTAGTTGTTGTTGTTGTTGCAGTTGTTGCTGTAGTTGTATCAGTATAGCCATGTCCTCCTGCGCCATGATTGCAAATGCTAGTTGTAGCATTTTGGCGTAGGAAGGGGTGTGGTGTTTAGTTGTGCTCCTTTGTACTGGGCAACTCTACATTGCCTACACCTGTGGGGGAGGGGGGTTGTGGTGTGTGGGTGTGCTCAGTTTATACTGCCACAGCCTCCTTTGACTCCACCTGTGGGGATTGTGTGCACCGGTGGCTGCTGCCTTGTATCTTGCTTGCTGTTTGCGGGTGGTCCGCGATGCCTGTTTTGCCGGCATCGTGCAGCCCGTGATTACCGGCTTCGCGATGCCGGTATTTGCATGTATGCATGGGTTGGAATTACCTCCTATTACCGGCATGCCGGTATTTGCTCCCTGAAGGGGCGCGTGTACGTGCCTATGCCGCTATTAGCGGCACCGTTGTTTCGTGTGCCGCTAATACCGGGTTTGCGGGTCGGAATGCAACGGGACGGTAAACGATGCTGGTATTACAATACCGGCAACATTTTTGCCTTACCGGCATACCTCGTAATGAGGCCCTGTATCTTGGTTATGACAGAAAAACAGATAATTATGTTTAATCTGAGTGAGACACTTTACAAAAATGAAGGATAATTTGGGTCATGGAATAATGATTATCCATTAAACAATAAGCCAATAAAAGGAAAGTTTAACGGTACCAACAATGTAAACTTTCTCTTTTTAATGATATGATATGATGTCATTTATAACGTGCCTGTTAACAATATATGTTTCTTTCTACTGATCATTTACACTACATGTCATAGCCATAAAAGAACATTACATGTGTCTAACATAGCAAAGCGCATTGTGGAAAGGTAGTATAACCATATAAAATATTTTCTTATACAGTTTTATCATTCCAAGATGGACAGTCTGCTACACTGCTAATATTAGTTTCTAAATATCCTTATGCAAAAGAGGAAGTGGACAAATAGCACCAATGCATGTTCATGGCTGCATTGCATAAAATCAAAAAGCATTTTGGGAATACTAGAATGGACTAAAATCTTTATATTTGACAAATGTGATAGAAGGGCTGCATGCTCAAATCACCAGCTACATAATGTAAAATCAGCATTGTGCTGATGTCCTGTTTCACAACTCACTCCAATAATAAAATGTTTGTAACCATGAACCACATACACTCATTTGTCACCTTCACAATTTAGTAGTCATGAGTAGCATACCAGTGTACCTGGCGGCTAACCTCCACATATCAGGTGACACAATTCGTCCACAAAGAGATTACACGCAAATAATCCTTCTCTTGTCACGCACCTACACTCTGAAACTCGATACCGGTACTGGCTCAGAATGCCCAAACAATACTTCAATTTCACAAATCTCTCAAAACATGTTTTTTTCAACAACACCTGGCCTAGGACGAATTCTAATGGATGCATCTGCCGACGCACAGACCTCACAGCACTGCGCTACTGTTAAAAGATGGCAGCTCACACTCTGTTCAGCACTCCACTGCTCTCGAGTTAGGTCTGCACTTTAAAATATCAAAAAAAAAGATAAAGAAATAAGAACAAGTAGTCTAACTCAGTGGGTTAGGCTTATCCCGAGGGATTTTGCCTGCTTAGCAAGGCCTCTAATGCTGTCAGTAGGAGGTTTGGTGTTTTATCTGAGTGGAGAAGATGAATGGGGTGATAAGGTTTAATTTTGCCAATAATGAACTTTGGACTGGGCCCATAATATACTCTATGTACCATGCAAATTACTTTAAGCACACTTCCCTTTTGGACAGGGAACTATTGTAGGGAGCTCAAGGCTTTCGGGTCCGAACCACTGGATCTATTGTAAGTGGGCACGCGTGCTGCTGTGTTCCATAACCTCTGCAGGTTGGTCATTTATGATGCCAAAACATCCCTGGAAGTACTGTTTGCATTGCATAGTCTACTCCAGACATCACCAGCACATTGTACTTGAGTACAATATTTAAACTCGAAACTAAGAAAAATCAGTCAAAGAAGTGGAAGAAACAACAAAAGCTGGACTTCAAAATGGCAGCCATCTTTGGTTCAGAGAAAGTGATTAACATGGGAGAAGAGCCAGGTTGTGCTCCTGTGCCATAGTAGTGGGATAAGGGACACGAGCAGCTAGTTATATTTCAAGACGCTGAGCTACTATAATTTCCGTGTTAGCTACATTTAATTATAGCATTTTAGGAGCCATCCAGGAATAGACTGCCAGCACACATCTAGTAAACCTCCTCTCTCTCTGTGGAAAAACACGGATATCTCGAAGCGGGGACGCTGTGGAGGTACTGTGTGCTTTTATAGTTAAAATTTTAATGGGTGCATTAGCACACAATCATCACTCGTAGAACTTAGAGAGGCACAGCTCCTCCCTACTGATGAGGTACAACCAGACCGAAACACGTGTCTGGGGATGCTGTTGGTACTGTTGTTCAGAGGAGAATTGCCTAGCATTTCGGTGCTGGACTGCCCCAGGGCAGGACAAAGACTGATATGTTTGGGATATTTCTTCTCTGTGAAAGATAGTGAGCTAAAGACTCTGGGTAAGTCTCTCGAAAAGCAGGACTAATGTCTGGCAGAGAGACTCCCAGGACCCCCCCTTGTCAATTATCATTCAGGCATGGTCCATGAGTGGCCATCCATGCCTGGATGATGAGATATACATTGTTCACCAAGGCCAAATCCTTATCATGATCACCAGTAAGTGGTAGGAGAACATGAGTATCAGCTGCATAACTAGTGTAGGTGATACCCAGATGGTCGAGATCATCGAAAAGGGGCTTCGTGAAAATGTTATATATGGTGGGAGACACACATGACCCTTGAGGTACTCCGCAGGTGATGGGGATAGGGTCTGCAGCTGCCGTGGGGGAAAAGACTCTCATAGTCCGGTTATTGAGGAAGGATTGTATCCATACTATGGCTTCTTCATAAAAATGAGCGGCTGAGTCCAGGTGGCTGCAAATGACCTTGTGGTCCACAAGGTCGAATGCAGCTAATAGGTCCAGGAGTAGGAGGAGTGCTGATTTTCCATTGTCCCTGAGCTCGTCAATTTGGGCCTTTAAGTCTATTAAGGCTGTTTCGGATCCGTGCTGAGTCCAAAAGCCCAACTGACACGCTCCTAGCAGATGGTGGGATTCCAAATGTTTCTGTATTTGTATGTAAGCCATCTTGTCTATAATTTTTAAGAGAAAGGGCACTGTTCTAATTGGTCTGTAGTTTGTGGCTATGTCAGAGTCTAGCATCTGTTTTTTTAGTAAAGGGAGCGCCCAAGATTCTTTGAGGTTGCTTGGTATGGAACCCGTTGCAAATGATGCATTGATAAGTTTCCAGATAAATGGAGCCAGGTGTCAGGCTGCCTCCTTTATTAGTTGGGCAGGGCATTGGTCTACCTGACAGTAAGAGTGTTTGAGTGATAGAATAATTTTTTCTGTCTCTATGATAGATACTTTAGAGAACATAAAAGCGCGGGGCATACAGTGTTTTTGGGAGGAGCCACAGAGATATTGTTGAGGGGGGTGGTAGTGAGTGTTGCTTTTCTCTTAGCAATTTTGGTTTGTAGAGTGGCGACTTTGTTAGCAAGTGCTTGCTGTATGTTAGAGCACCAGGATTTATCTTTTGTATCTTATCTGGCACCCCGGTGGGGGCTTCTAATTCTTTTAAGATGACAAAGAGTTCCTTTGCGCTAGAGTTGGCTTGAGATATTCTAGTATTATAGGTTTCGCGTTTAGCCGACAGTATTTCACTTTTATAGAGAGCAGTTATATTGCCAAGGTTGGATTTATTTTCATCGGATGGTGATAGTCTCCATGATGTCTCGCATTGTCTTTTTTTAGTGAGTAATGTTTTGAGGTACGGGGTGTACCAAGAATTAAGGTGAGCTTTGGGCTTACTTTGGCTCAATTTGAGTGGTGCAATTAGGTCAAGTGAGGTGGACATCATTTTGTTATACTCATTCACTAAGGCCTCAGGGCTTAGATTTTCTGGCAAAGAATTGAGTTTAGGGAGGATCAGGGGGAGTAGATTGTCGGAGGTAATATTCTTTTTGTTTCTTGTGGGGATAGATGGGGCCGCCTGGGTGGGTAAGGAGGCCAGTCTTTTTGTTGCTACAGAGAACGTCACAAGGTGATGGTCTGTCCAGATCTGGGGTGAGATGGCCGAGATAATGGCATTGCAGTTGTGATCTGCCATCCAGTCGAGTATTCTTCCTTTACTATGTGTAGGGTGGAGCACTCTTTGGGTAAAGCCGAGTTCTGTCAAGATATTGTCAGCGCTGGTTGCTTGTAAATCTTTACAGTCATTCAATCCTAAATTGAAGTCCCCTAGTCGGATGATTTGGGAGGAGTGTTTTAGATTGTTGGATAAGGTCGTGGATATATCCTCCTCAAAGGAACCCATGGGGCCCGGAAGTCTATATATCAAGTGGATAGTCAGAGTCTGAGAATTGTTAAGGGATAACTCGGCTGAGAGGCTTTCACAGGATTTGATGTCAAGGAATGGAACTAATCTGATAGAGAGCTTCGATTTGACAATGAGGGCTATACCTCCTCCGCGGGCTCCGCTTCTGTCAGATCTTAATATTGTATATCCATTAGGAAAAGCTAACATAAGGGCAGGGCCTGCAGCGGCATGGAGACATGATACGGTAATCGCCAAAAAATCAAGGTTTTCAAGCTGGATAAAGTCAGCTATTTCTGTGGCATGCGCTACCAAGGATCTTGCATTTATTAAAGCACCCTTAAGGTGGTGGCTGCTTGATGTTGGGGTATCAGAGATACCTATAAGTGGAATAATAGGGGTGGAATGGGTATGTGACGCTTGGGTTTTCCGCAGGCTGTGAGGTTTATTTGCATTAGTAATAGAGGTTCTGGTAGGATGGGTGGCCTTCCTGCGGTTTGTAGTGGGAGGGATTTTAGTTGGAGGCTCACTAAGTGTTTCTAGTCTGGAGCAAATTCTTTCGTTTCTAGTGGTGATGTTGCAAGGTTGAGTGTCATTAGTGGAGGGCTGCTGTGATCTTGCAAAGTCATTAAGGTTGGTCGGTGACTGGGTATGTATCAGTGTAGTCTGAGCCATTGTGAAGTTAGAAGTAAGGAGGTAATAAGGAACTAGAAGAGTTCTGTATTTGCTGGCTAATACTAAAAATGTTGTAAGGGGGAGTAGGAATAGCCCTGAAACAGTACGGTTGAACCACTTGATATTACAGCAGGTGACACAGAGTTCTTGGTTGTAAGTACTTCTTGTCTAGATGTCTGGGTCAATCGGTACCTAAAGTGCACCTGTCTGAAGCTTAAGCTTTTGTTGATGCTTTATATAGTATCTCCAATTGCCCAACATGTTTAATTCCCAAAGTGATTAGGGTTACTATTAGGAACTTCTTCAGGGGTATAGGTGGACCAGGGCGTTAAGACGCCTTGAGGTCGGTCTCTCGGTGGTCTCTAAAGATAGACTTGACAAATTGGCGTTGTCGTAGTAGTGTAAACAATAAAATGTTGATTCCCAAGTGACAATTCGAATACGTCATTGTCTTCACCCTCTTGTCTTGAGAACGCAGAGGGAATATCCAGGCCAAACCTTAAAAAACACACAGACCACATCTAATTAGTTTGTGTGGTCTCTAGAATACATCAATACTCTTTACGATACTATGATGTATAGGGGGGGCTTACTGTGTCTTAATGTCGGTAGACCAGTCCTCGGAGGCTGTTTTACTATTCAGTGTAACTGCCTTCTGAATCCCTGTAGATAAACAAAATACAGGACATGTAGTCCCACAGTCTCTAGTCGCAAATGTAGTCTGCAAAATGGTGCTCCTATAGTTCCCGCTGGTGTGCACTAAATACACTGGTGACTAAAGATATATCAAGAGTCATCAAGTTGACAGACTTACTTGTGAGGGGCAGCTCACGGTGTGGTAATACGGTGTAACAATAAACGAGTGTTCTTCTTGTACGCAGTTCACAGTGTTAAGGCTGGTAGTTGAGTCCTGAAAAATACACTCAGATTAGCATTATGGTCGACTACATCAATATTGTGAATAAACTCACACATAAATTAATCTTATCTGCGCATCAATTGTCTGAGTTAAAGGCAGCCCAGCGAGATGGTGCCACACGGGTTGTATGCGTGTGGTTGCTCTGCGGAATCCACCTCTGTTGTTAACATGAACTCGATGGAATGGTAGATATATATAGTAATATACATGGTGTATAGGAATCAAAAGGGCTCGATAGGATTGTCAAGAGAATTAGGCAACACGATTGTCAAGGACAGTAAAATCTGATTAGTAATGTTTGATCCAAAATGTTTTTTATCTGCCCTCGTCACCTTTGACTCTCCTTCTCTTCTGTAGCCCCTTTCCATGTGGGGATGTTGGCTCTGGTCGCTGTTGGGCTGTGGGATCCTTCCTTGAAGGGGGGGGGGGCTGGCAGCAGGGGCCTGGATACCATGATTTTGTTTCCCTAGGGATTTTTTCATAAGAAATAATTTGGATTATGCCCGGCATTGGGACTTAAAAGTTGGTTTGGAGTGTTCGCACAAGCGTCATTATGCCTATCATGGCACCTTCACCAATTAGGTCAGTGCATATTCTTTCCATGCAGACCTTGCACCCTTTTACAACACCATCTCCCTTTCCACTTTGCTGTCCCTGGTGCAGCATTTCTTTACTGATTTTTTCTGTCTTCTCCTTGAATCACAGGGTCTTGTCACCTATTGCCCTGATGAAGGCGGATCACTTCCTTCTACTTTGAAAGAAAGATTTCATAACCACCGAAACACATTTTGTGAAGAGGGGAACCCTCATTTTTGGACCTAGAATTACTGGAAGCTCACTAGTCTAAGAAAAATTCCTTTAGTTTTTCTTCCAAGTTCCCCCTTTCTGCGTTGGCAGACCCAAACTTCAGATTTGAACAATCTAAATTATGTTTTTTTTGTGATAAATTGTCTAAAAGAATAAGTCTCTTCCTTTGACTGAGGCAGATCCTAACCTCATTGTTGAACAATCTAAATTATGTTTCTTCATTATGAATTGTCCAAAAAGAATACGTTTTTTGTTTAACTGAACGAACTCTGTGAGCGTGAAATGGATTCATGCCTTTTCTCATGCTTAATGTGCTTTGGAATGCTCTATTTCTTTCTCTGTAATTGTTTCATTAATTTGATTTGGATTTTTGATCTTTAACTTTTGGTTTCCATGTATTTATTGCATGTTTATGTCTAAGAATGGTTATCTAATGTTGCTAATGTTGTTTCCATGCACCTTTTTTATTTTTCTCTACAAATATAATGTGTCTCATGACATTAATTCGTCTTTCTAGTTTTAATTGTTTCGATTGTTTTTTTCTGCACTATCAATGTGTTTTTAAAAAGAATGGGTGTTGTCTAAGGTGTTGTCGGGATCCGTCCATGGAAGCTGTGGAGCTCATGGCGTCTCTAAATATAGTATACTTCGGTCTAGTCCTCACCCAACATGGCGTCGCTGGAC
This sequence comes from Ambystoma mexicanum, assembly GCF_040938575.1. Lineage (NCBI taxonomy): Eukaryota > Metazoa > Chordata > Amphibia > Caudata > Ambystomatidae > Ambystoma > Ambystoma mexicanum. The sequence continues at coordinate 69,607,819 of NC_090938.1, forward strand.
TATAAGACACAACCACGCCCCCTTTCCGGCGCGTTGTATCTGTGTTTCCTTCAGACTCTTCAACGCTGCGAGCTACGGATCGTCCTTCCACAGAGTTTCCCGCTTAGCCTTTGGTTTTTCTTCCCTCCGTTCACTCTGCCCTTCATATCTTGTATTCTCTCCCTTCTCGCCTGTGTTCCGGTTTCTGCCTTCCTTCGTTACTTTCTTTCTGTCCTGTCCGCTCGTTCTGTATTTCGCACTTACTCGGTATTGTTGCAGCGGTATTGTTTCTGTTTTCTTTCCCTGACCGCCGCACTGTTTCCCTTTTTCATTTCACAGCGCCGCGGCACTCCCGTCTTGTTCGCGGTCGCGAAGCTGTTTATTTTAGGTATCCGCGATCACGACTTGGGTACCTTCACTCTCTGGGGTCTGCCAGAGCTCTCGGTAAGTGGGAACTGTTTCTGTATATATTCCCTTCTTCAGACTCCTATCGAAGTCCAAGCTTCCTTATACCGTTTTCCGCATCAACACCGGAAGTTGCTCAGAAAAGACTCCAATTTATCTACAGTCTTTGACTATCCATCTCAAGGAAGAAATACATCCTACCAGGGTTTTTTGTGCCTTTTCGGCTTTTTCCCTGCAATTGGAGGTTTGGCTCCTCGGGGTTCCCCTTGGGCAGGTGTTCCTTCCCTGTCAAGGTGGCCTCTGAGGGAGCCAGGCCTTATTTACGCGATAAGAAGAAGAATACATCCTCAAAGGCAGATGCCTGCCGAAGACAAGAAAGCTAAGAGAAGACCCACCACAGAAACCAAGGACAACATCTCAGAAGGTTCAGGTGAGGAGGAGGTTGGGAAAGGAGGATACTCACCTGGTGATTCTGACAGTATACAACGCCCAAAGACCCCATGGCGTCCTTGGAGCAGTATCAGGAGTTGGTGGTGGCTATGCAGAACCTTACGGTTGAAGTACAGGCATTGAAAGCAGAGAATGTAGCTTTAAGACAGCAGGTAGTCCTGCAAAGAGATGACCGGGGAGATTTACCCCCTATGGCCCTGTCGTTTGGGAAATATGATGGGCATCCTGGAGGTCTCAAGGAGTTCTTGGATGCCTGCCAGGTGTATTTCGCATTCCGTCCCTACGCCTACCAGACAGCCCGGTCCAGAGTGGGATTCATCATAGCTAACCTGATTGGTAACGCCCTGGCTTGGGCCACTCCGTTGGTCACAAATAATGACCTTGCGCTACAGGATTACGACCGCTTCACACAATTGTTCAAGGAGAGATTCGATCGGCCGGAGGTCCTGTACACTTCTTTTGAGGCCATTTTGGATGTGATACAGGGCACTACCGATGTCCAAACCTACTTATCCCGTTTTATCCGGCTTGCCACAAAGGCAGACTGGCCGGACTCTGCCAAACAGACTATATTCCGAAGAGGTCTTCATGAGGATATCAAGGACGAGCTGGCTCGGATTGCTGGTCTGTCGTCTTTTCAGGAACTCACTACTGTAGCCTTACAGATTTAATTCCGTCTTAACGAACGACGAAAAGAAAGGAGAAGACCTCGTCCACTGACTACCACACCTCTTTCCCAAACTTCCCGAGCAAACACCGGAGGGGATGAACCCATGCAGATCGGAACAACCAGGGGGCCTCTAACTCCAGAAGAACGAAGAAGACGCCGCAAAGCAGGACTGTGTATGTACTGTGGCTCTTCTAAGCATCTACTTCGCAACTGTCCAGAAGTACCACCTCGTCGAAAGGAAAACTTCAGCCCCCGAACCTATGCAAGGGAGGTGTCGGGGGAACCAGCTACAGCCCTTGCTTCATTACAAGACCAATATCAGGGGGCGAAGACAATAGACTCATGGTATTCAAGGTCCAACTCTGGATAACGAGTCCTGAGCCCATCGAGGTGTTGGCCATGCTGGACTGCGTGGCCGCAGGGAATTTTATTGACATAGACTGGGCCAGGAATAACAAGGTGCCCGAGCGCCTCAAGAATAAACCCATTCCAGTGGAAGGAGTGGACGGTACTCCTCTGTCCTCAGGGCCCATAGTCAAGGAGTCTGTTCCCTTACGGATGAAGATGGAACAGCATACCGAAGACATGGTATTTGATATGATTAAGGCGGCACACTTTCCGTTGGTCATCGGAATTCCCTGGCTTCGAAGGCACAACCCTTCGATTGACTGGTACACAAACAAGGTATGTTTTGATTCGGATTATTGTCAAGTACATTGCATGGAGGTCCCTAACCTCCAGATTGGAGTAGAAGTGTTAAGTAATCCAATAAAGAAGACAGTATCTTCTATCCCACTCCAGTACCAGGAATACGCTAAAGTCTTCAAGGATATATTGCCAAGAGTACTTCCTCCCCACAGGTCGGAAGATTGCGCCATCAACATCGAGCCTTCCTCTCAAATTCCGTTTGGTCGGATGTACCCTTTGTCTTTGCCTGAAAAGAAGGCTTTAAGAGATTACCTAGACGCTCACCTCCAGAATGGACTGATCCAAGAATCCAGGTCATCTTGCGGAGCTTCACTGTTCTTTATACCTAAAAAGGACTCAGCAGAACTTAGACCCTGCATAGATTACCGGGGGCTAAATCAGGTAACGGTTAGAGACCGCTACCCCATGCCCTTGATAAGGGACGTTCTGGAAGCAGTTCAAGGAGCACAATTCTATACCAAATTGGACCTCAGAGGAGCCTACGATCTTTTGAGGATCCGTAAGGGTGATGAGTGGAAGACTGCATTTCGGACACCTTTAGGTCTCTTCGAATATAAGGTGATGCCGTTCAGGCTTGTGAACGCTCCCGCCATATTCCAGCGGTTTATGGACAGGATATTTTCAGACTTATTGTTTGTGTCAGTAGTGGTTTACTTGGATGACATTTTGGTGTACTCACGCAGCCTTCCAGAACACAGGGATCAGGTCAAGGAGGTATTATCCCGTTTACAGGCCAACCAACTATTAGTCAAGCCAGAGAAGTGTACTTTTGAAGCCAGGTCAGTATCTTATCTGGGCTTTATTCTCTCTGCGGCAGGAGTACAGATGGACTCAAGTAAGATACGTGCTATCTAAGACTGGAAAGAACCCCAAAATGTCAAGGAGATACAGAGATTCCTAGGGTTGGCGAACTTTTATAGACAATTCATTCCAAATTTTTCCCAGCTAGTACAACCCATCACTCATTTGCTTAAGAAGGGCGTCAAGTTTTCATTTGATCAAGACCAGAGGGAGGCCTTCAAGCGTTTAAAGGAACATTTCTCTACAGCCCCTATTCTAGTCCAGCCAGATCAGAACCGACCCTTTGTCCTTGAGACCGATGCCTCAGCTGGAGCAGTAGGAGCAGTGCTATTACCAGAGGCAGAAGACGGACTGGAACATCCAGTTGCCTACTATTCAAAAACGTTGTCTAGCAGTGAGCAGAACTACTGAGTCCTCGAAAAGGAACTATTGGCCATGAAGCTGGCATGTCAAGAATGGCGCCATTTACTACAAGGGGCAAACCATATGTTCCTTATTCGCACTGACCACAGGAATTTAAAGGTACTCCAACAAATGGAATGCACCAATTCCCGCCATGCCCGCTGGGCATATTATTTCTTACAGTTCGATTTTCGTCTTACCTACATACCTGGTACCGAAAGTCATGTTGCTGATGCCCTATCCCGGAGCCAAGGTGAAGAACCCACCAAGATCCAGGGTCATGAATTACTACTCTCTAAGGCACTGGGAGTGTCCACCGTGATCCCTTTCTTGCATGAACTTATGGAGCAATATAAAGAGGAAGAAGCACTGCCCCGGTCAGTCATTCAAGACCCGAATGGTTTGTACTACCTAGGGAAGGCTCTCTATATCCCTTCTAAGACCCTGCAGAGCCAGATACTCAAGTGGGGCCATGACACTCAGTTGTCGGGTCATCCTAGCATACACAAGACACGGGATCTCATATGTCGACAATTTTGGTGGCCCACTCTCCGCAAGGAACAAGCCAAATACGTCTCTTCGTGCCCGGTGTGTGCCAGTAGCAAAAATCCTACAGGGAGACCGATTGGCTTGCTACAACAGCCAAAAGTACCAGGAAGGGCTTGGGAACATATCTCCACAGACTTTATCGTGGAGCTACCCCTCTCAAAGGGAATGAATACCATCATGGTAACTATCAATTCCTTTAGCAAACTGGCACATTTTTCAGCCTTACCCCATCTACCATCGGCTCCAGAGATGGCGGCAGTATTCCTAAGGGACATTGTCAGACTACATGGCCTGCCTAGGACTATAGTCTCAGACAGAGGATCCCAATACACTTCTAGATTCTGGACCACCTTATGCCAACAGCTAGGCATCGACAGAGCGTTGTCATCAGGTTACCATCCGCAGAGCAATGGTCAGACCGAGAGGCTAAACTCCACCCTTGAACAGTACCTTCGATGTTTTTGCTCTAATAAGCAAGAAGAATGGGTATCCTTTCTCCCTCAGGCAGAATTTGCCTATAACAATGCTCTTCATACATCCATCCGAATGAGCCCATTCCTCTGTACTTACGGGTACCATCCTAACCCCTTGCCATGGTTAGGTATGCCTTCCACCAGGACACCTGCTATTGATAGCCTGTTGGTGGAACTCCTAGAAGTTCAGAAGATTGCCAAAAGGGCACTGGAGTCCAGCAGACAGATGCACAAGAAGTGGGCAGACCGGAGGAGAAGTAGTAATCCGGCCTGGAAGCCCAACCAGTTAGTCTGGTTGTCCACAAGGTTTTTGCCAATATGGGTCCATGCTGGCAAATTTGCACCACGATATATAGGGCCTTTCTCCGTTCTCGCACAGATTAACCCGGTTGCTTACAGACTTAAACTACCGGACAGACTCCAAAGGGTGCATCCAGTCTTCCATACCTCTTCGCTCAAAGAATACCAGACGGACACGTATGCACGAAGGCTGTCTAACAAAAACCCTTTACACCCACCTGTTCAAGAGGAGTATGAGGTAGCTTATCTGGTGGACTCACGATACCGTAAGGGAAGACTTCAATATCTGGTACACTGGAAGGCTTATCCTCCGGAAGAGAGAACGTGGGAACCTAGAGGTCATCTCCATGCTCCTAGGCTCATTCAACGTTTCCACCGCCTCCACCCAGGGAAGCCCAGAGGGCCCCCGAAGGGAAAGGGGTATACTGTCAGGATCCGTCCATGGAAGCTGTGGAGCTCATGGCGTCTCTAAATATAGTATACTTCGGTCTAGTCCTCACCCAACATGGCGTCGCTGGACTATAAGACACAACCACGCCCCCTTTCCGGCACATTGTATCTGTGTTTCCTTCAGACTCTTCAACGCTGCGAGCTACGGATCGTCCTTCCACAGAGTTTCCCGCTTAACCTTTGGCTTTTCTTCCCTCCGTTCACTCTGCCCTTCATATCTTGTATTCTCTCCCTTCTCGCCTGTGTTCCGGTTTCTGCCTTCCTTCGTTACTTTCTTTCTGTCCTGTCCGCTCGTTCTGTATTTCGCACTTACTCGGTATTGTTGCAGCGGTATTGTTTCTCTTTTCTTTCCCTGACCGCGGCACTGTTTCCCTTTTTCATTTCACAGCGCCGCGGCACTCCCGTCTTGTTCGCGGTCGCGGAGCTGTTTATTTTAAGCATCCGCGATCACGACTTGGGTACCTTCACTCTCTGGGGTCTGCCAGAGCTCTCGGTAAGTGGGAACTGTTTCTGTATATATTCCCTTCTTCAAACTCCTATCGAAGTCCAAGCTTCCTTATACCGTTTTCCGCATCAACACCGGAAGTTGCTCAGAAAAGACTCCAATTTATCTACAGTCTTTGACTATCCATCTCAAGGAAGAAATACATCCTACCAGGGTTTTTTGTGCCTTTTCGGCTTTTTCCCTGCCATTGGAGGTTTGGCTCCTTGGGGTTCCCCTTGGGCAGGTGTTCCTTCCCTGTCAAGGTGGCCTCTGAGGGAGCCAGGCCTTATTTACGCGATAAGAAGAAGAAGACATCCCAAAGGCAGTTGCCTGCCGAAGACAAGAAAGCTAAGAGAAGACCCACCACAGAAACCAAGGACAACATCTCAGAAGGTTCAGGTGAGGAGGAGGTTGGGAAAGGAGGTTACTCACCTGGTGATTCTGACAGGTGTCCTTTGTTCCGCATGATCGAATAGAGCTAGAATGACCTTCATGGTTAAAGAGGATTGGACCAGGTAATTGTATGGTAAGCATTTATACCTGATAGTGCCAACCCACAGCGCACCAGTACCCCTGTTGTTTTTTGATTCGATCTGAAATATAGTCCTAATGTTTTCATTCCATAATTATTGCAAATAAATGTACATCTGCCGGTATAATCCTTGCCATGTTCTTAGCTAGTTTAGGGAAAGCATTGCAGATGCCGTATCTGTCTGGTTGCTAATGCTGTCTGCAGAACGCCGAACGGGAAACCGTTGTTACGGTAACCCGACGTATTCAACGCGGTGGCGAGCGTTCCTGCGCATGCGTAAACGGTGGATCACTAATCGTCTACTCGAATAGAGGTAAACATACACATAATGCGCACAGTCACCCTTTTATATTTCCAAATGTTGTATTGAATTATTCTGTTGTCAAGTAGAGTGGGGCGTGGAAGAGTAATTTAGATCACATTTACCAACTGGATTAACGCTAGATCACGCTCCAATTGAAGTGACTAGTGTCTTAACTGGGACATGCAAAGAAGAGCATGTCTGCGCATGTGTTGGCGGTTGGTCACTGATCAACAACTCGAAAAAAGATAAACGTAATGCTCATTATCACACAAATATGTCTCCAGCTGTTATGCTAAAAAGTCAAGTTATCAAGTGGCATGAGGCCTAACAGAGTATATACAATAACATATGGCAACTGAATTAACGCTAAGTCGTGCTCCAATAGTAATGACTACTATCTACGCTAGGTCGAGCCAGGTTCAATATGGTCGGATGGTAGGGATAAAGGTGTCTATCTCCCTAACAGGTGGTTCAGGTATGGTATTAGTGCACTTCCAAAAAAGCAATATACGTTATTGTAAAATATGTCTCATCAACGATAGTTGCTCCACACTGTTACATTCAGAGAAAAATATCCTCTGAATCAGTACTATCATATACTGTAGTATTTCATCTTAGAGGTTATGAATAGTAGCAGACCTGTCATATGGAGGTAACATTTGGAGGTGGCGCTACAGTAGTAGTCTACTCACGTGTGTTAATTAATGAACACGCGCCAATCAATGTCCTCATTTAATCCCAGGGGTAACTTTTTGTCAAGAAGATCATTTTTTGTTCCTGTATGCTCAGAGTGCGCTTGTCGATGCTAGAGTCATGAGTTTGGGCTATTTTCATAACAACTGTCCATCTCAGTTCTTCCGGTTTGTGTCCAAGGCTGGTAAAGTGACCCACCAAAGGTGCATTAAGAGTATTGTTCCTGTGGGGGCGTGGCCAACGGGCGTGCGATGAAGACGTGATCCTCCGTCGCTCCTGGGCCGCCAGCCTAATCCTGCTTTCATTCTGATTAAATACTACTTTGAAAATATCCAAATACTCTCCAGCGACGTGCGAAATATTGCTGCAACAGAACGCGGTACAGTGGACCGTAATTGGAGTGTATTCTCTGAGTTACGGTGGTTGGAGTTCAGACAAACAAACTGCGAGTGAAGACATCCCAGATGGCTGCCGGAAATACGAGGCGAGCGGAGAGCACGGCGACCCAGTGAAGAAGCCAGCCTAGCAAGAGCAGCCACCATCTCCGGCTGCACAGACATCGAGGAGGCGGAGGTCGGGGGGCACATCGGCCCCATCTGGCGACTCCCAATGGCTTAGCGGTTCTGCGCGCCTGTGAGGCGCGAGGACAACGAACCCCCTCCCCCCCTGCACGAGGCGAAGTGAGGGGACAGAGCCCGGAACATCTGAGGCGTGCAGGTGGACCCTGCGAACCGGGAGGAGTGCCTACATAACCTGCCCTGTCCCCCCCCACCCGGCTGATAAGACCCGCGACACGGACAAGGGTGCTCCGCTTGACGCGGAGCGCCTGCTACCCTTCCCCCAGCGCTGCAGCACTGTGTCCTGGAGCTGTAACACGACATGGAGCGGCGGTAACGAGTGGGAAGAGCGGGTGACGAAGGGCAAGAGTTACAGGACGCTGAAAGCGGCGGATACACATATCAGCACTATAACAACGAATACGGCTGAATATCTGTGAACTACAGTTACTCCCGCCTAGGGTGGTAACTCATGATATATAACCAGCGAGCACCCAAGGCATGAGGTGACAGAAAACTCTGGTGCACCAGAGCTCCTCCACGGGCTGAACCCTCACACGCATAGGTGGAATACCGCACCCCGATTGCAGATCAAGTCATACGAAGCTCTGAGATACTTTTCTGGTGTGTCGGTGACGCAGATGCCTTGTGGAAACTACACTTACACGTATAGACCTCATATTCGATTGTGGTCCGGATGAACTCAAAGCAATCCCAGCATTTGTAGCCTGTAAAAACGCTTGGACAACGAAATCGCCCCCAGGAGTTCCTAGGCCCTGGTGTTCATCGACACGCACGCTACAACCCTGGACCCAGCTGGCAAGACCCGTAATACGGGCGCGGGTGCTCCGCTCTGCGTAGAGCGCCTGCCTACTCTCCTTCATAGTAGTGAAGGCGGCTCTGAGGACCCAGATACCGGGGCAAAGGTAAGGAGTGGGGGAAGAGGCTAACAATAAGGGCAATGGACCATCGCAGTCCCCGGCCCACCCTCTTGGACTTCAAGAGCTCGCGATCTACGGGCCCCCCCCACGAACCGGAAGAGAGCCCAGTAACACAACAGCACCAAGGCAATATGGCAGAAGATAAACCCTGGAGAACCACCACAGAGAGCAGGATAGACCAATAAGCCACCACACCACTCTCTCACTCACCGGAACGGCCGGCATCAATTGAACCTGACAATAAGGAGGATGATATCTCCCTCAGAGATGTCATGAGTGCCATCGCCAGCTCCAGAACATCAATGGAGAAGAAGATGGACAGCATTGGTGCGGACGTATCCCTACTGAGACACGACCTCCAAAAACTGACCTCACTTACTGGTGAGGCTGAGGCACGCATCTCTCAAACTGAGGATGGCCTTCGTGGAGTCAGTCGAGGCATGTCTGGAATGCTAGACCGTATCAAAATCCTGGAAGCAAGAGTGGATGAGAGTGAAGGAAGATCCAGGCGCAATAACATCTGTATACTCGGCCTCCCTGAGAAGGCAGAGGGAGCAAGTATGGAACTTTTTCTTGAGGAGTGGCTCATGGACATATATGACGCAAAATCCTTCTCCAAATTCTTCTCCATAGAGCGGGCGCACCGCATTCCAACGGGTAGGATTATACCAGGAGCACCACACGCATGGTCATCGCAAGATTTCTAAATTATAGGGACAGAGATGCTTTGCTACAGATGGGAAGGGCGAGAGGAACTGTCACTTATAATGGATCTAAAATAGCCTTCTTCCCTGATTTCACCAGAGAAGTGCAAAAAGCACGCCAGTCCTTCGAGCCACTCAAAAAACGACTGCAGGCTATGGGTACGAAATATGGCCCAATCTTCCACGCCCAGCTTAAAATCTTTCAGAATGGCACGACAGTATATTTTACAGACCCAAAAGAAGCGTGGAACTGGGCGGAAAACTACATAGAAGACGACTGGACCGCCAGAAAGAAAACAGGAGGCCAACGCAACAGACCACATCCTGAGAGGCCACCAGATATCAGACCCCAACAACAATAGGACGCCATCCCGCCACAAGGAAACAAATAACAATGTACGGCAACATTTGAAAATAGCACAACCACTGTAAATTGGAAAATAATGGATCCTCTGCTTCAACGGAAGCAAGTATCAAAGGGCGCAAAACGGCTGGCGGCCAAAGTAGAGCTGCTCGCCCAACGAGGAAGCGACTATACATCAGCGTGCAAGAGTACTGGGCTCCCAAGCTTCAGTGTATACACACAAACTGTGAGGCTCAAACAGTACAGAGCTGATCTACGTTAGAAAGTTTATGCTTTAGTTTAAGAGCAAGTTAGGTTTTACTTATGTTTGGGCGACAGGTACTTCGTGTTGGGGTGGAGTATGGGGTGGGGGAAAAGGGCAGTTCAGGTTGATTTTGTATTGTTTTAAAATTATGGTGCATTCATGGATTCACTGAGCCACTCCGACCAACACGTGTTGCCATGTGCTACCCCCAAGCGGCAACACACCCTCCCTGCGACCAGCTCCCGCATAATGCCCCTATGCAACAGCTCTCAAGAACCTGTGAACCCGAACCTACAAGTTATGAATGCCACCTACAATGACCCACTCACCACTCCATGAGCGACCCAAATCCCTCAAATTGATCACATGGAACGTGAATGGGCTAGGCTCCGGAATTAAGATACGTCTTGTGATGCAATTCCTGAACAGACACTCCCCAGACATCGCCCTAATTAATGAAACACACTTAGCCGGTACCAATTGCACTTGCTTTTGAAGAACTAACTACTGCGTGGCACTACATGAGGGATATACCATGGGATCCAGAGGGACACTCATACTGGTTCATAAACGCCTCCCACTCGAAGTACTGACAGTAGAACGGGATCCCATAGGTTGTTATGGAACACTAAGGGGAGAAACCTTGGCCATAGCATCAGTGTACTCTCCGCCAGGGCTCGTAGAGGAGTTATTAAAAGACCTCGTTATCCTCATGGCAAAACACCAACCCGACATGTGGGTTTTGGGGGGCGATTTTAATGATGTTGTGTGCAACAGTAGGGACCGCACTCACATTGGAGTCCACAACCCGAGCGCCTCCACTAATCTGGCCAAATTTCTCTCAGCTCTGGGCCTCCGAGATGTGTGGCGACACCTTCACCCTGACACCAAGGCATACTCGTTCCACTCTGGTGCACATGGCTCCATGTCTAGATTGGATTACTTTCTCCTCCCGAACACCGACATACAGAGGGCGACGGCCGCGGCCATGCTCCCCCGTGGCATCTCAGATCGCCCACCCCTGACAATGGTGTTGGGGATGCAAGGCAGTGCCCCTCCCAAGTCATGGAGATTGAACAGTTACTATCTGGGCTTCCCCGACTTTGTAGACCGGGCCACCGAAACAACAAATTAATACTTTGAAAACAATACCACCACAGTGGATGACCCCGTTATCATCTGGGAGGCATACAGAGCAATGCTGAGGGGGGAGATAATCTCCTGGACAGCAAACAAAAAGAGGGAACGGCTCCGGGAACTAGCGAAAGCAGAAACCGAAATGAGTGACTGGGAGACCAAGTATGTTCTCGACCCATGCTCTGAGACCCTTAGATCCTTCTAGGGCGCTAGAGGAAGGCTTCGGAACATCGAACTAGACAACGCTAAACAGGCCCATCGGGGTCCAGAGCGAGGGTCTATGAACATGGTGACAAGGCGGGGAAAATGTTGGCTTGGCTTGAAAGGAGAGATGAGGGTCAACGCCATGTCAGAGAAATTATAACTCTGCAAGGTGAGAGATGCCATGCAGACCGCGAAATAGCGAAAGCATTCGCCGACTTCTATGCCGCGCGGCACGGCTCCCCGGTATCTCCATTGAATCCTTCTCTCCTTGAGGACATTGCACTGCCCCAGCTGTCCGAACAGCAAAAGGAGCAATTAGACGCGGCTCTGACCGAAACAGAGATAGATGAGGCCATGGCCCAATTACAGTCCGGGAAAACACTGGGCCCCAACGGATTCCCGGTTGAAACTTGGAAGAAACTGGGCGGTGAGAAACTAGCACCATACCTCCATGGGATGTTCCTCGGGGCTCGGGAGAAGAGTACCCTCCCGCCAGACCTGCGCAAAGCCACGATCGTCGTCATTCCCAAGCCGGGCAAACCACCGTAGCAGTGCACCTTTTAAAGGCCCATCTCACACTGAAACCAAAATCCTTGCCAAACTCCTAGCTAACCGGCTACAATCAGTCATTACCTCCCTGGTCCATCCGGACCAATGTGGGTTTATGCCACACAAATCAACACGGATGAACATACGACGCCTTCACCTACTATTAGAAAGAGCCCACGTCATAGACGGACCGCTGGCATTACTGGCCATAGATTTTGAAAAGGCGTTTGATTCGGTTCGCTGGGACAGCCTCTGGGAAACCATGCAGAGAATGGGCTTTGGAACCAACTTCCTGAGATGGGTACAACTACTCTATACAGACCCACATGCAGAGGTGAAGGTTAACGGGTGGCCCTCAGAGTCCTTTGCCCTCGGTAAAGGCACGCGACAGGGTTGCCCCCTGTGCCCCCTCCTCTTCGCTCTGGCAATAGAGACACTCGCTTTATGCCTCTGCCAAAGCGAGGAGTGGACCGGATTTAGATGGCCGGAGGGACATGAGGATAGGGTGTCTCTTTATGCTGATGACCTTTTGATCTACCTGGGGGACCCGATACAAACCTGCCCCATAGTGACGCAGATGCTTGTTCGCTTTGGCGAATTTAGCGGGTTGAAAATTAACTGGAGCAAGTCAGTCCTTTTCCCAGTGAAGGGCGGTACACAAGCCATTGCCAGGACTGCCCGGATTCCGATATCTGGGGATTTGGGTATCAGAGGAATTGACTTCTTACACATTCCATAATCTCCAACCAATCATGGACCGTTTTAAAGACGATGTCCGCCACTGGAAACTCCTCCCGTTGACACTTGTGGGCAGAGCCGCCCTCTATAAAATGATTACCCTGCCCAGGTTTCTTTATGTGTTACAGAATGCCCCGCTTGAAATCCAAGACTCCGAATTTAACCGCCTCGACAATCTCCTTAGAGAACTCATATTGGGAGGAGGTCCACCCCGCATTGCATTATCCACACTGCAGAGATCAATCTGGGAGGGAGGAATCAACGTGCCCTGCCCCCGAGTATACTATTGGGCCTCGCAGCTAGCTGTGGTCAATGACCTACTGCATGGGGACCGGGAGATACCACATATAAAGGCCAAAATAGCAGCCCTGCACGATACAGACCCACTTCACTTGCTCTATCAGCCCCTGGGAAGACCCTCCCCACAAACAATGGCAGCGCATGTTGCCATGGTTTGGAGACGGGCACATGCTTTTGAAGGTTGGAAAGACAAGATCACTACTGCACAACCTCTGTGGTACAACAGTAACCTGAAAGAGCTGGGTAAACTTAAACCATGGTCCAAATGGGAGAAGGCCGGTATCACCAATATCGGGGACGTCCTAGAGGGCGGGGAAATTGGCTCATTTGACACTCTGCAACTAAAGTTCCAGATCCCAGCGACTGAGCAATATCACTATACTCAGTTGGCCCAGGCACTACAAACACATATTCAGTCGAACTTTGCCATTCCTGAAAGCACACCCATAGAACGCAACATACTCCCGGCATACATCCCCACCAAATGCACCTCTATATTGTATAACGCCATAGCCTCATTTGCCACCCCGGAGCTCCCTCACCTTAAGTCCAAATGGGAGCACTACGTGGGAGGCATAGACCCGGAGGACTGGATCCAAGTCCTAATGCACACCAGGGAAATTGCAATCTCTTCCAGGCTCTGCCTGGTGCAGCTGAAAATCTTACATAGAATATATTACCCTAGAACCATAATATACAGATGTGGAAGGCCCCAAACCCGAACTGCCTCTGATGTGGGACAGAAACTGGAACATTCATACACATCCTTTGGGAATGGCCCCGAATCCAGACTTTCTGGGGTGAATGCTGTGGGGAGCTGTCCAGAGCACTGGGTCGAAGCATCGTACTAGACCCCAAAATGTTGTTATTAGCTACGCCCGATGAAAACATTGCAAATTAATGGGAGGGACTCCTCCTGGCAACAGCTGCAGGACTGATGAAATGCAACATCACTCAGAAATGGGGAGCTTCGGACTCCCCGACACTGGATCAGTGGGCAGACGACATGGACACTTGTGCAATGTTGGAACATAGAATCTACAAGGCACGGGGATGCCACACCAAAGCTTCCAAAATCTGGGGCAAGTGGGAGGAGCGCGACTCCCGGTAGCTTCTACCAGTCGGCGGAAACACGCACTGGGAACACATGAAGCCGGCTAATAAGGGGACTCGTCGGACTCTGACCATAATTAATTATTGATTTAATCTTCGAATGCACAAGTTTTGTTTTGTTTTTTGTTTATTTTTATGATCTTGTCTCTTGGCTTGTATGTTAATTGTTTTTGTTGAAGAAATCAATAAAATATATTATTTAAAAAAAGAGTATTGTTCCTTATGCAGCTTTTGTGTTCTCCTATCCTGATTTTGACCTTCCTTTTGGTTTTTCCAATATAGAGTCGATTGCAGTTGCACCATATTGCATACACCACCATCGTTGTGTTGCAATTTGTAAGAACGTGTTCCCATCTTTTATTTAGGCCCAAGTCGATTTCTCTAGTCCTTTTAGTTTGTGCACAGCAGCTGCAGTGGCCACAGGGACTGTGGCCAGTAATTTTAGGGAGCCCCCAGTGTTCTGTGATTGTGGTTGGTGCGTTGGGTTTTCTATACACATCATTCCTGGTGGAAAATTCTTTCAAGTTCTTACTTCTAAGGAACACACATTTTGGTGCTGCTAGAGGACATTCACCTTTCTCTAACACGTGCCAATTTTGTCTTACAATCTTTATGATTTCATTAGATAAAGGACTGTATGTACTCACAAACACAATTTTATCATCATTACCTTTCTTTTCTCTGTATTCTAATAGAGCCTCTCTGTTGTGGTTGGACGCCCTCGTATGTGCTGTTTTAATAGCTTTTCTGGGATACCCCCTATCAGCCAGATTGCATCTCAGGTTCTTGGCTTCTTGCACAAAATCCTTTTTAGTGCTGCTATTTCTCTTAATACGTAAAAATTGTCCAAAGGGTACGTTTTGTCTCGTATGTTTTGGATGAAAACTCGAGTAAAGTAACAAGGAATTTTTATCAGTCTCTTTATGGAATGGCTTAACGTATAGGACTGATTCTTCTTTATTCACAAAGATTGTCAAATCAAGAAAATTAATTGCATCATTACTTATGGTATTAGTAAATTTAAAAAAAAGGATTTTGTGCATTCAACCATAGTACAAATGAATCAAAGGTCAATAAATCTCTTGTCCAAAACAATAGAATGTCATCTATGAATCTCTTCCACAATTTGATGTATTTTCTATAAGGGTTACAATCGGTCATGAAGACATTTACTTCAATGGTTTCTACATATAGGTTAGCTAGAGTAGGTGCCACTGCTGACCCCATTGAAGTACCATGTATTTGTTTAAAAAAATTAAAACAAAGTAGTTTTCACAGAGTGACATTTCAGTGCACCAGAGGATAAAAGAATTAAGAGTTTTCCCTGGGGTCCTAAATGTTAACAGTTTCTCTTCTACCATATTCAACTTGTCTTGTTGTGGAATTTTAGTATATAGAGAAACTACGTCTAAAGTGGCCAACATATCCATTTTTTCTATCTGCCTTCCACTAGTCTGATCACCTCAGTGGTATCTTGTATATAAGACGCCATTTCTTTTACATATGGACTCAAGAAGGATGCGCAGACATGCTCTTCTTTGCATGTCCCAGTTAAGACACTAGTCATGTCAATTGGAGCGTGATCTAGCCTTAATCCAGTTGGTAGATGTGATCTAAATTACTCTTCCACGCCCCACTCTACTTGACAACAGAATAATTCAATACAACATTTGGAGATATAAAAGGGTGACTGTGCGCATTATGTGTATGTTTACCTCTGTTCGAGTTGACGATTAGTTATCCACCATTTACGCATGCGCAGGAACACTCTCTGCCGCATTGAATACGTTGGGTTACCATAGCAATGGTTTCCCGTTCGGCGTTCTACAGACAGCGTTAGCAACCAGACAGATACAGCGTCTGCAATGCTTTCCCTAAACTAGGTCAGAACATGCCAAGGATTATATCGGCAGATGCACATTTATTTCCAATAATTATGGAATGAAAACATTAGGACTGTATTTCGGATCAAACATTACTAATCAAATTTTACAGTCCTTGACAATCATGTTGCTTAAGTCTCTTGACGATCCTATCGAGCCCTTTTGGTTCCTATACACCATATATATTACTGTATATATATCTACCATGTCAGACAATTGATGCGCAGATAGGATTAACTTACCTGTGAGTTTATTCACAATTTTGATGTAGTCGACCATAATACTAATCTGAGTCTATTTTTCAGGACTCAACTACCAGCCTTAACACTGTGAACTGTGTAAAAGAAGAACACTTGTTTATTGTTACACCGTATTACCACACCGTGAGCTGCCCCTCACAAGTAAGTCTGTCAACTTGATGACTCTCCATATATCTTTGGTCACCAGTGTATTTAGTGCACACCAGTGGGAACTATAGGACCACCATTTTGCAGACTACATTTGCGACTAGAAACTGTGGGACTACATGTCCTGTATTTTGTTTATCTACACGGATTCAGAAGGCAGTTACACTGAATAGTAAAACAGCCTCCGAGGACTGGTCTACCGACATTAAGACACGGTAAGCCCCCCTTATACATCATAGTTTCGCAAAGAGTATTGATGTATTCTAGAGACCACACGAACTAATGAGATGTGGTCTGTGTGTTTTTTAAGGTTTGGCCTGATATTCCCTCTGCGTACTCAAGACAAGAGGCTGAAGACAATGACGTATTCGAATTGTCACTTGGGAATCAACATTTTAATGTTTACACTGCTGCGACAATGCCAACTTGTCAAGTCAATCTTTAGAGACCACTGAGAGACCGGCCTCAAGGCGTCTTAATGCCCTGGTCCACCTTCACCCCTGAAGAAGTTCTTAACAGTAACCCTAATAACTATAGGAATGAAACATGTTGGGCAATTGGAGATACTAATATAAAGCATCAACAAAAGCTTAAGAATCTCAAATAGGTGCACTTTAGGTACTGATTGACCCAGGCATCTAGGCAAGAGGTACTTACAACCAAGAACTCTGTGTCACCTGCTGTAATATCGAGTGGTTCAACCGTACTGTAACACTGAGACTTGAAGAACTTAAAGCTGTTCATGTATTAACTTGTATAGTTGTTTTGAGATCTCTCAGGGAGAGATACTGTTTAATTGTATATTTTGCACAATTGGAGCACATTTTGCACATGGTAATTGTTTTGATGATGTGCTTCAAGCACTTTATAGTACTGGTCACTTTGTCTAGTTTTATCTGATGGTTTTAATATTTCTATTTATTAAAAACTGTTTATTTTATTACAATAACGCTCTTTGAAGTCAGGTTGTATTTTCTTTGAACTTCTACTTGTCAGTGTTTGAATTGTCATATGTCAGTGTGTAAATCCTAAAATTAGCCAGCTAATTACATGCTATAAACCTAATTGAGGTGTGGGAGCCTTTTTGTCCATACTATATATAGGTCAGGTTTGCTCCCCCACAATCTATTATTATACCTGATTTCCCCTCATTTTATATAGAGGTTGCGGCAATCATGCCTTGAATTCGTCCTTCAGGGATGATGGCCACAGGGTCTGGTGTAGTGAAAACCTCTTCTCCCTCAGTCATGCGAGACAGGGCGTCCGCTTTTTCATTGTGTACTCCGGGTATATAGGTGATGACGAAGTCGTATTCCACAAAGAAGAGAGCCCAGCGGAGTTGGCATGATGATTGCGCTTTAGCGGTCTTCAGATATTGTAGTATGCGATGATCCATGACGACGGCGACTGTTGTATGTCTAGCTCCAAGAAGATAATGTCTCCAGGCTTTGAAAGATGCCTTAATTGCTAGCAGTTCTTTATCAGTGTTTGCATAATTCAATTCAGGGGCTGACAACTTGTGAGACCAGAATGCCACGGGATGTAACTGACCTGTTTCGGGGTCTCGTTGTGACAGGACTGCTCCCATTGCTATGTTCGAAGCATCAGTTTCAACCACTTATGGTAGTGCTGTTCGAGGATGCCGTAAAATTGGTGCCGTGGTAAAAGCTTGTTTTAGCTCCTGGAAGGTTATCTCTGCCTCTGCGGACCAATTAAATTGTTTATTTTTCCGTAGTAAAGAGCTGATTGGGTGGACGATCTGGGAGAACCCGGGAATGAACCTATGATAAAAGTTGGCGAACCCGAGTACACTCTGTACTCCATTTATGGATGTCGGTGAGGGCCAGTTAAGGATAGCGTCTACCTTGTGCGTGTCCATGCATACGCCCCGTAGTGAGAGAATAAAGACGAGGAATTCTACCTCTGTCACATGAAAGAAGCATTTCTCCAACTGGCAGATAGCCAGTGTTGCCGTAGTTTCTCCAAAACTGCCCAGACATGGTTGACGTGTTCCTCCTTGGTGGTCGAATAGATAAGAATGTCATCAATATAGACAAGAGCGCAGACGTCCAAACATTTGCGGAGCATGTCATTCGTGAATAATTGGAACGGAGCTGGGGCATAGGTCCAAAGGGCATAACCTGATAGTCATAAAGGCCATATTTCGTACGAAAGGCCATCTTCCACTTGTTTCCTTTTTTGACTCTTACTAGATAGTAAACCCTCAGTAAGTCTAGTTTTGTATATGTCTGAGCATTTTTGACTTGATCCAAGAGCTCAGGGATAAGCGGTAACGGGTACTGTTTTTTTACCGTGATCTGGTTAAGTGCTCTGTTGTCAATGGAAGTTCTCAGGTCTCCCTCCTTTTTAGGCACAAAAAAGAGGGGCGAGGATGCAGGGGACTTGGACAGACGCATGAAGCCAATTGCCAGATACTGATCAAGGTAGGTTTTAAGATGCTGTTTTTCCTGTTCTGTTAGGGCGTAAATTTGGCTGCAGGGAACTTGAACTCCAGGTACCAGATCAATTTGGCAGTCATACAGTCTGTGCGGAGGCAGGGTGTTCGCTTGCACTTTTTGAAAGACATCTTGGTAATCCAGGTATTCAGGTGGTAGTGAACTTGTGAGGCTCAGTATGGTTTCTTTCTTCAACGAACCTGGGTTGGTAAGACCTTTTAATGAGAATCCCTTGCTATAGCAGGTGTCAGCACAGTCTTGGGAAAGGTCAGAACTCCTTTACGCCAGTCAATCCTGGGATTGTGGGTCTCCAGTCCAGGGGCTGTAAGAAGATGTGGTGAGTCCTGGGGCAAAACATTTGGTGAGGTCCCCTTACAATATTTTGCACTTGGCCAGCAGCGGCACATCCGCAAACAGGAGACTCGAGAAATCTACCCTTGAGTTTGTGTGCAGGAGCCCAAACATGGTTTATTACTACAACTCCAAATCAACTACAGCAAAGTTAGATTTCTCTACTGAAGAAAGGTTCATGCCAGACTAACTTTTTTATCATATGAATAAATATATATAAGATGGCATGAGCTCTCCACTGTGCCACCTCCAATTCTTTGAGGGTCAGTCACTTTTCCAAGCAAAGAGTTGAGGGCAGATCTCTTTCTTCGGCTGGGGCCTCCCTCTGGAAACAGCTCCCTGCCTCGCTGAAACTTTAGGAGAACCATCTCCGGTTCCGGAAGCACCTCAAGACCTGTCTCTTTGCTTCTGCCTTCTCTCTTCCTCTCCCTTGCTGATCAACTGACTGATCCATGCACTGGTCACCTGGTCAAGCTCTGAATTCAGGCCCAGGTCCCTGCCTGTCCTGTTGTAATCCTGCACTGCCTCTTGGCTCCGCTGCACTTGTGGTCTGTATCTGTAACGCTACAGTCCCCTCTCTTGCACTTATTCTCCACCCGTTGGCTGCACTTATGAGTACCCACACTTCCCACCCGTTGGCTGCACTTTTGTTTCTCCTTTGTTCCTGCACTTCTGCATCCTACCCCACCCTCGGCACTTCTCCCCTTCCCCCTTCCCTGCTCTTGCGCGATTTGAATGACACAAGGCCTAGTAAGATCTGTGTTTTGTCCTACTCTTTTGTTTCTCCCTCCTTGCCTTGTCGCGCCTGCAAACACTTGTGTACAGGCACGTTATAAAGGCCATATCATATCATTAAGGCGCACCCTGCCCCGTGTGTGCATTAAAACACACATCATACACAGTGACAGATGATGTACAGTGGAGGCTGGTACATTTCTGAATTTAAGAGGCTTAAATGTTTGTGCCAATTAGGCAGGATCAACAGAGCACAGTGAGGGAGCCCAAACCAAACAAGGGTTGCTTGAGGGGGTTCTCACTTCCAAGAAAATGTTTGAAACATTGGGTTAAAAGTATGCATTTTACTGCACTTTCTTTGCAAAATTGTGTAGAAATCCATACAGTTTGCAAGTGGTTTTGTATGGAAGCACATGGAAATTCCCAATAGTTGCAAATCACAAATTGTGCATAGGAACATTTTCCAATAGATTTCATGCCGCCTTTCCACGCGAGATATGCTAGTATAAAAATATATTCATGCTGGTTGTTCTAATTATGTCCATGCATCAATATATGCCATTATTACCATGTTCAGACTGCCAGCTAGTAAAAATGCCATGCCACAGAAAGTATATCCAGGCTGACTGTGTACCATAAGTGTTATTACTGGCTAGATTGGCCTACATTCAAAGTGGGCCAATTTAGCCAAGTAGTATGTTTGCTTTAACCTTGATGCAAAGACCTTTGCATCAAGGGTAAAGCAAAAAGAGCACTGGCAATGCTAACAGTTTGGGCATTCGTATAGACATGGGAAAGGCACTTCTGTATTGGTATTAGCTGGACATTGATAGTGCAGTGCAAAATGGTCTGAGTACCTGAACAGCTAATAGCAGTGCTTGGTAAATGCCTAATACTTATACACAAGCCAAAACGGTTGGCATTGCCAATGCTTATTTTTAAAAGAACTTCAGTGAAAGACATGCAGGGTGTTTTTAAATTGAGTGGCCAAAGACAGACCTGATTAAGACATTTTTATTACACCAGTTACGTTACAACTCCAATGAAGTCATGAATTCTCAGAAGACTCTTTTGAGGAAACACTTGCAGGCACATTGAGGGCAACGTTTGATGCCAAGGCATGTTTAAGGCTAGCTCAAAGAGTTCCAGTGAGGAGGTGTTTTGGGTGGGGAGGGCAGGAACTGGGTGAGAATTGCCATAGGGATTAGCATGGCCATGAGAAGTCATTTCACTGTTAGCACCTGCATTCATATCCATACATTTTTAGGTAATTGAAATCGTGATGTGGGGTTAGCACTTGCATTATAGGGGAGTGATTAGAAGGGAAGTGGTGACATGAGATATCTCATTCTCACAGCAGTCCTTAAGTGTGACGTTTCAGAAAGGAAGGCAAGAGGTAGCTGCTTCTAACATTGAAGCTTCACCAGAATATTGTCATTCGAAATGTGGAAAGATGTTAGGTACCCCCACACAAGGAAGTTTGCCCTTTCCTCACAGCCTCTGACGTTAGCGTCTCTTCCAACATTTGAAGTGTTAGTCCCCTTTCCCAACTGACATTTTAGCCTAGGTGCACCTCTGATGCCATGAACCCACCCCTTAATGAAGTGGCCCCCAGGGCAGCTACATTTAGGGGTGGTGCTGAACACACACTCACAAAAACCATTTTCACACATGCATTCATCCACCAGTTACAAAACTCCATGCATGCATGTATACATAAAACCAAACACAGCATTAACACAAACACCAACATGCACGCATGCATTCATACATACACATATACATACTAATTTAATTTAAATACACGTATACACTTTTAATTTAAAATAAAAAACACTTACCTTACCTCCATGCACACTTAAAAAGTAGACATGCTGCCTGACAAGAGAGAACTCCTCTCCCATCAGTCAGCATGATCACGCTTACAACATGAACACACTGACTGACAGGAGAGGATTCCTCTCCTGTCAGTCAACATGGTCATGCTGAGCAAAGTGAACACACTGACTAACAAGAGAGAACTCCTCTCCCATCAGTCAGCGTGGTCACGCTGAGCAACATGAACACACTGACTGACAAGAGAAAACTCCTCTCCAATCAGTCAGCGTGATCACGCTGACAACATGAACACACTGACTGACAGAAGAGGAGTCCTCTCCTGTCAATCAGCGTGGTCATGCTGAGCAACGTGAACACACTGACTGACAAGAGAGAACTCCTCTCCCATCAGTCACTGACTGACAAGAGAGAACTCCTCTCCCATCAGTCAGTGGGGTCACGCTCAGCAACGTGAACACAATGACTGACAAGAGAGACCTCCTCTCCCATCAGCCAGTGTGATCACGCTGACAACGTGAACACACTGACTGACAAGAGAGAACTCCTCTCCCATTAGTCAGCGTGGTCACGCTGAGCAACGTGAACACACTGACAAGAGAGAACTTCTCTCCCATCAGTTAGCGTGATCACACTGACAACATGAACACACTGACTGACAAGAGAGAACTCCTCTCCTGTGAGTCAGCGTGGTCATGCTGAGCAATGTGAAAACACTGACTAACAAGAGAGAACTCCTCTCCCATCAGTCAGCGTGGTCACGCTGAGCAACGTGAACACACTGACTGACAAGAGAGAACTCCTCTCCATCAGTTAGCGTGATCACACTGACAACATTAACACACTGACTGACAAGAGAGAACTCCTCTCCTGTCAGTCAGCGTGGTCATGCTGAGCAACGTGAAAACACTGACTAACAAGAGAGAACTCCTCTCCCATCAGTCAGTGTGATCACGCTGAGCAATGTGAACTCACTCACTGACAAGAGAGAACTCCTCTCCCATCAGTCAGCGTGATCACGCTGACAACATGAACACACTGACTGACAAGAAAGAACTCCTCTCCTGTCAGTCAGCGTGGTCATGCTGAGCAACGTGAACACACTGACTGACAAGAGAGAACTCTTATCCCATCAGTCAGCATGGTCACGCTGAGCAACATGAACAAATGACTGACAAGAGAGCACTCCTCTACTATCAATCAGCGTGATCATGCTGACAACATGAACACACTGACTGACCAGAGAGAAGCCCTCTCCTGTCAGTCAGCGTGGTCATGCTGAGCAACGTGAACACACTGTCTGACAAGAGAGAACTCCTCTCCCATTAGTCAGCGTGGTCACGCTGAGCAACGTGAACACACTGACTGACAAGAGAGAACTCCTCTCCTGTCAGTCAGCGTGGTCATGCTGAGCAACGTGAACACACTGACTGACAAGAGAACTCCTCTCCCATCGGTCAGCAGCGTGGTCACGCTGAGCAACGTGAACACACTGACTGACAAGAGAGAATTCCTCTCCCATCAGTCAGCGTGATCACGCTGACAACATGAACACACTGACTGACAGGAGAGGGAGAGGAGTCCTCTCCTGTCAGTCAGCGTGGTCACACTGAGCAACGTGAACACACTGACTGTCAGGAGAGGAGTCCTCTCTTGTCATTCAGCATGTCCACGTTGTCAGCTGAATGACGGGAGGCAGCAGAGCCCACTTCTGAGCCCTGCTGTCTCCCATTATTTTGCTGTTTGTTGCAGAGCCAAACGGCTTCACAAGAAACAGCAAAATCATTGCAGGGGCAACACAGTCCCCTGTGTGAATAAAGGACATGGGAGACTGTGCTGCCTTCCACTTAGGAAAGGGGGCCGCGAGGCCCCAGCAAGCGCGAGGCCCGGGGCAGTTTGCCCCCCCTACACCCCTCTCGTGACGGCCCTGCACCAGTCATGGCATTCCCAATCTCATCTGGAACTGAGGAGCTCCAATGAGATCAAAGGTGATGTCCTCTTGGTGACCGTCCTGACACAGAAGCGTGACCTTCTCGGTGTAATGCATCACTGGGCCGGATGATAGCTGAGATCCATCAACTGCTGTGACGTTTTCCGAAACCTGCTTCTGTCGGAGAGGAAAGCCTATCTTGGTCCATGTAATTTCCCACAGCCCCATTGTCAATGTATGCCTCCAAGGCATGTATTTTTGATGGTTGCTTCTGGTTTACCAGGAGCACACGGATGACTAGATGTGATGTCTGTATGGATTCCTTTTCACCGCTCGACAAGTGGACCCCTACGCTTGCTGGGCGTTGGAGTTTCCCTAGTCCTGTTCTTCTTCTTCACCCTTGTCAGTTGTTCCAACTGCTTTCCTAGGTGGTTTCACCCGGCATTCTCGCAGATAGTGACCTGCCTTACCACAGTACAAACAAAGCTGCTGATGACTCCTTTTCTCCCTTTCTGCCTAGGTGAGTGGGCTCCGCAAGCCTCCGATTGCATTGGCTCGGACTGATCGTGTGATACGGCTTGATTCTCACAGGGTCGCACGTAAACTGACCACCCTTCGGCCTTGGCCCGATCCATCTTCCAATCCTGCAATCTGTGATCGAGCTGCACTGTCAGGTTGATGTATTCAGCACATCTTTCTGGGGGATTTACTACTTGGGCTAATACGTCCTTAAGTTCCCCTCGCAAGTCTCGGTAAAAGAGTGGGTGACCAGTCATTTGGTCAAAAACCAAATGGTCGAATGACCATTTGATCGATGTAAAATGGTCGAAAAAAAAGGTCGAATTTTTTTATTTTTTTATTTTTTTATTTTATGGGGGGGTTCCCCCCTCAACCACCCTTTTTCTTTATTAAAAAATATTTTTTAAGCAACCAAACTAAAAAAATAAAGAAATAAATAAATAAATAAATAAATAAATTCGACCTTTTTTTTCGACCATTTTAATTTGATCAAATGGTCATTCGACCATTTATTTTCGACCAAATGACCGGACACCAAAAGAGTGTAGTTCTTTTCTCCTCTGGCCAGTTAGTTTGTGCTATCAGATGATTGAAGGAAGCGATATATGTTAGTAGGTCTTGATTAACCTGCAGTAGTGATAGCAGTTCATTGTCCAGAGCCCGCCATTGAGTATGCTGTGCAAATATTTTCTCCATTTCACGCTGGAAACCTCCGAAGTCTCGAAGCAAATGATCATCCTGGTTTACCAAGCGTACTGACCAGTCCGCTGCACTACCTCCCAAATATGAAAGTACAAATGCCACTCTTGCTTGATCATTGGGGAATGCCCCAGGTCTGCACAAGAAATGTAGGCGACATTGATTCATAAAGCTGGCATACTTATTCAGATCACCTGTGAAGCGGTCTGGTGGGGCTGGTTGAACCCCCCAGGAAGAACCACCTTTACTGGCGTGGGCTCTGGAGGCGCGACAGGAGGGGCATACCCCGGCAGTGGGACCTGGACTGGCTGTGCCTGGCGCATTTGCCTAGCTAGTTCATCTGTCTGCTCCCGGTTTACAATTAGATCCCTCCTTAGGGCATTGGTTTCCTGTCTTGAGGCATGAACTTCAGCCCGGAACTCTTCCAGTAATCGGGCCAACTGGTCTGTTTCAGAAGTTTCCATAACGCACAGGCAGAGATTCGAAGAGGCTATGTGTTATGTTATGGTCACCTGGTCTCTGCGGAGGCGTTGGGGCATGGTTGCAGCCCTCCCGGGGGTGAGGCCGCTCAGGTCCGACTTCGCCCTCTGCGCTTATGTGGTGACTGGTGTTAATACGTGATACTGCTCAGGACTGCTCCTGTTGATTAGTTTTGGAGAGCACTCCGTCCTGCTGCTTCTGGCAAGGGCGCTTGTATGATCTGGACCGAGGTCCTTCACTGGTCGTTTGCATGTGGTAGTCCAGTCCTGCTGCGACTAAGCCACTTTACTTCAGGTAAGTGTTCCTGTTTGCCTATGTCTTTCCTTGTCTGTTTTTGTTGTATTGTAAAATGTGTTGTCTTGTATTGTTGTCCGTTCCACTTTTGAAGATTGCTCTTTTGCTTTATTCCCTTGCAGTTGATGTTGCCGCCCTGGCAGAAGCAGTGGAGCTCGAGGCGAGAGCCGGAGGGAATGAGGAACGAAGCTGCAGCGGTACAGTAGATGGTAAGTGGTTGACTAGGGGGAGCGCGGGGTTTAAATGTGGTGTGGCCCTAGAACAGATGTTCTAGCCTTGCTTTCTTCTTCTTCACAGTGTCCGAGTTCGTGGATGCGGAGTGCGGTGCTGCAGCGTCGGGATCAATATCACTGGATGTCAGGAGATGAGTCTGCAGATGAAGTCATGAAGCACTAGTTTCCTGGAGGTGAGTATGAAGGAGTACATCTGGTTTCAAAGGTAAGTAAACTGGTCCAAGCGGCGGTGAGCATCACGTTGCACGCGAGTGCACAGTAACGCGAAGCACCGGCCTTAAGGGTGGAGCAGCTTATAAAGCTGATCTTCTGAAGCCACGCCCACAAAGTTCAGCTTGCCTGCCATACCCTGCCACACCCAATGAGTCAGCACATGAAGACCAGGCAGAGGGAGCCACACCAGATGAGTCAGTACATGAGGATGTTCTCTGGAATAAAGGCTTTTAGCTCCTGGAAAGCTCTTGGAAAATAAAAGCACTCCTGCACTGAAATAAAGTGTTCCTGCTCACATCTCTATATGAGCGTGGTGCCAACTGCACTAGGAATGAGTCCAGCCAGGGCCCCTGTGTTTATAGGTCCCAAAGTGACATAAGTGAGTCAAGTGACCCATTGCCCCATCACTAGATGGTGTGGTGTTTGTGTTCTGGGGCCTGTGACATGACAGTAGCAGTATCATTTCTGTACAACAGCCCTCTGCGTACACACCACGTCCAGAGACAATATTGTGCAATCCCTCTGCCTCCAAAGTCCTAGTTCCATTACCGACATCCTGAAAATCCCCGGATGTGGCTTTCGTGCTGCATGCAGGCGTGCGGGAATGCCTTCCAACCAGGGTAGGGGGAACCCGAGGGAGAGTTTGTTGTAAAGGGCAGCTCTGAAAAGAGTTTTTTTGTTTTTCTTTTTGCAGATCCTTCTAGAGAAACACCTTATTTTCGGTGTTTATTTGATTTTGTGTTTTTTTCTGCTCACATTATCACATTATTACAGTAAACTCTTCAACACAACAGGCCTCATCACGAGTTTGGCGGTAGCCATGGAGTTATTAGCTCCATGGCTGACTCCAAAACCCTTCCGACTCCGCCTTGGTGAATGTAGCAATTACAGGTCAATTCCGAGGTCGGAGGGACCGGTAATTCCCCATTCACCAGGGCCATTCCCATTCCCATTTGAGCCCCCATAGGGCTCAAAGAGATTGGGGTAGGCGTTAATAACGGTACTGCAAATTGCGGTACCGTTATTAGCTCTAGAGTCCCTTTGCGGTTCCCGTCCTTAACGCCTGAAAAAAACAGGAGTTAAGGAAGGACCAGCAAAGGGAACATGTAGTAGGGCGGTAAGGGATTACCGCCACCGGTGCCTTTACAGGTGCCGGTAATCCCTTACCGCCCACCTCGTAATGAGGCCCACCCTGTAGAACAGCAAAGAAAACTGCGTTACCAATGGATGACAACAAAATGCCATTTCCTTAGAACAACTGTGCATTTCCACAAATAATGGGGTCATTGATGCAGAAGAACACCCCACACAAATGGACACAAAATTATACATGCATCTGTTGATGTGATCCCTTCAAAACCTCTAGCTGTTGACAACAATCATTGCAATAGGTGCTTAGTAATCTTTGTGGTATACTTGAGAAAAGTACCTTGGCAGTGGGAAAAATACGCTGCACTACTTTCATCACATCCTTCAATTGACGGTAATGACTGGAACAAGGCATGGAACCCAAATGCAATGCTCCATAATGCATGACCACACAAAGTACAGTCGCCAAAGTGGCCACTCGCCTACATAGGGCCTCATTACGAGGTGGGCGGTAAAGGATTACCGGCACCGGTAAGGGCACCGGTGCCGGTAATCCTTTACTGCCCTACTACGAGTTCCCTTTGCGGGTCCTTCCTTAACGCCTGGTTTTACCAGGATATCGGGGTCAATAACGGTACCGCAATTTGCGGTACCGTTATTGCCGCCTTCCCCCTTTCCATTTAGCCCTATGGGGGCTTAAATGGGAATGGGGAATGGCTCTGGTGAATGGGGAATTACCGGTCCCGCCAACCTCGGAATAGACTGGTAATTGCTCCATCCACCAGACCGGAGTCGGAACGATTTTGGAGGCAGCCATGGCGCTAATAGCACCATGGCTACCTCCAACCTCGTAAGGATGCCCATATTCTAAGCATAGAGCTAAAGGTGCACACATCGGCACACCACCACAAAGCTTCCACTCCCTCCAAATCAAAATTGCCATGAAAGCCTTGTTCGACGGCATACTGGAACAGATCTTCCACAAAGGCATCAGCCACTATCAAGACAGTGGGCCTCATTACGAGTTTGGAGGTAGCCATGGTGCTATTAGCGCCATGGCTGCCTCCAAATTCGTGTCCGGGTTCGTGGTCTGTGAATGAGGAATTACCGGGTCATTCCAACCTTGGAGGACCCGGTAATTCCTCATTCTCAAAACCATTCCCCATTCCAATTTGAGCCCCCTTAGGGCTCAATCAGAATGGGGATTGGGCTAATAACTGGGCCGTTAATATCGGGCCCGTTATTAGCTCCTTGGTCCCCTCGCGGGACCTGGAAAGGACGTCTGGTTTTACCAGACATCTGTTCCAGGTCCCGCAAGGGAACCTCGTGATAGGGTGGAATGGGTTTACTGGCACCGGCACCATTACCAGTGCCGGTAAACCCATTCCGCAAGGGTCATAATGAGGCCCTGGACCTCATTCCGACTTTGGAGGTAACCACGCTGCTATTTGCGGCATGGCTGCCTCCAAAATCGTTCCTACTCCGGCCTGGTGAATGGAGTAATTACCGGTCTATTCCGAGGTCAGAAGGACCGGTAATTCCCCATTCACCAGGGCCATTCCCCATTCCCATTTGAGCCCCCATAGGGCTCAATGGGAAGGGGGAAGGCGGCAATAACGGTACTGTAAATGACGGTACCGTTATTGAACCCGGTGTCCCTTTGCAGGTCCCGTCCTTAACGCCTGCCAAAAGCAGGCGTTAAGGAAGGACCCGCAAAGGGAACTCGTAGTAGGGCTCAAAGGGATGTATATGGACACACACGCATCCACCAATTGCGTTGACGCCGCCATCATCCCATTTGTCACTCCTGTACTACACTTCAAATGTACCATTACACATTTACACTACACGTGTCGTGCCCTTCCAAAGCACGTCCACTACAAACTTCAGTAAAAGCATGCACATGTGGCACGTGTAATCCTGAAGGTGCTGCAGAATCCGCTTTCTTTTCATGTTAGAGAGGGGGGCGTCCGGGGTTGGCAGGGTATTCAATATCAAGCTGGGTAGGGGATTGTGTCTTCCAGCATAGATGTGTCAAGGTTTTTTATTTATTTATTTTTACTTTTTTTATGTGCGTGCAAGCAACTTTATTGTTTCCTCTTTATATGCATTTCTGTTTCCCTCTCCTCACATTTTTACTGCAATCTGCTCTATGCTTCTTGCACAGTGTAAAAGAAAGAGGAATTGCCAATGGCGCTCAAATAAGTGCCATTTCTACGGATATTTTGCGACCTCATGATCTCATAGTGCGTGGAGAACATTCCAGAAGTCTGCATGAATTCACGCAGAATTTTGTTTATAACACACCTTACGACCTCTGTGTCCGGACAAATTACACGGTCATGGGCCCATACTCATCATGGTGTTATCCATGAGAAAACGAACTTGGCAGTAGGAAAAAACTGTATCACTGCGTTCAGCAACCTCTTCAGGTGACAGATTAAACGCCCACATGACATGTAGCCCAAATGTAGACTTCCATAGTCCACCACAACAAAGTCAATGTTTGTGATGGATGCCACATACCTGCAAAGGAGAACCATCCCGCCGAAACTGCAGTCACCCGGACAGCCTCGGAAAGCGTCCACTCCTTCCAACCTGAAATTACCAGCAATGCCTCTTTGCACACAACACCTGTGCAGATGGCGCAAAAAGGTATCACCAATGATAAGCACTGTGCGTCTCTCCATCTCCACCAACCTCACGACACAATATTGGGACAAAGTGGTACTGACCTTTCCTATCAACCACACCCTAAACACTGAGTTATTATTTATTTCCCACAATTCCATTTCCATGTCCACCATGTTCATAATGGCAGATTGTGGAACGTGCGCTTTCTCATCTACAGTGAGGGCCACGGCCCAGTACATTACACACAATACTTCTTCCCTTTGCAAGGAAATTTTGAGCTGCACTCCCCATTGGGTGCTGTCAAATTTTCAAACACACATGCAGGAATCACTTACAAAATTTCTGCATTGTACACTATAATTTCTGTACACCACTCCATATTTACGGTTACGCACTCTCAGTACATGTTCCATTTCATTCCAAAGCCCCTCCACCACAAACTTCTGCTAAACAATGCATGCTTGCAGCATCCACAAAGATCCTGAGGCGCACCCAGCACACCTTTGGCCATGCACACAACAGCGTAGCCCTTCTAACACCCACCACAACACCATAGATGCATGCTTGCGACCATATGGGCACCTAACATTATTGACAAACGTAACATACGTCGTGGCACTTCTACCCAAATCTTCAACACTACGAAACACCCATTCACTTAAACGTGAATTAGCAGACTCCACAAACATACCACAGCCTGCACCACACCAACCCACTGCCATTCACAATGTATTTTTTCACTGGGAACCTATGCACAACAGCTTCACAACATTAGGCCTACTACAATAAATGTGCATACAGCACAGTATCCAAGCACATATAAGCTGCACTTCAACCATACCCTATTCCATACTCACATTACATAAACACTGCACCCTGTGACCACACTACACAACTTCCCACTGCACCATCTCCTGCCGTACACCAAAAACTGTAACATGTTGCAACTATAACATATAACTATAGCCACAAGTAAACGCTCTCCTCAAGAAATGCTTCTTCCTCCTGCGAGCGGCAAAGAGGATCCTACTGTTCCTATCGTTCGCCAACAAAACAACCACCATCATCACCCTCGTCATGTCCAAAGTAGACTACGCCAATAGCCTATACCTAGGTATGCCTGACCGACTCTTAAAAATACTACAACGCATTCAAAACGCTGCAGCCAGACTACTCCTGAAACTACCCTGTAGGGAACACACTGCACCAGCGCTGAAAACACTACACTGGCTACCAATTAAACAGCAAATAAAATTCAAAACAATGTGCATTGTGCACAGAGCAGTACACAACGAAGGCGCTGAGTTCCTAAGAGACAAACTGCGCCTATATCATCCAACAAGAACGTTTAGATCAAGCATGGACATCCGCCTGGAACTGAAACCCTACAACAAAAGAAAACTTAGAGGATCCTCCTTCTCTCACCAAGCCCCGAAAACCTAGAATGACCTTTCAAAATACATACGTAACACAAGAAACCACCTATTATTCAGGAAATTACTCAAGACCTGGCTCTTCATGTCAAACCTAGAAAGACCAGCCACAGGGGCACACACACAACTAAAACTTCAAAGAACATAGAGAGACCCTGATACACACCGATCAATCATTGGGAAAAAGCCAAGGTAAATATCCCACAACATTCTAAACAACTGAACGGGAGACAGCGCAATACAACCATAGACCGTAAACATAGCAAGACAAAGACAGAAACACTAGGACGTATCATCAAGTGGAGCACAACCTAAATTATAACCATCCCCAACAGCGCTAAGGACAAAACATAGAGAGGGAAAGGGAGCACTGCACCACAAGCCCCAATCCAGTGGTTGAGAAACAGATTGTTTATCACTACACACTGTCCACCAATACACAGCAGAATGCTCAAAGCCCGACCACACAAAAAAACTATAACTAAACAACAGCCCCAAAGATGTTCACCCCACGGAAAACAAAGAACCAACGGAAAGACAGACAGGACAGAAGGAAACGAACAACTGAATACACAAGCTCACCAAGACGAATGCACTAGGACGCCACATCAACACCACTCTGAACCTGAACCGTCCAAAGCCTCGACCGACCAGTGTCACACTACATAACCTGAGAATAGGTATTACCTACACAGTCCCACACCCGAAGGTTCCGACGCACCTACCAATCGAAACAATATTCACCTAGTGCAGCACCAACAAAGCGAATCGGCCCACGAGGAACCAGCAACAACCCAACCCACAGATATACAAACTCTAACTGAACCATAAATATCTGAACCAGTATACAGACCCCACTAACCCAACCCTCAATCCTCTGCATACTTAACCCACACAAAGCTACACAACCATCTCTCTCCCAGCAATCCGCATGCACTTTACTACACCACATCAACAACACATAATCATCACCCACAGCACTCGAGGCCTCGCCCGATCCGATACCAGCACCAAAGCCCAACACTCGGTGTATACCGAGCTGAAGCTGCCAACAGCACACCACTTCTCCCACTCTCCTCCCCTCCTCCCGACTAACCCAACCGCCCTTCTTGTTTACCAATCCACCAGAGCGCCTGGGGACCAATTCCGTTGGTGACGGTGCACTATACAAGTACCTTTAACATAACATAACATAACATAACCACAACCAGGGAATGCAAAATACATGCTTTGCTACTCACTTGTGCTGCTGGAACACGTCTACAATGTGCCCCACACCCCTTCTCTAAAGATCGCCACCCTGTGCCTAATGCACTGTCAAACCTGCATTGCTGCAGTGGGTGTACTCCTTGCACACATTCCCCACACCGTAATGCAGCCATGCATGTCCGCATACCACCAAGTACCACTATGCACATACGCACCACTGGCACCAACACTCTTACCCCACCTCCACACTGCAATGCATATACTTCGGCCATGCACTCAATAGTTTAGGCCTTGCATGCACCCACTGCACCGCAATGCCACCATACATGTCACCATGTCACTATGTCACCAACTACAACACTCAACAAACAACGCACTGTCACCACCACTCCTACCCAACCTGCATAAAGCCATGGAGCTATGCTGGACACAATTTCAAAACTTACCATACTGTACAAATAAAACTCTGTCTCCTGCACCCCTGTGCACGTTCATTCACATAGTACTGCCATACCCACTTCCATTCACAAACTATTGTCTCACTGTCATCTACCCACATACTGTTCGCAACATTGGCCCTACCCTTACCAATTTGCACACACTTCACACTATGAAAGCTCCCCCCTATACCAGATGCAGAATTAGACATGCATTGCTGTGATGGATTAACTGAAGCGCTATACTCTTCAGTGCATGGCCAACAGCCTATTGCCTTCGGCGATGCACCCAATTGTCTAATCCTTCAACAGACCCACCGCAACTTCATGCACCCATGCATGCCACCATGTGCCCAACTACCGCTATCCATCCGCATAGCACAGGCACCCGCGCTCCCACCCAACCTATGCCATGTGCAATTCACTCCCCTTCTGAAATTCACCTGCCACCACTCACCATGGAAAGATGTCACCGCAAACAGGTTGCGCCAGAAACTATCTGGTCGTTGTGACAGCTGCCTCCAATCGCCGCGCAAAGTAGTCGCCTTTCGCAGTATCCACGATTGGCGCAATACGCACTAATACTGCAGCCACTCCTCCATCTTCTTCCACCTATTTACATATGTCACATTAACCACTTCTCTCTCCCCTACCTTGTGCCTCCCGTATAGCCGCAAACACATGGCGTACAGTATATTTTGCAGACCCGCCGGGGGAACTGTCCATCAATACGCCATGGTGGCGTTTGTCAAAAAACTTTGACGCAGAGCACCCTTCCCTACAGCCAACCACCGGTCGCATCCAAAGTTCTCCGACAGCACTCTGCACCACAAGCCAATGGCACTTCTGTCTTTGGAGCGAACAGGGAAATGGGTCCATAGAGCGGACCCAGATATCACTCATTTTTAGAGACTTACATTTCTTATGTTTGCAACAAAAGTACTGATCGGATTCCCATCAAACACACAAAAGCACACTTTCTGACCCTAGACCCTGCTCCTGCAGCAAATGTGGTGCAAATCTGTGCATCCGTTCGGCCTGTAGCCATGCGCAAAGTTTTTGCCCATTGAATCTATGAAAAAAAAAATAATTTGGGAAGCCCCCTATAACTTTTCTCCCCCTGAACGAAACCTCACCAAACCTGGCGAAGAAATTCATAGTGGGCCATATACTCTTTTTTTACAAAGATTTGTGATGATTCGCCCAGGGAGAGTGAAGTTATAAGCTGCCGAAAAAGTGCCCTTCATATGAGTTTAGCAACGTAACCATAACTACACGCCCACACACCGCGGGCAGTGTAATATATATATATATATATATATCACATGGACGCAGTAGCGTCCATGTAGTTATGGTTAAGTTGGTGTTTCCATAGGAAGAGCATTTTTTGGGTTGCTTATAACTTCGCTCCCTCTGGACGAATCCTCACTAAACTTTGCAAATGTTTTTGCAAAGTTTGGAGAGGTTTGGTCCAGGGGGGGCAAAGTTATAGGGGGGGTCCCAAAACGTTTGTTTTTTCTCATAGACATAATGGGAAAAAACATTGCGCACGGCTACAGCTCAAACCGCTGATGGATTTACACCAAATTTGCGGCAGGAGTGAGGGCTTGGTCCCGAAAGCATGCTTTTGCAAATTTGGTGTAAATCTGTCCAGTAGTTTTTTTTAAAATGACCAAAATGTAAGACAAAAATGAGTGATATCTCCGTTCGCTCCGGACGGACTTCCCGGTTCGCTCCGCGGACAGTGCCCTGATTGGCCGAGCGGCTTGTGCGATGTCCGCGGACATCTGATGTGTTCGCTGATTGGACGGCGTGGGGCGTGGGGCATGGAGCACGTCAGATTTTTGGTGGCGCCTGACATCTTGCATTCGCGGACGACCGCGGACAGCAAGGTGAAACTTGGTTTAAAAATTGTATTTAGTGGAGTGTGTTGGTGTGTAAGAGTGTTTGGGGATGGTGGGGGAGTATAAGAAAGCTGCAATGTTGTATTTTATTTATGTGCTAGACGCTTTTGTTGTGTTCAATTTGTCTGCGGACAACACGGCTGTTCTGAAATGTTCTTAAATAAATAGAATGGATTCAGTGTCAAGTTGAAAGTATTCTAAGAACACTCGTGGGGTCCTGGAATGTTCGCAGGGGGTGTCCTGAAGACATTGTCTGTATTGTTCGTTGGCAAGCTGAAAGTGTTCTAAGAACACTCGCTGTGTCCTGAAATGTTCTTACATAAAGAAAATGGGGGTGTCCTGAGGACGCTGTCTGTATCGTCCTCTGGCTAGTTGAATGGGTTCTAGGAACTTCCTTGTGTCCGCAGACATTAAAATGGTTGCAGTGCTTGAATCTATGGGTGTGATATGCTGCAGTGCTTGTGGCCAGGGTATAGAATGTTGGGTGCTGGCCACAACCACTGCAGCATATCACACTCATATGCCATGCACCCAAGAGTCTATGCCCTGGCCACAAGCACCGCACCATATCACACTCATAGTGGCTTATAACTTTGGGTCAAAAACAAATTTATAAGGAACAATGTTATAAGCCAGTATGGGTGTGATATGCTGTGATGGTTGTATTTATCATGTTATACTTAATATTTGGTTTAGTAACGGGAGTTCATGTTTTTCTTGTTCATTTCTGTGATAAAAGAAAATAGCATGTTAGTATTAGTATTTTATAAAGACTTATTACATTGTACAATCAACATTTTCTTCTTTTTTTACCCTCATATTTAGTAGATGACAAACCAGAGTACTGTGCAATTTGCTCAGTTTCTGTGTTTGTTGCTAAAATCATTGGGTCTGTGGGAGGAGAAAAAGTCCATGGTGGATTAAAAAAAAACCCTTTTTCTGTTATGCTACAGTTTATTGGTTTGTTTGTTTTCAGTGTTTACTTGTTGTTTCTGGCTAATGCTTTTTACATTGGATTGTTTTAGGGAGCAGTAAGATATTAGGTATTTGTTTGGATATTGTAAAATTTTGGAGCAGTTAGATACCAATAGGCGTATTCTAACTGTTTATTTTTTTATATAATTTTGTGGTATTTATTTATCTGTTTGGATATAAATTTTGGGACAGTTAGATACCAATTGGCGTATTCTAACTGTCTATTTCTTTCTCTATTTGAGTGGTATTAATTTATCTGATTAGTTGTTGTAGCATCTTTGGGCAGTTAGATAGCTTTTGGAATATTGTGACAGTTTATATTTTTTACTACAAGTGTACTTAAGGTTTAAGTACAGTTTAGTTATCAAATTTTGGTTTTAAGAACATTAAATAAGCGTTTGTAAGATTTGCTGGTAATCTCTGCTTTAGAGTAGTGGTACTATCATTACATTCAAACCATCCACATTTCTTTTTTATATATCCAGTGTAGTGCCCTGAATTGGTTGTGGCTCCTGTAGATTATACCTATTGTTGTGAAGGTTTTCCTACCAAGTGATATTTGACCATGTGTGAATCCAGTCAGCTTGCAGTTGTTTTTGGTAGCATCTGCATTGTAAGGTAGAAGCATTAGTATTACGTATTTACTATGTGTTTGTGTTACTAACGTGGAGCGATTATCTGAATTGCAGGTCAAACATAATCTACCATGGTTTGCATTTTGTACAAGTTGCTGAAATGGAACAGATTCACAATTAGGTATTGATATATACACAAAGCGTTCATTGGGGATTTGTTCTTGTGTCACATTGTTGCAGAGAGTGCATGTATGTTTCCACATGTATGAAATCTGGAAGATTTCATTTATAGGTATGTTTTTGTTTTCCAGTACTAACAGTAAGTACATTAGAAATTTTTGTGCTTCTTCCTGTGATTTAATAGTGAATTTCACCATTCCAGCACAGTAGTCCAATTGTTGTCTTATTCCATAAACACTATACATGTTGTCAGGATTGTTTGCTGCATTTCTGTGAAGTACTAACATTTGCAAACACAATGGGTCTGTACTGTGTAAGTAAATGTTCTCAACAATTGGTGGTAATTGAAATAGAATATCCATTGCTGCATTTGCATAGCAACTTACACCAACTGTATTTGAGAGTTTAAATGGACCAGGTAGTTCTGTATCTGACTGCTTTTTTTGGAGTTTGTCTTCCTTCTTTGAAGAAGTACCTGGTTTACTTTCCCTAATTGATTATTTTTTGCTTGTGGCACTTGATGAAGTATGACTTTCTTTTACTTTCTTTGGAGGATTTGCAGTGACATCCTGTTACCTTTCTGTTTGATGTATTTTTCTTTTATAATGTTTTCCTTTTTGTGGAACAGAATATGTGTTTAGATGGGGAGTGTATAGAGAACGAAGTCTATTGTATTCTAAAATGCAAGGAATATCAGTGTTTATTTTGCTTGCATCAAAGTTGATTAGAAATAGACTGTCAAGTGTACGTAAGTGTGATAGTGCTACGTAGCTCATGCCTTCTTTAAAGACTGTGTTACCAATGTCTATCATTGCTTTGTCTAGGGTAAGACCTTGTGATTTATGAATGGTGACTGCATATGCAAGAGTTAGAGAAAATTGTTCTCTGCGTACATACATGTCTTTGAAGAGAAGGAATCGAGCTGTTGAGCGTCCTATTCTTTTTACTTCTGAAAGTTTGTCAAAGAGAATATTGACAAACTGAATTTTGTTGTCACGTGGTTATGTTTGAAAGCCAACAACTGTAACCAGTGCTCCATTAACTAGTCCTTGGTCCACGTCAAGATTACGTTTCATCATTACTCTGCAATTTAAGGATAATTTTAATATCTTTTCCAAGCATGCTGTGTTTGAGATTGATTTTTCTAAACTATTTAGTCTTGTTGTAGCTTGGTCACACATGGGTAGTGTCATTCCATGTACATCTAGTTTGTCTGTGGCGCTAATTTCCATTATTGGTTGTATTTCTTTACTTAACATTATTTCATTGAATTTGAAACAGCTTGCAAAAGTTGGCATTAAGGCCATACAATTGACATTTCTGTGGGCTAATTGTTCCATAACATCTGTAGCACATGCATTATCACCATAAAGTGCATGAATGTGCCGGGTTTTCAATATTGCTTCTGCTTCTTTAGAAAGTATACCAACTCTGATACTTTTTAAGATGTTGGCATAAGTGAGATCTGCAGATTGGCGCATGTTTTCTGTTAATTCTCTGTATTGGAAATGTTGCCAAAGGTTGACATTTCCAATGCTGCCAACAGTTTTACGGCAGAGTTTGTGTCCTAATGTTTTAAAAATAGGCTCACTTTTTACTGGTGTCAATTGAAGAAGATCTCCAAAAACAATAATGTGTTTTCCTGCAAAGAGCTCTTCTTAGTTTGTTTTGAGTACTTTTTGTAATCTGAGGTGAATCAAAGCTAACATCAGGTTGGAGACCATGCTCACTTCATCTATTAGTAGCATTTACATTTGTTTCAATACTCTGCATAGTTCCATTGCAGCTTCTGCAGAAAGTTTGTCATAATCTAATTTGTTTTGGTGTTCTACTGGTAGGAGTAGTAATCGGTGTAAAGTCACACCACCTATGTTGTAGGCAGCTAAACCTGTGGGGGCAGTGACAGCAGCTGACAGTTTGTTGTTTGTCAATTGTTGAAGGAACTTATTGATGATTTTGATTAGGAATGTTTTGCCAGAACCAGCTTCACCACTGACATACAATAGTATAGGTTTGTAATTTTGACAGGTGCATTCTTTGTTTTCATGTTGTACACCATGTGCAATTTCTTTTGTTACTTCTTGAAAAATGCTGTGTTGCTCATTGTTTAGCTTTGATTGTAGTATAGCTAAGTCTTCTTTATCTTCATACTGACACATGGTGTTTTCTACTTCTATCATAGCTAATTCTGCCTCATTTGTTATTAGTGAGTCTCCCCGTGGTTCTTAGCTTCCTGTGACAGAAGGTTGACTACTGTCAGGGGTGTCCTTATCTAGTTGGGCCTGGAGTTCTTCTTCGTGTTGCTGTTCATTGTGCAACATTGTGTTGTACTGTGCAAAGTTTACATCAGTTATACTGCTTTCATTTGCTTTGAAAGCGTCTTCATATGAGTCATAGTTATCTAGTATTTCTTCTTCTTTTCTCCATGGTTTGAAGAGTTGTAGCAGGGACATGTAATATGCTTCTTTATGTTGGGGAGTCTTTAATGACAATTTGATATGATTAATTAAATTTGGTTTGGTGAGTTTTACTAAGCTGCCTTCACAGTTTGTCACTTTGTATTTATGGTTTTGTTCATCAGGTTTTATATTATTTTGTATGTGTAGTTTTGGGCTATGTGGTATAGACACATAGTTTCCAAAGTGGTACTCCTGTTTGGGTAGTATGTGTCCAGTAAATTGTTTTTTAAAATGTCTTGGCTGTTGGGATCATGTTTGGCAACTGTTTCTATATCTTCGTATGATTTTAGAACTCTTTTTCTAGATTTAGCTGGACTAAGACTTACCCATACTATATTTTCAGATTTACCATACAATGCAGTACCAGTTAATCGATCAGCTGCTTCATAGGATCCACATTCTCTATGGGACACCATTTTTATGCCCAAGCTGTATAATTTGTGAGACACTGTTTTATTTGATGACAGGTCATTCCAGAAGTCTTGGAGCTCTGTCTTTTCTGATTTCGTTAAGTATGCTGTGACATATCGTGCAACTGCAGTAGAATTGTCTGCAATGTACTGCACATCTATGTTTGCATTCCATAAGTGGGCAATGATTGTATTGTAATCATTGATATATTTTTCTTCTTCTTTTCTTTTTATGCAATATGTATTTTTAGGTGACTTACCTTTAACACTATGTCTAACTGAAGACATGAGGTTGTTCACTTGACCTGTATTTGTAACTGGTCTAGGGAAACAAAATCGGCATTTGGTGTAGTATTTCCCTTTGTTTTTGTATTTGCGACGACAGTATTTGCCACATCTGTGTCTTTGGAATTGTAACATTTTTGCATGAAGATCACTATTTGTGGATTCTGATGGAATTTTCACAAGTGACATATTTTTCAATAAACTGTAAAACAGTGGCATCACTGTCTTGACCAAATTTAGGAGCATCTGTAATCCATAAAAGCATGTGGACATGTGGTGCTCCTCTGGCTTGGTATTCGTTTCTCCAAAATAAGTGTTGCACTTCTCCAAGGGGAGGAACAGTTTTACTACAAATAAAATGTAGCATAGCAATGAAGCGATGGTGAAAATATCTTGAAACATTAACAGGATCCTGAGAACAAAGTTCTCCAGGTGTTAGTATATATATGTTTGTTTGGTTTTCGTTTGATATGCGTAGGAAAGCATGTAAATCTTCCCATGCATATTCTGCACAACTTAATGTAACAAACCAAGTGGGTGGGCCAAGGTTTCTGATCATACAACGTACATCTCCATGACGTCGAAACCAGTACTCTTTAGTACCACACATATTTGCTAATAGATTTGTAAGATTTGATTGTAAAACCTCATCTTTTTGTTGAACTTTTGTAATAATTGTGTAGCTGTCATATTTTGAAAGTGTGATCCTGATTTGAACATGTGTGCAACTCCGTAACATAAAGTTGCTAGTTCACTTTCAAAGAGTAGGTGAAATATGTATTCCACATTTTGTCGAAATCTGGGATCTTCAGACTACATTTGTAATGGGCGATATTCTGATGCTGATATTTGAATAGGTCTATCATCATATCTTCTTCCTTTGCCAGTAGGAAAGAGTAGAGGAAAAGCACATACTTCTATACTTTTTTCCCACATGCTGATTGGTGATCCTTTTGTTTGACGCATTTGGTACGTTTCCAGTGCATCTTCTATGGTGTCATTAGAGTGCAATGGATGAATTGTATAATGGTCTAAAGTGTTTGATATTGTAGCAGGATCTAGGAGCTCAAAATTGACCAGCTTCTTGTGTCTCTTGAATTATTTCGGTTGTATCTTTCAAGTTTTCTTCAATATTAATTTCTTTGTAATATTCATTATTCTTTTTAAGATATTGCAGGGCTTCTCTAACTTTATGTAAATCTACCAGTTGTTGCCAAATATTTTTGTCTTTTGTAGGTACTCCATTTACCAAGATAATTAAAGATTGTTGCATTGGACGTTGCACTCCTAGAGTGTGCACATTTTCTTTTGGATCTAATGATAAATACACTACTTTTCCACGAATACCTTTCACTAATTCAAAGGGAGGTAATTTTGCAGTTTTTGGTTGAAGGCGTATTATTGCTTGAAATGGGCGCACTGTTTGATTTATGATGCTCTCATATAAATTAAGTTGTTGAAGGGGTTTTGGTAGTGGATATAATTCCAAGTTATTTGTGACAGCACGTGAAGGAGTTTGGTTGTTGTCAAGTTTTGTAGTGCAGTAACTGCAAAGTATTATGGGGTTCAGTTATTTCGTATTTGTTTTCTGCTATAAGATAGAGAGCTAATTCAAACCATTTAGAATCTTCATCGTCTTCTATTTTGTATGATAGGTCTACAGTTTTTTTGTTACTTTTATAAAAAGTTCTGCGGCAACATAAACACACATGGTTTGGTACTTCAGCTGAAGTA
Organism: Ambystoma mexicanum; assembly: GCF_040938575.1. Lineage (NCBI taxonomy): Eukaryota > Metazoa > Chordata > Amphibia > Caudata > Ambystomatidae > Ambystoma > Ambystoma mexicanum. The sequence continues at coordinate 69,649,230 of NC_090938.1, forward strand.
TTTTCAAATGTTAGTATTTCTTTTTTGTATGTGTGTAGTGAAAGGTTGCCGTGTGCAGAATTGTTACGAAGTTGGTTTACAGCTAATTCATCTTGTAAGTGGGTTTCACTTCCAAAATATTTTGTCTGGATATAGTCGATTTCTTCTAGTAGGTCTTTTGCTGTACCATGCAGAAGAATGTTATTTAAATTGGCTAGTGTTAAAGCAGGACTTTTAGCATAGTACAGTTTATAAACTAGATTTCTTATACTTGCATAATGTGTTGATATCCTTTTGATATCATGGAAGGTTGTTTTGCAAGTAGGTCCTGTAATGCAGGCCAATGAATGTCCTTGTAGTCCTGTGTACCTGCGTACTGGACAAGCATCCATATTTTGCAGTAGTTTAATTTTGATTTTGTCTTTGATTTTCATATATTGATTGAGGAATTGGCGTAAAGAATTGAAAAAGTTTTTGTGAATGTTACACCTGTTACACATTGACGTGCATGGCCATTTGTACACTAGATGTTCTGATTCAGTTGAATGGAGGGGTAAATCTACGTTTTCAGGGCATATTTTCAGGAGTACTTCTTGTTCCATTATGGTATTATTAACTTTTTCATAACCTCGACCACTCCTATGTATGGCAATTGTATTTGTTTGCTTTTGTTTGTATGCTTCTTCATTAAAGTATGGTTCTGTGCTTGTAGTGTGACTCCATTCACCTCCACAGATATTTAAGAAGTTATTTCAGTTGACATTTCGTTTATTGAGAAGTCTTTTTTGTAATTTAGTTATTAGTTTTGTTAGTGGTTTCATTCTGTTTGACACTAAAATAAATAACTTTCTTTTGAGAAGAATTGCAATGTCTATCAACGCTTCTAAGATTACTTTCCTACGATAAGTTTGAAGTGTTGAACCTGGTTTCTCTCCTGTTTTTATAAGATTTTGAAGGACTTTGTGACGGAACATTTTGGCTAAAATACTTTTCTTGGTATGCTTACTTTGTACTATATCAAGATTTATAGAAGAAGTTTTATTTGTAGTGATAGTTGATTTTGTGTTAATTGTTTTTTGGGTTGTTTTACTTTTTGATAGAGGAGGCAAAGTTTTTGTACTAGAAACTTCTTCTGTTTCACTACATGACTGTATTTGCTGTTGTGTTTCAACTTTTTTTTTACAAATTCTGCTATAGATGGATGTTTACGTTGGAGACTTTTCTTTTCATTTGCTTAACTTCTGAGTTCCTTTCTACGGAGTTGCTTTTTGGTAGGCATTCTTTAGGGTCTGTTGAAAACAATACAGAAGGTATGGGTTGGGGTGTTCTGCAATGCATGTGTATTGTGTGCATGAGTGTTTGAGTAAGATGATAAAGATGTATGTAATGGTGTGTGATTGTGCATTGGGAAGTACAACTACTATGGATGGGTATTCTTGAATTAATGTGTTACTAAACAGGGGTTCAGATGACAGAAAAAAGTAAGCCAGTGGTGTGGAAAAGTATAAATAGTATATCTAAAGCTATACAATTAAAACAGTTGTTTGTTGTACAACATCTAAATTCTAGTGGCTGAGTTGGGTAATTTGTGTGTCGAAAAATAGGAATTTGTGGGCCATTCTGCCAGTAAATCACTGTTTAAGACGGGGGGATTTTTGGTCAGAATGGTGCAGAATCTCTATTGTAAGGCGCAGAAATAGCATGAATTAACCTTACAGTGTGTTTGAGTAATAATTGAAATATTATGGTAACATTCTACTTACTTTTTTTCTAAAATTAGCAGTTTGCGTCTTAATTGTTCTTTGTACTTCAAATTGGGCTGCTTCTTTTCAGGAGAATGGTCTTCACTGCAAGTGTAAAAGACAGACATTAGTAATTTGGTTTGTATATAGCACTGTTGTTAATTTAGACATAGATGTTTGTAGGAAAGAAAATATCTTTACTATGGCTTGTGAAATTCATAATGTACCACTGTATACCACTATTCCTGTAACTAAGCTTTTCCACGTAATAGTGAGTCAATGTCATAGCCTGCTTTTCGACATAATAGTGAGTCAATGTCATAGCCTGCTTGTCCTATATAAATGTAAGTAATTATATACTTACAAAAATTAAAACCAATTATGTGTTTGTAAATTTGTTTTTGTTTGAGATTTGATCATAGAGTGTGCATGTAATTTTGTTTGATTATATGTAGTCTATATATTTTATTTCAAAAACGTTAGTTTAACATTATTTGCGTGTGTGTGTGTGTGTATGAAGAAATTAAACGGTATAAAGGTTTGTAAGTCACAGTTCATTTTAGGACAATGAAAAAATGATCGTAGATTAATTTTACAGATTATACAAGGTAAAAGTCGGTTAGAAAATGTGTTCATGTACTCTATAGAAAATATGCATACCTGTAGTTTGTGTTCATGCATATGGATATGGACGAAACTGCAAGTAGAAATCTTGGAGACTTGTATAGTATTTCTAGTAGATTGTGCTTGCCAATGGTATGAGAGTTGTTCTCCGAGAGATTCTCCGTACATTTGCAGTGCTGATCAATGATGATGTAGTTACATGTAGAGGTCTTGGATTTGATTGGTGGATGGTCATGTGATTTCTTAGCTACATCCAATGAGGGAATGGCACAGAGAGTGAAGTGGAAATGGCAGAAGGGCTGTCCATGTTACGATATGTTCGCGGACATGGCGGTAGTTCTAGGACACTGCATATTACATCCGGGGAATTTGGGGTGGGGAGGCATGCAAATGAGATTGAATGTAGCAGGGGATTGGTCAGTAAGGTTTAGTGAGTGTGTTGTGCTAGCAGAGGTTTTCTCAGAGATTATTTTTGATGAGAGAAGAACAGATAGCTGTGACTGAGTGTTTCAAAAACAGATTGTTTGGATTTTGGGAGACTCGTGGATACATTGGTTGAAGGTGCATGCAGAAAGCTGTGGAGTATCTATAGATCTTGGATTTGCACATGTGGAAGTGCACTGGCATGGAGTGCATGGAATGAAGTGGTTGGACCTGCTACCTCTCTGTGCAACTTTGAAGAAAGAGGAACATCCAGACATAATTGTAATTCATTGTGGAGGGAACAGTTTAGGACATGTGTCTGGAATTTCTTTGCAATTTGCAATGAAAGACGGACTTCAGAAGATCATGGACATGTTTCCAAACTCCAATGTAATTTTTTCACGGATTGCGCAGAGACAAATGTGGCCTCGTTCTTTCTCATGTGGTCCACAAATGGAGAAAGCAAGGTGTAATGTAAATAGGCTGTTTGTGCCTTCCTAAGAGATTTTGGCATGTCCACTTTTCACAATGAAAATATTATGTTTCGTAGTACATACATTTTTCGCAGAGATGGAGTCCATCTTACTTATGCTGGCAATCAGATTTTTCTGAGAAATGTACAAAATGCATTGCGACCTTTTTTAGACACCGTCCATTTTGAAGTAGGTGTTATGTATTTATAATTTTGGACATACAAACACCTCCAAAAGGCTCTTTTCAGAGCCACCACTTCCTCCCAGAGAAAAATGCAATGGTTACAATAGGGTAGCACCCCAATTTTTTTTATGTTCGTGAACTGTCTGCGGACTTTCAAGAAATACAAAGGGCCCTGCTTCATTTATCTTCACTTCTATTTTTAAACTGTGAAAGGCAGCTCTGAAAAGAGCCTTATTTTTTTTTTATTTTTGTTATTTTGTATTTTTTTGGGTTTTTTACACACGACACACTAGGAGAGGAGGGGAAAGAGGGGTAAAGGGGGGGACACCAACCACAGGGATAAGAAAGGGCGAGCTGAGAGAGGAAGATGTAGAGTGGGTTTTAATTGGGTAGTGAGCAGGTCTTCTCGTGCTGTGAGACGATAGTCTCAAAAGCACTCCGAAGTCGTTCCCCCCTGCAGAGTACTGTGTCACAGTACATACATACAACTGTGACCCTCGAAAGGTAAGGGTCATCAGAATTCTGTATGGCCTGTGAGGCAGCTTGAGGAAGACTCTGTCCCACAGAGTTGTTCCTTGTGGTGACAGGATCAGAAACGGAGGATGAAGTAGAGGCAATCAACCTACTACGCTCTTCGCAAGGTACAACCTGGTGAATGGCCCCAGTGTGGAATGAGTTGAGGTGTCGCTTCATGGTAGTGGTCCCAAACTGTATGAACCATGCCTCCCGCAACTGAGTACCATTTTGCACTCATTGCAGGTGACACGGTTCGCACAAGCCTTAGGACCATTCCCATGAACGGTAAACAACCGCCACACCCAAGAATCACGCCGAGGGCAGATAGTAGGGATTTCCTCTACCTCATTCTCGTCATCCTCTTCTTCCTCCTCTGTATGCTCACTCCTGTTCCCCTCATCAGGCCCTTGGGGAGATGGTGGTGGTGGAGGGGGTGGGGGTGGTGCTGAGGCAGATGTAGCACCAGGTGGCAATAGTGGAGCCATGGATGTCATCGGCTTGGAGATGGAAATCTCAAAATCTGCAAAGTATGCAGCAAAATGCAGTGTGCTCTGTGGAATAGCCAGAAACACAATGAGAATGAGCTCTAGGGCGTGGTCTTTTATAGGTGTGCTGGTACGCGGTTTGCGGACATGCGTGCCATCGAACACCAAAAAAGGTTGAAAAAGTCACAAAAACTATGTGGAAATTTAGGATTAGTATGTGGGATTTGTGGTATGGTGAGTTTTTAATGAGAAATATTGTGGATTACTTGGAAATGTACTTTTAAACTGTTCGGGGACACGAACAGTGTCCGCATTCAGAACACGCGATCAGCGTGGGCGCGGTCACATGATTGCTTCGTGAGCATGATCGCTAAGGGAGCGGCTGTCCGCAGGACAATCAATGTACGGACATTGTTTTGCGCATGCGCGTTGTTGATCTACAGACAGTGTTCGGGTCCTGAACTAATTAAAAGTGCGTCACACGTAAAACGAACAGTTACAGACAGCCGTTTGTTCTTAGCACAGTTTAACTTACTTGCGAACAATACGGACAGACATAGCGTCCCTAGCACAACTCCATTTTCATTTATTTACGAACAATTCAGGACACCACGAGTGTTCTTAGAACAGTTTCAACTTGCTAGCGAACACTACGAACAGGCACAGTGTTCTTAAGGACACCTCCATTTTCGTTTATTTATGAACATTTCAGGACACTACGAGTGTTCTTAGAACAGTTTCAACTTGCAGGAGTACATTACGGACAGATATAGTGTCCTCAGGACACTTACATTTTCATCAATTTACGAACATTTCCAAACAACCGCACTGCCCATGGACACCTAAATTGGTTTTAACAAAAAGAACTGAAACTAATTACAACACAATATAAAAAAGTAACTTTATTTGACATATATTAACAATTTATGAGTGAGAAGGTGGGGTAGAAACGGAAACAAAAACAGGAAAATTAGGGATTTCAACATAATTGGGATCAGGTGAAGAAGGGATGGAAATGTCATCAAAACGTTTTGGTCCATGGAGAGGGTTTGGGGTTAAATGAGTGGGATATGGTGAGGGGGGACAAGTACAGGTGGGACAATGGTATCTTGTTGTTAGTTTTAAGTGATCTTCCACAAAGTTTTTTAAATTGGTAAAATTTGCTATAAGTTGGTCAATTTTTTCGTTTATGTGTTCCAGAGTGTTATCCACTGCTTCTTTTTCTGCAGTAGTTTCAATTTTTGTATGGTCTGTACAAAACAAAATGTATATGTTAAATGTATACAAAATAATATTTATTAATTGGTTTATATAGTAAGGTGTGTACCATTAGGTGCACTATCCTCTGACATTTCCTCTAGTGGGAAATGCTCCTCTAGCCACTCCAGAGTACTACACATTTCTGTGAGAAAACAAAAAAGTAATATTTTTTTTATCTAATACAGAAACTTTATAAATATATGAGTAAAATGAAGTGCACTTACTATTTCAGGTAAGATATGTGATGAGTAGTCTGTACGTCTGGTCTTGCTCTTAGTTGTGGAGTGTCTGTGAGGTAATTATGTTGGAAGCCACTTTATCTTCTTTTGGTATATTCCATTTTAGAACATATTGTATTTAAATGAATGCTTAGTGTGTTACATATATGTGTTACATTTCTTAAGTATTACTACATATACTTTGTATGTGTGCTGCTTTGTGAATTTGTTAAATGTTCCTGTTATGATATAACAATTACACATACCCCCACAGAGTTGTTAGGTGGTGGTACTGTTGTCCGAACATGTCAGCGGACAGTCAAATTCAGAAGAAAGGGTTCAGTATATTCCATATTACATGTACATAAAGTCAAAGTTATTATTGTTAAGTTGTGCTACTAAAAAACTATGAAATTCAGTAAAAAAAACTTTGTTAAAGGGACGTTATGGTTCAGTTGCGCTACGAAAAACCTATGAAATTCAGTAAAAAAACTTTGTTAAAGGGACGTTATGGTTAAGTTGCGCTACTAAAAACCTACGAAATTCAGTAAAAAACTTTGTTAAAGGGATGTTATGGTTAAGTTGTGCTACTAAAAACCTATCAGATTCAGTAAAAAAACTTTGTTAAAGGGACGTTATGGTTCCAAGTAAAACCGAAAACCCCCTGAAATTCGCCTGTTATGGTAAGCTAAGCAACCATAACTTGCGCCACCACCGTGCACTGCTAAGACTAACGCCCAGGACATCAAAGATGACATCACAAATATAATTGATGACATCACTGATGACATCACATGTGCATTTACCTTTCATGAAAAGTCTGTACAAGGGTTTCTTATTGTAATGTTAATTTAAAAAAGTGTCATCATTGGAATAAATATCAAGGGCTAATTAGTCCATCCAGTATACCAAGGTGCTCATGTAGAACATAGGCATTGTGTGCTGCATACATGATGGAGGTTCATTATTCATAAGCTTGCCATGTTGAATAGTGAAATGATAACTGTTTTCTTATTAGACTTTTGCATACTGTGAAACATGTGATAAGTAGATAATAAAACCCACTGACTACATAATTGCATTATTATAGACAAAACACAGAGACAACACCGCATACAAATATGAGTATATACAAGGAAATTGAAGAAAGAAAAAAAACAGCAGTAGTAGCAAAAAGTGTTCATAACCCAACTGATTACCTTTATGCAGAGAAATGATTGCTCTGTTTCAAAGCTGCTACTTATCCTATGTATATATTTCGCATAATGTGACTGGACCCTAAGGAAAGTAGTGTGAATACAAGATATAAAAATAGGTGCATATACAGGGAAAGTACAGAAATAAAAAAACAACAGAACTATCAGAAAGTGCTGATAACTCTACTGATAATTTTAATGCACAGAAAGGATTGCTGTCTTTCATGCTTGTGTCTTCCCCTATGTATATGTCTCATATGATATGACTGCACCCTAAGGGAATTAGTGTAAGAACAGAATTGAAGGATAAGTCTACAAATATACTACCTTTTCCACTTTTAATTCCTGACTGTTACTGAAGAAAACCATGTGGCCTAGATATGTCAGTAAAGGAAAAAAGGGGGAGCCAGACATGTGATGTCATCAGTGAAGTCATCAATGAAATTTGTGATGTCATCTTTGATGTCCTGGGTGTTAGTCTTAGCAGTGCACGGTGGTGGCGTGAGTTATGGTTGCTTAGCTTACCATAACTGGTGAATTTCAGGGGGTTTTCGGTTTTACTTTGAACCATAACCTCCCTTTAACAAAGTTTTTTTACTGCATCTGATAGGTTTTTAGTAGCGCAACTTAACCATAACGTCCCTTTAACAAAGTGTTTTTACTGAATATTTATATATATATATTCATTAAAAAAAATCTTTGCTATGGGGACGTTATGGTGTTAAATTGCCCTACTAAAAACCTGTGCAATTCACTAAAAAAACGTTACAAATGTGCCATTATGGTTCAAAGTACAACCGAAAACCCCCTGAAATTTTCCAGTTATGGTAGGCTAAGCAACCATACCTGCCCCCACCACTGTGCACTGATAACACTAACATCCAGGACATGAAAGATGGCATCACAAATGTCATTGATGATATCACTGATGAATTCACATGTGTAGCCCCTTTGTTTTTTTTCACTACCATATATATATATGTACATTCAGTAAAAAAAACTTTGTTAAAGGGAAGTTATGGTTCCCAGTAAAACCGAAAAACACTTGCCATTCGCTAATTATGGTAAGCTAAGCAACCATAGCTCGCGCGACCTATATGCATTGCTAAGACTAACACCCAGGATATCAAATATGACATCACAAATGTGTGTGTACTTTTTTTGTATGAGGGGCAGAAAAAATAATTTCTTTCTGTTGTTTTGACACAGAAATGAGCAGTACTTTGGAGTGGCTGGAGGAGAATCTTCTGCATGGGTAAATGTCCGAAGATAGCGATAATAATGGTACAAACTACTCTGCATAAGCAAATTAATGGTCAGTATTTTATGGGCATTTAACATATATATATTTATTTTTAACAGACCAGGAAAAAAAAGAAGAAAGGCCAACAAACGACACAGAGGAAGACAGGCTGAAAAGGATAGAAGTGAAAATGGATACACTAAATGACAATTTTAACAGTTTAAGGCAATTTGTGGAGGAATTTGTGAGAGTAAAAATACTTTATCACTGTCCCACCTGTACCTTGCCCCCTTATCAATTTCCTAGTGAACCATCCACAACCCTTCAAGAAGAAAATAAACGTTTTGATGAAACATCCATCCCTTCATCCCCTCACAAATCATCCCCTCACAACCAGCCCGTGTTAAACCCTAATTCCCGTATATTCGTTTCAGTATCGGCTTCCCCCTGTATTTCTCTTGATTGATGTGTGTGTGTGTGTGTATTGAAAGTTTTTTATATTAGTTGTAGTGGAAGTTTTTTTTAAAAAGAGTCAAAATGTCTGCGTGCAGCGTGCCTGTTCGAGCTAGCCGTAAGCAATAGAATATGGATGTTCTAACGGCAATACACCTACCCGTACCAATGGCAACCAAGTTGGTACTGATCTTAGAGTGCACCATCTGTTCAAGTTGTGCGTAAATTAACAGAATGGGGCGTCCTAAAGACATTATACCTCTCTGTACCGCTCACAAACAAAAAGATGAAACATGTTCTTAGAACACACCAGTTGTATGGGATGTCTGTAAATGAGCAAAATGGGAGTGTCCTAAGGACACTATACCTGTCCGTACCGTTCGCAGCCAAGATGGAGCCGTTCGTAGAACAGGCGCGGTGGCCGGCATGTCCGTAGTCAAACAAAATGAAGGTGTCCTAAGAACACTGTACCTGGCCGTACAGTCAGCAGATCATGTACGCACATACGCAGTACACCCATAAGTACTGCGACCATCGCGCCTGTCCCTAACTGTCTGTCTCACTTGTGTCGCACTTTTAATTAGTTTCAGGACCCGAACACTCTCTGTAGAACACTTGCGCGCATGCGTACGTCCGTTACTCTGCATTTGCTGTCCAGCGGCCCCCCATCTCCCTCACGGATGTGTTCAGGACATCATCATGTGACCGCATCCACGCTGAGCATGTGGACTAATATGCACAGTTTGTCTGCTTCCGCGACATTGCAGGCAAACTTATACAAACGTGGGAAATTATTTAACAGTATAAAATCACCATTTCACATGTCCCATACAATGGCTCTACCTTTGAGCGTATTGTTTAGAATTTTTGCAACGCTTTTGAGTGATAAATATGGTAATGAGCTGCACCCCTCCAACCCTATAAATGGCCACACCCCCGAGCTCATCTTCATTGTGCTTCTGGCTATAGCAGATTGAGTTGTGCTGCCTTTACTGCTGTAGCGACCATTAGCCAAGTAATCCTTATGGCATCCATGGCTACTGTTGCTTCATTAGCCTCAGCACCACCCCAAACCCTCCACCGCCTCCACCTCCCCAAGGGCCTGCAGAGGGATATACCGGTGAGGATGTAGAGATCGAGGAAGAAGAGGAAGAAGAGAATGAGGTGGAGGAACTCCGCACTTCAAGCACTCGCCGGGAGTCGTGGGTGTGGCGGTTGTTTTCCGTTTTTGGGGACATACCAAAAGCACATGCAAACCTGGTCAGGTGTAACCAGTGCCAGTTGGGGCTGAGTCGCAGGAGACCTGGTGAGTACAGCTTCGGTACGACAACCATGAAGCAACACCTAACTTTGTTCCAGAGTGCGGACATTTGCAAGGTGGTGCCATGTGAAGAACGTAGTAGAATGAGTTCCTCCACTGCATCCTCCGTGTCCGATCCTCTCACCACAAGAGACACTCCTGTGGGGGAGCGCATCCCTCCAGCTGCCTCACAAGCCATTTGCGATGCTGTTGACCCTTACCCTTACACAATATTGTGTATGTACTGCAGTACTCTGCAGGGGGACAGTCTTCAAAGTGCTTTTGAGGCTATGGTCACGGAGCACCAGAAGAACTGCCCCCTACCTAAGTAAAGCCCACCCTACATATTTCTCTCTCCACCTGCCCTTTCTTATCCCCGTGGTTGGTGTCCCTTCCTTACCCTCCTTTGCCCTCCTCTCCTAGTGTGTCGTGTGCTCAAAAGCAGTAAACTGGAAAACAACAAAAATTGCAAAAAAGGCTCTTTTCAGAGCCGCCTTTCTCAGTTTAAGAATAGAACTATCAAGTGGCCGTTGTAGGCCCCCGTGCATTTTTCAAAAATTCCACAAACAGTCATAGGACGCACAAAAATGGAGGATGCAAGTGAAGTAAAACCAATGGACTTTCCGCTGGGAGTAAGTGGTGGCTCTGAAAAGAGCCTTTTAGTGGTGTTTTGTGTAGATTGGAGATTGGAAAACTGTAGATTGGAAAAAACGGATTGCCAAATAGGTGACTGTGAATCCAAATAAGGTTGCAATGCATTTTGTACATTGAGAAGAAAAATCTGATTGCCAGCATATGTGAGATGGACTTCATCTCTGCGAAAAATGAAAGTGCTGCAAAACAAAATGTTTTCATTGTGGAATCAGGACATGCCAACATCTCTTAGAAAGGCACAAACAGGCTTATTGAGATTGCACCTCTCTTTCTCCATGTGTGGACCAAATGCAGAAGAGCACAGCCATATTTGTCTTTGTGCAATACGGGAAAAAAATATTTGGCAATTTGGAAACATGTCCATGACCATCGCAAGTCCTTCCTTCATTTCAAATTGCAAAGAAATTCCAGAGACATGGCCTAAACTGTTTCCTCCGCAATAAATGATAAGTATGTCAGGATGATGCTCCGTCTGTAAAGTAGCACAGAGAGGTACCAAATCCAGCCACCTCATTCCACGCACACCATGCCAGTGCACTTCCACATGAGGAAATCCAAGATCTGCACATAGACCACAACTTTCTGCATGCTCCTTCAACCAATGTATCCATGAGTCTCCCAAAATCCAGATAATCTGTTTTCGAGCACACAGAGCCATGGCTGTCTGCTCTCCTGTCAGGGAAAAGACCTTCTCACTAAATTTCTCCGTTCAGAACACACCAACTGAACTTTACTGACCAATCCCTACCTTCGCACATTCTCATTTGCATGCATTTCCTCCCCAGAATCCCCGTTGGTAATACGAGTTGCCTGCAAACTACCACCATGTCCGCGGACAGGTAGAGGATCAGAGCGTGACGACTGTACATTTAAATATTATTCCCCTTTTCCCCTTTAAGGTGGGCTCTGAAAAGAGCCATTTTTTTTTTGGGCAGATGCCTTACAGACACCTGTTATTTTGTTTTTTAAAATATTTTTTCTTCTTACTTTACTCCTACAACCATTCCAGAACCTTCTCCAAAGCAAGCCTTAAATTCCAAAAGAACATGGCATTTCCCAAAGAAGATAACGCAACACCATCTGCTTCAAAATAAGCTGCATTATTGGGAACAATGTTCTCGTGGCTGCAGAAAAACATACCAGCTCGTAACATGAAAGCACGCATGCCGTGATTGATGTTACACCTCCAAATACTTTGATCAGGACAGAAAACAGAACTGTTGTCCCATTTTCCTCTAGGGAGTAACCCAGAAAAAATTACTTTCGCAGTTGGAAAGATGTTCATAACTGCTTGAACCAACTGTTCCAAATCTTCCAACAAAGTACATCAACTCACGTAGCCCAAATGGCAAGCACCATAGTGCAAAAGTACCACATGAGGAGTGGTCATTGTACGCATGTCTCTGCAAACTTAAAGAATTGCTACAACATTGTGTTATGCTCACCTGGTTCCCACGAGGGTGTCGACTGGAACTGGGCCGCTGTTATTTCCACCAGCATGACGTGTAACGCCGAGATGACTGACTAGACTGGCCCGCTCAGCCTAGTTTGTCTGGCTCGCAAGAATATTCTTCTGCAAAGGAGAAGAGGAATTAACCACCCGTGCAATTGAGTGTCAACCCACCTTCCCCACTCCCATTGTCTTCCCACTGATCACTCTTGATGTCCCCTCCTTAGTCTCACCTGATGGTTTGGAAGGATGAGCTCTCCATCCTGCGTCGACCGCAGGGGCGCGTTGATGACCAGTTACTTCACTGGCATAAAGGAATTGGTGAGTTCCAGTATTGACTCTAAAGTCCAATTGTTCATAAGAGTTCAAATGTCTGCTCTTCACTCTGTCCGATTCCTTGCAGGTTGCCGATTAATCCACTCGAGGATTTCCAAATGGCACCCGGTAAGATTCAGGTAAGTCTATTGTGTTTTTCCCCTTAGGGGCCGGGGTACGGCAATGAAGCAGAGTTGACTGTGCGACCCGAGATGAGGTGAGACCCCTGTGGTAAATCAGGTAAGTTTTGTGGGGGTAACTGGTATTGTCCTTGCTTTCTCCCCTTAGGGGCCGGGGTACGGCGATGAAGCAGAGTTGGCTGCGCCGACCTGAAACGAGGTGAGTACCTCCCGTGGTAAATCAGGTAAGTCCTTGGGGGTAACTTGTATGGCCTTAGAGAGTCCCCTTGCTCACCTTGATGTCTTTGTCTCCTTAGGTGTCAGAGGGCGGCCGCGAGATGGAGAGAGCGTGATGGAATGCTGAAGTACTGCCAAGCAGGTGAGTTCAGCGCGGCGCCGTAGGAATGCGAGGCGATGCTTCAAAGACTTCTGTCTTTCAGTTCCGTGGCGAAATGGATCAGGATTCAGGTAAGGATTAAAGTTAAAACTCCTGTTCTAACCTTTATCCTTTTGTCTTCTTGTTTCAGGTGTCCCAGGACTGAAGCGGGTGTGGCTGAAGACTGGAGCTGCTGAAAACACGGTGAGCATTACGGTGCAGCAAGCAGAATAACGCGAAGCACGTGTGGCTGTCCGGGCGTGGTTTAAATAGCCTTGGAAGAAGATCCAGGTAAGTATTCTTCCACAGCACCGCCCAAGTAACAAAATAGTCCCTTCAGTAAAATAGTCCCTCCTAAGCCTCATTTGGCTTGAGTCTTCATGCAGCATGGTCTGCCTCAGGTGAGTATGCAGCATGGTCTGCTTCAGGTGAGTTATCAATAATGAACCTGGTGCCCATGGCGCCAGGACTGACTTTATCTTTATGAGCCTGGCGCCATAGGTGCCAGGACTGTACCCAAACAGCCCCTAACTGGGGCTTTTGGGCATGCTCCAAGTGGCATGATGCCTGCTTCCGGGGCTGCTGGGCCTGGTCTGGTCTTCCGGGGGCAGGCATCATGACACATTGCGATCAGTCTCAGCGCTCCACACCACCTCAACTCCTCTCACATTGAAATTGTGTGCCACATGCCTACTTTCGGCATAGTGCTGTAAACCATGGACACAAATATCTCCAAGCACCAAAACCCTGACCCTCTCCACCTCTGCCATCTTCAGTAAACACACCTTCTTTCGACACAAAAGAGCAATGTGAATATCTGTTTGGCTGATGCCCAAAGTCCCCTTTCCGTGCTGGATTTGCTGTAGAACCCTGTATGTGACACGCCCTACCCGTTGCATTGTCTACGTGCGGCACGTAACTCTTAGCCAGTCCTACCCTTTTCACATCACTCGCAAATCCATTCCCTCATTGGACACAGCTAAGAAGTCACACAACCATCCACCAATCACATTCAACATCTCTACATCTAACTCCGTCATCAAAATTTCGCACTTTAAATGTACTATTGATCACTCTGAATACAAGTTGCATATCATTGCAAAGCACCTACTTCAAAACTACTGTGCAAGTGTTGTGGATTTCTACATACAGCTCCATGCATGCGCACATGCTTGAGTATAAAGTAGAGGTATGCATATTTTAATCAGAGAACATATGCAACCCTTATGATTTCATTTAAACAAATTAATGCCACTAAATCTGCATAGCCAATACATACCAACGCTCCCCCTTTAATGCAAGATGTCTGATTTTTTATTGACAAACCGCACTACTTCTTATTGTCTCCCGCATAACCTATACATATGTTACAACCCTCCCTATTTAGCGCGAAACTCGATTATCTATTAGAAAATGTTACAATTTTTTACTGTGTACCGCCTACATTAATGCTACTTCCAATGCGATCTTATGAGAAAAATAACCGCTGCCGATTGCTGTGGTGACATCTCCCTCTGAGGGTCTACCGATTTTTCAGATTTGTACTTATAATATGAAAGTAGTGAAATGTTTCCCATCTACTATAATGACCTATCACTTACAAACCTCTCTGCTATGGATAACACAGCTTAAAAAAAACAAGGCATTTTCATAACCTAAGAATTTTACTCATTTCTGAATCACGTGCAACTAACATAGTGCAAATAACATACAAAGGCAGCACATAGTGAAGTGAAATGCACACATACACTGTTTTGAAATATCAAAGGAGAATACTCCGACGAAAGATGCAAAATTAACGTGTGCAGTAACATCACTGCTTTAAACACACAAAGTTACTAACTTCTTCTTTTAACAATCGCAGTGAAGACTACTCTCCTGAAAATCAACAGCATCTACATTGCAAACGACATATCCGAAGAAACCTGGTCATTCCACAAAAAAAGTAAGTACAGTACTACCTTTATATTCTAACTATTCCTCAAAGAGACTGTGTGGGTTATTTATTTAATTTGCGCACCAAAACAAACATTGATTTCTCAACCATTCTACCCACAAATCCCCATTTATTAAACAAAGAATAACAGGCAGAATGGCTCACAAATCCCTGTGTTTTTGGAACTCAAATAACATACAGAAGCCTTAGAATGTTAGTACTAGAAAACAAATAGCTGTTTCAATTGTATACCATTATGTTTACTATTAATGCTTCTCCTCACCACTAGCTCACTTTATACTCTCATCTGAAGCACATTGTAGTAGTATACAAACAGAAAAATAACCTTCCCAAATCATTGTAAGAGGCCAATGTACATTCACACACCACCACAAGGGCTTCCCCTTCAAACTCACCCATCCATGCACACAGCACACATACATTGTTCAACAGACCGAACCATGCCTTCCTTTTTTCAACAGACCCCAAAGAATGCCTACCAAAAAGCAAGTCCATAGAAAGGAAGGCAGAAATAGAGAAAATAAAAATTAAAGTGTTCAACCTAAGCATCCATCTGTAGCAAAGTTTGTAGAGAAGGTTGGAACAAAACAGCTTATACAGTCGTTTAGCGAAACAAAGGAAGTTTCAACTACCAAAACTTTACCTCCTCCATCACAATATGGCACGAAACACAAAACTCTTAAAAAGAAATAGGCTACCAGTACTCCTATTAATCCTGATATAGTAACAAGAACCCATAGTAAAAAAAGTATTTTAGCAAAAATGTTTCGCCACAGAGTCCTTCAGAATCTAATAAGAAGGGGACCGAAATCATCCTCAACCCTTAAAACCTACCATAGAAAACTAATCCTACAAGCTCTCGTGGACAGTGCAATCCTTCTCAAAAGGAAGTTGTTTATATTTGTGTTAAATAGGATGAAATCACTAACAAAACTAAGTACCAAACTACAAAAGAAACGTATCAATAAACGGAATGTGAACAAAAATATCTTCTTACATATTTGTGGAGGTGAATGGAGTCACGCAACAACCACAGAACCATATTGTAATGAAGAAGCATACAAACAAAATCAAACAAACACAATTGCCATCCATAGCAGTGGACGAGGGTATGAAAAAATCAATAATACCATCATGGAACAAGAAACACTGCTTAGAAAAGTATCCCCTGAAAACTCAGAATGACCTCTCGCTTCTACTGAACCAGATCGTCCAGTATACAAATGGCAGTGCATGTCAATGTGTGCCATTCCTAACAAATCTTTCAAATCTTTACGTCAGTTCCTCAATAAGTATGTGAAAGGTAAAGACAAAATGAAAATGAAAGTGCTGTAAAATATGGATATCTGTCCAGTGCGCAAATACACAGTACTACAAGGACATTCATTAGCCTGCATTTCAGGACCTATTTGCAAAAGCACCTTCCATGATATCAAAAGGATATCAATACATCATTCAAATGTAAGAAATCTAGTGTATAAAATATACTATGCTAAAAGTCCAGCTTCAGAATTAGCCAATTTAAATAACACTCTTCTGCATGGTACACTCTTGAGTTAATACAAGAGAAAATCTGGGCTATTAAGCTACCCGATCCCCAAGAGGACCTCGAAATAACTGAGGAGATGAGCTCAGAGCATACAGCACACAACGAGATCGGAGTGTGCAAAAATGCCTTCACATTAATGGAAGTCTCGGAGGAAAGGATTTGTCTTTTGCTTTCCGCCTTGAAGCCTACTAATGATACGCTCTTTGCCATCCCATCATCAGTAGCGAGACGAATAGCTCCAGACATTGCCCCTTTTATCACAAAATTTGTTAATAAATCACTGACATCAGAGGTAGTACCTTTAGTTTTAAAAAAAGTCGGTGGTAACGCCGCTGTTAAAAAAAAGCAAACCTAGATCCAAATAATGTCCAGAACTACAGGCCAGTAGCAGGACTACCTTGGCCCTATAAAATTCTGGAAAAAGTGGTGACTACTTAACTGCAGAACCACGTTGACCAGGCGAATCCGATAGACCCATTACAGTCTGGTTTTCGTCCAGGCTTTGGGACAGAGATGGCGCTATTAACAGTGTGGGACGATTTGTTGGAAACAGCAGTTCAGGGGGGCAAGTCCTTGTTGGTAATGCTCGACTTGTCCGCTGCGTTCCACACGGTGGACCATAGGACCATGTTGAGATTGGGAGGGGTGGGGGAAAAGGCCCTGCAATGGTTTAGATCTTTCCTCTGCAGCAGAGAACAACGAATTTGACTGGGAGATTTCCTGTCGGACTCAGTATTACAAAGTTGTGGAGTCCCTCAGGGATCCTCCCTCTCACCATTGCTTTTTAATTAGTATGTAAAACTGCTTATGGATATTTTAAGAAAGCACGGCATACAGTTTCACTCTTACGCGGATGACACCCAGGTGTTTCTGAGAATACAGAATCAAGAGGAAACTTATGAGAGAGTGGAAGAGTGTCTACAAGAGATACAGAGTTGGATGTGTGCAAATCAGCTATTGCTGAACGCCAGCAGAACTGAAGTAGCTGTTTTTATCTCAAAATATTATTTACAGAAGGAGAAACTGCTCCCCCCTTGCTTCTTGGGGACGCAGCTGAATTCCTCCAAAACAATGTAAAACATAGGCTGTATTTGGGAAGACAATATGGAAAGTGGAGCTCAGGTGAGTGCCACGGTGCAGGCATCTAATTACTCATTACGCATGTTGAGACATATTCTAACTTTTATTGCGAATAAGGACACAACGGTCGTTACCGGTACTCTGGTTAACTCGAAACTAGACTATGGCAACGCATTATTGTCAGGTATCCCAGTTTACCAACTGCGGAGGTTGCAGCTGGCCGAAAATGCAGCAGTTAGACTGGTGCACAAGGCAAAAAAATCAGATTCAATCTCTACTTTGAGGAAAGCCCTGCACTGGCTGCCTGTAAAAGAGAGAATAGAGTTTAAGATCCTCTGTCTGGTCAACAAGGGCGAGAATAAGATAGGACTAGCATACCTATCAGATAAAATCAGAAGTTACATTCCTACCCAACAGTTGCACTCGGCAGACCAAAATCTGCTCTGTATACCAGGCACCAAATATGTGAAGAAGGGAGATGGTAGATTCTCTGTCTATGGGCCCAGAGCGTGGAACAAATTACCTAGACAAATCTGTGATATCAAAAGCCTCTCAGTTTTCCGGAGGGCTGTAAAGACTTACCTGTTCTGCTAGGCCTTGACAGAGTAATTTCTTTTTTTGCTAAGTAATCCTCATAAGATACATTGGACCTCTCATAGACAAATGATCAATGGAAACATCTGCGCCCAGTCACGATTTAGTTTGTTGGGTGCGAGATACAAATACCGCAATACAATACAATACACCCAAATACCTACAAAAAGAAATCAACTGTATCCAGAGAAAATATTTGGAAGTGAAAGCCACTTACAAAATGCAATAGTTTAGTTTTAGAACAGACTAGCAACAATTCTGCACATAGCAACCTTCTATTACACACATACAAAAAAGAAATACTAAAATTTAAAAGTGCATCGGCTGAAGTACCAAACCATGTGTGTGTGTGTTGCCGCAGAAAGTTTTACAAAAGATACATAAAAAATATAGACATAGCATACAAAATAGAAGACAATAAAGATTCCAAATGGTTTGAATTAGCTCTCTACCTTTTAGCAGAAAACAATACCAAATAAGTGAACCCCTAATATGTTGCAGTTTCTGCACTACAAAACTGGACAACAACCAATCTCCTTCACGTGCTATCACAAATAATTTGGAATTGTTCCCACTACCAAAAACCCTGCAACAACTCAATTTGTATGAGATCATCATAATTCAAACAGTTCACCCATTTCAAGCAATTATACTCTTCAACCAAAAACAGCTAAATTACCTCCCTCTGAATTGGTGAAAGGCATTCTTGGCAAAGTAGTTTATTTGCCATTAGATCTAACAGAAAATGTACACACTCTAGGAGTGTAACGTTCAATAGAGCATTCTTTAATTGTCTTGGTAAATGGTGTACCAACAAAATACAAACCAATTTGGCAACAACTGGTGGACTTACATAAAGTTAGACAAGCCTTGCAATATCTAAAAGACAAAGACAAATACTACAAGGAAATACATATTGAAGAAAGCTTAAGAGAAACAACTGAAATAATTCAAGAGTCATCAGAAACTGGACATTTGAACTTCTGGATCCTGCTGCAGTATCCACTCTTTTGGACCATTACACAATTCATCCATTGCATTCCAATGAAAGCATAGATGATACACTAGAAACTTACCAAATGCGACAACCCAAAGGGTCACCAATGAGCATATGGGAAAAAAGTATAGAAGCACATGCTTTTCCATTGCTATTTTCTACTGGCAAATGTGGAAGATACAATCAAAGACCCACTCAGATTACGGCATCAGAATATCGCTCATTACGAATGTATTCGCAAGATCCCAGATTTGGACAAACTGTGGGATGCATATTCCACCTACTCTTTGAAAGTGAACTAGCAACCCTATGTTACTGAGTTGCACACATTTTGAAATCTGGAACCCGCTTTTAAAATATGTCAGCTATGCAATTAATACAAAAAGTACAAGAAAAAGATGAGGTTTTACAATCAAGTATAACAAATCTGTTTGCAAACATGCGTGGTACAAAAGAATATTGGTTCCATCGGCACAGAGACGTACGTTGTATGATCAGAAACCTTGGACCACCGACTTGGTTTGTTACACTAAGTTGTGCAGACTATGCATTGGAAGATGGCATGTCAACAACAAAACCAACATAGATATACTAACACCTGGAGAACTTTGCTCTCTAGATCCAGTTAATATGTCAAGATATTTCCATCATCGTTTCATTGCTATTCTACACTTTATTTGCAATAAAACTGTTCCTCCCCTCGGAAAAGTGCAACACTTCTTTTGGAGAAAAGAATACCAAGCGAGAGGAGGACCACATATTCACATGCTTTTCTGGATCAAAGGTGCACCTAAATTTGGTCACAACACTGATGCCACTGTTTTGCAGTTCATCCAAAAATATCTCACTTGTGAAATCCCTTCACAACGGACACATAGTGACCTACATGGGCAGATTTTACAATTTCAAAGACGACACAAATGTGGCAAATATTGTCGTTGCAAATACAAAAACAAAGGGGAAAACTACACCAAATGCCGCTTTGCTTTCCCTAGACCAGTTACAGAAACAGGTGAAGTGAACAACTTCATATCTTCAGTTCGACAAAGTGTTAAAGGTAAATCACCTAAAAACACGTATCACATAAAAAGAACAGAAGAATCAAAATATATCAATGATTACAATGCAATCATTGCCCTCTAATGGAATGCAAACATAGATGTGCAGTACATTGCAGACAATTCCACTGCTGTTGCACGATATGTTACAGCCTGCTTAACAAAAGCAGAAAAACAGAGCTTCAAGACCTCGGGATGACCTATCATCAGACAAAACACTATCTCAGAAATTGTACAGCCTAGGCATCAAAATGCTCTCTCATAGAGAAAGTGGCGCCTATGAAGCGGCAGATCGTTTAACCGGTACTGCTTTGTATGGAAAATCAGACAACATAGTTTGGCTAAGTCTTGGTCCTGCTAAATCTAGAAAAAGAGTTCTGAAATCATATGAGGACATAGAAACAATTGCCAGAAATTATCCCAGCAGCCAAGACATTTTAAAAAACAATTTACTGGACGGATACTATCCGAACAGGAGTAGCACTTTGGAAAGCATGTGTCTATACCACATAGCTCAAAACTTTGCATAAAAAATAATATAAAACCTGATGAAAGCAAAGAGTGATAGATTGTGAAA
Organism: Ambystoma mexicanum; assembly: GCF_040938575.1. Classification (NCBI taxonomy): domain Eukaryota; kingdom Metazoa; phylum Chordata; class Amphibia; order Caudata; family Ambystomatidae; genus Ambystoma; species Ambystoma mexicanum. The sequence continues at coordinate 69,670,052 of NC_090938.1, forward strand.
GCAGCTTAGTGAAACTTACAAAACAAAGCTTAATTAATCATGTTAAATTGTCATTAAAAACTCCTCAACAGAAAGAACTATATTACATGTCCCTGCTACAACTTTTTAAACCATGGAGAAAAGAGGAAGAGATACTAGATAACTATGACTGCTATGAAGATGCTTTCAAAGCAAATGAAAGCGCTATCACCGATGTGAACTTTACACAGTACAAAACAATGTTGCACAATCAACAGCAACACGAAGAAGAACTTCAGGCCCAACTAGATAAGGACTCTTCCGGCAGTAGTCAACCTTCTGTAACAGGAAGCCAAGAACCACAAGGACAGCCACTAATAGCAAATGAGGCAGAATGAGCTATGACAGAAGTGGAAAAACCATGTGTCAATATAAAGAAGATATAGAAGACTTAACTGTACTACAAGCAAAACTTAACAAAGATCAGCACACCATTTTTGAAGACATAACAAAACAAATTGCACCTGGTGTACAACACGAAAATAAAGAATGTACCTGCCAAAATTACAAACCTATACTGCTGTACGTCAGTGGTGAAGCTGGGTCAGGAAAAAAGTTCTTAATCAAAATCATCAGCAAGTTCCTTCAACAATTGACAAACAACAAACTGTCAGCTGTTGTCACTGCCCCACAGGTTTAGCTGCCTACAACATAGTTGGTGTCACTTTACACCGATTACTACTCCTGCCAGTAGAACACCAAAACAAAATAAGACTATTACAAGCTTTCTGCAGAAGCTGCAATGGAACTACGCAGAGTATTAAAACAAATTAAAATGCTACTAATAGATGAAGTGAGCATGATCCCCAACCTAATGTTGGCTTTGATTCACCTCAGATTGCAACTTAAAACAAACTACGAAGAACTCTTTGCAGGGAAACACATTATCGTTTTCAGAGATCTTCTACAATTGACACCAGTGAAAGTTGAACCTATTTTTAAAACCTTAGGACACAAACTCTGCCGTAAAACAGTTGGGAGCATAGGAAATGTCAACCTTTGGCAACATTTCCAATACAGAGAATTAACAGAAAACATGCGGCAATCTGCAGATCTCACTTATGCCAACATCTTAAAAAGTATTAGAGTTGGTGTACTATCTCAAGAAGCACAAGCAATATTGAAAAACCGGCACATTCATGCCCTTTATGGCAATAATGCATGTGCTAGTGATGTTATGGAACAATTAGCGCTCAAAAATTTCAATTGTATGGCCTTAATGCCATCTCTTACAAGCTGGTTCAAATTCAATGAAACAATGTTAAATAAAGAAATGCAACCAATAATGTACATGACACTACCCATGTCTGAGCAAGCCACAACAAGACTAAATAGCTTAGAAAATTCAATCTCCAACCCAGCTGGGTTGGAAAAAAATATTAAAATTATCCTTAAATTGTAGAGTAATGCTTAAATGTAACCTTGACGTGGAGCAAGGGCTAGTTAATGGGGCACTGGGTAGAGTTGTTGGCTTTCAAACATACCCACGTGACAACAACATTCAGTTTGTCAATATTCGCTTTGACAAACTTTCAGAAGTGAAAAGGATAGGGCGCTCAACTGCTCGATTCCTTCTCTTCAAAGACATGTATGTACGTAGAGAACAATTTTCTCTAACTCTTGCATATGCAGTCACCATTCAGAAATCCCAAGGCCTTACCCTAGACAAAGTATTGATAGATATAGGAAACACAGTTTTTAAAGAAGGCATGAGCTACGTAGCACTATCACGCTTACGTACACTTGACGGTCTATTTCTAATCAACTTTGATGCAAGTAAACTGAACGCTGATATTCCTTGAATTTTAGAATACAATAGACTGCATTCACTGCACACCCCCCATCTGAAACAATATCCTGTTCCAGAAAAAGTAAAACGTGGTAAAAGAAAACTAATTCAAACAGAAATGCAACAGAATCTGACGGCAAATCATTCAAAGAAAACAAAAGAAGCTAAAACTTCATCAATTACCACAAGCAAAGAAGAACCTATTGGGGAAAGTAAACCAGGTACTTCTTCAAAGAAGGAACAGGAACTCCAAAAAAAGCACTCAGATACAGAACTAGCTGGTCCATTCAAATTTTCAAATGAAATTGGTGTAAGTTGCTATGCAAATGTAGCAATGAATACTCTATTTAAATTGCCACCAATTGTTAAAAATATTTACTTACACAGTTCAGACCAATTGTGTTTGCAAATGTTAGTCCTTCATAGAAACGCAACAAACAATCCAGACAACACGTACAGTGTTCACGGAATAAGGCAAGAATTGGACTACTGTACTGGAATGTTGAGATTCACTATAAACTCACAAGAAGATCCACAAGAATTTCTAATGTACTTACTACAAGTACTGGAAAACAAAAGCATAACTATAAATGAAATCTTCCAGTTTTCATACATGCGGAAACATACATGCACTAATGTGATACAGGGACAAATCCCAAATGAGCGATTTGTGTATGTATACATACCTAATTGTGAATCCATTCCATTTCAGCAACTTGTACAGAATGCAAACCATGGCAGATTATGTACTATGTGCAATTCAGATAATCGCTCCACCTTACTGATACAAACACATAGTAACTACATAGTACTTATGCTTCAGCGTTATAATGCAGATGAAACCAAAAACAACTGCAAGCTGACTGGATTCACACACGGTCAATTGTCACTTGGAAAGAAAACCTTTACAACAATAGGTATAATCTACCACACAGGAGCTACAACCAATGCAGGTCACTACACTGCATACTTTAAAAAGAAATGTGGATGGTTGGAATGTAATGATAGCACCATTACTCTAAAGTACAGATTGCCAGCTAATCTTACAAATGCGTATTTAATATTCTTAAAGCCAAAATGTAATAACTAATGTGTACTTCAACATTACCAAATAATCAAGTAAAAGACTATAAACAGTTAGAATACGCCAACCGGTATCTAACTGTTGTTAAAAATCTGCAATAAGACAACAAACATAACATTAATCAGAATGAACAAGGAATCACTCAAAGAAAACAAATAAATAGTTTGTAGCATGGCAAATATTTTTTTTTTAATCCGACAAGGATTTTTTTCCCCCAGACCCAAGGATTTGAAAAACGAACACAGAAACTGAGCAAAATGCACAGTACACTGGTTTTTAAACTAAATATGAGGGTAAAAAAAAATAAAAGCTAAACTGTCTATTATACAATGTAATAAGTCTTCATAAAATGCAAACACTAACATGTTTTTTTCTTTTATCACAGAAATTAAAAAAGGATATTTCCACCAAGTACTAAAGTCATGTAAGACATATATGGATTCTGAACAAAGTAAACGGTAAGTATAATTACAGTCATGTCATACATATTCGAATCTACACGTCTAATCTATGGCAGTAATATGGTGCAGTGGTTGTAGTCTGGGCCTAGTGTCTTCGATGTATAACCTACCACCTACACCCTACGGCCAAGCAACAAAGACCATAGGTCCTACCCACAACCATCGCAGCATATCAAAACCATGGTGCTTGTAATTTCACTACTTATAAGTTTACTCTTGGGTGCATGGTCTGCACCCAAGATGCTAGGTCGTGCACACAATCACTGCACCACAGCACACCCATGTTCACTGATAACCTCACTGCTTATGACTTCAGTCTAGGGTGCATAGCCTTTGGCCATGCACCCAAGACTCTGGGTCCTGGCCAGAACCACTACAGCATATTGCACCCATTGTGGCTTCTAATTTCACTACGTATAAAGTTGGTTTTGGGAGCATGGTCTTCGGCCATGCACCCAAAACGCTACGCCCTCCCCACAACCACCTGAATGATGTTTGATAGTACGAGTGTACCTATACCTGTGATATGCTGCAGTAGTTGTGGCCACAGGCTACAGACTTGGGTGTGAGGCCATAGATTTTTCAATATATGGGTATGCAGTATTTAAAATCCATAGTGGTTTATAACTGCAGTGCTTATCACTTTTTTCTTGGGTGCATGGCCTTCACCCATGCACCAAAGACTCTATGTCCTGGCCACAACTACCACACCATATCACTCTCATTGTGGCTAGTAACTACACTACGTATAAATGTGCTGTTGGGTCGTCCTGGCCACAACTACCACACCATATCACACCCATTGTGGCTAGTAACTACACTACGTATAAATGTGCTGTTGGGTCGTCCTGGCCACAACTACCACACCATATCACTCCCATTGTGGCTAGTAACTACACTACGTATAAATGTGCTGTTGAGTCATCCTGGTCACAACTACCACACCATATCACACCCATTGTGGCTAGTAACTACACAATGTAAAAATGTGCTGTTGGGTGCATGGCCTTTGGCCATGCATATTTAACTTTAGAGCTTATAAGTTTGTTCTTGGGTGAATGGCCTTCGGTCATGCACCCAAGACTGCAGGCCCTCCCCACAACCACCTGAGTGATGTGTGGTAGTACGGGTGTATCTATAGGTGTGGTATGCTTCAGTGGTTGTGGCCAGAGGCTAGACTCCTAGCTGTATGTCCATTGATATTTCAATGTATGGGTGTGCAGTGCCTTATACCTCCAGTGCTTATAACTTGGTTCTTGGTGCATGGCCTTTGGCCATGCAGCCAAGACTCTACACACTCCCCAGCACCATCTGATCGATAACAAATACTACAGGTGTATCCATTGCTGTGACATGCTGTGGTGGTTGTGGTCAAGGCCTACAGTCTTGGAAGTATGGCCTTCGGCCTTCGGCCTACGGCCTACGGCCATGCATCCAAGACTCTAGGCTCTGGCCACAACCACTGCAGCATGTCACACCCATGGCGGCGAACAAATGAATAGCACACCCATAGAAAAAAATAATTTAATTACGGCATGTACTCAATTTCAATGTTTGCTAACAGCACGCGTGTCCTTAGAAGAGTTTCAAGTTGCCTGCGCACAGCACAGACTGAAATACTACCCTTATGAGACCCCTCACTTTCTGTACTTACAAACATCCCGAACAAGGCGGGCATAGGGAATACATCATTAATACCTACCGCCTGAACAAATACAGTTTTTCACCCATCTCTTACTGTCTGAACCTCCCCAAGCACTATGACACAGCAAAATAGTTTTTCGAAATAACATGTTGCTGCTGGTCGCCATCGCGCTGTCGGCGGATCCAAGATGTCGGGCGCATCCAAACATTCTGACGCAGAACACGGCTCACTGCAGCCAATCGGCAGAGACGTCGCGTATCCGCGGTCATGACGCCAGCTCCTTAGCCAATCAGTATCTTGTCGGCGGAGCAAACAGGGAAGTGTGACAGCGGAGCTGACATAGATATCACTAATTTTTTGAGACCTACTTTTTGGTCATTTTAAAGAAAAGTACTGCACAGATTGTCACCGAATTTACAAAAGCACGCTTTCGGGACCAAGCCCCTGCTGCAAATTTGGTGAAAATCCGTCCAGCAATTTGGCCTGTAGCCGTGCGCAAAGTTTTACCCCCATTCAGTCTATGGGAAAAAAAGATGTTTTGGGATGCCCCCCCCTATAACTTTTCCCACCCTAGACGAATCCTCACCAAACTTTGCAAAAAAATTCAGAGTGGCCCATATACTTTTTTTGCAAAGTTTGGTGAGGATTCGTCCAGGGGTCAGCGGAGTTATAGGCCGCCCAAAAAGTGCTCTTCCTATGGAAACAGCAATTTAACCATAACTACATGGCCACGGTTGTTAGGGAGAATTCTCTGTTAAGGCTAATTTCCCAAACCTAGTGAGTCCCTAAGCAGCTTTGCTGGATTTTTGGGGTTTATTATTTTCTCCTGCTAAGAGTGAGACTCTTTTTCTCCCACTCTTAGACTTTGATTTTGTAATGTGTTTTATGGGCTATGGGATCTTTTACTCCATAGGGTTTCATATGGTTTTTGGTAAGTGTGTTACACCGCACCCTCATTGCAGTAACACAGGGGTGTCATAGTGACCCCCAAACATAGACTCTATACCCTGGGACTGACTACTGTCTCGCAGGGCATGTAAAGTCACCATTGACTTTACTAGTCTTAAATTGTGAACAGAACCAGTACAAACCATCATATTGAGGAGGTACTGGTAGGGGTAATTAGATTGCCCCTGGGTCTGTTTTTCGAGGGGGCACTGTGCAGTCCCCCCTCATCGAGTTTCTGGCTGGTGGCAGTGGTTACCACGCAAAATATTCCACCAGAATATTTTATATGAGATTTTCCCATTCATTTTAAACGCACCACTTTTTGGTACAATGTTAAAGATACTGCTGTGTTATTTATTTAATATTTATTCCCCGGTTGGATTTTTTTCGCCAGGACTCAGTTTTAAAATGGCGTTTGTGTTCGCCTGTGTAACTCCATCCCAAGTCGAGCCCTTTGTTCCACTTTTTGGTGGGCTTCTACACAGAAGCCTCCAAAAGTGGTGCCACTCTGTCTGGGTATACAGGATGTGTGGGATGGGGGTTTAAGCACCCTGGACTGAGTTGCCTCGGCAACTCAAGTCGTACTCCTGTGAGATTGGCCCATTGGTGAGCCGCCCGGCTCACCACTTAGCATGTTTGAGTGACAGCTAGGACTGATGAATGGGGGTTTTCTGCATAAAAGCAGGGCTTTGGGGACTGGGACTTGAGATGTCGCCACAGGACCAAAGAATCTGAAGAGGGAGAAGCTGAGCCGACCTGCAACGACGACACCACCGGTGGAGCCATGCTGAACCGACTCACTACTTCTTCCAACGACAGAGGAGATCTTCATCCCGAAGAGTCTTCTTCCTTTGACTGGTGGGGATAACCAGTTTGCCCGCCTCTTCGCCTTGCCGGATCATCTCGTGGCTGCCTTGCCTGTGCCAAGCACCCCGGCAACCGGGATACCATGCTTTACCACTACCGCCAATAAAAGTGTAGTACCTTTTAACCGGAGAACTCCACGGCTGGTTTCTTCCCTGGCAGTGCAACGACCTTCAGCTTTCCTCCACGTCGAGATCTTCTCTTCCTCTGGACGAAGCCATGACTTGCACCCACTGCCAGGAACAACTGCCCCCGCTGGAGGATTCTCTCCACTTTCAAGGTACTGTGTCCGCCTGGCCTCCCTCGCAACGGTCTGTGTGGGTTGTCTCGTAAAATCCTCATTTTATCACTTGGGTTGGCCCTAGGCTGGCTAACTGAACTTTTCTGAGCTGAACTAATTCCTTTTTAAACTCTCTGTAAGACTTTTCAAGCCTTTTGAACTGTGTGATCTTGGGAACATTGGTGTTCTACTCTCTCTAAGAGGGAGCCGGGCCTCTGAACTTGTTGCTCACAAGTAGACTTTGACTTTCCTGCCTTGCTGAGTGCTTCTAAAGTATTGTGTTGTGTGCTTTTCTAATTTCTGCCTTTTCCCTCACTTTTTTGATAACTTATTGGAGTGCCAATTTTGAGTTAAGCACTCACCTTTGTCTGAAAATAAGTGGTGTTAGCTAAGACTTGTCTAATAAGGAATAAGGGATGTATATATATTAATAGTGACTGTGTTTTGAACTTGCTTACAATAATAGTGCTGTAGTGTTTCTAAGTGTGTCTTTAAATAAATAATGATATACTTTGTTACCAAAGCTCTGGTCAGTGTTTGCTTGTGCTACTGTATTTTGGTACCTATCTTGTATACTCTATATAACTCTTCCTGAGAGAAGTCTGGCTGCTCAGCCACAGCTACCAGGTAAATCTGGGTGGTACAGACTGCTACCAATTGGCTTACTGCCAACACCTGTAGTCGTAAGCCTTTTGCAGTGGTCCCTAAGGGAACTGCACAGGTTTCTGCCTAACACTGGTGTACAGCGGTGGGATTTGTATTGAGTATACATTTTAGTGTGCTTATAGATACCTTAGTGCAACTAACCACAAAGCTTAGCACTAAAAAAAGTTATTTTCTAACCTGTCAACTATGGAAAGTTATAGTCAAGAGTCCCTTGCTACAAAAGCTGCTGATTGTTTAAGAGTTCTCTGTAAGCATAAGAATCACCTGACTAAAGGCAAGAAAATGGGGCTAATAGAAAGGTTGTTAGCAAACCAAAGTCTGGATGGTGGTTCAGAGGAACCTACCACTCCAGCAAATGTAGATAACAGCAATGATATTGCTATTGAACCTAGTATTGATAACCTTGAGTCAGAAGCAGAAGAGGAGGGTGAAGATTATGTAGGTGTCCCCCCTAGGCCTCTACCTGCTCTGCCAGCTGTACCTACTGGACCTTTGCCAGGTCCCACACTTAATCCTCAATATCTTGAACTAGAAAAAATGAAGGTTGAATTAGAATTCAAAAGAATTAGTGCTCAAACAGAACAACAGCAGCAAGAACTAAGGCTCAGAGAAATGGAGCTCAACCATGAGCTAGAAATGAAACAATTGTCTGTGGAAAATGATTCTCTCTCCGGATCCTCTAGGAGTTCCAGTCCCAAAAGATCCCGGATGCCTAAGGAGTTGGTGGGTATGTATAAGCCTAAGTTGGATGTGTTGGATTGGTTGAGTTTGTTTGAGTATAATCATGGGCTCCAGAACATCACAGGAAATGAGTTACTTTCCTGGTTGTCTCTAGGCTCCCCCCTGTTGCAACTGATGTGGTAATGGAGTTGAAGGAGGAGGATAGAAAGGATTATGAATGTGTGAAGCTAGCTTTAATAGCTAGGTTTGGGAAGACCCCTTCCCAATACCTTAAGAGGTTTAGGTCCCTCAAAAAGAATGATGGTACCCCTTGGGCTACCTGCGTGAGTAGAAGTTTGAAAAACTTAGAGGGATGGATTAAGGGTTACAAGGTGAACACTTATGAGGGAATGAAAAATCTTGTTATGTTGGAGTCAATTTATGATGCCTGCTCTCCCGAGCTCAGACAGCACTTGGCTGATTCAAATGAATTAGATTCCAGGAAGCTAGCTAAGGCTGCTGACTTGTGGGTTGCCAACAGGGCTACTCACAAAGATTCAGGGATCACTCAGAAAAAGGATGAGGGAAAGCAGCCACCAAAAGGGAACCAAGAGACTTCTAATACCTCCCAACCTAAAGAGGGCCCCAAACAACAAAATAACCAGGGTAAGCCCCAGGGTAAACCACAACAGGCAACCAGAAGGGGGCCAGACCAAGCCACCCTTTCAGAGAGCATTTGGAGTATGCTATGTCTGATCAAAGGAGATCCCATATGTAAGGGTAAACCTGCAGGGATCAGCACAGTCTCCTTAGCCTTCACTCCTGAGGAGGAAGTCCAAATGGCTAGTGCTCACTTTGAAGTCTTTGCTGAAGAACCTTTGGGTTTTCAAGCAAGTGTAACAGTAGAGTCCATGGGTCTGGTTAGTGATCAGAATAGGAGTGTGTACAACTCTGTTATGCTTGATTTATGCTTGATTCAAAATGGCGCGGGCGCGCAGTGCATTCTGGGACTGCTCGGAGCCATGTTGGATATTTACTTCACACCGCAATGAAAGACTGCACACATTTTGCTGAAGTGTTAGATTCACAGTGCTGAGACAAACATGCTTTTCCAAACCTGGTATGCGGTCAAGGCCATTTTTGCTGGGAAAGCTAACGTTGTTATGGCTTGCTACTGTTCTCAGTGGAGCGTGTTTTTAGAGCAGGGAGGCCCTGCGTTCCTTGAGGGGAGCTCTCGATTGACCCAGCTGGCAACCGACGGCTCAACTGCGCAGGTGCAATTTCCAGAATGTTTGAGAATTAACTCCCCTTTGTGGAGTGTGTTTATATGCGGAAACCCGGAGGAGGTCAGGTGAGACTTCTGCCAGAGAAGGATGCTCCCTCTGGCCTTCCTGTGAGCTGTGGTACTCTCGGCCTGGCTGTTCCCGGGGTCTTCCAGCCGCTTCTGGACGAGATGAGGACTTCTATTACGCTCACGGTGATGTATTTCTTTTTGATTTCTTTAATTTCTTCTGTGATCTATGTCCATGTTAGTTTTATGAGTTATCGCTATGTATTTGTAAGCTTTGAATAAATAGCCATAAAGAGATGATTTATCTTCTCAGAGTGCGTAGTTGTGAGTTATTGTGTCTGTCTGTTTATGGTTCAAAGTACTTGCTCTATAATTGCATTGATGATTTCTGGTTGTTTCGTGCACTGTTCGGGGGAGAGCAGTACACTCACCCACACTGAGCAGCGCCAGGAGGCGACACATGCCCTACTAGACCGATACATCACCGTGGCAGAACAAACGAGGCAGACCATGCAGGAAAGCACCAGGAACACATCACGGATGCTAGTGCGGGCAACAGTGGTTCTCTATCAACTGGCCAGAAGGGTGCATGAGGGCAACAAGGTCTTGTCCTCCATGGCAGAATCAATAAACCTCCTTGTGACTGCCATCGCAGAACAAAGGCACATCATCACACCTCCGGTAGATTCTGCCAGTGTCACACCTAGCCCATCGACACATGGGAGCACTGTGCGGTGCACAGTTAGGTTGACACGTCAGATGGGTGCCCATCCACCTGCATAAAAGAGGGGGTGGAAGTAGGCCTTGGTCTAGAGTGCCTGGTGGGGGGAATCTGTTGGGGAAGGGATGTTGGGTCAATGTTTGTTTTTGAGTTGGACTTTGGGATGTTGTCTGTGGGGTGGTTGGGTGCAAATGTGGTACACAGGGAAAGGGTGTGTTGGGGATTATTTTGAGGACATTTTGGTGTTGGTAGTTCAACTGGTCACAATTGGACAGATGTGCATGATCAACTTGTCCCATGATGTACATATTTCACTTTACATTAATACACTTGTGTTACAAACAGTTGTCTGACCATTCTTTTCTGGAGTGTTTAAGTATTCAATGTTACACATTGAACATCACCCAGTGTGACCACATCCATTGCCATGTGTGATGAATTAATCAGAAATAATTTGTAACCAGTGCTTGTCGTGTAGCCTGTCCATCACGGCCATGGTGATGGTGAGGGATTCCAGCATCCTCATCATCATCGTCATCATCATCCTGTGGCATCATTTCCATGTCCGGGGGTAGGGGTACATTGCGACGGATGCACATGTTGTGCAACATTGCACAGACCATCACCATATGGCCCACCCTCTCGGGACCATAGATGAGTGCACCCCCAGACCTGCTCAAGCAGCGGAAACGACTCTTCAGTAGTCCAGATTTCTGTTCTATAGTCACGCGAGTCTTTGCATGTGTTCTATTGTACTCCTCTTCATGTTGGTTACGTGGACACCTGATTGGGGTCAGCCCATCAGTGGATACCCAGCATCACCTGAATGTTGACATGAGAAAGGGTAGCTGTGATGTTTTGCATCTTTTGACCAACATGGTTGTAACAATTGTGTTTTACCAGGATGGTCATGGTTTCCATTCCTGCAGTGTGCACCTGTACCCTAAGATTGTGCAATGATGCGATATGTTGACATGCCCAACATGGCCCACCCAGCAGGCAAGTTCCTAGCACTGGCAACAACCCACCCCCCCAAATTATTACCCCACATGGCCCACCCAACAGGCAGGTTCCCAGCACTGGCAACAACCCCCCCCCTCGTCAATGCTTGTGGCACTGTGGTCATACTCACCCAATAGCCAGGTGTGGGGTCCAGCATGTCGATCCATGTAGCAGGGCAGCGTCGAGTTCCGCAGGACCATTGCGCCGTCTGTGGAGCCTGGGTACCTGGCACAGCAGTGTGTTATTATTTGGCTGGCATCACACACCATCTGGACGTTTAGCAAATGGTACTGCTTCCTATTGCGGTATGCCACCTCAACGGCATGCCGCACCACTAGCTCGACATGTGTGCATTCTATCACACCAATCACGTTTGGCATGCCTGCTATCGCATGGAATTACACTTTGGTGGTGTTTACCTCAGCTGCAGTCCTAGGCATGCTGATGTGGTCACGTACATGTTTGAGGAGTGCCTGAAGTACCTGCATCAGCACACGGGAGAAGCAGGGTTGTGGTATCCCGTGCAGTTGGGCCACTGTATGCTGATAGGTTCCTGTCACCAAAAAGTGGAGCACACACACCTCACCTTTAACAGGGAGGGGATGGCTGTGCGTATGTAGATGACACTCATGAGGTTGTTGTGTATGAGGTCCACTATTGCCGTGATGCTTTCCCTGTCCAGCAAGTAGAGGATGTGGATTTGTGCTGGGGTTAGGGTAAATGGGCTCACACGTTGTCGGGGTATTGTTGGGTGCCTGCAGGGCACAATGGCCTGCACATTGGGCATGTGCTGTGCCCTTCTCACCATACTTCTCCTGCACATTTATTGCATGGCCTGTCTCACTGTCTCTTTATAGAGTAGCTGTTCCTGCATGTACTCCTGCTCCAGCGGTGCTAGTGCTAGTGGTAGCATTTTTCCTTTGGGAGGGGTGTGGTGTGTGGGTGGGCTGCCTTTATGCTGTGCCTGGGTTTAAATGGTGTCCACCTGTGCTGATTTGGTACACCTGTGGCAAGTTTCTGCTCACCTGATCCCTTTTAATGCCAGTCCCGCGATGCCGGTATTTAAGGCATCATGTATGGCCTTGGTACCGGTATGTTCATACCGGTATTTGCATGTCCGTCCACCTCGGAATGTGCACTGCTCTGCGGCATGCCGGTGTAGAGGGCATGGCAGGCGTCTGTCGGGGCTCCTGCCGGCATCAGAGATGCTGCTCATGGAGAGGCCAGTGTTGGTGCCGGTAACAACTCACTGAAAGGTCGTAATTATCCGGTCCGGTAAACAATGCTAGTATTCCCTTACCGGTATCGTTATTACCAGACTACCAACCTTGTAATGAGGCCAGTGTCTGTTTATATTAGCTGGCTCGGGACTGGGGCTTTCAGGAGTTTTAAGTGTGTGTTTTTTAGATATGGAGAATGTGCGTGCTCGACTTGAAAGAAAAATGAAAAATACAGTATGGGAGAAGATAACTAACCAATAGAAAGCTATTGCATCTGAGCTAAAAAACACTTTAGTCCAAAGGGGCCATGGGCAACTTTCTGTAATGGGCAAACAGCCAGGATCCATCACTCTTTTAAGAGTCTGCCAGTGAAGAACAAGCTGAGACAGTCTTCATCGGATACGACTTTCTCCTCTTGGCACTAGATGACAAGGTACAAGGACAGCCCTGGGGATCTCTGGTCTGATGAGGAGTTGTAGATTTCACTGAAGATTTTCGAAAACACAAATCTGGAATGTGTTACTTTGTCACTTCCCATTTCTCAGAAGAAGGGTTCAGGGAGCCACCGTCAGAAGGAAGAAGGGCACAAGTCCGGTGGGGGATGATGTGGAATTAGAAGGAGCGCCTTTGTAAATCTGCAGTCCAGCACCGGACACCAACTAGCATTTTTCATTTTGCATTTTCAGTTTAAATACACACTGCAAAAAATACACGGGTTCTGCAGCACTACCAGAGAATCAATGTCCATCAGTTAACCATTGATTTGGGACTCACAGACTAAATAGGCCATTGATTCTAATCTGAGAATGCTCTTTTCTAAGATGGAAGAACATTTTGAGAGACTATATTATTTATATTCACAAAAGAATGTTATTGAATTGTATTAACATTTAAAATGGTCTCTTTTTTAGGAAATTGACAATGCTTGCATATAATGATCACTTTCAGCATCTACTGTAGCCCTGACACAGCAAGGAATGTTGTCAAAACAGAATAGCCATATACATTATGTTCTGATAAAAGGTTATCATTGCAAGATGGAGAATCAGGTCGAACCCCCTTATCAAACAGCATATTAGTGACGGTTACATGTCTTTATAACAACAAGAAAAATACTGACAAACTTGTTCAGTGACTCTAAATTAACGAAAACATGTTGAATTGTTTTCTCTTTTTTATTTGGGGGAGGGGGGGGTCCCCACAATCCCTCTGTTTTTTCTGCTCCACTACTGAAGGGACCCATTCCCCGACACAATATCCAAAACTCTAAATAATGGACCCACCCCACCAGGGAATGAGACCAGGAGATAGATTGCAAGTAAAACAAAGTTTATATCAAATAAATTGTGCACGCAGAGAACTCTGCTGCCCCAAGAGCGCTCTGTCAAACTTTACACAGGCAAAACATTATAAGGCTAGAAAGCATCACTAAATGATGTGTCAACATAGGTACACAATTCTACAAGATGATAGGAAGAGTGTATAGATACATTAAATATTGTCTGCCAATGGTCAACTCGGATTATATGGTGAGGAGGTGTCGATCCAACTGCATGTGGGTCAGCTGGGCTCATCTCCGCCGGGTGAAGGTCGAGCTGGCAGATGGCTATAGGCAGATGGCTACATAACTAACTATCTAATTGTAATCCCAGGAGATGAGAATGTGAGAGAAATGACAACCATAAACAATTGACAAGATGAGTTTTCTCTAGAGTTCACCAACAGGTATATGACTATGGCCCTCATTCCGAGTTTGGAGGTAAGTAACGTTCCTTACCGGCATGACGCAAATAGCATGTCCATGCTGGCAACAGTCTGCTAATAGAGGACTATTACGACTTTGCGGGCACAAGCTTTACTCCATGCCGGTAAGGTATCTTGCGCCATGCCGCAAAAGGCTCCCAAAAAGCCCTTACCGTCATCAAGCGTAGTGCAGATAACACTACCGACACAGTCCAATGCGTCATTAGCGGTGACCGGAAATAGCTGTAACCGTAATTAGCGGTCACCGCTATCTACAGTCACTGATTATAAGCGGAACCGGAAATAGCGTCATCACAGAGAAACGGGAAGGAGCATGGCGGCCATCTTTAAAAACACAATCCTTTGCCATACTCAGCCCACAGGACACCTGGGACACTGCTGATCGTCAGAAAACTTCCTCCTACAGGATCAGAATGCCCAAGGCCCTGAAGTAGGGAGCTGCCCACCTGAGAAAGGAACGATTTAATGAGGACGAGCTCCAGATGCTCGTGGACACATTGCATGAGCATGCAGGCACAGTCTTCTCCAGCAACATGAGGAGAGAGGCAGTGCTACGGAAAAAAGAGATATGGGGACTTGTTGCCCAGAAGGTTAGTGTCGTAGGCAACACACCACGCACAGTGAAAGACTGCCGTAAGTGATGGGATGACCTGCGCCTAAGGGAGCGCAACATACTATCCGTCAATCGCAGCAGGCCATGGGAACAGGAGGAGGTCCTAGTTCCCCAATAAAGCTCACCCCGTGGGAGGACACATGCGCAGGCATGATTGGGACGGAATCCATTGAAGGTGTAGGCGAGATGGAGTGTGGCGCCACAACATAGGGCGATGGAGGTGAGTGTCCAAAGTAAACACTGCTATGCCAAATCAGATGTAAGTCAACCCCAATGTCAGTCCGAAGAGTCACGCCATGGTCACCCACACACAAACACACACTCCCCGTAAAGTAGGCCGAATCATCACAGACACATGCTGATGCCTGGTGCAAGGCAACATCGTACATGACACATAGCACACAAAGTAGGAAATTCCATGAGGCGCACAGCGTGCATGACCAAACCAAAACAGTATGCATGTCAGACAGCACTGTTCCTGGCCAACATGAGTGAAGGCGACATATGCCTGCATTTCCGACCCATGTATCAAATGACGTACCCTTCCAAACACAAATGCCTATTACCCCCAATTGTGTGGATGAGAAATTGTCCCAATGTATGTATGATGCCTATCAAAACATCACTCATGCCGTCCCTCTCTTCCCCCCACAAGAAGTGACCATGACAGTGATGGGCAGGACGCTACCCCTGCAGAGGCCACACCCCGGAAAAAGTCCAAGGGGCACAGCGACTGGCCGTCAACCTCCAGGGGACAAGCAAGGGGGCGCTGTGTCCCTGCCACCAAGGCCCGTGGAGGGCACAGCACCACCACCACCTCCACCCGTCAGCCTGGAGACACATGTCAGACACCCCATTCAGAGGAGTCTAGTTTGGCTGGGGAGGTGGCAGCCACGGCACCCCTGACTGTGGATGACACACAGAAGGACATCTGGGGCACCATGGAGGACGATATAATGGATGTGGTCCATACCCCAACCCAACTTGTATCCATCCAAGTATCATCTTATGATATCGGGAACGCCACCACCCCAGAGCAGTCCGGCCATGTCCACACTGAGGGACATCTCAGTCCAGTTTTCAGTGTTGGGAAGGCTGATCAGGCTGGGCATGACAGCCAGGTTACCAGCACCGCCACAGGTGCACCCGCAGGGCCACAGCGGGCTGACCAGCTCACTGCACTCATTTGTGAGTTTGTACAGGACAACCGTCAGGCCAGAGAGGAGTTGCGTACAGAGTTAGCCTCACTAGGCCGGTCCATTACGGACAACACTGCCACCCTGGGGAGATCTTTCACGTACAACACCAGTCGCCTCTGCGAGGAAGTCTCGGCCCTCCGGCATGTGTTAGGGTGCATCGCAGATGCCATGGAGGCAGGGCATGCCGCCACACTACCTCAGCAGGCGGCCACACCGTCGTCCTGCAGTTCCACACAAAAGAGCCTGCTTGCAGGTCGGCCCGTACACAGCGCCGACCAGACATGCTGCCCCCTGGGTCAGGGAGTGCTGAGTAATAGTTATGGCAGCCTCATGTAGGGTTCGGGGACTCAATGGGACTTGTTTGGGGGAGTTGTGGGGGAGGGGAACGGGGGGGTGTGTGGGAGTTGTGGGGGGAGGGGAGGGGGATGAGGGTGTGCGGGGGAGTTGTGGGGGAGGGGGTGAGGGTGTGTGGGGGAGTTGTGGGGGGAGAGCGAGGGGGGTGAGGGTGTTGGAGGGTTTTGTCACTTTCGTTTATATTGTTAAATTCAATACACCGGTTGTGTGCAAAAGAAGACCCGAGTGGACATTCATCAATGCGCATGTGTCATTTATTCATTTACAGTGCATAGTGTACATGTACCCCCACACCCAGTGCCCTCTATCCAACCATCATGTCACCCTCTGCTGCCATGTGTGTCAGAAATATTGTGCAATCACTGACGCACAGCACGTCCCTCCTGTGCATCGGCACCTTGATGATGTCCTGCCACATCTTCTTCTTCCCCTTCATCATCATCAGGTGGTAGCAGTTCAGTGTCAGAGGGGAGGGGCATGTTCCAGCGGATGCACATATTGTGCAGCATTACACATGCGATGATGATCTTGGCCACCTTCTCATGCCTGTAGAGGAATGCCCCACCAGACCGGCTGAGGCAGCGAAATCGTGCCTTCAACAGGCCAAAGGTCTGCTCGATGACCACACATCTACGGGTATGTGTACGATTGTAGTACTCCTCGTGCCTGTTCTGTGGGTTTCGGACAGGGGGGAGGAGCCACGGCTTCAAGGGATAGCCACTATCACCTGCATGAGAGGTAAATAAAGGGAAATGTTAGGCGATTCATGATGGACAGCTGTACTAGTCACACATGCCTGCAGGGTATCGTTGCCCACATGCACATGTCCCTGGATGCATTGATGTTATTTTCAGTCCCTCAATGTGTCCTGTGCCATAGACTAATGGTGTGAGTTGCATCTTTAAGTTGATACATGGTGTGCACTGTCGTCTTGTTGCACATGCATCGTGTATGCATACCGCTGTGTTAGTGTCAAATTAGTGAGGTGTTGTGTTCTGTGAGATTTACTTAGCGGGAGCGTTGGCAGTAGTCTGTGCAATATTGTTCAATTAGCGCTGATCATTCACATGGTGACATGCAGCACTCCTGTGAGTGTGCCGGCCCTGTGCCAGACAGTGGATTCCCTAGTAGGTTCAGTTTGATGCACTCCCATGGATGCTTGTCCTGTGTGGTGATATACTGGAGACAGCAACATGGTGCATAAGCACTGCATGGTGCAGGATGGCATTACAGAGGGTTGCTGATGAGTGATGATTGTGTTGTGGGATGTGGGGTGGTTTCCTGTTAGTTATGTAGTGATAGGTGTTGACCTTACTTCATTCATATGGGATTTGGGGGTCATGTACGGTTTGTGATGGTTTGGAGCACAGTGTTCGGTGATGTGCACATCGTGCAGTCACATCAACATTGGCAGCATGGTGGTGTGTGCATCTCTACCTCCATTTCAATGCCATGTGCCTGTCCTGCTTCTTACCAAGCAGCCAGGCACGTCGTCCAGCATGTCGCTCCATGAAGCCTGGTAGCGTGGAGTTCCGCAGGACCAAGGAGTTATGAGTTGATCCTGGATATCGGGCACAACAATGTGTGATGATCTTGCTGGCGTTGCATACCATATGCACATTGATGGAGTGGTATTGCTTGCGTTTGCGGTACACCACCTCCATGGCATGCGGGACCACCAACTCCATGTGGGTGCAGTCGAGGGCACCTACACAATTTGGCATGCCTGCCAGTGCATGGAAGGCAACTTTTGTATCAAATATCTCCTGGGGAGTCCGTTGTAGGGATATGTAGTCCCTTGTGTGCTTGAGGAGGGCATCCAGCACTTGGTTCAGAATCCGGGAAAAAAAAGGGTTGTGATATGCAATGCTAGTGCCCCACTGTGTGCTGGTAGGTGCCTGTGGCAAGGAAGTGGAGCACAGACACTACCTTTAGTAGAGGGGGGATGGCAGTGCGTATTTCAATGATGCTCACTATGTCGTCGTGTATCAGGTCCACTATGGTGGAGATGGTGTCCCGGTCCAGACGGTACAGGGTGTGGATCTGCTCAGGGGTTAGGTTGAAAGGACTGGCTCTGATGCGAGGGATTGGGAGCTGCCGGCGTGTTAGCGGTGGCTGCACTGGTGGGACATGCTTGGTCTGTCTCACCCTCCTTCTCCTTCTGTGTCACCTCTGTGGTGGTGCCTGCTGTTGTTGATGTTGTGGCAATGCAAGCAAGTCTTCCAGCTCCAGTAATGCTACTACTATTGGAATCAAAGGAAATGTCTGAGAAATTAACCTCCAAAGGGTAGCTGCGCACAAACTCAAACAGTTAGTACAGTTTTTGATGGGGGTTGATCAGAGGTATGCTTCAGTAGTGGGCCCTAGAAGGGTAATTTCTCGGAAACCCTTCCTGAAGTACAGACTGAAAATGTGGAATGCCTCATTATCTGCGCTCCCAACCAGTATTTGTATAAATATAATATGTCAAGGTAAGTATATGAACCCACAAGTTTCACTTGAACAATTGAATAGCTAACAGCAAATGGTTCTTAAAGTTCCATGAATTTAATCAACAGAAAAAACGCCACGCCAACACGTGTTTCAGCCCTCTCTGGGCCGTCCTCAGGGTGTAGAGAAATTATATTACTATCAAAAAGAGTGAAAAATCATACATGTAACAACATATTAGGGCATACCCATAGTTATCCACAATTCATAGTAGTTATAACAAATACCAGTGTTGACGAGGAGAGGAAATTACTGACGGGCCCATTGGTCAGTACTCACCCTCGAAAACGAGTTATGCAAGATAGCTGCACCGTGTGAGGACAGAGTGCATGATTCACATACTCCAGCAAGATTCAATAATCAGGACTCAGTAAATTGGCAAAGGTAAGTCTGTTTAATGATACATACATCAGAAGATGGAAATCAGTAGCATCCCGAACACCTGCCTCACCCCGACTTCGCCGACTTTAGTCAAACAGCCTCTTTTATGGGCAAAATCCATCATCATTGATGCCTAATTCTACCAGAAATCATCATGCAAAATAATTGGTTGGGAAAGGTAACTTAAGTATAGGTGCAATATCTGTATATGGAAATAACGCAAGTGGATTGGATAACTCTTATCGGGTGGGCGTCTACGCCCATCCCCCTACAACACACGTGATTGACGCCACTACAAGTACAACGTCTCATTGGTTACAGTGTCTATGGGACCCTAGATTACATGGTCCCTTGTGATTGGGCAAGTTACACCCCTAAACATAAATCTCCATTTTAATTAGCAGCATGCAGAATAGACACCCAGGTGCCTAGTGTCCTGAGATTCACCCTTCCTCCTTTCCATCAATCAGTGTTTTAGGGCTATGTGTCAATTAGTTGGCTGGGTATGGCCTCGGATCTGTAGTCTCTTATCAGGAAAAGTTATGGCACCCTCGGGTTCTGGATGACATCAGGCGGTGGAACATCTTCGCGCCTGTCTGGTCACATGCTGGTCCACCGTGAATCTGCTTCAGTTTCCAACCTTTTGTGCCTTTAATTCTGTGTGCGATTGGCCACCTGCATGGGCCTCTCTTATCTTGACCTTCACGGGCGGGCTGGTATGCTCTGAAGTTGGAGCCTCGTGAGCTCATGCTCACCTCCCCTTCTCTGGTTGACCTCGATTTCCCCGGCATGAGCCTCTCTTTGTTAAGTTTCGATCCCGCTCCTTTCCTCAGCTTGGGCCTGGATATGAAACTTGGCCAGTCAGGCCTTGTCAGCCTGAGTGTACTTCTGATTTTACAAAATGGAGTCGCACTTGTACATTGTGCTCTGTTGAAGTAGACATATGGTTGGCGCTTGCTGCTCTATTATTTGACTGAGCACTGCAGGCATTATCGATTTCTTAGCATCTTTCATTTTAAGCTTATTTACACACGTTCAACAGGGTGGTTGCTTCCATCTCGTCTCGTGGCACCATTCACTTGTATTTTAACACTGTGTCTCCCCTGTGTCTATTACAATTATCCTCGCAGTTACCAGTACTGACATGCTTACTTTCAGTAACTCCTTCAGTTCGTTCTTGAAGCTGCTCTGGTCCTTGTCTCATCTCCACTGGCCTTCCATTATGGCTACTGGGGTCTCTTCATGGACCGCATGTAAGCATTTCTCATTTTGTATCAGTGGCTGGTACGGCTGTTTGATAGGGTACCGTGCTGCCCAGGGTTGTCGTGTTATGGCTGCTTCAACCGGTACTGATCTCCTTACGTACAAGGGGCAGAGTCCCAGTGCGGCTCTCTGTTGATTCATTTCCTCCTCATACGTCACGTACCTCAGCGAGTACCTTACTGGCAACTCACAATGGGGGGCAGGGGTGCAGGTCATATCTGGGACCTCCTCTACACTCCCCCCTCAGGTTGTTTCATTGACCACTTCTGCTTCCTCCTTTTTATTCAGTTCCTTTGATTCCTCAGATTCTTGCTCATCGTCTCCTGGGTTTACACAAGAAGGGGTGAAAGTATGCAATTTTGGTGTCCATATCTTTATCACCCCTTTGAAGCTTCCTGCTGTTCTCACGTGCTCATCTTTGTTCCAGGTCATCAACTGGCATCGTCCATTTGGACTGCAGTAAATCCATTTGCCTTCGTATCTTCTTCGTTTCTTGGGATAAGTGAATTTTGTTCCTTCTGGTGCAAATTCACTGGCCTTCAAAAAGTCTTTTATCTCCTCATCTGTCAGGTCTGTGGGCTTCCAGCCTGGCTCGACATCGACCATAATTTTTATCCCAATGGCCTTCTTTGCAGTTTTCTGGCACTGTGTGATGATTATCTTGATAACACAGACTCCTAGCAGCACCATTGCTAGCAAAGCACCCAGAAACTTGAATATATCTGTCCCCAGTTTTGATTCTCCCCCATTTTCCTCGTGCCATTAATTCTAAAGCACAGTTTCGGGTTTCCAGCGGTACTATTTGCAGGGTGCCTCCTCTGTCTTCGACCCACGTTAACAGCTTTACCAATTTTGGCCATAGTGGTTTACAAAGTCTTTGTGAATTTTCAATGGCTTCTTGGCAGGCTCCAAGGACCATCCAAGCTTGGCAGAATACGACTCCTTCTTCCCAACCGTCTGGGGAAAACACTGATCCCCAGATCTGCATTTGGCCTCGGTTCTTCCAGATCTGAGCTTCTTCTGCCGTTTTCCCTTGGACGTTCAGTCTTGAGTTTATTTCCCACCTTATTCCTGATCCTTTGACGTCAGGGTTTTCATATCTAATTACATGGTTCTTGGTGGGTGCCCTGTTTCTTGTTTTAATGTCCTGGACAAATCCGTCTTCATCAGGGCAGTCCTTTTCGTTGGCCCATATCAACGAGGCGTCTCTCCCTATGAATTGTCCTCTGGTGTTGCACATCGCCACATGTGACATGCAGTGTGCTGTGGGGACATCTATTTCTATAGCCACAAAGATTTTGGACTTGCCCATGCTGTACGGCAGGTGTGCACGGACGAAAGATTCTCCTTCTGATTTACTTCGTCCAACTTCCTTCATGTGCTGGTACCATATGTTGTTTCCAAGATGGGCGGCGCTGTCCAAGTAATCGTTTAACTCATTATATGTTTCATATGGACTTCTCTTGATCCTTAGCGTTTTTCTGTAGTTGGCTATCACTATGTCTATGAATGCGTCTGTACTGCTCTTCCGTTCAGGCAGACTCTCGGGTGTTATCCTTGGAGGGGCAGGTTTCATTTCCTGCCCTGCAGTAATAGGGGGAGGTTTTGCGCTTCTTTTCCTTCCCTCCTGCATTCTTTTGTAGACCTCCTCCCACCACATTTGACTTACCATCCTTCCAAAACGTGGCTGTGTCGTAGGCTCGGTAGTTACTTCTGGCATTGGAGCAGGCGTGCTCGTTATCACAGTTGTGGTGGTTGTCTTGCTCAGCTCCTCATGCAGCTTCTTTGCTTTAAGTATGAGTGGAAACACATGCTCAACTACCGCATGCGTTTTCTCAGTGAGTTCTTTCGTGGCTTCCTCTGTTCTATTGAGGGATTTTGCTATGCTCCCTCTGTTCGGTTTCTCGCTTGGTTCCCTGTTTTTTGGAGCTGTTTGTCCCACAGGTGATTTTTCTCTTTCAGTTGGTTTGGCCTGCAGTTTCGTAGCCATTGACACTTGCCCTTGTTCGTGTGCACTCAGTGTATGGGTGCGTTCCGTGGACATTGCTGCATTGTCATTCATTCCGTGCTGACCCTGTCTCCAGCGTTTCTCACCATTCATTACTTCACGAGTATACGTATTACTACTAATTACATTCAACTGTAAATCATTTGCTTTACCATCCGTTTTTCTTGGAACAGGGATGACGATGTAAGGTCTGGGTGCTTTTGTGGGGCACAGACGTTCGTTATCTGGTGGGTGCACAGATATTGGGACGCTCCGCACACCAATAAAAAATGCAGTTCTGATAGTTAGAGACAAAAACACTACAATAATCACTATGCATATACATACAATGGCTTTGAAAGACAGCTTACAGCATCTCCTTCCAGGAAACCGGGGGCGCCCTTCCACAGGCGGCGCGACTAAGTTACTGTTTTGGGTCCCCATTTCAACCAAGTCCATAGTCAATAGTTTATTTTTCTCCTTATTCTGATCTCATCGCTCAAAAGTTCAGTAAACACTAAATTGACAAGTGCAGTTCAGTGTCCCCCCTCTTGCAGTGATTATGATGATAAGTCTCTGAATGTGGAGTACAGTTCCTTTGCTACACCATGGAAAAAATGTAGACTATCGTTTTCAGCACATCATATTTATTCTGTGTCGTTGTGGGAACCGTATTCCGAACGGCACTCTTCCGACTCGCATTGGCCTTGAGGATATGCAGGAAAATGTTCACAGTGACACCATGAAAGGATGGATTTGTTATACATCACGCAAAAATAAAATATTGAAAAAATAAAAATAAAAATAAAAATAAAAGTGAACATATGAGAAGGTAGGAAAAAATAAGAAAAAGGTTGAAAAAGGTAAACACGCCAGTGAAGTTCATGTCTCTGTTCCTTTCACTTGGTCTTTCGAGGTCGAGTTGATGAAGAGTCTCTCTCTCCCCCATTTAATCCACTGCGGAACGATGATGAACAAATAGAAAAATAAGAAAAAATAGGAAAAAGAAGTACAAGATGCCGTTATCCTTGCTTCTGCACCTTTCGATCCGTTCTACGTTGGACGCATACAGAACTGTGTCTTTGTTTCCTTGCTCTGTCCCGGCGGGAGAACGATAAAAATGATCTTGGATCTCCCCCTTCTAAGGCTCTTTTTAACAGTGGATGTCCATAGTTGCTTCTTAGTTGTGATGCAATAGCACTCAGGAGCCTGTTCAATTGAGCATTCTTTGCTGGATCATTAAGAAAAGCGGGCACATCAATGTTGCGGGGTCTGCCCACTGGTTCTGGAAAGTTTTCAATGAGATGAAAGAAAACACAAAACGCATACCGACTGTCTCCGGGGGTTAATGACATTTGCTCTAATTCTCTTGCTCTTAAGTCGCAGACCTTTGTTACAGTGTGATCCATTTTTTTTCTCCTCAATCTGTCCCTCGTCAATAGTCTCACAGGAATCTCTGTAGGAATTCTCACTGGAAGTTGGACAGTTCCACTTGGAGCATAATGCCATGGAGAAGGGTCTTCATGTGTGGGAAATTGACTGGATCTCTAAGGATGGTTGCAACATCGACATCAGCAGGCCTTCCCACCATTTCTGGATAGTCTGTGACTAGCCTAATCAGGGCGTTGTGGGCTAGCTGCGTGTCTGCAGGGGACAGGGACATTTTCTGTGTTTTGCTGGGTCCTGATCACATCTTTTTGTTGTCGTTAGCAGTTCTTGCACATTCCTGCTGCGTGTATTGCTACCACATGGTTCAATTTACTCCATATTTGATTCAGGAAGTGATTATTTCGGGGATCTTGATGAAAGTCAGTGTATCTGTGGTCCTCCCGACAAGTTCTGGGCACTCCTCAATGATTCGAAAGAATAAAGTGTAGGTAATTTCATCAATGACTGTTTGAGGCGGGAGCATTAGTCTTCTGTTCACTGTGCTCGGGCAATTCGGCGAAGACCTCTGCGATGACAGTCAGTAGTTGCCTGATTACCTTCTGATTTTCTGGATCTTGAATGTATTCTGTGACACTTGTTTCTCTCCTTATGAGTGACAGATAGGACAGTACCACTAGCTGAAAATAGGTGAGCACATCCCACTTGAGACTTCTGCTTGGGTGAACGATAGGTCCGTGAACAAAGTCTTGATACTGGATACTTCAGGATACCAAGTTTAGTTTACAAGAGTGTCCTGTTTTTACAGTTTATCAAAGTCTGAGAGTTTGTGTTCAATGCTTCTTGGCTCAACGTGATCAAGCTATCAGTGTCACTGCAGGTTCAGAGTATGCAACTTTTTCCTTTACCCTGCGAGTTCAGCTGCTCTTTGCATTCGTTTGAAGGTCTTGTGCCTCATTCAATGCCTAGAGGAGAAGTTCAGTGTACAGCTACAATTTTCACAGCGAGTTCATTAGTTTGTGTTTTCTGCTGGTGCGTCCTTCTTCCTCGCCATGAACCTTGTCTGCACGTGCTGCGGTCCTTCCCCGTTGTCTGTGGATTCCTCAGCAGTAGATGCAGTAGGAGTGCTCTCTCCTATAAAGGGTTTTATGTCGTTCAGGAAGATCCAGGCTTTTCTGCCTTTAAGCTTGACAGCTGACGGGGTGCAATCTCCTACGATTAAAGGGCCGTTAAACCTCGGCTCTTCCCATCTTTTCCTTGTGAAGTTCCTCAAGAGGACGCTATCTCCAGAGAAGACAAGAGGCGCACAAAGTCTGTGAGCTTTGCCTGCATCAGCACTGTCTGTTGTGGTTTGTGCGTGCTGTCCCCTTTCCGCCGTCGCTGCAGCTGGCCTGAAATGACAGTGGCACTGGATGTGAGACACTCCAGATAAGCTTTCATCTCTTCTCCCAGAACCTCCCTAGTTGACTGGGCATCATATCTTGCTCTGTCTCTGGGAGAAAGGGGAGTTCTCATCCTTCGCCCAGTAACTATTTTGTGCGGCGTGAGATGATGGTCGGAGCCTGGTTGGTTCCGAAGCGCATACAATGCCAGTGGTAGCCACTGTATCCATCCCTTTCTTAATGTGAGCTTCAACTTGGCTATCCTCTCCTTAAGCAAGCCATTGATTCACTCACATACTCCATTTTCCTCTGGATGATACGCCGATGAGAACTTGTGCTTTAAATCAAGCAACAAGCTAATCTGTTTGAACACTACGTTCACAAAATGAGCCCATTATCTGATCTCATTACCTCGCACACCCCCCATCTAGGAAAAACCTCCCTCACCAGGAACTTAGCAGCAAAGGCGGCATCGGGGTGTGTACAGGGACCTGCATCTACCCATCTGGAAAAGGGACACACCACCACAATTAAATACCTGTACCCATTACACACCTGAATCATATCGACATAATCGATATGCAGGTGCTGGAAAGGTCCACTTGGTCTGGGGATGACTCCTCTCACTACTTTTAATGTGTGCCTAGAGGTGAATTGTTGGCAGACAATGCAATTTACCATAATGAATGCAACATGCTCTGCTAAATTTGGTGTAAACCAGTCTTCGGCAAGCGTTGCGGCAAGACTTTCTCTTGTCATGTGAATGGGGTAATGAAGCTGTTCTAGCACTACTTTTAGAAGGGTGACAGGCATTACCATTTTACCAGTGCTGTCTTGCCTCCACAATCCGTCTGAGGGGTTTAAAGAACACCCTCAACGCTTCCTCAGATTTTTCTCCTCCTGAGGTGCCTCCCCTTGGAGCTCCATTAACTGAGACTGCCCCTTATTACTATAGGCTTCTGGTGTGGCTCGCGCTACCATCATACGTTCATGGGTACGTGCCGCACCCACGTCCATGATTGTTTCAGTCTTGGATGCCATACGTTTGGCTTCCGTGTCTGCTTCATGATTCCCACGTGACACAAAATCTGTCCCTTTGGTATGAGCGGTGCATTTTACGACCGCTATGCCCACTGGGAGTTGTAGTGCTTTTATCAGCCTGTCCAATAAGGCTGCATGCTGCACTGGCGCGCCGTCTGCTCGGAGGTAGCCCTCCTTTTCCAGCGAGATAGGCCTGCATGCACTGTAGACGTCACATAGGCGGAGTCACTGTAAACCGTGACTTCCTGGTCTGCATGATTCTCAATGGCGAGTATCAGTGCCAATAGTTCTGCAGCCTGTGCCGAATAATGAGGTGGTATTCGTGCACTTACAAGTACTTGGAACTCTCCATTCGCCAGGTGTTTCATCACGGCCACGCCTGTATACCTTTGCCCGTCCTCTTGGTCAATCCTCAAAGACCCGTCAATAAAGACGATCTCTCCACTTGGCAGGGCATTTTCCTTGACCCTGGGGATCTCATTATAGTATTCTTCATAGTTCGCACAGTCATGCACAGGTTCTCCCTCTGTGACTGGATCAGCAATAAACATAGCAGGGTTCACCGTTTTGCATTGCACTATTTTGATCGATGGATTGGAGATAATCACCTCGTAGGCTGATGCTCTCTGAGAAGTCAGCGTGCCCTTTGGCTTCTCTAGTATGGTAAATAGAGAGTGTTCAACATATAGTGTCATGGAGCACCATATCACAATGGATGCCGCCTTCTCAATGGCGAACGCGGCAGCAGCTAGATTTTGTTCGCATGTGAAGTGGCCCTTCATAACTGGGTCCAAACTCCTGCTGTAAAATGCTAGGGGTTTATATCCCAGCGAGGTTCGTTGCGCGAGCACTGCCGTCATAAAATTGCCATCAGTATGAGAAAACAGATAGAATTCCTCAGCATAATTAGGAATCCCTAGGACCAGGGCCTTACAAATTGCCCCCTTGAGTTCCGTGAACCCTTTCCCCATTTCTTCATTCCATTCAATTTCTTCTCTCGTCGCCTGGGCTTTTTTAAGGGCCTGCAACAAGGGTTTGGTATACGAGCTGTAGTCATAGACCCATGCTCTGACATAGTTGCACAGGCCTAGGAAGCTTTGCATTTGCTTTATCGTGCGCAGCTTGGCCGTGTTCATAATAGCCTCAGCCCTTTCAGGAGTTACCTTTTTTCCTTCATGAGAGATCAGTTGCCCTATGTACAGCACCTCCTGTTGGCAGTACTGCAATTTGTCCTTGTCCACTTTGTATCCCTTTTCAGCTAATATAGTCAATAGCTGGACAGAGTCATGTCGGTTTTGCTCTTCAGTGATGCTGCAGATTAGAATGTCATCTACATACTGCATAACAACACTGTCCACCACAATATTGCATAGGTTCATTTGCAGGATTCGGTTGAAAATAGATTTAGACTCGCAATACCCCTGTGGCAACCTCGTACTTTTCAGGCGCATCTGTCTGAAAGTAAACAAGGTCAGGTCTTGTGAGTCACAGTGCAATGGAATCGAGAAAAATCTATTTTTCAGATCGATCACTGTGAAGTATCTCGCTTCAGTGGATATATATTGCACAAAATTGTGGATGGATTTGGGACTAGAGGGAACTCAGCTTTGACTATGTCGTTCAATGCTCGTAAATCCTGGATTAAATGCCAGGACCCTCCCTTAGATTTCGTGACAGGGTAAATCACTGTGTTGCATGGTGATTCTGAAATCACCAGGATGCCCAGGTCCATCATGGCAGAGATTGTCTTTGCGATCCCTTCATCTGCTTCCCTGGACATGGGATACTGTCGTGCCCATAGCACAATTGCTCCTGGTTTCAATTTCATTTTTACTTCGCCGGCCCCCCTCAGTATACCTACATCATAGGGCCCTGTAGTCCATACCTTGGCTGGCACTAGGGCCATATCGTCATTGAAAGATTCCGGGTGTACCAGCGCTAACATCAATCTCTGCGGCACCTCCCGCTTTATTATTTTGACCCAAAATATGAGACTCACTTCTACCCGTGTCTCTTCTAGGTCAGGGTGTTCTTTGAACAGATCATCATTGGTGACATCAGTCACTCGATACCCTTCTTCGATGGCGAGAATTGCACACCATGGTCTACCCTCGTCGTCATATCCTTCAACTAACACTATCCTTCCTCGCACTGCGGCAGATTGTATTATTAAGGGAAATACTTGTCCCTCCTCTTCGTGCATGGGTATTCTTGGCCTAAATAGAAACTCATCAGGGGTTCTCTTCGGTTTATCTCCGAGGCCTGGCAATCCCGCCATAAGCACTTGTACACCATATGCGAAAACTTCTGCCTCCAGTGATATAGCTCTCATAACTGCATGTCCAGAGTATGCTCTGATCATTTCGCATACGTTTGCATAATGCATTCCTGGGGTGGAGCACACTATGCCATCCTCAGTGAAGGAGATGGTCATATTCAACTTTGTCATCATGTCCCGACCCATGATATTCACCGGGGACTGACGAGAATACAATAAAGGTACATTCATGTCGCACTCTCCCACTGAGACTGGGAGTGCATAAGTAAAGGGAACGCTGCTATGAGCTCCAATAAAACTCTGGGTATCTATGGCCTCGCAGGACAAGGAGAACTTGCCTTCTCGTATGCTCGAGCGCGTTGCACCCGTGTCAACTAAGAAGGAATACTCTTTCCCCCCATATGGTGACATTTCCCCTAGGTTCCCTGTTAGGGTCTGGTGTCACTGACAGGATAGAACACATCAGAGTTCCCTGTGAGCCATCCTATTTCATGTATAAGTTTGGTCCACTGTATACCTGTGAGTTTCCCCCACTGGAATTGGTGACCTGAGCCACTTGTGGCAGTGTCTGTTGGGGTTGTCCCTGTGGTACATTCCCCATGTTCTGTGGCTGGACCATTTGCTGTGCACTTTGCTGCAAGCCAACCGCCTGCTGCTGCATGGTATAGTTTTGTGCATTGCCCTGTTGTGGGGTAGCAGGTTGATTCACCATGCCTGCCCCCAACCCTTGGTTGTTCTGCCACATGCTTTGGCTTCTGCACATACGTGCCACGTGTCCTGTCACTCCACACAGCCAACACACTGGCGGTGGTTGGGCCATCTGTCCATCTGGCATAGTCAGACTGGCCATTGATGCGTTCTGGATACCATTTTGAATATTCTGTAAACCTCCTTGGTTACCTCTAAATCCTCCCTGATTGCTCTGCAATCCTCTTCCTCCAAATCCCCTTGCTCTCGGGTAATATCCCGCGTTACTCTGATTGTTTTGTGGCGGGTTAGAAGCACGTTGTGCACTCGATTCAGCTGGACTTGTTAGCATGGCTCTCTCGAGAGCATGCTTTGAGAGCTTTCTTTGCACTAGCTTTGCCTTTTCTTCCTTACGCATTGCCTCTTTCTTCCGATTTTTTTCTTGCAACAGCCTACAGTAATGTGCTATTGTCAACTGGATCTCAGCCCACGGTTTAGCTTCTATTCCTACCAATTTTTTTAGCTGTTTTTGCACCGGTTCCGGTAACCCTTGGCACAATATATGATAGAATACAGGGATCGATTTTGTCCAGGACTCATGCGCTTCGAGCACCCACGTGTCTTGAAAATTCTGGATATAAAGCAGCGGATACTGTGACTCTTTCATTTTTCGAGTCATTATAGCTCCCATATCAGATGTGTCTGCATATAGGGTATGCAGCGCTTTCCACACTGCTGCTCTACAGTTGTTAAATGGCGCTCCATCATGAGAGGTGTTAGTTATTGTTACCCTACAGTAGCCTGCCCTTTTCCATACATCATCTGCTCTTTCTCTGAGTACATCAATTAGGAGACCTTTGATGTCCCCTATGGCTAGGGTGACACCCCCATCATTTTCTCTAACTCATGTATCCACTTTCCGGCTCCCGATGTCAGCATTGGAAGCTTATTTTTAAGATTCTCTCGGTCCATGTGTGGCCATGGAATATATTGCGGTCTTGCTCCCCACTTTTCTAACAGTGGGAATTGCAAAGCACACTCCACCTTTTCCTTCTCCTTACCGTCTCGGTCTCTCACCAGGGTGGCGTTCCCACCTTGCCGTCTACCTGGCAATGCCCTTAACCTATCTGTATAGGCAGGTGCTGCCGCCCCCCTCTGACCGTGGGGTGCTTCTTCATGTCTGCTGGACTGTCCAGCAGACTTCAGTGTCCTAGTTGTGGACCCGCTAGCATCTGACCATCGTACCTCTTGGTTCCGTGGGAGCAACTTTTCGCACCGTTTCCCTTTGTCATGTGCCACTTCCTCCGCTTCCCCATCGGAGTCTGATTCTGAGTACTCCCAGTTTACACAACTTCTTGCATCATCTTCGTTCTGCCCAACTTCTAATCTATCTAGGGTACGTCCCCTACTCCCACTACTTCAGGTGACATCCTCAGTGTCATATAGCTGAGTGCTCTCTAAGCGCTCATCTTCCCTTCCCTCTTGGGAGATTCGTTGCAGTCCCATCTCATCATATATTTTATCAATCGCCTCCCCGATGCTTCTGGTGTCGAAGTCATCATCAATAACTGTCCCGCTGGTACCTGGTACCGCATCGCGTGCAGGGAAGAACTCTTCTATGTCTTCCCAGTCTACAACAGGATTGGGTTTTTTCACTTCCCGTTGCAAATATTCTAAATTTCGCGCCCTTTGCCTGCGTTTACGCTCTGCTTCCTCATCCATTTCTCTTCGCTTCCTCTCTAGCCTTATCTACTTCAATCATCCGTTCATTCCTACTTTCCCTTTCTCTTCTACTTTCCTCCTCTTCATTCTTCTTCGCTTTCCTTTCGTGCACTCTCCTTTCTTCCTCCAACTTTAGCATGTTCTGCCTGTACTTTTCATCGTCTGCATATTGCGTTTGACTGAGCGGTATACCTTGCTCTTCGCAATATAGTTGTTCTTGCCTCAACCTATCCTTCTTTCTTGCCCTCTCATTTCTTATGTCCCTTTCCTTTCTTTGCGCCTCATCAGACCCTTCACTCGACCTTGCACCATCATTTCCTTTTCCATCTAACTTCAACAGTATCTGCCCTCCCATCCATTCGTCCTTTGTAAATGTTAACTCATCGGTTCCTTTCTGTTTCTTTCCCTCTCTCTCTCTATCGAGAGGTGCACTCGTTTGTGCCTGGTCCTTTCTTTCCTCACCTCGCCTCTCTTTGTTCCACGGGACTGTGGAGGCCGAGTCAATTTCCTGTTCCTTCTCCTTCGTCTCGTCACTGCTACACGCGTGTCACTCATATGCAGGGTTGCTATAACCTGTGGCTGCTTTAAGTTCTCTTAGCGGGTAAAGACCCTCCGACTTACTTCCCTCAACAACTGGTTCCGGCGGGGCATGTGGCGCGGTAGGCGTCTCACCCCCCTCCGTACATATATTTAATATCCAGTCTGCGCGGGGTTCTTCTTCCTTTAATTGTTCAAACATTTTCGAAAGCTCAAGAACAGCAAGGCGTTTCTCGAGCTTCTTTTCGCTATATGTGGCATGTAAGAAGGTGGTCATGTACTGCAAGACAGCCTTGGACAATGCCCCATTCTGGTGCCACGGCATAAACATTTTATTTGCAGTGCCCTTAACCCACTCCTGGTTGTATTTCTTCAGCTTTGCTGCATGTTTTGGCAACTGTTTGCACAAATGTGCACGTGGGGTAACCTCCTCCATTCTTTTGTCACCAACAATATTCACACAGATTTTCAACTTTTCACTATTATGAGCGAGCACCACATACGCAATATCCAATCCAACTTTTCTGCGAAATTTTATACCAACAGTTTTACTCAAAACACATCAATTCAGTGGCGATTCCCTCTCATTTACAGAATCGCGTAAAGCAAAAATTCATCGCCATCAATTGATAACACAATAATTCCACATTCAGCATACACAGGACATATAGGACAGATGCTTGACAGACTAGACGGACACCAGCTGGTCATACATATACCTGCCTTCTAATCACTACCCCGTCATGGGATTTGAACAAACCCCATTCTTACGTCTTTAAACGTAAGCATAGCCTAACGTCCCCCCTCTGTGGGCTCTGGGTTCACGTTCCTTCTGACCACTCTTTAAAGCGCAGGAACAAGGCAAATTTTACAATTTTCTCTCGGGTGCCCCCCGGTATTCCTTACAGTTTTTTTCTTGGGTGCCTCCCCAGTATTCCTTAAAGTTTTTTTTCTCAGGTGCCCCCCCCCCCCCCGGTATTCCTTACAGTTTTTTTTTCTCGGGTGCCCCCCCGGTATTCATTACAGTTTTTTTCTTGGGTGCCCCCCCAGTATTCCTTACAGTATTTTTTCTCGGGCCCCCCCCTGGTATTTTTCCCAATTACTTCAGGTGCCCGGGTTTTTACCCTCTATATAGCTACAGTCTTTCGTACTTTTAACTGTATTATTCTTCTCCACCACCCTCCATTACAAGACCGCTGCAAAGATAAGGAGTTTCGTTGTTTTCACTCACCAATCGCCTCTTTTCCTCTCTGGAACTTCAGGATCACCGCCCCTTCCTCTTCCTGCTTTTATGGTTTTCGTCCGATCCGCTGCCCGTCGGAATGAGAAGGGTTATGCTTGGAAAGGCGGGTTCTTTCAGACCCACTGCCGATTTTTTAGGAATAATTACACTATCATTGTCCACAGGGAGCTTCTCAGCCTACTCAGCCGGAATAGCGAAAGGACTCGTGATGTAACCGAAGGCCCAGAGTTACTTCATGCCGTCGGTCTAAAGGTGTCTTATACTATATCAATCGATAATCTATAATCGATGGCCGAAACCATCCTCTGCTACCAAGTGTTGACGAGGAGAGGAAATTACTGACGGGCCCATTGGTCAGTACTCACCCTCGAAAACGAGAAATGCAAGATAGCTGCACCGTGTGAGGACAGAGTGCAGGATTCACATACTCCAGCAAGATTCAATAATTAGGACTCAGTAAATTGGCAAAGGGAAGTCCGTTTAATGATACATACATGAGCAGATGGAAATCAGTAGCATCTCGAACACCTGCCTCACCCCGACTTCGCTGAACTTTAGTCAAACAGCCTCTTTTATGGGCAAAATCCCTCATCATTGACGTCTAATTCTACCAAAAATCATCATGCTAAATAATTGGTTGGGAAAGGTAACTTAAGTATAGGTGCTATATCTGTTTATGGAAATAACGCAAGTGGACTGGATAACTCTTATCGGGTGGGCGTCTACGCCCATCCTGCTAAAACACACGTGATTGACGTCACTACAAGTACACAGTCTCATTGGTTACAGTGTCTATAGGACCCTAGGTTACATGGTCCCTTGTGATTGGGCAAGTTACACCCCTAAACATAAATCTCAAATTAGCAGCATGCAGAATAGACACCCAGGTGCATAGTCTCCCAAGATTCACCCTTCCTCCCTTCCATCAAATAGTGTTTTAGAGAATTGTGTCAATTAGTTGGCTGGGTATGGCCTCGGATCTGTAGTCTCTTATCAGGAAAAGTTATGGCACCATTGTGTTCTTGATGACATCAGGCGGTGGTACATCTTCGCGCCTGTCTGGTCACGTGCTGGTCCACCGTGAATCTGCTTCAGTTTCCAACCTTTTGTGCCTTTAATTCTGTGTGCGCTTGGCCACCTGCATGGGCCTCTCTTGACCTTCACGGGCGGGCTGGTATGCTCTGAAGTTGGAGCCTCGTGAGCTCATGCTCACGTCCCCGTCTCTGGTTGACCTCGATTTCCCCGGCATGAGCCTCTCTTTGTTAAGTTTTGATCCCGCTCCTTTCCTCAGCTTGGGCCTGGATATGAAACTTGCCCAGTGAGGCCTTGGCCGTCTGAGTGTACTTCTGCTTTTACAAAATTGAGTCACACTTGTACATTGTGCTGTGTTGAGGTAGACATATGGTTGGTGCTTGCCGCTCTATTCTTCGACTGAGCATTGCAGGCATTATCGATTTCTTAGTATCTTTCATTTCAAGCTTATTTACACACGTTCAACAGGGTGGTTGCTTCCATCTCGTCTCGTGGCACCATTCCCTTGTATTTTGACAGTGTCTCTCCCCTGTGTCTATTACAGTTATCCTCGCAGTTACCAGTACTGGCATGCTTGCTTTCAGTAACTCCTTCAGTTCATTCTTGAAGCTGCTCTGGTCCTTGTCTCATCTCCACTGGTCTTCCATTATGGCTTTTGGGGTCTCTTCATGGACTGTATGTAGGCATTCCTCATTTCGTATCAGTGGCTGGTACGGCTGTCTGATAGGGTACCGTGCTGCCCTGGGTTCTCGTGTTATGGCTGCTTCAACCGGTATTGATCTCCTTACGTACAAGGGGCAGAGTCCCAGTGCGGCTCTCTGTTGGTTCATTTGCTCCTCATATGACGTACCTCGGTGAGTATCTTACTGGCAACTCGCAATGGGGGTTGCGGGTGCAGGTCATATCTTGGACCTCCTCTACACCATACATTAATGTAAAGGCATGAAAACAAGACAAAGACAAAAATAGGGGAAGGGGAAAGAAAAAACAACATGAAGAGATTTTAATTATCACAGATAAGCACTCATTCTAAGCAGTATTTTAAGTGCCATCACAAGGCAATCAAAAAAAAATATATAAAGGGTGTAAAAAGTGTGTAAAAACCATATCACAGAGAGAGAACAGTCCATATAGACAGGGTACCTGATATAATGCACGTAGTGTGGTCTGCCATATATTTTTTATGGAAAAGTAAGTAGATCATACATTTGCTGGAAGACTTCTATGCATTAGTTCATATCTGTAAAAAATAAGGATAACTTACTGCAGTTTACCAACGAGTCACAAGCTTTCTGTTAATCACGTGAAGTAATTGCATGGCAGCTTGGTGTGCTGTTTTGGACTTGACTAGGTATCTGGTGTTATCTCGTAAGTCATCTCGTGTACTATTAATAAAGTGAGACAGGAAAAGCATAGATTTTATCAGTCCATGTCTCGGAAACCTCTGGCAAAAGAGCTCCGTGTGAACCTTTGATTTTACTGCAGAGCTTAGTCAGCTTACCCAATAGCCACTTGAATGCATTTGTGCCTGGTAATTCTTGCCGGCTTGCCGGTCGCACCCTCGTAGGAATGTGGATGTTGTCTGAGCTGCCCTATAGCAGCTCAGCAAGACGGATATAGACATTGGTCATGTGACCTACTGAAGAACTGGTTGCCTGCACTGGTGGGACATGCTGGGCCTGTCTCACCCTCCTTCTCCTCCTACGTCTCCTCTGTGGTGGCTCCTGTTGTTGTTGTTGTTGTTGAAGTTGTGGCAATGCAAGCAAGTCCTCCAGCTCCAGTAATGCTACTACTATTGGAATCATCTTGGTGTGGGAGGGGGTGTGGTGTGTGGGTATGCTCCTTTTGTACTGGGCCTGACTCCATTGCTGCCACCTGTGATGATTTTGTGCACCTGTGGCACTTGGGAACACTGCTCAGGGCATTTTACGGTAGGTCAACGATGCCAGTATTTGCGGCATGCCGGTAACCACTATTTTCGCCTTCATGAGGCCGTTATTTGCATGTCCGCTTCACTGGTGTTCTACTCCAGTTTACAGCATGCCGCTAATGCTGGCATGGTGGGTCGCGTGCGCGCGCCCAGACCACCGTTAATGGCATCGTACTTTACGATGCCGCTAATAGCGGTCGGGCTGGTCAGAATATCCCGTAGCGGTAATCGATGCCGGTATTCCTTTACCGGCATCGTTGTTCCCTTACCTCCAAACTCGGAATGAGGGCCTATGATGTCCTTTACACTCAGGGGCCTATAAGACACATTACGCTGGACCCAGGTGTCAGTCTTGGGGGGTGTTTGATCTGCCTAATGCCTCTTGATTTAAATGGTGATGTGTTATTTCTAAAATGGAGAATGCAGGCATGGGATTAGGACTATGGTGGGTGTTCTGGCTTGGTCACTTCAAAATGATCATATGCGAATCTGCATCAAAGGACATGGGGGCACAGACTATGTTAGCTACGACCTGGCCGGGTGGGGGAAGAGTTAACATGGGCAGGTTTGTGGAGACAAATGGACGGACAGGCCAGTGCCGGGCCCGGTCACACCCAGGGCAATGAGCTCATCTGACACTGAAAGATACTAAACAATTGCAACAAAGCACGGTTGGATGTTTTCGGCTGGCTGTCTAAGGCGCTGCGTAGAGGGAGAGACAGGCTCTTTTAGAAATTATTTCTGAGGCTAGTAAAAGATGGCGTTCAGGGTGGCACAAAATGGAGTCTTTACGCAAAGGCTTTATCTTTTGTTTTTACTTATTAGTTTTAGTGTTTGGTTCGAATTTATACGAACAGACAAACATGGGGACGTCTCCCACCTTTAGCAAATACAAGATACATTTTACACAGGAAGGTCGAAGGGGGTGTGAAAGACCAGCTCTCCACAACACTACCCCCCAGTCTCTGCACCCTTTTTAATCACTTACTGCATCCCTCCATATACTTTTCTTACAATTTCGACATTTTCGTTGTTATTAATGTTTCACTGAAAAAGTGTGTCACTATTTTAATTTCATTATAAACACTATATGCTATTAGTGACGTATGAATGACCACGGATCTTGATAGTTGACCAACATATCTGTGATATCAGGTTGTACGCTTAAGGCCCACTGCCCTTGAAGCACAATTTATTGTTTACGTCACTCAATCTTAAATTCAAATATATGTAACCATGAACTGTATATACTCGGACATCTCATGAGTTTCAATCCAAGGAGCACCTGGTTGTGGCATAAATCACTCCATTTGCAGTAATGGGGCTGTCAGGAGGTGAGGTTCCCTCTCCCAGCACCGACACCCTCCTAGAATATTAGAATAGGAGTGGGTGAGAGAAGGATGTCGGGTCTCGGGATAATAATGTCTTTCCACACACCAACCTCCCATGCACAGATATCATTAGTGAAATAACGATATAGCATACTCACAACAGCTGTTTACCCCAGGGTGGTAGGATTCCTAGCATAGCTTTCTCGCTGTCCTAATTAATGAACGCATGAAGAGTATAAAAAGGTCTCGTCTTGGCTGGCAACTAATGACTCAAGAAATAAAGGCCACCTGCAAACTGTAAGGATGCTGCGCTGTATATGATTGGTTAAGCTTTAACTTGTAGTATTTTCAAATTTGTTTCGACTGATTGTAATAAACGTAATGTTTGAATTTCTAACTTTGCAAATTACCTTGTTTTAGGTAGGAAAGTAATCTATTTTCAAAATAATTGTTCCTTCTTGATGTCCCCTTGTATTTGTTTGACTCGGCCTGTGTGACGTTTTGTGTGTTGCTCAGTGCGTTTGACAGTAGCAAAGGTGTGTCTGTAGCTGTGTCTGTGTGTATGGTTGTGTGTGTCTGTTGCTGTGCTGCAGAGCATAAATGTTTCTGCGTGTGTGTATGTATACGTTTCCTTTTCAGTGCTGAGCCAGTGGGCCCGATTTATGGACCAGGCAAATATTCCATAAATCAGGGTCAGTGTGTGTTGCAGAGTGTGTTTCTGAGTATGTTTATATGTTCATGTGTTTGTATGTGTGTCTGTGAGTGTGCAATTGTGTGTGAATATGGTTGTGAATGTTTGCTCACAAGTTATGAGTTTGTGTATCTGAGTGTGCGTGTGTGTGTGTTTGTGTGGGTGTGTGTGTGTGCAGGTGTGTGTGTGTGTGTGTGTATGAGAGTGTTGGATATGTGAGTGTGTCTGAGAGTGTTTGGATGTGGGTGTGTGTGCATGTTTGTGGACGTGTGTGTGCGCATGTGCTTGTGAATTAGTGTGTGTCTGCGTGTGTGTGTGTGTGTATGCTCGCCGGTGATGATTATGTGTGGGTGTGTATATGTTTGTATGTGTGTGTGTGTGCCTGTGTTGTTCCATCTACATAGGTATGTCGAGGGTATCCTGTTGGTTGTTGTTTGGGTATCCGCATATGTACCCACATCCATGTGCCTATCTGAAGGTGGTCTTTGTGTTGCGATTGTGCATGTCTATTCATACCCTATGTCACAGCGTATCTGTTGTTTGCTCTGCTCTGAATGATCTGTGTTGTTGCTCTGTGTCTGTTTGCATACGTATTATCCATATCCCATACAGTGTCCAGGGCAACCTAGGGTCATTGTGATCATTATCTGCAAAGATAAAGGAAGATATCGTGCGTGCGTGCGTGCGTGTGTCGTAAACAGAGGCAGTACATACCTCAAACCTTGGTCATTAAAATAGTGCATTTTAAGCTATTTCTCTGGAGAGGGCGTCGTTCTACATATCTACCACAATCAATGCATTTTTTCACACTGTGTCTTCACATGTCATCGCACTTGGATGTTGGCCAAATGTAACATGGGTATTCCCCTGCGTCCGGCAAGGTGTTTTTTTTAACATTTGGTAAACGGTTCCCAACAAGGTGAAATGTAACAGAGAACATGTTTTCTCATTTTCCAATGCAAAGTGTTATCTGCCCTATTGTGCTGCTACCACAACACTATAATACATACAACTATTTCTAAGAATGACAATTGCAAAGAATCATTGGTGACACAAGATTAAGGCAAGACGGCATTGCTTTCGACCATGGATCTGCAACCATTGGCTCTCCAGATGTTTTGGACTGCAACCCCCATCGGCACTAAACAGCATAGCCAACGGTGAGAGGTCATGGGAGTTGTAGTCCAAAACATCTGGAGAGCCAAAGGTTGCTGACTTCTTCTTTAGACCCTGTAATAACTAGGAAGCACGGCCCTAATGAATTGATGTTATGAAACTGTGCACACAATGCTATGCATTTTCGAATGCAGTGCAGGTGGCCACGGGCTGAAAAGTGCCTTATTACTGCTGGCTGGCAGGTGGGCTAGGCACAGTATAGCCTTGTGCCCAAGCCAGTGCCGATGGCAGGGCTATCATGTGGATACTCGTTAAGGTGTGAACGTGGGGGAGGAACGCGGGAGAACCTTTGTGGCAAGGAGGTGCACAGGAAGACTGCTGCTGAAAATCACATTTAAAATGTTCTTATTTGAATCTGTCCGTGTGGTTGTTTAGAGTTGTCCGTTTCTGCTCAGTAATTCAGAAATTAAAAACTGAACAATACCATTTTGAAATTACAGTCCATAAAGTCGAACAATTGACAACATTAATTTGAAATTTGCTGGAGGTAATTGTCCAGGTGATGGAAGGAAAGAGGGGAAAATAAGGTAGGTGTGTGTTTGGGTTTCTAAGGTGGATGTTCCTCGGAAGAGCTCTGGCCCGGCTCAATGGTTTGGCCAATTTGAGCTATTGATTGGGGCTGCAACTGATGATTCTATTGGTTGAAGCCTTGGTATACTTAGGTCCGCTGCATGTTTGCAGGTCATGTCTGTATGTGCGAGGGGGAGCTCCAGCGCCTCCTCACACATATGGACAGAGCAACATGGAGCGGGGCGTTTAGCACCCATGCGCGGGCCCCTGCAAAAGCTACATTTATGTTCATTTATTTTTTATTTAAATATGTGTATGTATGCGTGTATGCTTGTGTTATGAGTGAGTGTATGATGATGGGTGTTCGTATGAATGATATTGCTGTTTGAATGTGTGTGTGTGTGTGTGTGTGTTTTGGTTTGTTGAGCTGATTTTGGCAAATGGGGGTTCAGAGGGGACAGAGGGTTGTACAAAAAAGGCATTTTAAAAATGCCTTTGTTGCACAAAACCCCTACCCATCTGCCAAAATCATCTCCCCTTCAGAAGGGGTTGAGGAGCCCAGGAGACAGGGATGGTATTTCTATTTACTGGATGTCTATCATAGATGTCCAGTCAAAGACTATGCTTTCCCCCTTGGCCCGCAGCACCAATGGCAAACTGTTTGGCTTTTTACCCATAATGTTTTAATGAATGCTCTAAAATGCAAAATTTGAACACATTATTTTAAACTAATTAATGGGGGGAAAACTCCCCGAACCCCGCTTCATGGGTTCGGGGTCCCTTGCAGTGCTCCATCGCTATGGCATTTTTTGGGGAAATATTTATGCCCCTCTACTTAAAAAATTCCCCGGCTCCCACTGGCCCTCAGACTGTGTTGGGAATGGGGTGCGGGAGCCCCGGAATTGTGGTGAGAGCAGGATGGGCAGGAGCACTGGGATATTGGTGGGAGCAGGGTGGGGAGAGCCCAGGGACTGGGTAGGAGTGGGATTAGGGAGCCCAGCGACTGTGATGGGAGCAGATGGGGGAGCCCAGGAATTATAATGGGAGTAGGGTGCAGTGGCGGCACACAATAGTTTAGCCATTTATGCATACTGTCCATTTGGCATTGATGGGGGGCCCGGCCTGCCCAAATTCTGATCAGGGGGGCGCAGGCCAGAAATGTTTGAAGAACACTGATTTAGGATCTAATTGTGACTGTAGTTGGATTATGCACTAAAGGAAGTGATGTCTGGCTGGTTCCCCACCAGGACTGGGGAATCAACAGACAAAAAGCGAATCTGAATTTATGGTTAAAATAATGGAACATGACTATGCCAAAAGTTTCGGATTACCTGGTTGTAAGATTTGGGGAAAATCAAAAAATATCAGCTTGCTAAAGAGCTTTAGTCTTAAAATCCATCCCCAAACTTTCCCTGGGCTCCAGGTCCTGGCAGTCAAATAAAAGTCACTCACAGTCTGAGGGGTTGGAATTGTTCCCTGTTGTGCTTTTCTTGTCTTGGCCGTGTGGTTGTAAAGC
Source organism: Ambystoma mexicanum (assembly GCF_040938575.1). Lineage (NCBI taxonomy): Eukaryota > Metazoa > Chordata > Amphibia > Caudata > Ambystomatidae > Ambystoma > Ambystoma mexicanum. Next base: position 69,711,214 of record NC_090938.1, read on the forward strand.
CATTCTCTGGACAGAACGTTGCTCTCCATGGGCAAGATTGCTGAACCTTTGCACCAGTGGAAGTGCAAAGTTGCACGATATTAGCACTAGGACAAAGTTTGCGATACTTTTAAAAACACCTGGACATATTAGAAAACTATTGCACCATCACAGGTGCATATTGGCATGGTATAAGTACCAGGCAAAAATTACCCTCAGGCAAAAAAGATACATTTTCACAGCATTATTGCAACGGAGCAATTCTCTCTCTCACACCCTTTTCACTCCACTTGATTGATTTTGGCACCACTTGCATGTTCATTTTCTCCTGCTTCTTTCCTCTCCTCCTACTTTTTCTCTGTTGCTTTTCCCGTAATCACCCCTTCATAAATTCCTTGATTCTCACCCTCCTCCACTCCCGTCTCATTGTCTCTCACCCTTTTACTTCCCTGCCCCTGTTTTTCTCACACTTTCTTTTAGATGTTGTTTGCCTCTCACACTCCTCCACCTCTGCTCATTATTTTCCCACCTTCTTCACTCTTCTCTTAATCTCAACCTTCCATTGCCTTTCTCATCTTCCCTTCACCCTTTCCCTCTTTGTGGATCTTTGCACTCTCCTTACCTCACTTTCCTGCTCCTCCTCCCTGCAGTTGCTCACCTGATCCTCCCACTGCTCTGCCTTTCTAACTCCATGCTCTCTCCCAACTCTTTCTTTGCTCTCCTTCCTCATCACTCCAAATCACCACTAGCCTTCTTCCACAAACAGCCTTGGTCAGCATTGCACTCTGAGCACTTTTGTACCAGGGTAAACCTGACCTGCGGCCTACAAACACCAACCCACATTTATTTCCTTAGCCCAACAAGCTGAGCAGGTGGACTGGTTCTCCTCAATGAAATTATTTTAGAAGTTCCTAAATGGTCTTGCGTCTTGCTGTGCACACGTGCATTGAAACCACTGGTTCTACACACACTGGGTCTTATTACAAATACAGCAGTGCAACAAAAAAAAGAGGTAATGTGGTGGTAATTTCATTACCACTTAATTACTGCAACATGAGCGCACCGCCGTACTATAACGTTGGTGGTGAAGGTGGAGGTAAATTCTCCAACAAAATGCTGGCGTTAATTCAGTCGCCTTACCACCAAAAAGCAGCCAAATCAGAGGAATTATCACTGGCAGTAATTCCACCAAAGTCCCCATGGAGTCATCTGGATTCCATTAATGGGGACTAACAACCCCATACCACCACGTATAATGCATCAGCATTTCCACCAGGCCAAGTGGGGGTAACAGGAATCCTGTTAGGCGGTATTCTGCTGGATTTACTACTGGAACACCACAAACTTGTGAAGAGGCTCACAGTTTCTAATGGTTCCATGTGTTAATATCCCCGCAAACATATTGTGATACAAAAATATTGCCATATTTTTGCAGTAATATTGACCCATGGACCCTGCGGGGGACACCCCGCAACCCCTAGATTATTTTAAAATGTGCAGCAGACACCCCAACAACCTCCGCTCCCACAAATGACGCCCCCCCCCAAAAAATCGCCTTTGGAGAGACAAACGGCCATATGTACGGTGATATTTTTGTTGTGGATATTTTGTAGGCCCAGAGGTGTTTACGGACACAGAACTAGGAAGTGAGTCCACTGACCAGATGCAGATATCACTCATTTTTGGGGACCCACTTTTTGGCTATTTTAAAAAAATCTACTGGATGGATTTACACCAAATTTGTAAAAGCACATTTGTTGAGACCAGGTTGCAGCTCCTCACGCAAGTTTGGTGCAAATCTGTCCAACTGTTTTGGGCTGTAGGCATGAGCAACATTTCTTTCAATGTATGCCTCTCCGGATTTTAAAAGTTGTGGCCTCATCCCCTGTACCTTTGCCCCTCCTGACGAAACCACATGCAACTTCATTCAGAGGTGGCCATATACTTTATTTGCAAAGTTTAATGCAAATTCGCTGAAAGGCACCAAAGATATGAGCCAGACAAAAAACTGCTCTTCCTATGAGTTGAGCACATTAACCACAACTACAGGACTGCTACTACAGGCCCTGTAATAGAGCTGAATTCAGGTGAATGTCAATAAAGCAGTACACACAGCAAAACAGTAACAACAATAAAAATGGCAGGTAAGAATAGAAAAGACAATATAATGTATACATAATTTATCAAACACTGTACGATTAACACCATATGCATTATACAAAATGATTATTTCGTTATTTAAAAATGCAGACTATTCATATATATATATGTATATTCTACTGGTGAATAATATGACATTTTTCTAAAGTGCTAAATGCTATAACTACAAACATGTTTTTACAAAGCATTCATACATATGTTTGTGCAATTTAATTATCCTGTTTGGAAATTGTGGCACAGCAAATGCAGGCTGACATGTTCCACCATCTTTGTGACAACGATTTGCTCACCGAAAGTACGAAATCGTTAGGAATTGATACATTGCAGAGGTTATCATCAATTCTGTTGACTGTGAACACAAAGGGTAACATAAACTTGAGCATTAGCTGGTTAAAATGTCTGATAATAAAAAAAAACTGTGTTTGCTTGTTCTTCTAGGTTGCTTTGAGCACAAGACGGTTTCTGACCATAGACGTTGGTTCAAGAGGAATTCTTTTCATCCCGTCATCTTGCTACAGTGTCAAATACTGGAAACTGGACATGAAACTCACAGACCCTGCACCAAGGAAACACTGAAAGAGTAGGAGAACTTCCCAATCAGATGACCGTCACACTTTTGCTCTTGTTATAAATTTCCTTTGAGCTTTCATCCAATTGTTGAAATTAACCACAAGGCTACTCCCAGCTAAACCGATGTGATTGTAGCCATGGAAATACGAATTATACTCAAGGCAGTTGGCTTCCTATTGCTTGAAGTGATTGGACTTCCCGGGAATCTCATAATTTTGGCCTGCTTTGTACATTTCCGGATGATTCATGGTAAATTCATGGCGATTGACATTATTCTATGCAAGCTCTCCTTCATTAACTTGGTGGTCGTCATCATTCGTGGCATCCCAGAGTCACTCAATACCTTAGGTGTCCAAAATCTTTTCGGTCAACAGGGGTGCAACATTGCTATCTTCGTCTACCGGGTCTCTCGGGCAATGTCCATCTGCATGACCTCTCTGCTGAGTTGCTACCAGTGTGTCCTCCTTGCTCCATCCTCCGATTTGTGGCCCGCCATTAAACAAAGACTGATCAGGAACCTATCCCCCATCATGATAGGCTGCTGGTGTCTAAATGTCTCCAACTACCTACTGCCCATGTTTTCAATGACTTGGCCGTTGCATCAAAACTCTACAGCCCACGTGCTAAACCTACAGTTCTGTTTAGTTGTCTTCCCTGCCTACTCTGTGTTCTTGCTCAGTGGGATAATGTCAATTTCTCGCGACGTCGTCTGCATATCTTTGATGGCCTTGGGCAGCTTCTGCATTGTCTTAATCCTCTATCGGCACAAGCAAAGTGCAAAATCCATCCGCAAATCAGACCAGGGTGGGAGGAACACGGCAGAAGTCAGGGCGGCCAATGCGGTGCTCATGCTGGTCTTCACGTATGTATTTTTCTTTGGGTTGGATAATGGAATCTGGCTTTACTCCATTTGCGCTGCTGTTGACGTGTCTAAGGAGCTCACGGATGCACGCGTATTCTTTAGCACTTGCTATTCTGCCTTAAGCCCTCTAGTAGTTATTGCCACCAACAAAAAGGTTCAAATGAAATTGAAGTCAGCATTTCCTAGGACATTTCCAGGCAATTTAGAAAATGATGTTGGAAACTTAAGCAAATAAACTGCAAAAACCACTGCAATGCATGAAAATGAATTATGTATATATTAGTACTTTTCAGGTGAGTTTTTACACACATACCATGAACCACAAATAATGCACATAGTATCTCACCGAAGAAACAGGATTGAAAGTGGTGATTTTCAAGTTATAGAACGGTTCTGCCTACCATAAAATACCGCTAGCAAGATCATAATTAAGGGATAATGGCCATCCATTTTGTCTGTGGCCACAACATGAGTTAGGACAAGGGCCTCATTACGACCCAGGCGGTAAGTTACCGCCTGGGCCGTGACTTTACCACCATGGCGTAAACTACGTTTACGCCATGGTGGTTGGCGGACTTACCGCCCCATTCCGACCTTGGCGGGGCGGTAAGTCCCCAATCCCCATTTACCCTTCCCCATTCCCATTTTTGCCCCATAGGGCATAATGGGAGTGGGGAAGGCGTAAATTACGCCACCGTAAATTACGGTGGCGTAATTAACTCCATGGTCCCTTAGCGCCATGGATTTTAACACCCGCTAAAATCGGGTGTTAAAACCTCCATGGCGCTAAGGGACCTCGTAATTGGCGGTAAGGGGTCGGCGCAGCTAACGCTGGCGTAAACCCCTTACCGCCAGGGTCGTAATGAGGCCCCAAGTATTGGTCCGAAAGGCTCCTACCCTTGTTAGATTGCTCGATTTTAGCAACTGTATTCTGAGCATTCTGATTGGCTGAGATGTCTATAATAGATGCCAGGTGATCATTAATGGTCTTTGTTGACATTCCCTTTAGAATATGTGCAACTTAAACAAATGAATCACAGCAGAATGGGGAAATTATTCGAATTGGCTTTCACCCAAAAATTGTTAGAAAGTGTCATAGCGGCTTGCAGTTGAGACGCCATATTCTGTCTGCTTTATTAGTGTCAGGTGTCATTCACCTGTGACCTCATGAAGGGTTTATAAATATGCCCTCATTCAGATTTTGCTTAACCTTTGAAAAGGATCCATATATGGTGCACAACATGGGTTGGTACAACATCGTCCGTACCCTTTGTCTCCTTGCTCCTCACGACTCCATTTCCTCTTCGCTTTCTTACCTGGGTTGGCTTCCCTTTCACTCTCAACTTACATTTCATTCCCTCTGTCTCATCTTTAAATCTCTCCATGACCTCGCTCCCCCTTATCTCTCCTCTCTCCTCTCTTTCTACACCCCTTCCCGCTCCCTTAATTCTGCTGATCTCTTCCTTCTCACCGTCCCACCTTCCCCATGTGCCTCCTCCCATTTCCCCTCTTTTCAGCTCTTAGCCCCCCTGCACTGGAACTCCCAACCTCTCTCTCTTTGCTCCATCCCCACCTTTTCCTGCTTCTGTACTTCCTTGAAATCTCTCCTCCTCCATTCCCACCTTGATACCCTATGCTTCCCTCTCATTCTTCGCTCCCTTCTCTCACTTCATTGCCTGCTCTCCTCTCCGTACCCACTCCTTTCCCCCTTAACCTTACCTCTCCCTCCTTACATCTTCACCCTAATACCCATTCTTCCCCTCCTCCTTTCCCTTCCTCATCCCCTCCTTCCCTCACTTACCCTCAAAGGTTAATTGCTCTACATACTGTTTTACTGGCTTGATTCAAGTTTTGTAAATTGCTTCTACTGTTATAAATTTCTATGTATCTTGTTATAATGTACAGAGCTTTGGATTAAAGCGCTTTGGATTAAAGCGCTTTATAAACACAATAAATACAAATACAAACATGCAAATGTGCTTACATAGCAAATTAAATAAAAAATGAAAAATAAAGGCCCTTGTGAAATGACTTGTGTGTGAATCGTCATTCTCCCTAAATACCGCCTGGTAGCTGCAGAGCACACGCTTTCATGCCAACAGCGGGTTGGGACCATAATAATGGTGAAAGGCGCCATACAAATGTAAAAAATGAGTGAATGCATACACACAGAGCAGCGGCCCCACCAAATAATATCCAGAGATGATCTGAAAACGTGACACTGTGCAGTGGCAATATTCACTGCCCGACGAGGAATTTTTTACATGTGTACGTAAGTGGTGTTAGAGTTTGGGATTGAATTATGCCTTGTAATATATTGGTTTATTTTTGTATTGTATTTTTTAAAGAAATATCAATGAAATTGTATTAAAAGAAATAGCAATGCTTGTATAGAAAGAAGAAATAGCCCAAAATAACTGGAGTCATTTTGAAACGAAAAGTTCATATATACACGCAAGGATAAATGTTTTTCTCACATATCGCTGAATAATTGATGGTGAATAAAATACGTCAAAGAGCATTTTGATGTCAACATAAACTTTCAAATGTAGTTTCTTCTTTTTCGGTTTTCGTCTTTCTCCGCTTTGTTTGTGTTTATTGTATGTGTTTTACGTTTAATGCATGCACCTGATCGAATGGATGAACCTGCAAACGCGTCTGCAGTACTTAATCAAATAATACTGGGTGCCTGTGTCACAGTTCCATGTCGTTGGCATGCAATGCGTTGTCACCCACGGCTTTGCTGCAGTGCTTTTGCGTCAGGCTTTTAGCATGTCAGCTACCAGGTTTCCCCTACAAGCCCAACGCACCCTAGAAACAAAGCCAACACAAGCATGTCAACCGCCATGATTTTGGGCTAGTTTCATAGGGGCTTTGTGAGTTTCTTTTTCCGACCTTGATAATTACTTTTTTCCTTTTGAAGAAAGGGCCCAGTCACACGTAGTCTCCATGGGCCTGCCCCCTACCAGCAGCAAACACACATGGTCTACGCTTTCCCTCCATCCCCCACTACTCCCTCTTCCCACCACCATAAGTGTGTGTGGTAAAGATGCGTGCGGTAAAGATGCGTGCTACACTACCAAACCAGCAAAGAGAAGTCACTCTGTAGTACCATGTTTGTGAGCCACATTAGAAACATCAATATGTATGGGCAGAGACTACTTCCACCTCAGTAGAAAAGAAGGGGAGGAAGAGAGATAATCATGTATGCATTCAGTTTGGAAGTTTTTCCTGCAGGTTAACAAACCACAGACACACTGGAGTAACTTTGCTGAAAATGTTGGGGGGCGGGGGGGACATGACATCTGAAGAAAAGGTGCCCCAGCCAAATGAATGGGGACAAAACGGTATGCCATGAAAGTTGGGGGGACAAACAACCCCGCCCCACCACCCACCTCTAAAATTACGCTCATGCACAGATAAGCATAGTGAGCAACTTTACACAATTATATCAATGGCAGCATAGTTATTCACCCATATTTGGCATAACACTGCCCAAGTTCAAGACTCAGCATTAAACCATATTTCTTCGTATACCGCGTGGCAATTCTACATTTAGCATCATGTGCACCATAGCCCCGTCACAAAAAGTATGGCTTTGGTCTTCATTAAATTTAGGGGCTCATGGAGAGTTTATCGGTAGTGATAGTAGAATAGCAGATGTGTTATTGTTGTGCCAAAGTAAACATTTACAACTAAAGCCGATAAAAGCATCGTGCTGGCATGGGGTAGCAATAACTACCACTCAAAAGCACTACCACATGTGGTATTCCTCATGCATTCCTCCAGGGGACTAACTCGAACTGCAGCGTCTGCATGACTCTAAATCATGTGGGCCCTTTGCCATTAGCGTGTATTTACAACATGCAGCAATGGTTTGGTAGCGTTTCTAGAGGAAGTAGCATCAAACTTGGGATGAAGCCTTGCCATGCAAGCACTCCTGTAGAGCTAAAAGGCTCCTGTTCAGGAGTATTGTCTTATCCAAATACCAAGTGAGTGAAATGGTGGACCGTATTTGCCAGGGTGGAGGGCAATTCAACCACAAGTCAACCAACCACACAGGCCTTAGGAATAGGAGCTTAATTCTTTTATTTTTATTTTTATTGTGTATTTAGTTATAAAACTTAAATCCGCATATACAAACATACACATATACTAAGAAAAACACAACCAAAGCAATATGAAGTACAATCACAAATAATACAAATAAACTTTTCTTAAATTCATTTATATACATTAAATATCACATTAGCTTTCAATTAGTAAAACCAAAGTTCCTTATGCAAATAAAACTGCAAATTGATAAAAGCAAACCAAGAAGAAAATAAAACAGGGAAAGGACATTTTATTCACTCATCAGGCAAACGATTAAAGATCTACTATCAGTGTGACTTCTTCTTCGAATGTATGCAAATATTTCTTTACACTCTTCCAAACCTGCGTAATGGCGATAGTAAGGCCTTCACTATGTCCCAACAAACATCTCAGCCAAAAGGTTTCACAGTTAATATATTCCAAATGAACCACAAACTTGGTAAAATAACATTATTACACAGGTCTCATCATTGGACAACTTGTCAGGACGTGTCTAGCCGATTCGATGATTTGACTATCAAGGCATAATCTGGACGTCCTCTTCTCAACCGGGATGCCAATCCAGGCACGTTTTAATTTTAAGACGGTGCAAGTGAATGAGTCTTATGTTTAAGAATATTCTGCGTTTAACAGGCAAAGGCAAAAGCTTTAAGTACGTTTGAGGCTGTTAATACTCAAAAAGCATCCTAGAGAAGGAACACAACGACCTCCTACTTGCCACCTTTTTGTGGCTCATTATGCAGTCCCATTTCTCCAGACACTTTTTTTTGGAGAGACTTAAGCTTGGCTCCTTCACCATAATCCCAACAGGGTGCACAGCCTATTTTCCCCAAAAAAATTTAAGTCTCTATCCCGAAATGTATTCAGTGTCACAACTTTCCGACCCTCCAAAGCAACTTGAAGGATGAACAAAAGGGAATTAGGGCGAGCAAATTTGATCTTAATGTACAACTTAGCTCTATTAAATTCAATAAGAGCGGACAAGGAGATCAGTCCCATCTCTAAGCGGACTACCTGTATAGGTGCAAAATTGGTAAGCCCCATTAGTCTTCTCCAAATAAGGCCTTCAATAGTGTCAGCCCATGCAGACCAGTCCAAATAGGATGTCCCAAGTGCATTCAAAAAAGCAGCAGAAAGTTTCTGCTTATAAATGCTAATACCCAACAGACAATAACCTGCAGTTCGCTTAGAGAAAGACATCACCACAGTCATAGTAGACAGTATTTTTACTCTTTTATTACGTTGCCATCTCTCGTTCACTCTTGTTCTACCTGAGCAAGGCCCAAATACTTATACCAGGTTACCTTTTTAATATCACCCAAAGGGCATGAGATTACAGACTATTTGCAGCACTTTTTTACAGCCATAAATTGGGTTTTAACCAGATTTATTTTCAAACCATTTATGTCGGCAAACTAACAAACAGCATTTGGTACTATGGCAAATGCCGATGTAGGTGTTATCAAATATAATGAGATCATTGGCACAGCCAATCCACCGAATTTTGAGATTGCCGATTTTTGGGAAAGCATTATGTTTCTGCATAAAAATGCCCCCAAAGTCAGCTATAAAAAGATTAAACAATATAGGGGCAAAGGGACACCCCGGCCTGACACCCTTTCTGACCGGAATAGAGGCTGAAATCAAATCTTGATTGTTTAGCCAGACCCTGGCCATGTTATCCTCATACATCATCTTACATGCGTAGAGGAGATGTTCTGGCATGCAAAACAATTCGTGTTTAGTCCATAACTTTGTACGATCCACCATGTCAAACACGGAAGAAAAGTCAACCAATAGCATGTACAAGGGGAGCTCATTCCCGCCATTGGCTTGCTCTATCAGATTGCTAACTATAAATATGTTATCATTAATGGAGCAGCCTTTATGAAACCCAGTTTGGGCCTTATCCAGAATATTCTCACTAGCCATCCTGTTAATGCCAAAATGCGATAATTCTCAATAAGATGACAGAGGCCATTCTTAAACACTGGTATGATGATAGGAGCTTAATATCAATTGGTTTTACCTAGGAGCCATAACATTTTGGGGTGATGAGACTTTATGGGGTACGGCTGCCGAGCAGGTGTCAATGTTGACATTTCTTATCCCAGCAAAGTCTCCTGCACATGTACTGGGGTTGGCTGTTGCGTGAGTTCACATGCCTTTCCTTTGTTCTGTCCTCTGCTCCATGCAGCTTTACTAAACATTTCTCTGCCCAGATCTTGAACAACATTGGTTTTGTGGTAGACATCCTACACTAACCTCCAAGACCGATTTGATTTGGAATTTATATTACGTATATCCTTACAGAACCAAGTAGAAAACCTACGTCTAAACAAGATCTCCTTGATAAATCCAGGAATTTCTCGAGGAGCACTTAGCATTGCCATCCAAGGATTGAGGCCAGATTTCCGACTGGGCATATGAGGGCAGATGTGGACAGGGATCCCATTATGAAATTATATGATATGTTATTTATAACACGCATAATACCCAGAGGTTTCTAAGCGCGGACCCAGGGATCGAACCTGTGTTGTCTTGCTTCCAAGGCGAGCACATTCCCACTGAGTTATCCACCCGAGACACTGGATGTTCCACCAATGGCACGCAATCTGCCGCGGACATGGAGCTCCACATTATTTGCATGGAGCTCAATGTTAGCTCCTTCGCAGTAAATAGCAAACATGTCCATGGTCAGGTATGAAAGGGAGCAGAAGAGTCAACAGCTACCCCTTGTCAACCGTGTGAAGGAAAGTAAGCCCATAGAAAGTAGATAGCTGGTTTTACAAATAATAGTTATTGGATGTCACACATAGGTTAGGAGAGAGTTTTATGATAATTCAATGTATTCATAAATTCAGACACACATCTAAAATCTGTAGGTTCACAAAAAAAAGGCACAAATTAACCTTAAAAAATCACATTTGAGCCCTATTGGGCTTGCAAGAAGAGTTGCAGACTGTTTTATACACCACAATTGAGTGAGTGAGGGTTAGTAACTTAAGTATATTGTACGAATTCAAATACTACTTTTGAATTGGTAGTTTGTTATTGTTGTCACATTAACAAACTACCAATTCAAAAGTAGTATTTGAAACTCAATTGTGGTGTATAAAACAGTCTGCAACTCTTCTTGCAAGCCCAATAGGGCTCAAATGTGATTTTTATAAGGTTCATGAGTGTCTTTTTTTGTGAACCTACAGATTTTAGATGTGTGTCTTAATTTATGAATACATTGAATTATCATAAAACTCTCTCCTAACCAATTTGTGACCTTCAATAGCTAGTATTTGTACAAACTAGCTATCTGCTTTCTATGTGCTTACCTTCCTTCACACGGTTGACAGGGGGTTGCTGTTGACTCTTCTGTTCCCTTTCATGCAAAAATTTCCTTTTTGAGTCAAGCCCCCCTTTAACAAAAAAGAAGGCTTTCTTTGCGCACATTTTTTCGCTAGTCATGGTCAGATATGTCAATCAGTTCTGTGGAACTCAATTCTGTCCTTTTTATATAGCCACGGCCAAGGTGTTATAGGGCTACTGCAGGAATGACATTATTATCTTGGTGGCAAAATGAAATAAACTCTACTTGGGATGCAATGACTGGTAACCAGACAAGGAACTATTTCACACAATTTTACACCTTTGGAGCACTTGAGAGGGGACTTGTTTTCCATTAAAGTTACTGATCAGCTTCAATGCCTACATCTTTCCAATGGTCCTTTGGCTATTCCACATCAAGAGGTCTTGGGCACAGCAGCTTCTGCCAGGTGGTTTCCATCAGTGTTGGTGTACTGCTCTCCCCCGAAAAGTGCACGAAACAACCATAAATCATCAATGCAATTATAGAGCAAGTACTTTGAACCACAAAAAACAGACAGACACAATAACTCACAACCACGCACTCTTAGAAGATAAATCAGCTCTTTACGGCTATTTATTCAAAGCTTACAAGTACACAGAAATAACTCATAAAAAAAGTAAGGTCATACATCACAGAAGAAGTAAATAAGTCAAAAGGAAATACATCACTGTGAGTAATAGAAGTCCTCATCTCGTCCAGAAGGGGCTGGAAAACCCCGGGGACAGCCAGGCCGAGAGTTCCACAGCTCACAGGAAGGCCAGACATAAGCGTCCTTCTCTGGCTGAAGGCTCACCTGACCCCCTCCGTGCCTCCACATATATACACACTCCACAAAGGGGAGTTAATTCCCAAACATTCTGGAAATTGTACTTGCGCAGTTGAGGAACAGCCGTCGGTTGCCAGCTGGGTCAATCGAGTGCTCCCCTCAAGGAACGCAGGGCCTCCCTGACCTAAAAACACGCTCCACGGAGAACAGTAGCAAGCCATAACAACATTAGCATTCCCAGCAGAAATGGCCTTGACTGCATACCAGGTTTGGAAAAGCATGTTTGTCTCAGCACTGTGGCTCTAACACTTCAGCAAAATGTGTGCAGCCTTTCACTGCGGTGTGAAGTAAACATCCAACATGTCTCCGATCGCTCCCAGAATCCATTGCGTGCCCGCGCCATTTTGAACCAAGCATAAATCAAGCATAACAATTCCACCCTTTGGATATTTATCTTCCGTAGCCAGGTGGCACTGGAACTGGTCTCTGAAACCTACGAAATGTTAAAACTAAATTGGGAACACATTGAAGGCAACAACAACAAGCAATTATAATAAACAATGTAATAAAGATGCAAGCAAAAATATAACGTAGTGTACCCCCAATATCAGGTATCCATGAAAATAACCAATCCCACCAGTTTCTGTTTTGATCTTGAGACACTTGAGAAATGAGATCCCTCAAACCTCGAATATGACTTTCAATGGATCGTGAGTGGTCACTTAAATTGAAATAACACATACCTTCAAAGGCATTACACCCTAAATTATGTTTCAGCAATAAGTAATCAACAGCAGCTCTGTTCTGTAAAGTTGCTTTTCTAATAACTTGACTATCAATGAGTAATTCTTCTAAAGCTTGCGAAGTATGATTAAGACTTTTAACTACTAAACACGCTAATTTCATCAACGATTTGTAACCTCCAGCAGCTAAACCCCAAACACCTGCTAATGAAAGGGTTAATGCTAGAACCTCAGCTTCGGATAGCAAATGTACATGTGAATCACAGTCCGGAGATAGCCCTACAGATTCAAAAGTTGACCTTTTACCTTGAGTTATTGCTGAGTGTAAAGGAAACATCATTAGTCCTAATCGAGTCAAAGCACATGGACCTCCGGAAATTTTAGCTGGAATGTAAGTATATGTAATGTTACCACATGAAAAGAGCCATCCTGTTGGAAGTTTCACATGATTCAAATGACTAGCAGTTATCACTGTATGATTGCAAGACATAGGGCCTCATTACGAGTTGCCCGGTAATAGCGGGTTCATTTCCGGCATGCCGGAATGAGCGGGTCCGTGCACGTATGAACCCGCTAACAGCTGGTGATTACGAGTGCGCGAGCACGTGCGTTCCCCCATGCCGGTAGTGGCAATCCCGCCATGCCGGTAAAGTGCCACCAACCCCCTTATACCGGCATCGCGCGGCCCGCCCATAGAGTTTTTGCTTCATACCAACACCTAAATACTGGCACGGTATTACCATGTATGTAAAAACCGGATCCGGAAATTACGTCATCGCGCAGGAACGGGAAATGGGCCGCCGGCCATCTTTAAAAACACAATTCATTGCCATCCTCCATAACCACCACTACACTAGTGTTGTTGAGTGCCACAACTCAATCAGGATGTCGAAGGCCACCAGAAAAACCACCCGAAGGAAGAGGAAGCAGCATTTTTCTGATGCTGAACTGACAATGCTTGCAAACACCCTCGAACAGCATGCTGACACCATCAGAAGCACAGACCTTAAGCATGCGGCCCAAACCTGAAAAAAAGAGGTGTGGCAGGAGGTCGCTCAGAGGGTGTCGGCAGTGGGGAGCACCCCATGGAGCGTACATGATTGCCGAAAGCACTGGGACGACCTCCGCCTCCGGGTCCGGAAGATCCTGGCGGAGAACGGAAGGGCCGCAATGGCGACAGGCGGTGGCACACACTTCCCTGTAAAGCTCACCGCATGGGAGAAGACCGCAAGTGGATTTATTGACCCGGAATCCATAGAGGGGATAGGAGACCAGGAGTTTGGTGCAGCAATTACAATAGAGGAAGGTGAGTGAACCATCAAATCCACGTATAACAAAACATGATGTGACACAAGTGATGTGGAAGTCAGATTAGGCAAGCCAATGCATGTTCCAAGGCGACATCAACACATCAATAGAATAATGAGTGCCACCCCCTGCACCACATGCATGCTGAGTGAAAATTCCAATCCCAACAGAGGTGCAACATGACCCAACCATGCCCATGGGACCCCCTCCACAGACACCTAAACAATCCAATGCCACCAGCCATGCAATGATTGCCAACATGTCCCCTCAGTACACCAAATGCCACACAACAGAAATGAAATCATGTATGAACATATCACACAGCAATACATCAAAGCTGCCATTTGACAACATCACTGATGACCTGCATCTCTTCTATCTCCCAGGCACCGATGAGGAAGGTGGAACACAGGACATGGGTGCAAGCACATCCAGTGCATGCAAGGGGACCAGGGCCACCGCCACCCCCTCGTCCAAGAAATTGCCTGCAGCCACACCCAGTGTGCCACGCAAGGCACCAACCCTGCAGGGGGCACCTGCTGCGACAGTGGTAGCTGTTCCGCCGGCCACCACGGACGTCGTGGCCACAGAGGTGGCTGAAGAGGCAGAAGTAATGTCTGGAACGCCCAGCCCAACGCCCATTGCCAGCACCCCCCCACCTGCGGAGACTGAGAGCCTGGATGATCCATGTCTCCATGACTTCGACCTTGGAGATTCGGACATTGGCATCTTCGAGGAGGACATTGCCCAGGACGAGGACCCCACGCAGGTGCCTTCGACCACCCTGCCTTCCACCACCCTGCCTTCCACCACCCTGCCAGCCACCAGTACACCTGCGGCTGAAACCCTCTTCGAGGTCCATCTGGCAAGGGTAGAGGCCCGCCAAGAAAAAATGCTTCAAATAATGCGACAACAGGTCGGCGCTGGAAATGAGGCCATGAAGGCCATAGCCACGGCCATTGCTGCCAATACAGCTGCCGAGGAAGGCATCGACGTGTGCATAGGGAGTGCATGGGGTCACTGACCCAGGCCCTTCTTGCGAACATCATGCAAATGCAGCAGCCACACCATGGCCCAGCCAGGGGAATGACAATAGACACCTCCACTACGTCAACCCCTTCCACCTCGGTGCAATCAAGTCCTCTGCGCTTAACGCGCAGGAGCGCACGGCGCTCGGCCATGGCACCCCCAGACCCAAAAGTCACGAAGAAATGACATTATGGGAAATGACAAAATGTGAGGAACACTGTTTGTTGCACACATGGGGACATTTGGGATCTGTGGGGTGGGTGAGGGAGTTTGTTGGGCTATTTACTGGGGTCTGTGGGGTGGGTGAGGGAGTTTGTTGGGGGGGTCTGGGAGGGGGGAGTGGGCACAGTTTTGCTGTTACAAATAATACACAAGTTGTGAGGAGAAATATCCATGGCTGGACATTGTTATTTTTCGTGTGCATCCATTTAATGTGTTACGTTGTTCAGTTCCCAACTCCCAACATTCCCTTTGTGCATGTTCACATTCGCTCAGTGTCTGACTGACACAAGTCATTCATTGTCCCTGTGTTTCAGAGCCATACCTGAAGTCGTGCTTGCCGTACAGCATGGCCATCCCGTGCATCACGTACTGGCAATGGGGCTACTTCACCTCCTTGTCCATCCTCATCGTCCTCACCCAGTCCATGCATGTCAATGTCAGGTGACAATGGTACCTTTCTCCGGACGCACATGTTGTGCATCATGACACAGGACATCGTGATCTTTGCCACCTTCTCAGGCCTATATAGGAGTGCCCCACCAGACCTGCTGAGGCAGCAGAAACGCTCCTTCGACAGGCCAAATGTCTGCTCAATTACAACACAGGTACGGGTGTGCACACCATTGTACTCCTCCTCATGGCCCTTCTGCGGGTTAGGCACAGGGGTGTATAGCCACGGCCTCAAGGGATATCCTCCATCACCTGCAAGCACTTTCAAATAGGTGTGTGTCACTCCGAACTCCCGTAATTCAGGGAGCACAGTCATGCCACAAGCTATTTGGTGTGGCCATGCTCATGTCCCTGTGTGCAGGAAAATAAGTTATGTAGGTGCAATCTGTACTGTCAGGAGATGTGGTAGTCTGGTTGGCATTCAATAGATGCTGCAGGGTGTGATCATGCATGCTGAGGCAGATATGCTGTGGTAGTGCAACAATGTTATGACTCTAATTCATGCTGTTCATTTTATGCTATGCATGGTCGCACTTCCCACATAGCCACACTTGCCGTCATGTTCATTCATGCATTGCTTGCCATCACCATGGTGGCCTGGTTGTGCCTCTTACTTGTCCTCATTGATATGCATTAATTCTGAACCGTGGCCCAGTGAAGTGTAATGTGCCGTTTGACTGGTTCAGCTCAGGAGTGTTTGGCTCTGCATGCATTCTCCAATCACCGGCTATTCCCACCCAGGTGCAGTATTGACCCCCCCTCATGCATCCCCACACATCAGTACCCCAAAGCACTCACATGGGATGGTTGTGCAAATCACCAAGCAGCCAGGCACGTGGTCCGACATGTCGCTCCATTTGATGGGGTACCGTGGATTGACACAGTGACATGTCATCATGTGTTTATCCGGGGAATTGGGCACAGCAATGGGTGATGATGTTTCAGGAGTCACATTCCATTTGCACATTGATGGAGTGGTTTTGTTTGTGATTGTGGTACACGGCCTCTATGGCATGGGGGACTATCATTTCCACATGGGTGCAGGCGATGGCACCGACACAATTGGACATGCCTGCCAGTGCATGGGAGCGTACTTTGGTTTTAGCTATCTCCTGGGCAGTCCGTGGTAGGGGTAAGTGGGTGCTTGTGTGCTTCAGGAGGGCATCCAGCACTTGGTTCAGCATGCGTGGAAATGGTGGTTGTGGAATGCCATGCAGTTGGCCCACTGTGTGTTGGTAGGTGCCTGTGGCCAGGAAGTGTGGCACAGACACCACCTTTAGTAGTGGGGGGATGGCAGTGCGTATTTCTATGTGGCTGGCAATGTCGTTCTGTATCATGTGCACTATGGTGGTGATGGTGTCACGGTCCAACCGGTACAGTGTGTGGATCTGCTCAGGGGTAAGGTTGAATGGGCTGGGACTGGTGTGAGGGATTGCTGGCTGCCTACGGGGCTCTGGTGGCTGTGATGGTGGTAATGGATGGGCCTGTCTCGACCTCCTTCTCCTCCTGTGTCTCCTCTGTGCTGCCTGTTCTTGATGCTGTTATTGTTCTTGTTGTTGCAGTTGTTGCTGTAGTTGTATCACTATAGGAGGGTCCTCCAGCGCCATGTTTGCAAATGCTAGTGGTGGCATTTTGGTGTGGGAAGGGGTGTGGTGTTTGGTTGTGCTCCTTTTGTAATGGGCAACTCTGCATTGCCTACACCGGGGGGGGTTGTGGTGTGTGGGTGTGCTCAGTTCATACTGGCGCAGCCTCCTTTGACCCCACCTGTGGGGATTGTGTGCACCTGTGGCAGCTAGCTTGTATCTTGCTTGCTGTTTGCGGGTGGTCCGCGATGCCTGTTTTGCCGGCATCATGCAGCCCGTTATTACCGGGTTCACGATGCCGGTATTTGCATGTTTGCGTGGGTTGTAATTGGCACCTATTACCGGCATGCCGGTATTTCCTGCCTGAAGAGGCGCGTGTACGCGCCTATGCCGCTATTTGCGGCACAGTAAATAACGGTGCCGTTAATACCGGGTTTGTGGGTCAGAATGCTATGGAACGTTAAATGATGCCGGTATTTACATACCGGCATCATTTTTCCCTTACCGGCATACCTCGTAATGAGGCCCATAGTGTTATTTACACTGGTGCATTTGCGTGACATTTGCAAACACAGTCTCCTCTCGAATGTAGTGTGATTGTACTGATTGGTCAACTCTATTTGTCTGCATTTACCAATTTCTTGTGCTTTGTATGGCATAATATAACACACATCGCCTTGGGTTATGTTGTACGTAATCACACGTGTCAAATTTCTCCATTTCTTGTCTGTTTCTTGGCAGAACCTGCAATATTCATAAACTGAAAAAGATTGTCTAATGTCTGAGTCTTGAACTAAAAAATCATTATGTGTTACGCCGAAGATATGCTTTAAAACTGGAACAGGCGTCGGCACTGCTACTAAACATGTAGTCAATAAAGCTTCAGCATTGGGCACATCAGTAAGACAAAAGTGTGATATATTCAGTACTTGCTGTGCCAGATATATCCACATATCTCTTCTTGGGTGATCGTAGGAGAGTGTTTTCTCCTTCCTACAAAGGATTCCTGCACAGCTGGCATCAAGGTCATTTTCACTTGCTCCTGATGTGTTTGTCGCATTTCACGGATCCATGTCTTCGGTCTGGCGGGCTTTTCGGCACTGGCATAGGGCTGCTTAGGGACAACATTATTCATCACTATCAGTATCCCCTTGATCACTGGCACAGATGTGACATTTGTCACTGGTAACAGAAGATTGTCGAATTCGCCCAAATGGAGTCCATTTAGTGCCACAGTCACACCAACCAGACCCATGATCTACAAAGCAAACCCAGAAAAGAGATATCAGTGTTGCATATCACTCTCTTAGGTAACATTTTTCTGCTGGTACGTATTGCCATTTCTTTCTACCAGGCTCCATCACTAAAACCACTTGATCTTTGCCTGATGCAATGACATCTGCGGGCACTGGTGGGCCACTTGGCTTTTCCACCCACACCTTTGAACCCGGTACCATACTGTCTGAAGAGCCAAAACCACGATCCCAACGGGTAGTTAACACTGTAAGAGGCTCCCCTTTCTTAATCATGGACAATTTAATGGGAATGACTATCAATTGGGCCACTCGATCACCCTTGTGGATTGATAACAATTGATCCCCACTATTCATTAGGATGACTTTGATCTCACCTTGGTAGTCAGCATCAATTACTCCTCCCAACACTTGAACTCCCTTCAATGCTAGGCTAAATCTAGGGGCAGTTCATCCAAAATGCTCTGGGGGAATCTGTACTCCAATTCCTGTTTCAATGACAACTATTCCTCTTGGATCTAATCTGATTTCTTCATTAGAATGGTAGTCTACCTCTGCTGATCCTGGAGTTGCTCAATAGGGAGCTAAAGAACCTGCCGTAATTTCCCAGTATAACAATGTTTCTCTGACTGAATTGGGTTGAACCTGTAAATTAGGAGTCATTAATCGCATCAAAGGAGTTTCATGTTCATACACAGGCCTATTGTTTAACACTTGCACCGCATCAAACACACGATCATGCCAGCCTGCCAAACTGCCGTCTTCAGATTTGCGCAACTGTTCTTTCAATAACCCATTCATTCGTTCAATTAGCCCTGCCGCAGCTGAATAATAGGGGATGTGGTAAATACCACTCAATGCTCTTTTCCTGGCAAAATTCTTGGATCAGTTTGCCTTTGAAATGTGACCCATTGTCACTTTGAATCTGCAAAGGCACTCCATAATGTAATATGATCTGATCTAACAACCTGATGGTGTTCAATTGGGTTGCACGTTTGCACGGAAAAACCATCAAATATCCTGAGTATGCATCCACAATAGTGCATGCATACTGACAACCTCTGCTGTTTGGCATAGGACCGATATAATCAATCTGCCAAATTTGACCTGGTAATTTTCCTCTTTTCAAGGTGCCTCTAACAATCTGAGGTATGGGTCTATGCAATTGGTGTTGGCACACGGGACACTGCAAAATAATTGTTTTCGCTATTTCTAATGGAAGACTGATGCCTCGAGCTTGTGCCCACCTGATAGTAGCCTTTTCTCCAAGGTGCCCACTTTTCTGATTGGCTCATATGGCCAAACCCTCCATATCGTCTTCCCGAGCCTCTTCATCCATTGTCGCAATCTTGGTGTGTTCGTCTGCAACAGAATTAAACCAACGTTCTAATGAGTCTGTGGCACAATGCGCGTCCACATGAAATACAGTGACTTCACTTTGTAATAACATTTCTGCAATATCTTGCCACAGTTCCTTTCCCCACATCTCTTTTGAATGAATCTTCCATCCATTCTTTTGCCAAGTCGGCAACCATACTGCCAATCCATTCGCCACTGACCATGAATCTGTGTACACATGACATTGACCAGGGGTCTCCTGTTTCAATGCTTGGTAAACTGCGTAAAGTTCTGCGAACTGACTGCTCTTTCCTTTCCCTGTCGTTGTCAACATCTTTTTTGTTTTGGGATTGTATGACACTGCTTTCCAGTACCGCTCAGTTCCCACATATCGAGCTGAACCATCCGTGAACCAAGCATGCTCTGTTTGCTCCACGGTCAAATCGCTGTAAGGTACTCCCCATTTCACGGGAGACTCACATTTTTCAGGCACCTTCGGTGGTATGTAATCTGAGGGCGGTATATTGGCTACTTGCTCATGTAGTTTTGCCACTCCACCCTTTCCTGATTTGGCTCTGTCTTGAATATACCATTTCCACTTAATTATGCAGGCTTCTTGAGCATGTCCTATACGATTTGTTTTAGGAGAGCTCAGTACCAACTGCATGATTGGTATTTCAGGTCTCATGAATACATCATGACCCAACGTCATCTGCTCGGTATCAACAAGAGCCCAATAAAATGCCAGCAATTGCTTCTCAAACAGAGTATATGAGTTACCAGCGTCGGGCAACTTACGACTCCAAAACCCTAATGGCACACGTTTCCTGTCTTGTTTCTGCCACACACTCCAGTTAGAATAATTGTCTTGCACAGACACATTTAATTCCACTTCGCCTTCCTTCAAGGCCCATAAATCAAGCACCTGTTGCACTGTGTCTTTCGCCATCTCAAAAGCTTTCTGCTGCTCTTCCCCCACTAAAACTCATATTTCTTTCGTGTCACCTTGTAGAGGGGGGCCAATATCTGCCCTAAATGCGGAATGTGCTGTCTCCAAAACCCAAACAGTCCTGTAAACTGCTGAGCTTGCTTCTTGCTCGTTGGAGTGGTGAATTCAAGTATTTTCTGTCGTGCTTTTGGCACCATTTCTCGATGCCAATGATGCCACTGCATCCCTAAGAATATCACTGTTTCAGCTGGACCTTGAATTTTACTCGGATTAATCTCCCACCCTTCCTTTTTCAATCCTTCTATAATGACATCTAGCTGACTTTGCACGCTGTGCTCATCCTTACCCTGTATCAAAATATCATCAATGTAATGAGAGATTTGTATGTCAGGTTTACACGGTATCTTGTCTACATGCTCTGCCACCAGCCAGTGACAGATAGTCGGACTGTGCATGTACCCTATGGGTAGTCTCGTGAAAGTGTACTGACGTCCACCCCACGAAAATGCAAATTGTTCTTGTCAGCAATTGGCACAGAGAAAAATGCGTTAGCTAAATCGATCACTGCATACCAAGTCCCCTCAAACTTTTGAACATTTTCAATCAAAGTAATAGCATCTGGGACTACGGGCACTAAGGGAGGAGTGTGTTTATTCAACTCCCTGTAATCCACTGTCATCCTCCACGACCCATCCCCCTTTTTAATGGGCCAGAGCGGATTGTTCCATGATGTGGTAATAGGGCGCAATACACCCGCCTCCACGTACTCTTTGATGGTGTCGGAAATGTCCTTGTGCCCCCCAGGAATGCGGTATTGTTACATGGCTACCCGCTTGGTCGCCATTGGCACTTGCACTGGGGGCATCTTCAATTTGCCTACGGTAATGGGTGTACAAATCAATGCACTCACCCCAAACTGGTATGTTTTACCACCAAGTCCCAAGGTTAGCCCTTCCAAATGTCAAAGCCAATTATATATTCAGGTATCGGGACAATCAACACTTGCAGGGTAATTCATAGAATTTCGCACAAAAGTGGCGCACGCGGCTGGCGTACAGTGTCCCCGTGCGATACACTGCGCCAGCCGCGTGCGATAAAATCCATTTCATCGCACAGCGTATTCATGGATTTTAGCCTCCAAAACCAGCCGTGGCGCAGCGACCCTGCAGCAGCGCCAGTTATGCCCCCAAGAACGCCCTCGCGCAAGGAATAGCCATCAAAATCCTCAATTCATCGCAAATGTCTGTGCTAACCCTGGACCAGTTCACAGGGCTGCCAAACAGCAAACGCCAAGCGGGGAACGTGTATTTCAGGGGTGCGCGGGAAGTTTCACACGCAAATTCAGCAGGGTACGTGTATTTCAGGGGTGCGTGGGAAGTTTCACACGCGATTCCATCAGGGTACGTGTATTTCAGGAGAGTGCAGGATGTTCCACACGTGATTGTCCTGGGTATGTGTATTCCTGGGGTGTGCGGGAAGTTTCACACGCAAATTCAGCAAGGTACATGTATTTCAGGGGTGCGTGGGAAGTTTCACACGCGATTCCATCAGGGTACGTGTATTTCAGGGGTGGGCGGGAAGTTCCACACGCGATTGTCCTGGGTACGTGTATTCCTGGGGTGTGCAGGAAGTTTCACACACAAATTCAGCAGGGTACGTGTATTTCAGGGGTGCGCGGGAAGTTTCACAGGTGATTCCATCAGGGTACGTGTATTTCAGGGGTGCGCAGGAAGTTCCACACACGATTGTCCTGGGTACGTGTATTCCTGGGGTGTGCGGGAAGTTTCACACGCAAATTCAGCAAGGTACGTGTATTTCAGGGGTGTGCGGGAAGTTTCACACGCGATTCCATCAGGGTATGTGTATTTCAGGGGTGCACAGGAAGTCCACACGCGATTGTCCTGGGTACCTGTATTCCTGGGGTGTGCGGGAAGTTTCACACGCAAATTCAGCAGGGTACGTGTATTTCAGGGGTGTGCGGGAAGTTTCACACGCGATTGTCCTGGGTACGTGTATTCCTGGGGTGTGCGGGAAGTTTCACACGCGATTCCATCAGGGTATGTGTATTTCAGGGGTGCGCGGGAAGTTCCACATGGATTGTTCCATGATGTGGTAATAGGGCGCAATACACCCGCCTCCACGTACTCTTTGATGGTGTCGGAAATGTCCTTGTGCCCCCCAGGAATGCAGTATTGTTACATGGCTACCCGCTTGGTCGCCATTGGCACTTGCACTGGGGGCATCTTCAATTTGCCTACGGTAATGGGTGTACAAATCAACGCACTCACCCCAAACTGGTATGTTTTACCGCCAAGTCCCAAGGTTAACCCTTCCAAAATGTCAAAGCCAATTATATATTCAGGTATCGGGACAATCAACACTTGCAGGGTAATTCATAGAATTTCACACAAAAGTGGCGCACGCGGCTGGCGCACAGTGTCCCCGTGTGATACAATGCGCCAGCCGCGTGCGATAAAATCCATTTCATAGCACACCGTATTCATGGATTTTAGCCTCCAAAACCAGCCGTGGTGCAGAGTGGCGCAGCGACCCTGCAGCAGCGCCAGTTACACCCCCAAGAACGCCCTCGCGCAAGGAAAAGCCATCAAAATCCCCAATTCATCACAAATGTCTGCGCTAACCCTGGACCAGTTCACAGGGCTGCCAAACAACAAATGCAAGCGGGGAACGTGTATTTCAGGGGTGCGCAGGAAGTTTCACACGTAAATTCAGCAGGGTACGTGTATTCCTGGGGTGTGCGGGAAGTTTCACACGTGAATTCAGCAGGGTACGTGTATTTCAGGGGTGCGAGGGAAGTTTCACACGCGATTCCATCAGGGTACGTGTATTTCAGGGGTGCGCGGGAAGTTCCACACGCGATTGTCCTGGGTACGTGTATTCCTGGGGTGTGCAGGAAGTTTCACACGCAAATTCAGCAGGGTACGTGTATTTCAGGGGTGCGCGGGAAGTTTCACACGGGATTCCATCAGGGTACGTGTATTTCAGGGGTGCGCAGGAAGTTCCACACGCGATTGTCCTGGGTACGTGTATTCCTGGGGTGTGCGGGAAGTTTCACACGCAAATTCAGCAAGGTACGTGTATTTCAGGGGTCTGCGGGAAGTTTCACATGCGATTCCATCAGGGTACATGTATTTCAGGGGTGCACAGGAAGTTCCACACGTGATTGTCCTGGGTACGTGTGTTCCTGGGGTGTGGGGGAAGTTTCACACGCGATTCCATCCGGGTACATGTATTTCAGGAGAGCGCGGGATGTTCCACACGCGATTGTCCTGGGTATGTGTATTCCTGGGATGTGCGGGAAGTTTCACACGCGAATTCAGCAGGGTACGTGTATTTCAGGGGTGCGTGGGAAGTTTCACACGCGATTCCATCAGGGTACGTGTATTTCAGGGGTGCGCGGGAAGTTCCACACGCGATTGTCCTGGGTACGTGTATTCCTGGGGTGTGCAGGAAGTTTCACACGCGAATTCCGCAGGGTACGTGTATTTCAGGGGTGCGCGGGAAGTTTCACACGCAATTCCATCAGGGTACGTGTATTTCAGGGGTGCGCAGGAAGTTCCACACGCGATTGATCTGGGTACGTGTATTCCTGGGGTGTGCGGGAAGTTTCACACGCAAATTCAGCAAGGTACGTGTATTTCAGGGGTGTGCGGGAAGTTCCACACGCGATTGTCCTGGGTATGTGCATTCCTGGTATGTGCGGGAAGTTTCACACGCGATTCCATCAGGGTATGTGTATTTCAGGGGTGTGCAGGAAGTTCCACACGCGATTGTCCTGGGTGCGTGTATTCCTGGGGTGTGCGGGAAGTTTCACATGCAAATTCAGCAAGGTACGTGTATTTCAGGGGTGTGCGGGAAGTTTCACACGCAATTCCATCAGGGTACGTGTATTTCAGGGGTGCACAGGAAGTTCCACACCCGATTGTCCTGAGTACGTGTATTCCTGGGGTGTGCGGGAAGTTTCACACGCAAATTCAGCAGGGTACGTGTATTTCAGGGGTGCGCGGGAAGTTCCACATGCGATTGTCCTGGGTACGTGTATTCCAGGGGTGTGTGGGAAGTTTCAGACACGCAAATTCAGCAGGGTACGTGTATTTCAGGGGTGCGCGGGAAGTTTCAAACGCGAGTCCATCAGGGTACGTGTATTTCAGGGGTGTGCGGGAAGTTTCACACGCAAATTCAGCAGGGTACATGTATTTCAGGGGTGCGCGGGAAGTTCCACACGCGAATGTCCTGGGTACGTGTATTCCTGGGTTGTGCAGGAAGTTTCACAAGCGAATTCAGCAGGGTACGTGTATTTCAGGGATGCGCAGGAAGTTCCACACGTGAATGTCCTGTGTACGTGTATTTCGGGGTGCGCGGGAAGTCTCACACGCAAATTCAGCAGGGTACGTGTATTTCAGGGGTGCGCGGTAAGTTCCACACGCGAATGTCCTGGGTACGTGTATTCCTGGGGTGTGCGGGAAGTTTCACAAGCGAATTCAGAAGGGTATGCGTATTTCAGGGGTGTGCGGGAAGTTCCACACGCAAATGTACTGGGTACGTGTATTCCTGGGGTGTGCGGGAAGTTTCACAAGCAAATTCAGCAGGGTACGTGCATTTCAAGGGTGCGCGGGAAGTTCCACATGTGAATGTCCTGGGTATGTGTATTTCGGGGTGCGCGGGAAGTCTCACACGCAATTTCAGCAGGGTATGTGTATTTCAGGGGTTCCGGGGAGTACTACACGTGAATTGGCCGTGTGGGTCCTCCCAGGTGTTCGCTCTACAACATCCACGGACCCTGCAGGCAGCCCACACCACGGGGGACTATCCTGCCCCCCTGCTCATGTCCCGCAGGCAGCCCATCCACCATGGGCATGCCCCCCCAGCCAAGCCACATGTCACCTTGCACTACTGATCAACAACGGATGTCTCCCAGCACCCCCACCCCCCAGCATCCAGGGGCACCCTCCACCAGGCCCACACTCATGTCTCCCAGCACCCCCACCCCCCAGCATCCAGGGGCACCCTCCACCAGGCCCACACTCATGTTTCCCAGCACCCCCACCCCCCACCAGTCAGGGGCACCCTCCACCAGGCCCCACTCATGTCCAACTCATGTCCCCCTGCACCCCCACCCCCCAGCAGTCATGGGCACCCTCCACCAGGCCCCCACACATGTCTCCCAGCACCCCCACCCCCCATCATCCAGGGGCACCCTCCACCAGGCCCCCACACATGTCTCCCAGCACCCCCAACCCCCAGCATCCAGAAGCACCCTCCACCAGGCCCACACTCATGTCTCCCAGCACCCCTACCCCCACCAGTCAGGGGCACCTGCCACCAGGCCCTCACTCATGTCCAACTCATGTCCCCCTGCACCCCTACCCCCCAGAAGTGCAGGGCACCCTCCACCAGGCTCCCACTCATGTCCAACTCATGTCCCCCTGTACCCCCACCCCCCAGCAGTCATGGGCACCCTCCACCAGGCCCCCACACATGTCTCCCTGCACCCCCACCCCCCAGCATCCAGGGGCACCGTCCACCAGGCCCACACTCATGTCTCCCAGCACCCCCACCCCCACCAGTCAGGGGCACCCTCCACCAGGCCCCACTCATGTCCAATTCATGTCCCCCTGCATCCCCACCTCCCAGCAGTCATGGGCACCCTCCACCAGGCTCCCACACATGTCTCCCAGAACCCCCACCCCCCAGCATTCAGGGGCACCCTCCACCAGGCCCACACTCATGTCTCCCAGCACCCCCACCCCCCAGCATCCAGGGGCACCCTCCACCAGGCCCACACTCATGTCTCCCAGCACCCCCACCCCCAACCAGTCAGGGGCACCCTCCACCAGGCCCCACTCATGTCCAACTCATGTCCCCCTGCACCCCCACCCCCCAGCAGTCATGGGCACCCTCCACCAGGCCCCCACACATGTTTCCCAGCACCCCCACCCCCCATCATCCAGGGGCACCCTCCACCAGGCCCCCACACATGTCTCCCAGCACCCCCAACCCCCAGCATCCAGAAGCACCCTCCACCAGGCCCACACTCATGTCGCCCAGCACCCCTACACCCACCAGTCAGGGGCACCCTCCACCAGGCCCCCACTCATGTCCAACTCATGTCCCCCTGCACCCCTACCCCCCAGAAGTGCAGGGCACCCTCCACCAGGCTCCCACTCATGTCCAACTCATGTCCCCCTGCACCCCCACCCCCCAGCAGTCATGGGCACCCTCCACCAGGCCCCCACACATGTCTCCCTGCACCCCCACCCCCCAGCATCCAGGGGCACCCTCCACCAGGCCCACACTCATGTCTCCCAGCACCCCCACCCCCACCAGTCAGGGGCACCCTCCACCAGGCCCCACTCATGTCCAATTCATGTCCCCCTGCATCCCCACCTCCCAGCAGTCATGGGCACCCTCCACCAGGCTCCCACACATGTCTCCCAGAACCCCCACCCCCCAGCATTCAGGGGCACCCTCCACCAGGCCCAAACTCCTGTCTCCCAGCACCCCCACACCCCCACCAGTCAGGGGCACCCTCCACCAGGCCCCCACTCCTGTCTCCCTGCACCCCCACTCCCCAGCAGTGCAGGGCACCCTCCACCAGGCCCCCACTCATGTCCAACTCATGTCCCCCTGCACCCCCACCCCCCAGCAGTCATGGGCACCCTCCACCAGGCCCCCACACATGTCTCCCAGCACCCCCACCCCCCAGCATCCAGGGGCACCCTCTACCAGGCCCACACTCATGTCTCCCAGCACCCCCACCAACCACCAGTCAGGGGCACCCTCCACCAGGCCCTCACTCCTGTCTCCCTGCACCCCCACCCCCCAGCAGTGCATGGCACACTCCACCAGGCCCCCACTCATGTCCAACTCATGTCCCCCTGCACCCCCACCCCCCAGCAGTCATGGGCACCCTCCACCAGGCCCCCACACATGTCTCGAAGCACCACCACCCCCAGCAGTGCAGGGCACCCTCCACCAGGCCCCCACTCCTGTCTCCCTGCACCCCCACCCCCCACCAGTCAGGGGCACCCTCCACCAGGCCCCCACTGCTGTCTCCCTGCACCCCCACCCCCAGCAGTGCAGGGCACCCTCCACCAGGCCCCCACTCATGTCCAACTCATGTCCCCCTGCACCCCCACCCCCCAGCAGTCATGGGCACCCTCCACCAGTCCCCCACACATGTCTCCCAGCATCCCCACCCCCCAGCATCCAGGGGCACCCTCCACCAGGCCCACACTCATGTCTCCCAGCACCCCCACCCCCCACCAGTCAGGGGCACCCTCCACCAGGCCCCACTCATGTCCAACTCATGTCCCCCTGCACCCCCACCCCCCAGCAGTCATGGGCACCCTCCAACAGGCCCCCACACATGTCTCCCAGCACCCCCACCCCCCAGCATCCAGGGGCACCCTCCACCAGGCCCCCACACATGTCTCTCAGCACCCCCACCCCCCAGCATCCAGGGGCACCCTCCACCAGGCCCACACTCATGTCTCCCAGCAGCCCCACCCCCCACCAGTCAGGGGCACCATCCACCAGGCCCCCACTCCTTTCTCCCTGCACCCCCACCCCCCAGCAGTGCAGGGCACCCTCCACCAGGCCCACACTCATTTCCAACTCATGTCCCCCTGCACTCCCACACCCCAGCAGTCATGGGCACCCTCCACCAGGCCCCCACACATGTCTCCCAGCACCCCCACCCCCCAGCATCCAGGGGCACCCTCCACCAGGCCCACACTCATGTCTCCCAGCACCCCCACCCCCCACCAGTCAGGGGCACCCTCCACCAGGCCCCACTCATGTCCAACACATGTCCCCCTGCACCCCCACCCCCAGCAGTCATGGGCACCCTCCACCAGGCCCCCACTCATGTCCAACTCATGTCCCCCTGCACCCCCACCCCCCAGCAGTCATGGGCACCCTCCACCAGGCCCCCACACATGTCTCCCAGCACCCCCACCAACCACCAGTCAGGGGCACCCTCCACCAGGCCCCCACTCCTGTCTCCCTGCACCCCCACCCCCCAGCAGTGCAGGGCACCCTCCACCAGGCCCCCACTCATGTCCAACTCATGTCCCCCTGCACTCCCACCCCCCAGCAGTCATGGGCACTATTCACCAGGCCCCCACACATGTCTCCCAGCACCCCCACCCCCAGCAGTTCAGGGCACCCTCCACCAGGCCCCCACTCCTGTCTCCCTGCACCCCCACCCACCACCAGTCAGGGGAACCCTCACCAGGCCCCCACTCCTGTCTCCCTGCACCCCACCCCCCAGCAATGCAGGGCACCCTCCACCAGGCCCCCACTCATGTCCAACTCATGTCCCCCTGCACCCCCACCCCCCAGCAGTCATGGGCACCCTCCACCAGGGCCCCACACATGTCTCCCAGCACCCCCACCCCCCAGCATCCAGGGGCACCCTCCACAAGGCCCACACTCATGTCTCCCAGCACCCCCACCCCCCACCAGTCAGGGGCACCCTCCACCAGGCCCCACTCATGTCCAACTCATGTCCCCCTGCACCCCCACCCCCCAGCAGTCATGGGCACCCTCCACCAGGCCCCCACACATGTCTCCCAGCACCCCCACCCCCCAGCATCCAGGGGCACCCTCCACCAGGCCCCCACACATGTCTCCCAGCACCCCCACCCCCCAGCATCCAGGGGCACCCTCCACCAGGCCCACACTCATGTCTCCCAGCACCCCCACCCCCCCACCAGTCAGGGGCACCCTCCACCAGGCCCCCACTCCTATCTCCCAGCACCCCCACCCCCGAGCAATGCAGGGCACCCTCCACCATGCCCCCACTCATGTGCAACTCATGTCCCCCTGCACCCCCACCCCACAGCAGTCATGGGCACCCTCCACCAGGCCCCCACACATGTCTCCCAGCACCCCCACCCCCCAGCATCCAGGGGCACCCTCCACCAGGCCCACACTCATGTCTCCAAGCACCCCCACCCCCCCACCAGTCAGGGGCACCCTCCACCAGGCCCCCACTCCTATCTCCCAGCACCCCCACCCCCGAGCAATGCAGGGCACCCTCCACCATGCCCCCACTCATGTCCAACTCATGTCCCCCTGCACCCCTACCCCCAGCAGTCATGGGCACCCTCCACCAGGCCCCCACTCATGTCCAACTCATGTCCCCCTGCACCCGCCACCCCCCAGCAGTCATGGGCACCCTCCACCAGGCCCCCACACATGTCTCCCAGCACCCCCACCAACCACCAGTCAGGGGCACCCTCCACCAGGCCCCCACTCCTATCTCCCTGCACCCCCACCCCCCAGCAGTGCAGGGCACCCTCCACCAGGCCCCCACTCATGTCCAACTCATGTCCCCCTGCACTCCCACCCCCCAGCAGTCATGGGCACCCTTCACCAGGCCCCCACACATGTCTCCCAGCACCCCCACCCCCAGCAGTTCAGGGCACCCTCCACCAGGCCCCCACTCCTGTCTCCCTGCACCCCCACCCACCACCAGTCAGGGGAACCCTCCACCAGGCCCCCACTCCTGTCTCCCTGCACCCCACCCCCCAGCAGTGCAGGGCACCCTCCACCAGGCCCCCACTCATGTCCAACTCATGTCCCCCTGCAACCCCACCCCCCAGCAGTCATGGGCACCCTCCACCAGGCCCCCACACATGTCTCCCAGCACCCCCACCCCCCAGCATCCAGGGGCACCCTCCACAAGGCCCACACTCATGTCTCCCAGCACCCCCATCCCCCACCAGTCAGGGGCACCCTCCACCAGGCCCCACTCATGTCCAACTCATGTCCCCCTGCACCCCCACCCCCCAGCAGTCATGGGCACCCTCCACCAGGCCCCCACACATGTCTCCCAGCACCCCCACCCCCCAGCATCCAGGGGCACCCTCCACCAGGCCCCCACACATGTCTCCCAGCACCCCCACCCCCCAGCATCCAGGGGCACCCTCCACCAGGCCCACACTCATGTCTCCCAGCACCCCCACCCCCCCACCAGTCAGGGGCACCCTCCACCAGGCCCCCACTCCTATCTCCCAGCACCCCCACCCCCGAGCAATGCAGGGCACCCTCCACCATGCCCCCACTCATGTGCAACTCATGTCCCCCTGCACCCCCACCCCACAGCAGTCATGGGCACCCTCCACCAGGCCCCCACACATGTCTCCCAGCACCCCCACCCCCCAGCATCCAGGGGCACCCTCCACCCGGCCCACACTCATATCTCCCAGCACCCCCACTCCCCACCAGTCAGGGGCACCCTCCACCAGGCCCCCACTCCTGTCTCCCTGCACCCTCACCCCCCAGCAGTGCAGGGCACCCTCCATCAGGCACCCACTCATGTCCAACTCATGTCCCCCTGCACCCCCACCCCCCAGCAGTTGTGGGCACCCTCCACCAGGCACCCACACATGTCTCCCAGCACCCCCACCCCCAGCAGTGCAGGGCACCCTCCACCAGGCCCCCACTCCTGTCTCCCTGCACCCCCACCCCCCACAAGTCAGGGGCACCCTCCTCCAGGCCCCCACTCATGTCCAACTCATGTCCCCCTGCACCCCCACCCCCCAGCATCCAGGGGCACCCTCCACCAGGCCCACACTCATGTCTCCCAGCACCCCCACCCCCCACCAGCCAGGGACACCCTCCACCAGGCCCCACTCATGTCCAACTCATGTCCCCCTGCACCCCCACCCCCCAGCAGTCATGGGCACCCTCCACCAGGCCCACACTCATGTCCAACTCATGTCCCCCTGCACCCCCACCCCCCAGCACTGTGGGGCATCTGCCAGCAGGCCCCCACTCATGTCCCACTCATGTCCCCCAGCACCCCCACCCCCCAGCAGTGCATGGCACCCTCCACCAGGCCCCCACTCCTGTCTCCCTGCACCCCCACCCCCACCAGTCAGGGGCACCCTCCACCAGGCCCCCACACATGTCTCCCAGCGCCCCCACTCCCCAGCAGTGCAGGGCACCCTCCACCAGGCCCCCACACATGTCTCCCAGCACCCCCACCCCCCACCAGTCAGGGGCACCCTCCACCAGGCCCCCACACATGTCTCCCAGCACCCCCTCCCCCCAGCATCCAGGGGCACCCTCCACCAGGCCCACACTCATGTCTCCCAGCACCCCCACCCCTCAGCATCCAGGGGCACCCTCCACCAGGCCCACACTCATGTCTCCCAACACCCCCACCCACCAGCATCCAGGGGCTCCCTCCACCAGGCCCACACTCATGTCTCCCAGCACCCCCACCCCCCACCAGTCAGGGGCACCCTCCACCAGGCCCCACTCATGTCCAACTCATGTCCCCCTGCACCCCCACCCCCCAGCACTGTGGGGCACCTGCCAGCAGCCCCCCACACATGTCCCCCAGCCAACATGTCATCACAATCTAGATCCCTGGGCCTAATGGGCAGCCTCCAAATGTCAAACACCCACCCGAGTATTTCATCCACCCACTAAGAAATGGCAATAACATGATAGAACCCCAATGGCAAGTTTGTAAATGAACACATGTCCCTCACATACACACAATGGGTGTCAGTGAATGTCAAAACCCATATCATGATATGCATGAAACCAATGAGATGATACTACACATTGAAGTTTGAAGAAAAAATATGTATTAAAAGCAACATAAATTGAATCAAAAATAAACAAACGAAAATGGGAATTAAAAAAAAGAAAGCAGCATGTCCGTAAAATAATGTAAAACCACAAATCATAATCCAAAGGAAAGGTGTCCAAAGTCACAGTTCACAAAAGTAAATCCAATGGAAAATTAAAATCGAAAACCATTGCTCCATGAGTAAATCATTAAAAAAAAAAATAGAAAATCCAACAGTCAACTATATACAGATAAACAATCCAGGGTCCATGATCCCAACAGAAGAAATTAAACCTATCTAATAACACTACCTAATAAAAAAAACTATATACAAAAATGAGGCCCATTGTCCAAAAGGTCCAAAAAAAAGTGCAAAACCAAAGGAAACCTAACACTAACTACAGAGCTATTTACAAGGGCAGCGGGCCAGTCCGACGGCTCACTTCGGGATGTTCCGGGCCAGGGCATCATCGAACTCCTGCTCAATGTCCCGGAGGCGGTCCTCCTCCATGGCCCAGAGGGTTCGCTAGGCCGTCGACATGTTCACCTCCAACTCTCTGTCGATTGCCTCGAGGCACTCGGCCCGTCTCAGGGCCCTCCGCATGGAGTTCTCCGCCTGGACCATCGTGAGCAGTGCCTCTTCCGCCCGCTGCCGCTCCGCATCTATGGCGTGGCCCAACCGCTGCCACATGGAAGGCACTTCCCGTCCTGGGTCCTCCTGCCCTCTGGCCGATGCCTGCCCCTCCGATGTCAAAGGCCCTGAGCCATCATGGCTCCCACCTCGTTGCTGCTGCTGCTCTGTGCCTCTGCCCGTGCCCTGGCTCCTGCTGCCTGCACATCCTCCACCGGCTGGGGTGCAGTTGTTGATGTGGCCACCCCTGCTGGACGTCCGACTCCCGACTGTGGCAGGGATGCCTCCTCCACCAGCCTGGCCGCACCGTCAGAGGCAGCTCCACAGGGCACCCAGGTGACTAATGGGTGGGAAGATGGCACAGAGGACGACTGGCTCATAGGGGGTTCAGTTGAGGAGGGGGTCTGAGCAAGCCCATCAAACGGAGGAATCCGGCCTGGATGACCTGTCCCAGTAGGCCGACGCGGTCAACGCGCCATTCGAGATGACGTGCAGTCTCCTCATGAAAAGACTGCAGGTCACCTCGCATGGCCCGTTGACGCAACGCCACACCAGTCAGGACAGGCTCAACCCGGACCCGGATAGCCACGTCTGCAGGCAGAGGAAGGCCAGTTGTTGAGAGCTCATCACCTTCCTGAAAACGGGTCTGGACGTAGGCATCCCTGCTGGTGCAAGATGATGCAGTGACAGGATCAGGGACAGGATTGCACACAGGCTCCTCCGCGGCGGCCTGTGCTGCCTCCTGTCCCTGGTCCTGCACTGCACCACTAGCACCAGTGGAATCCCCACCTCCAGACCCCGTCTCTGTTGCTTGCACGGCCTCCTCCTCCACCAAACCCCCCACCAACCTGGATGACTCCGTGCCATCTTCCCCCGTTGGGCCCTGTGGGGTCCCAGCTGCCCCTTCTGCTGCCGAGGAGTCCAACTCCGACCTCCGCCTCTTGGACCTCCACCCGGCAGCTGCGGCCTGGGATGCGGCACCGGACTCCTCACCCCCCGACGAGATCACAACCTGGGAGGGGAGCCGGGCCTTGTGTCTACGGCTGGCGGTGCGATCCCCGCCGCTGTGCTCCACAGCACCGTCTCCGCCCTCTTCATCAGTTGACACTGCAGACAGGGAGAAATAAAACACAGGCATCAGGGCACTGTACAATGGACACATACACACATGACAGTTGTACATGAGTGGCATTGGCAAACCTCAGACATGGCATCACAATCGCCAACACACATGTCATTTCAACTTGCACACATGAGCCATACCACAGCCATATCGCAACTGCCAGCACCATCCATACACATACAACAGCATGAGCAGGCAAAGGTGAGCCAGACATTACATGCAACACAAGGAGTGCACTACACATGCACACACACCACCACACTTGCATGCATGTGTACACCTCTGCCATCTGTCGCAGTGTTCAGATGGGCATCCATGTCACATCTCCCAATCAGGCTTCCACATCCCGCTGTCACATGCATCCATGTTGCATCACTGTTTCACCCTTGTCAAATACACACACATGCACATGTACACAGTGCTGATACATGCAGCTGAAAACAACATCCATGTGTGACATCACGAACATGCATACTTACAGACACATTCATCCAAACATGTGTGCCCACACAACTGCATTTGACATGCAAGCCTACACACACAAGCACCATCCATGTCTCACACATGACAGCCCTCGCATGTGTTAGCCTCACGGCCCTGTACACCCCCACCCATACCCGGCCCCATACAAACACATGTGCAACCTGCACACTACTGGCACATCACCACACGCACAGCTTACAATCATGATGCATGTACACTTAACGCTCGACTCCAGACGGGTCTGCCTCTCAAGGACCTGGACGTGGAGTGCTGGGGATATGCATTCCAGGACCCTCATCTGAACGTCCGACAAGTGCCCCCGGTGCCCCTTAGCATCCGCTGCCTTCAAGAGGCGCCGGGCCTTGTTGAGGGTCCTGGACCTGAAGTCCTCCCAGCGCTTCTTGACATGTTGGAAGTTGCGGATTGCCACCCCCTCCGCGTTGATGGCAGTCCCGATGTCCGTCCAGATCCGAGTCCGTCCTTCCTTGTCGGCGCGCAAACTTCCAAAGAGGGCATCATACTGCCCCAGGACTTGCTCCACCAGGACACCAACTTCGTGGCAGTGAAGCTGATGCCCCTCTGCCTCTCTGGCCGGGGGTTGTCAGTGGTGCCAGATGTTGCAGTGCCCGACATGACAACCCCAGAGGCAGGAGTGGGTGGGCAACTGGGTCCTGGGGCTGGGCTGTGGAGCGATGGAATCCCAGTCGGGAGTCTTCAGTTCCAGCAGGGGTGGTCACAGCAACAGCACCCCTGGCTGATGTGCAGGCAGCAAATGGCAGGGCACGTGGGCAGCAGGCAGCAGCAGATGGCAGGTGGGAGCGTGCCGGGGCTCTGGGGGGCAGTAATTCGGCCTTCTGGGCAGGAGCGTGGTCTTCCGTGTGCTTACGCGTGGCCAGCTTTATACGGAGTGATTTGGCACATGAAAATCCAGCACGTCTGCGTGTAATTCGAGGAAAGGGCCTTAGGGCGTAAGCGCATCAGCACACGTACGCGAATTCATTGGCCCAAAGGCCAACAGCGCATATGCGTGTCTGTGACGTGCGTGCGCGGGCATTTCCCTGTAAACGGGTGCATGTTACACGTCCAATTACTGCACGTCAGAGTGTCAGCACGTGTAATTGGAGGATGGGGCCTTAGCGCGTACACGCGGAAGTGACGCTGGACATGGGGGCATGTTTAAAAGGTACGTGTAGAATGCCATTTCCTTGTACGTGCTTTTCGTGGAGAGCGAGTGAGTGAAATCTGTACTTCTTGTCGGTTCACACGCGATTTACTTCACGGCGTTCCAAGTCCGTACTCCCTGTTACCTCTGACAGCTTTTTCTCTTTTTGTCTTTTTCCTGGGCCTGTTTCCTCAAACAGCGGTCACTTCTCCTGTTGTCCTGTCTCCTCAGACAGCGTACAATTCTTCTTTTGGCAGGGGTGTTGCCAACGCGCACACGCGCGTATTTTACACGCGTTTTTTCCTTGCAGACGGTGAGTCACGCACGTATTTGACATCTGTGCTTGCCCCGTGTGTTGCCTACCCCTTCAGAGGTCAGTCTAGGCTGCGTGTGACACGCATACGTTCATTTTTGTGTTTCTGGGTGCCACAGCGTAGTGCAGGTTTTTTTTGGTCTAGGAGGGGTTGTGTGCACATTATCTCCCTTTTTTGGGGTGCCTGTGCGTTGCGTGACCCGTCATCTTCCCCAGGGGTCACATACAGCCTTGCTAGAGCACTAGGGTACGAATTCCATCTAGTACCCTACCCCTTTGACCCCCAATTGCCCAGGACAATAGTTTACTGCAACTCCCAGACGCACAACTACATCAGTGCCATGGTTGGGAGGCGAGCACGCGGTAAGGGTGGCAAAGGTGGGCGAGCCACAAGAGGTGGCCATGGTGGATACGGTAGGGGACGTGGCCAGGACTTGCAGGGTGCCCCTAGCACCCCATGTGTGGGTGACCAGTCAGGGACACCCATGCCCCCCCCCCTGGTTGAGGGTAACGTGACTGACACCATCCCTGCTCAGCCCTTGTTGGACCAGCCCATTGTGGCACCAGACCTGGCACTGGGTGACTCCATGGCTGACTTCCAGGTCAGCAGGTCTAGGCCACGTGTGGCATTGCACGTTTGTGTCACCAGCCCAGGTGGATGAGGGGCAGCTATGTCATCTGCTGCCCCGAGTAGGCAGGGTGGGAAGGCTGCAAGGGCAGCTGCAGCTCCATCCACCCCAGCTCTGAGTGTCCCAGCCAGGACAGTGTCGGTCCTAGTCCATCCTGCTGACGTTCCCCCTGACTACATCACACTTCAGCTAATGCTTGCACCAAGTCCCATGGTGAGTGTTCATTCCCACACTCCTAGTCCACAGTCCACCGGGGCTCCTGCCCCTAGTGTCCAGAGCGGCGTAGGACACTCAATATCACCACCACCTTCCAAGCGGAAGAGGAAGAGTGCTCGTCCAGTACAGGCTGATGCCCCAGACACGGCTACACAGTCCGGCCCACCAAGGAAGCCCAGCTTCAATCGGGTTGAACTTAATGCACTTGTGGAGTATGTATCCGCACATGACAGCGAAATGGTGATTACTGCAGGATGCAAGACCACACCTGCACAACGTCAGGCACACTGGCAGACCATTGCGGAACTCATAAGTGCCCTTGGATTCGTGAGGCGCACAGCTAATGATTGCTACAAGCGCTGGAATGACCTTAAGCGCAGGGCAAAGAAAAAGCTGGCCTCAAGTCATGCCGCAACTCTAGTGACTGGAGGTGGGTCTCCGGCAGAGGACATAGAACTCACTCCACATGAGTATGTTGCTGGGACCTACGTCACGGAGGAACAGATCCAAGGCGTGGGAGACCTGCCAGATTACGAGGCATTGTCCGGTGAGTGCACATGCATGTGTGTGTCATCCATGTGCATGGCGTGTGTGTGAGTGCTTCTGATTGAGTGCCAGGTGAGGGGGTGTGTGCCTGAGTGGTTTGGGTCACCCATGTGCTTCATCCAATACATTCTGCGCACCAGGATTTGGGTGTTGCAGTATCCCTTCTGGCAACCGTAGACATTCAGCCCAACCTCACGCCAGTTGCCCTTGAATTGTCATCTTGCCACAACATAGTTGCATGTTATTCTGTGTTCATTCAGGCCGATTGTCTGCATTCCACCACTTTCACTAGGCATTTCTCAGTCCTATTGTCACATGTGTGACATGGCTAGGGTACATGCCATCTGTGTGATGGCATGTGTCATATATGTGTATTGGACATGCCAATCACAGGCCAATGTGTGATGGCACTGCTAGGCAGCATGCAGCAAATGGGTTGGTCTTCCATCTCGGTGTCATCAATGTGTGCCATTTGCCTCCCCTTCATACGCAGTGACAGTGCATGCATGGGAGGGTTGTAGTCATGTGGTACATGTGTCAATGAAGTACTGTTTCTGTGGCTGCTCAGCCCGAATTGTGTTCCATGTTGCTAATGCCTGTTCCCATTTCTTTTCTTTCATGTCTTTGCAGGGGATGACGCACTTGATACTGCTGGGGTTGTGGAGATGGTGCAGACCCAGGAGGGGTCTCAGGCCCGACCGGGCACCAGTGAGGGATGTGGTGTGGTGGTGGGTGAGAACCCACACTTGCTGCAGGCCGTCATCTCAAGGGGTGTCTCTGGGTGCACCTCCCCCGAGCTGTGTTCAGGTGTCGATTTGGATGATGAGACCTATGTGCCGTCGCAGGTAAGTGTTTCTGGGAGGGATTCTGTACTGTCCAACCCACCTGCACCAGGGGTAGAACCCTCAATGGGGATGTCAGTGTTGGTGGGTCCGCCTTTGGTGGTTACGGATGCAGGGTCACACTCCGCTACATATGATCCTGTTCCTGGGCCAGCAGATCAGAGGGGGAATGCAGTCCTGCAGCCTCAGGCAGTGCCGGCACAGCAAAGCGCAGTTCACCTAGCCCCAGACAGGTGTGGTGCCCGCCGACGCGGTGGCCGTACGCCACCTGGCAATACCGCATGGGAGTAATCCATATACAGTATGGCAAACCAACCGGCAGCATCAACTGAGATGATGGCTCAGGCCATGGATAGGGTGGCCACTTCCGTTGTCCCCCAAGAAAGGCTAATTGAACAACTACAGCAGGAAACAGAGTCCATTAGCCAGTCACACATGGAGGACATGTTGGCGTCCAACAGGGACAGGCGTGCGGCACTGGAGACTCTGCGGGAAGCCATTTCCATTGAGTCCCAGGGCCACAGGGAAGCCCTGAGGGTGGAACTCCGTCAGCTCAGGGCAACTCTGGTTGAGCTTGAGGCTTCAGCTAACACGAGGACAGAACAGCAGCGGGAGCTGCTCACACGTACGCTCTCAGCTGAGATGCAGGCAACTAGGGCGGAGGTCCGGGCATCCCGTGAGTTGTTGCATGGGGACCTATGCACAATTATCCTCCAGAACTAGACCTTCCACACCCGCATGCTTGCTGCCATGGAGAACCATGCGTGGGCTGCCTCCCATAGTGCCACCACCTCCTGATGCATCTGCAGAGGGTGAGGAGAGCGGCAGCAGCGATTCTCCCACAATAGGGTAGCCGTGCAGGCCATGAGCCCATGGAGGTGTTTTTTTTCGGAAGATCCACACAGGTGGGTTTTGGTGTGCACCCTGTCCCCCACCCCACCCCCCACTGGCCCATTAATGGCAATTTTTGATTTTTCTTTTCTTTTTTTTTTTTTTTGATTTTTGATTTTTTGGACATGCCTTGTGTGGCTCCCGTGGGCATACGCTGTATTGTGGCTGGGCACATGCAGGCTTGTCCTGAATTTGGGTCAGATGCTTGGGTTTGTGTGACACACACCCCTCCTGCTTCCCGTTTCCATGGGCTTGCAAAGGGTGTGCC
This sequence comes from Ambystoma mexicanum, assembly GCF_040938575.1. Taxonomy (NCBI): domain Eukaryota; kingdom Metazoa; phylum Chordata; class Amphibia; order Caudata; family Ambystomatidae; genus Ambystoma; species Ambystoma mexicanum. The sequence continues at coordinate 69,750,603 of NC_090938.1, forward strand.
CAAGTGACATTGACTTACACGGTGACGTTGGACTCCCATTTGATGTGTGGGCAGTCTGTAGTCAATACTGTGTATACATTCCTAGTGCATATTGTTGTTGTATTGTACACTGCATGGTGTATTGATATGTGCCTCTGCATCCATCTCATCCTCCTAATTTGCAGGTCCATTCCTCATGTCTTCACAAGGCGGTCTACTTTGGAACTGGAGTCTATGTTGTAAGCAGTGCACCTACACTCTTTCGTGGCGCTAACACTGTATAGTTGGAAGTGTTCGAAGTGCTGGCATTATCAGGTAGTGAGGCTACCAATTTTTTAAGTCCGTACTGTCATGTTTACGGTAGGTTGGAGGTTGTGTAGGTGATTGGTATTATTGGTAAGTATTTGCTAATGTGTGTTGTTGGTCCTGCATTACTGTGAGCATTTCGTGTGTGGCCAGTTTCCATTAGGGACACTGTAATTGGTGACACTTGGGTCATGTTGTGGGGATTAATTTGTTTGCTCTCACATTGCATGACATGCCATGGTGTGTTGTGTGGCCATGACTGGGAAGAGTTGGGTGACATGGCACTGTTCTCATGTTGTATTTTGCAAGTGGGTATTCATTTTTGCTGCATGGAAGTGTGTCTTTTGATCACACTGCATTGGTGGTGTATGTGTAGGTCGGGATGCACACATTGTGACACTTCCAGGTGAACAATCTCAGGCCGCTATGGTTCTGACAATTGACTGTCCCTTGATTCATCAGAATTGTCAGATTGAGTCATCATTGATTGTCAGATGCTATGTGCCAGGGCTGTGTGCACTCCACAGGGGTGTGCTTTCTATGTGAAGTAATTAGCCACCAGCTGCGTACGGGCTGCCTCACCCCGTGCCCTTTCCCCTCCCATGCGCAGCGGGCGTGCATGTGGTTGGGGATGTGGGGGCACCACCATGTCCACAGCCAGTGTTAGGGAGAATTCTCTGTTTAGGCTGAATTTCCTAACCTAGTGAGTCCCCCAGCAGCTTTGCTGGATTTCTGGAGTTTGTTTTTTCCATCCTGCCAAGAGTGAGACTCGTTTTCTCCCACTCTTGGACATGAATGTGTGTAATTCCTTTAAATGTCAATGTGTTCTATGGGCTATGGGGTCTTTTACTCCATAGGGTCTCATATGTTTTACTATGTGTTTTACAACGCACCCTCCGTGCCGTAGCACTGGGGCGTCCTAGCGGACCTCCATCATAGACCCCATACCCGGGGACTGACTACTGTCTCCCCGGGCATGTAAAGTCACCACTGGCTTTACTAGACCTAAATTTACTAACAGAACTAGTACAAACCATCCTATTGTGGACGTACTAGTAGGGGTAATTCGATTACTCCTGGGTCTGTTATTCGAGTTTTGGCTGGTGGCAGTGGAAACTACTTGTTATGTTCGACCCCGAATATAACCCTATGGGATTCTTCCCATTGTTGGAGATTGATACTTTTCCTTGTTAATCTCTAACATACCACCGGTTTACTTATCTTAAAAAAGTCTATCGGATGGTATTTTCTGCCAGAACTCGGTTTTTAAAATGGCGTCTGTGTTCGTCTCTGTGACTCCTAAACCAAAGGTTGAGTCCTTTGTTCCACTTTTGGCGGGCTTCTGTACAGAGACCCTCCAAAGTGGTGCCATTCTGTCTGGGTTACCACAGGGGTGTGGGAGGGGGTTTAGGCACCCTGGACTGAGTTGCCTTGCCAACTCCAGTCGCACTCTGGTGTGATTGGCCCAAGTGGTGAGCCACCCCGCTCACCACTTAGCGTGTTTTGATTGACAGCTAGGCTGAAAGAATGGGGTTTTTCTGCATAAAAGCAGGGCTTTTGGGACTGGATCTTCAGAAGTGGCCACAGGACCTAAGAATCCGATGAGGGTAAAGCTGAGCCAACCTGCAACGACGACACATCCGGTGGAGCCCTGCAGAACTGACTCACCACTTCCCGACGACAGAGGAGATCTCCCCGCCGGAGAGTCTCTTCCCCTGACTGGTGGGAACAACCAGTCCCCTTTGCTTTTTCTTCGCTCCAGGACTCACTGGTCGAATTGCCCGTGCAGAGCACCTCGGCAACCGAATAGCCACTACCCCTGTACCGCGACCAAAAGGTGGTGCCTTGTGACGGAGCACTCCGCGTCTGGTCTCTTCCCTGATGGTGCACCGGACTTCACTTTTCTTCGACGACGAGATCATCTATACTCTTGGCAAAGACCTGACGTGCATCCACTACCAGGAACAACTGCCCCCGCCGGAGCTGTCTCTCCACAAACAAGGTACCGTGTCCGCCTGGCTTCCCTTTCTGCCGGATAGAGTGAGGTGTCTTAATCCTCGCCTTTCCATTGGGTCGCCTCCAAGCTTTCTTTAACGTGTTGTTCTGAACTGGTCCAATCTTTCCATAACAATTTTGCGATAAAGACTCGAAGCGCATTTCCACTGAGACACTTTTTGGGACATATTGCCTTGCCTCTCTCCGAGTGGGCCTGGCCTCTGAACTTTGTGATCTGCAGTAGACCCTGCCTTACTTGTCTTGCATTTGTCCGTAAAGTATTGGTACCGAGTTGACTTCATAACCTGCCTTATTTTTTTCTCTCCTGTCCTAACGAATACTAGAGTACCATCTAGGTTAAAGCATACACCTCTGTCTGCAAATAAGTGATGCCGGTGAACGTAGACTTGTCGAACTATTGTTAGGGGGATTGATCTTTTTCTTCGTTATAATAATTGAGATTGAAGTTGTTTACCGTATTAGTGCCAGAGTGTTTTCTATAGATGTGTTGTTATAAATAAATACATTTATATCTTTACACCGAAGCCTTGTTCAGTGTTTGCTTGTTCTACTGTGTAGATTGCCCTATATTGTATACTCCACATACTGCCTAACTCTTCTTGAGGGAAGTCTGACTGCTCAGCCACAGCTACCAAGTGAATCTGTGTGGTACAGACTGCTACTAAGTGGGTTTACTGCCAAACACCTGTAGTCCTAAATCTTTTGCAGTGGTCCCAGAGGGAACTGCACAGGTTTCCGCCTAACAGCCAGGCCCCGGCGTGTTGCAACATTGTGCAGGACACATGCTGCCACTATGATCCTGCACACTACTGGGGGAGCGTATAACAGCTGCCCACCAGAACGGTCAAGGGAGCGAAAGCGTGACTTGAGCACTCCGAATATGCACTCCACTATGCCCCGTGCTGCAATATGGACTGTGTTGTATCTTACCTCGGGAGGCGTGATGGGGTTCCGAATTGGCGTCATCATGTGTGTGCTTAGAGGGTAGGCACTGTCACCTGGGGAGTTGGTGATGGGGATCATTAGTGGGGTATTGGCATTACTCTATATCTGTCATGCATGCGTGTGCTGTGACATTTCTACTCACCATGCATTGCCATGCCGCCAAGCTTCTATGTCCCGGTTTAGGGTTGACATCCTGTAAATGAAGCTGTCGTGGGTGGACCCTGGATAGTTGGCATATACTGAGGTGATGATTCCCTTGGCATCACATACTACCTGGACGTTGATGGAATGCCAGTGCTTGCGGTTTCTATAGGTGTGCTCAGATGCCCTGGGGGGACGTAGAGCCACATGGGTGCAATCAATGGCACCTATCACTTTGGGATATTGTGCCACCCTGTAGAAATCCTGGCTGACAGCCTGCCTTTCTGCAGGTGTTCTGGGCAGGTATATGTGCCTGCGGACAGATGGCTGTGCAGTGATGATGGCCAACACCTGGTGTAGGCGCCGTGACTGCGTGGCCTGTGACACCCCCCCCCACTATGGCACTTGTCTGTTGAAATGATCCGGTAGCCAAGAAGTGCAGTACATTGAGGACCTTCTCCAGGGGGCTGAGTGCTTGGGAGCACAGGGTGACCAGGTCGAGTATTATGTGTGGTGGAAACCTGTACCTCCCATACACCTGGTCATCAGGCATACCAAATAGGCTGGTTCTGGGTGTGAAGATTCTGGCACTGACTATCCTTCTCCTCCTCCTGTGGTATCCCACGGCCACTGCTGCTAGGAACGGTATATTCATCCTGGCGTCTGAGCTTGTTTGTTGTTTGCGCACTCTTTTATGCTGCGCGGGACGTGCGCCTGCTTCATGCTGGCGTACGTGTTTCAGGATTGGACCATTTATTTTTTGGCGCGTTGTAGGCGACCGTGTGAATCTTCCCGCCCACCCCAGGAATACACGTAACACGCTCTTCCAGGTCCAGTCGCGAGTAAATATTCACGCCCACCGCTGGAACACACGTACCCCACTCTCACAGGCCCAGTCACGTGTGGAACTTCACGCGCACACCGAAATACACGTACCCTGCAAATTCGCGTGGGAAACTTCACGCGCACCCCGAAATACACGTACCCAGGGCAATCGCGTGTGGAACTTCCCGCAAACCCCGTAATACACGTAGCCTGCTGGTATCGTGTGTGGAAGTTCACGCGGACCCATAATACACGTACCCTGATGGTATTGCGTGTGAGACTACCCGTGCACCCCTGGAATACACATACCCAGGCAAATCGCACGGCTGCGGGGTGGGGGTGCTGGGAGACAGGAGTGGGGGCCTGGTGGAGGGTGCCCTGCACTGCTGGGGGCTGGGGGTGCAGGGAGACATGAGTGGGACATGAGTGGGGGCCTGCTGGCAGGTGCCCCTGACTGCTGGGGGGGGGTAGTGCTGGGAGACATGTGTGGGGGCCTGGTGGAGGGTGCCCTGCACTGCTGAGGGGTGGGGGTGCTGGGAGACATGTGTGGGGGCCTGATGGAGGGTGCCCTGCACTGCTGGGGGGTGGGGGTGCTGGGAGACATGTGTGGGGGCCTGGTGGAGGGTGCCCTGCACTCACTGCTGGGGGGTGGGGGTGCAGGGAGACATGAGTGGGACATGAGTGGGGGCCTGGTGGAGGGTGCCCTGCACTGCTGGGGGGTGGGGGTGCAGGGAGACAGGAGTGGGGGCCTGCTGGCAGGTGCCCCTGACTGGTGGGGGTGGGGGTACAGGGGGACATGAGTTGGACATGAGTGGGGGCCTGGTGGAGGGTGCCCTGCACTGCTGGGGGGTGGGGGTGCTGGGAGACATGTGTGGGGGCCTGTTGGAGGGTGCCCTGCACTGCTGGGGGGTGGGGGTGCTGGGAGACATGTGTGGGGGCCTGGTGGAGGGTGCCCTGCACTGCTGGGGAGTGGGGGTGCTGGGAGACATGTGTGGGGGCCTGGTGGAGGGTGCCCTGCACTGCTGGGGGGTGGGGGTGCTGGGAGACATGTATGGGGGCCTGGTGGAGGGTGCCCTGCACTGCTGGGGGATGGGGGTGCTGGGAGACATGTGTGGGGGCCTGGTGGAGGGTGCCCTGCACTGCTGGGGGGTGGGGGTGCTGGGAGACATGTGTGGGGGCCTGGTGGAGGGTGCCCTGCACTGCTGGGGGTTGGGGGTGCTGGGAGACATGTGTGGGGGCCTGGTGGAGGGTGCCCTGCACTGCTGGGGGGTGGGGGTGCTGGGAGACATGTGTGGGGGCCTGGTGGAGGGTGCCCCGCACTGCTGGGGGGTGGGGATGCTGGGAGACATGTGTGGGGGCCTGGTGGAGGGTGCCCTGCACTGCTGGGGGGTGGGGGTGCAGGGAAACATGAGTGGGACATGAGTGGGGGCCTGCTGGCAGGTGCCCCACAGTGCTTGGGGGTGGGGGTGCAGGGAGACATGAGTTGGACATGAGTGGGGGCCTGGTGGAGGAAGCCCTACACTGCTGGGGGGTGTGGGTGCAGGGAGACAGGAGTGGGGGACTGCTGGCAGGTGCCCCTGACTGGTGGGGGTGCAGGGAGACAGGAGTGGGGGCCTGCTGGCAGGTGCCCCTGACTGCTGGGGGGTAGGGGTGCAGGGAAACAGGAGTGGGGCCTGGTGGAATGGTGCCCTGCACTGCTGGGGGGTGGGGTGGGGTGCAGGGGGACATGAGTTGGACATGAGTGGGGCCTGGTGGAGGGTGCCGTGCACTGCTGGGGGGTGGGGGTGCAGGGAGTCAGGAGTGGGGGCCTGCTGGCAGGTGCCCCTGACTGGTGGGGGGTGGGGGTGCAGGGAGACAGGAGTGGGGGCCTGGTGGAGGGTGCCCTGCACTGCTGGGGGGTGGGGGTGCAGGGAGACATGAGTGGGACATGAGTGGGGGCCTGCTGGCAGGTGCCCCTGACTGCTGGGGGGTGGGGGTGCAGGCAGACAGGAGTTGGGTCCTGCTGGCAGGTGCCCCTGACTGGTGGGGGGTGGGGGTGCAGGGGGACATGAGTTGGACATGAGTGGGGCCTGGTGGAGGGTGCCCTGCACTGCTGGGGGGTGGGGGTGCAGGGAGACAGTAGTGGGGGCCTGCTGGCAGGTGCCCCTGACTGGTGGGGAGTGGGGGTGCAGGGAGACAGGAGTGGGGGCCTGGTGGAAGGTGCCCTGCACTGCTGGCGGGTGGGGGTGCAGGGAGACATGAGTGGGACATGAGTGGGGGCCTGCTGGCAGGTGCCCCACAGTGCTGGGGGGTGGGGGTGCAGGGGGACATGAGTTGGACATGAGTGGGGGCCTGGTGGAGGGTGCCCTGCACTGCTGGGGGGTGGGGGTGCAGAGAGACAGGAGTGGGGGCCTGCTGGCAGGTGCCCCTGACTGGTAGGGGTGGGGGTGCAGGGAGACAGGAGTGGGGGCCTGGTGGAGGGTGCCCTGCACTGCTGGGGGGTGGGGGTGCAGGGAGACATTAGTTGGACATGAGTGGGGGCCTGGTGGAGGGTGCACCACAGTGCTGGGGGGTGGGGTGCAGGGAGACAGGAGTGGGGGCCTGGTGGAGGGTGCCCCTGGATGCGGGGGGTGGGGGTGCTGGGAGACATGCGTTGGTGGGCAGTAGTGCAAGGTGACATGTGGGTTGGCTGGGGGGCATGGCCATGGTGGATGGGCTGCCTGCGGGACATGTGCAGGGGTGCAGGGTAGTCCCCTGTGGTGTGGGCCGCCTGCAGGGGCCGTGGAGGGTGTTGAGGGAACAGCTGGGTGGACCCACACGGCCAATTCACGTGTGGGACTCCCCGGCACCCCCGAAATACACGTAGGCTGCTGGATTTGCGTGTGGAATTTGCCAAGCACCCAGCGTACACGTACCCTGCTGAAATTGCGTTTGGAACTTCACGCGCACACCGAAATACACGTACCCTACTAATTCGCGTGGGAAACTTCACGCGCACCCCGGAATACACATGCCCAGGCCAATCGCGTGTGGAACTTCCCGCGAACCCCGTAATACACGCACACGCTATTTTTCACACAGCGGGTGTCCGTGTTTGTCGGTACCCCTTTGCACCTCATTTGTCCTAGAGGGCCACTGTATGGACCATTCATCATAGCTGTATATCGGTGCTTTTTGTTAGCGCACATTTTGGCGCACATTGGTGGGCAGAGGCAGTAGACTTAGGGACTGCTAGTAAAGAGGGTCCAGATATGGGTTTTAAATCTCACAGTCGCTCTGGACACATATTGGAATGACTGAATTCTGTGTGAGGTTAAGATGTACTGTTTAGTTTACCTGACTATGGAACAGACTTGATCTACAACACAAACTCAAATATGACTAAGGTCATGAGACAGAAAGTAAGGCAGCTAAGGTTCTCATATGTTTAGAACATTCAAAATGTACTAAACGTCCTTTCATCCGCCGGGTTCCTCCTGTCAACAGCTGTTCAGTATCAGCTTAAGAAGACTCACGCCCTCCTCCGTGGGAAAAGATTTTCAATTGTCCTAGTGGGTTGCTTGCGTCTTCCCTTTCACAAAGTGGTTTATTCATGGTTAATTCCTGGTGAAGCAAGTGGCTCCTGTCTGAGCACCAGTGTAGGACTAAACTACAGGGAACTCTGGAAATGTCCTGGTGGGCATGTGTAATAAAAGGCCTGCTTTGTGTGGGTACCCTAATTTTCTAGTTCCCTTTCCCTTGTTCCCATCCATATCACCCTTTCTTTCCATCTCTCGCCCCATATCCATTTGAAATAAATTATTTATTATAAAGCTGTAAGTATGTCAAACTCACTTATAACAGAGTACACTTGTCAGATATCGGTTAACTACTATTTAATCTTTATATTGACAAAAATGTGTTTTACAATCATGGCTTACTCCCATTGTGTCCAAATGTTCTGGGGCGGTGAGGGGGATTGCCCCAAACACACATTAGATGGGATGGACTTGCTTTCTAAAAAACATTCACAGACCACTTTTGGTTCTCGGTCCCCCCCTGCTGAGCACCGGGATGCCTCTCCCGCTGTTCCTGATCTTGGAGACACCAGCACCACCAGCGGATATAGCTCGGTGAAGACACTCTTGGCAACCACAAGGGGGATTGTCTTGCCTGGAACGGTGACAGTGCAGCTCTGCTTGAGAGTAGAGTTTCTTCTGGGGGATCACACAGCATGCTCACAGCCACCTTTTTGTGTAAATGAAACATCTGGAATGCTCTGATGACCACTTGAAAGAAAGAGCTAACCATTTTAGGACCACCAAGTTAAAATCACAAATGTGAACTGGTAAGGTAGGGTGGACCATTGCAGATGACAGAGCAAATAAGCATTGAAACGTAGAACTCAGATATGGAGATTCAGAAATAATAAAGGGAATATGGATATGAAGAAAGAACTCTCTAAGTGATATTCTCGAGAACAGAACCACAACTACATTAAGAACATTAATATTTTTGTTGTGCTCTTTTTTTTCTAAAACTTTATTTATACATTTCGGACTATACAGAAGCAATACAACATAATACAATATCTCAAATATACAAAATGACACCGATTGACACATAGGGCCTCATTTCGAGTCAGGTGGGATGGGTTAACGGGTCCGCTAATGGGTGCGGACCCGTTATTCCCATTCCGCCTGATTACGAGGTCCCCTTTCGGGACCGAGTAAGGTCACCTGGTAAAACCAGGTGTCTTTACTGGGTCCCGCGAGCGGACCAGGGAGCTAACAACGGGCCGGTCGTAATCGGCCCATTGTTAGCTCGCTCTCCCATTCCCATTGAGCCCTATGGGGGCTCGAATGGGAATGGGGAAGGTCCGGGCCCGGGTTCCCTGAGGGAGGAATTACCAGGCCCTCCAAACTCGGTATGGCCTGGTAATTCCCCATTCAGAGAGCCCGGACACGGTTTTGGAGGTAGCCATGCCGCCAATAGTGGCATGGCTACCGCCAAACCCGCAATGAGGCCCATAATCTCCTAAAATAATCTATAAGTAGTAAGAGAGGGAGACAGAATTCCAGGAAAAAGACGACAGAAAGTAATGGAAATAAATAAAATGAAAGAGTAAAAATAAAAATAAAGCAAAACAAGAACCCTAGAATACGATCAAATATTCAAGCATAAAGATCATAAAATGCAGCCCATATCCTCCCATATTTATCAAGCTGGTCTTTTGCTTTAAAGCATATTTTTTCCTGGACAAAAGGGACAAGCTCTGCAGCCAATCATCAATATTAGAAGTATCACTTTTCCAAAATTTCAAAATTTGCTTAATATTTCTGATGACTATTTTTGAGACAAGATTTAGTTATCTAGAGTTAGGGAAAGCTAGGGCCAGTGGCAGCATAGCTTGTTAGGGCTATCAGGATAGTAGTGTCTAGGTGGAGAATTTTACTCAGACTTGTTTCCCTTAAGGACCAAGTTGAATAAAGAGGGTTCTGGAAGTGAAAGACCCCACACAGGAAACACATTCTTCAGAAGGGTTTATCTACACAGTGTTCTGAAAAATTAACTGGGGCACGACATCGCTCATCCACCCGGGAAACCTGGACTTCAGTTTAACGTCTGGCGGTCACTCTCATTTTTGAGCTTCTTGCAGGTATGTCCAGACACACTGAGAGGACATGAAGGCAGGGTGGTGGGTGAAGGGCGTGAGGTGTGTGAAAGACATCTTCTGGGGGTGCCTTGTTATTAATGGTCTGCATTGGATTGAAGAAGCTTAGCCTACCGCCTACCTGGAAGGTCTTCTTTGGTCAAATTCCCTTTTCCCCTGGTGGACATTGCATGCTACAGTGCTATCAAAAAGCAGCGATGGATGCAACCTTGAGGGGAAGTCTTCCCGGTGGCGGTAGCGCCTGTCGACAATGCGAATGGATGATAGCACTGGAGCAAAGTGCCGATCTTGGAAGCAAGACCACGCAGAGAAACAGGGGTTCAAATCCCAGATCCACGCTTAGAAATTGAACTCAGGTATTAATTGTGTTATAAAACAACTATTAAAGAAATACAGGTACCAGCATTCCATTGTAAGCTGGTGGAGCATGTGTTCTGCACGCGTTGAAAATGAAAATAAGTTGAGGCACTGGAATTTCCAAAAACTAAACCTTTTGCAATTAAACTTTCAACCAGGAAATCAACATTTCCTTAAGGACAAGAGGCTCATATTATTTCTCCCAGCAAATTTAGCTATTTATTGATTTATTTCGTTTGCACAGCTCGCAAAGCAGCGCAGAGGCATGGTGGCGCTGTGACAGGTACATGTCATTTATGGTTCATACAAGCAATTTGGTTGCAATAGGTAATTGGCGCAGTCTATGGTGGTGTGGAGAACAGGGCTTTCTGGGTGTAGGCGGTAGATTGTGATAAACTGAACAATTGCGTTTTGAGTACTTTTCTGAATACCCAGTAAGATCTTTCTGCTCGGAGTGCGGGGGAGCGAGTTCCATTGTTTGGCTGCTAGGTGCCATCACTGGTGGTCCTCGACAGGTTCATTTGTTATGTTTTGTGAATATAAAGGATGTAATTCCTTTGTAGCTAATTGGTCTAAACCTTGCAGTACTTGCTTGTTTCTTATTGGTCCAAACCTGGTTGCAATTGCTGATTGGCTCGGCTCTGGAGGCGTGGCATATTGGAGCCTCGATTGGGACACCATCTGGTTCCCTTTGTAACTCACCAATGCAGAAGTACGGATTAAAGGAATACTCGAGTAACAGGAGCCTCTGAGGCTGCAATAACAGACTGACGTTCTGGTCATTTCTTAACAGGAGCTTATTGTACTTTCTCTCTAGTACAAGGACCTACCGATGCGGGCAAGTCCATATCTGTCAAGCCATGCGGTTCTGTTTTCACGGGGATCCACTTAAAAAAATAATGACTGCCAACCATACTAACAACGTGACACCAGACAAAGGAACAGACTCGAATAAAACCCTGAAAATCACGTAATTTGCATTTAAATCTGATTACCGAAACCACATAAAGGTGCCATGTAAATACACAGCTCACAAACCATAAGACAGTAACTGCAGGTGAATGTTTCTGTGACATTTAAACAGGGGGGAGAGATAGAGAGGGGCACGGGGGAACGAGAGAGGAGTGGTTACAAGAGAGAGAGAAGAGCACTAAAGACAGAGAAAGAGAGAGGGAGCGTGAGCGAGAGAGAGAAGGAGATTGGGAGAGATGAATTGAGAGAGAGTGGGAGAGAGAGTGAGAGACCACTGCACCATTGAAGGTGGCAGCTCCTGCTGCTCCTGGCCTGCCCTGATTAAAACCAGGTAAAATGAAACGATAGTATGCAGTAAGTCCTACATGCATTTCACCACTTGGAAAATGAACATGTCATGGTATGTTTTATATTCTATCTGACTCCAAAGGATTATCTCTTTCACTGTAAAAGGGAGAGATTGCCAGATCCCACAGTGAAGAGGGGGGCGCTCAATGGTTAATGCTTCACCTCTGGAACCAGGAGATAACCATTCTGTAAAATGGAGAGTGCTTTGAAGCAGCCCAGCCCAAGCATTAGGCACAACACGAAAACGGAAAGCAAGATCAAGCGACTGTAAAAAGAAGTGTGGGATTATGAAGAGATAAAAGCACAAACGAATTTCAGAAAACATAGGCAAAAGGTGGGGAAAGTGTGGGTGAGGCCTCTTAATGTTTTGGGGTGATTACGATCTAACATGCATACGTCCTCCTTCATAGCAGAAGACACGAGGGGGTTCGCCAATGCAGAGCCAGGGATTAAGGAAGTTAGGAAATTGAAATTGTGGGGCACTCAAAGAAATATAGCGTGGGTCTGGCGTTGCCTCTGTAACCTGTATCTCTTCCCTGTAACCCCTGTACCCACATTCCCCATATCCTCCTAACCTTGCACTTAATATCCACTCCATATAATGACATCCTCATTCTGAATCCCCTTGTGTTTCAGAGCCCCATTGCTTCCCATAATACCAGAGATCTGCAAATGCTGGCCTGCCAGATATTTCGGACTACAACTCCCATAAACCCATTGTTAAAGGATCATGGAAGTCACAGTCCAAAACATGTGGCGGGCTGCAGGAACCCAATCCAAACGCACACACGACTGGTCAATTGCACATGATAGTATGGCACGCATTGCTCCGATTGCTTGTCTGCAATCCTTTGAGAGGACCCCCTCATTAAGAGCGCGTGAACAGTAATTGCATGACCCAGTGTCAAGAACACGTGCACGCATGATCAGCGCGCTGCCGCTATGCACACTGCGCCCCTCTTGCTTCTCCCAGACAGCCAGTTCAGAATGCTCTCTTAATTGCGCATGCAAGCAGGGACATGTTGCTAGCCCAAAAAGACGCTCCTTGCCATCTTTGGAAACCTCTAATTAAGCCCAGGAGAGAGCAGCCTATCCATGCCGCTTAATTGTTCTGCAATTAATAGGATCTAATTACGCTATCTGCTCGCTTCCTAATTAATGGGAGCCGCTTAGCACATTGTTATCTGAGTTCAGAAGCAGAAAGAGGTGATAGAAATCAGCTACAGGTTGAGTAATTCGTGGGACACGTGGGGGGTTGCAAACAATATTCCCAGGAAAGTCGAAGGCGCTCTCACACGCTGTGGCAGTAATGTTGATGTGCAGGCGTTTAAGTGGAGAAAAAAAAACCCATCGAATAAGATGTTTTATCCATGGCAATCTCTCTGCACGTGTCAGGTGTGGTAGTTCGATCACGCTGATAGCATCCCCTGCACCAAGGTTCCCGACTTGCTCTGCTTTAATTATATTTATTGTTTTATCCATGTTTTTTTTTATTTATCCGTCCATTCATTCATTTATGTCAGAGATGGGGCCCTCTTGTCTGCACCAGGCTCTCTGTTTTAGCCGCCTTCATTTTAGTTCAACCAGCCTTTATCCCAAGACAACACACGGCAATTTCTGAATATTTACCCACTCCTTATGACTGTTTTTTTTCACATTGAATTTATAACAGTAGACCCGAGCATTGTTCTACCTGGCAGCACACATTGAGGTCATGAATGATGTCTATGTATTCATTTATTTATGTTTAGATTTAATCTGAGAGCATACAGCACAGGTAGGCCCCAGAGGCACCCCCTAAAAAGAATACCTCACTTATGTATAAAAGAAATAATATATGTACTCAAATATGGTGAATTATCAGTTTCCCTAATTCTCCTAGAGTCGTCATGGTTCACAGTCCCGTTGGTAGATGACACTAAGACATTGGGGCATTCCTGAGAAATATTTGGCTATTTAATGACTACTTTACAGGTCAGCAGAGGTCCGCAAGCAAATTGGCCGTACCACTCCAGAGAGCCTTATTTTCCTTGTTAGATAATATACAAGTGTCCCCAGTGTACAAACACATTACTAATTAAATTAACAGCCACATCACACAGGGATGCTAGTGGAATGCCGTCGGGATTGTTCTATTTGGTCAATCCTTCCTCGGCGAGTGATTGGCTGATGCAGCAAGTAGCATGGCTCGGTACCCAGTAATTTTACCGAAAACATAACAAAGTGGTACATTTCACTGTGGTATATAACAATGAAATATCTATGGGGTAGTGGGATAAGGGGTTAAAATGAGTCGGGTTGGGGTGGCATAATAAGGCTGTAAAAACAGGGGGATGGGGTAACCCCTCAAAATAAAACATTTAAAATCAGTGTTTTTCAGTATTATGACTGCGATGAAATGTACCATTCCGTGATTGAGATCGGTAAAATCACATATAACCGCGTGGCTCTTATGAGCACTAGCAGATCAGGGTGATCCAGCACACAGAGCATTACATTGCAGAATTGTACGATCGGACCGAAAGAAAAGGTCCGACCGTACAAAAAGTCTGAAAAATGCTACCACCCACGGTTCGAACACCAAAAGTTCGAACCTTTGGTGGTAGCATTGTAGGTAAGTATAAAAAGAAAAAGACTGCAGGGGCTGCGGGGTGTCCCCCGCAACACCCCGCTCACTATACTGTGCGGTATAGGGAGTGGGGTGCAGCACACCTGAAAAAAAAAAAAAAAAAACAGGGGCTGCGGGGGTGTCCCCCGCAACACCCCGCTCACTATACTGTGTGGTATAGGGAGTGGGGTGTTGCGGGGGACCCCCCATGCAGCACACCTGAAAAAAACAAAAAAAAACAGGGGCTCCGGGGGTATCCCCCACTCCCTATACTGTGTGGTATAGTGAGCAGGGGTTGCGGGGGACACCCCTGCAACTCCTGAAAAAATAAAATAAAAAATAAATAAAAAAGAAATGGAACCTGCAGCTCCGGTTCCCGATCACGGAAGTGAAAGGAGACTGACGCCGCAGGGACTCAGCGTGTAAACATGTAAGTAGGGTTTGTTTATGTGGGGGTGGGGGTGTGTTGGGGGTGTGGGTTGGGGAGTGTTGTGGGTATGTTGTGGGTGTGGGTGGGGGTGTTGGTATGAAGGGGTTTTGAATGTGTGTTCGCATGGGATATATGCAAAAGTTTTGTGGTTCGCACAGTTCTCATGCAAACCTTTCCGTCGCTGATTTTTCCGTGACGGAAAAATCATGCAGATCCTTAAATTGCCCACCCTTGGAAAAGAAGACCTAAGCCTGAAATGGGGTAGCATGGTAATTCCTTGTCGGAAAACCTTTCTCTATAAATGGAAATTACATACATGGAAAAGTGATGCTTTGCTGACATGTGCCTTAATTTCGATCAGCCGAGCTCGACTCCGTACATTCGGCCTGCAGTCCTAAATGTATTGTTTTGTTCAGACAGTGGTGCTAGTAAGGGCAGAACTTAGGATGGAATAATATGCCGGGATGGGATCATATTCGTAACGAAGGCAGAGCAAAGAGATTCTGCAGAAGTTGCAGTTGATAGATTCCGAAAGATGGATAAACAAATGTCCCCCACCTGGCTTACACAGCCTGCCATCCACATCCCATTAAGTGGCTTTTTATTGCAACAGCCAGATTGATACTCTAGACAAGCCTTCTGTCAAGCCTACATGCCCACAAATGATTGTCCGATATCCATCCCTACTTTCTTGGGCAAACTCCTGGAAAAGCTGCCCATCTCCCAGCTTACCCTCCAGAATGAGTCTGTTGTCTGCCTCCATGACCATCAGTATGGCTTCAGAGCAGCCAGAGGCACAGAAACTGCTCACCTGAACATATGTGAAGATCTACTTTCTAACCTCGACTCCGGCACTCACTCTGTCCTCATCCTCTTGGCCTTTCCGCCGCTTTTGACACAGTCAATCCCACCGCCCTGATCCACAGACTCTCTGTGAACCTGGTCATCACGGATTAGGCCCTGGCATGGCTGACCTCCTTCCTCCTAGACCGTTCCTCCCAGGTCCAACTTGGGTCATTTCTCTCCACCACCTCTCTCGCCATATGTGGTGTCCCCCAGGGCTCTATCCTCTTAGCCTGGTTCTTAAATTCCTATCTGGCCCCTTTGGCCCACCTGACCCCACCTTCTCTCCTAACTTCCAGTGTTATGCGGATGACACTCAGCTCTCTCTCAGGCTTCCCTCAGCCTCAACTCCTCATTTGCTCATTCCTGACTTATTAGCCGCGATTCAGGATTAACGTGACTCTAATGATCTTTGTCTTAATGCCAGTAAGATGGAGATCCTTCTCATTGAGACCCCTACTACCGCTTTCCCTCTCTCACTGTAGATGCCTTCCCTGGGACCTCTAACCTCGCCCTCCTGTGAGGCAAAAAACCTTGGTGTCATCTTCGCTCAACCCCCTCTTCCTCTCCTCGCATCACGGATGTCTCTAAGTAGCCCCACTGCCAGCTGCACCTCCTGAGAGACATTCAACTTTCCTCACATTCCCCCAGGAGCGCACTGTCTCCAAATCCCAAGTTCTCTCCAGGCTGGATTACTTATTTATTGTATTTATTTATTGTGCATTTGTAAGGCGCTTATACAACAAGTAAATTCTGTTTCAAAGCGCCCACGGGGCAGCAGGGAGGGAACAGGGGAATGAAAAAAACAAACATATCATTGACGAATAGAGGCGGACCAACTAGGCCTGGTGAGCATTCAGACCATGAAAGTGCATAGAGAGAAAGAGAGAGAGAAGGGATGAGGGAGTGGGAGGTATGTGCTGGGTGTACCCAGAGGGAAGTGCTGGGGAGTGAACCGCTGTGCGTGCTCAGGTTCGCTGCAAATAAATAAGTGCAGGCCTGTGGTGGCATAGGCAAATGGGTGCCAGGGAAGTGCTGGGAGAGGGTGGATGCTGAAAGTGATTGGGTGTGGGAGGCCAGGGCCCAGGTTGACACTAAAGGGCCCTGGTCACCGATCGTGGGGTTTAGCAGAGGAGGGAGGAAGGGAAGGTGGAGATGAAAAAGAAAGTATTGAGGATTTCCGGGATTTGAGGCGATCTGGCTCAAGACGAAGAGGAAGGGGGAGGCTGATCCATAGGAGAGAGCCTTGCGAGGAAGGAGATTAGCCACCAGCTCACTGTTTAGCAAAGCGCTTTACACAGAAGGAGTTGGTGCCGGAAGAACATAAAGATTTGGAGGGAAATTATTTAGTGAGAGCAATTTGTAGATAGCCTGGTCCCCAGCCCCTAACAGTCCTATGGATGATGCAGAGGGATTTGAATTTGATCCTTGCAGCAACAGGGAGCCAGTGGAGGGCATTCAGGACTGGAGGGATGTGGTCCCTGGGCTTAAGGCCGAGGATAAATCTTGCCCTATTCTGGATTAGCTGGAGGGGTCGTAAGGAAGAAGAGGGTATATTAAGGAAAAGGCTATTGCAGTAGCCTAGCCTTGAAAGAATCAGAGCTCTAAAGACATTGAGTTTCTCAGAGAAAGTGAGGAAAGAAAGAATTCCTTTGAGGCGGTAGAGTTGAAAGTGGCACTTCTTGACAAGATCTTGAATGTGAGGTAGGAAGCAAAGAGAGGAGTCAAAGATGGGCAGAGTGAGGTGAAGAAAGAAGGAGCAGGAGTCCCAATAGGAAGGATCTCAGTCTTGCTGGCGTTGAGGCAGAGATCATTGGAGGTGCACCAGGACTGGATGGCAGATAGGCAGTCAGGAATGATGGAGTAAGTTTGGAGAGGATCAGAGGGAAGCTTAAAGAAGAGATGTGTGTCATCTGCATAACACCGGAAGTTTGAGAAGGTGGAAATGAGGTGCAAGCAGAGCAATGTAGAAGTTAAAGAGCCAGAGAGAGAGGTTGGAGCCCTGATGGACACTGCCGGTAGAGATAGGGTGGCGGAGGAGAAATAACCTGAGATAGACAGTCACTGAGGAAGGAGGTCAGCCAGTCCAGGGCCCACTCTGAGATACCCAGGGTGCCATGAAGCCGTTTTATGAGGATGGAGTGGTGGACCGTAACAAATGCAGAGGAGAGATCAAGTAGAATGAGGGCAGCTGGGGAGTTGGAATCAAGATATGTGAGCGGTTCCTCACGGGTGTTCAGAAGAGCAGTTTCCATGCCTCTGAATGCTCAAAATCCAGATTGATGATTGTGGAGGCAACCAACAAGTTCAGTCTGCTGGGTCAGTTGGAGGAAGACCAGCTTCTCCAAGAGTTTCCCAAGGAAGGGGGGTGATAGAAATGAGGGCGTTAGTTAGCTGGGTAAGCCGGGTCTGCAGAATGTTTTTTCATCAGGAGTGGGCGCACAAGAGAGTATTGAGAAAGTAGAGGAAAGATCCAGTTGCAAACAAGTGGTTGCAGAAATCAGCAAGTGCAGGGGCAGGAGAGACATTATTGTCCTTAATGGTTCTGGAGGAGCACAGGAAGACCTGTTTGGCTAAGACTTTCAAGGAGAGGACAGCTCTAGTGACCTAATCAGGTGTGATAGGAGAGAAGGAGGAGAGAAAAGTAGAGGGAGGATGGGAGGCCCTAGGAGGCAAGGTGGTGGGGGAGGGGGAGAGGGACGCAAGGGTGCTCGGGATGTCCTGAGTTTTTGCAGTGAAGTGTTTGGCCAATGCGTTGCAGAGGACCTGGGAGGGAATAGGTGAGGAGGAGACTGCAGGAGGGTTGGCTAGTTCCTTGCAGATTTGAAAGAGTTCAGCTACGTTGTTGGATGCACCAGATACAGGAGCCACGATGTGGGCCCTTTTATTGGTGCGGATGGAAAGTCTGTATTGCCTTTGGAGCAGGCAGCAGGCCAGTTTGCCAGACGGTGATCCTGGGGTCTGCCACTACCGTTCCGAAGCTCTGCACTTGCATTTCAAGGCTGCAAGTTCGGAGTTGCACCAGATGTTACACCTGGAGGCATGTTTCAGGTGGATCCTCCTGACTGCGGCAAGAATGTCAAGGGTGTTAGTAATGGCAAGATAGAGGTTAGATGTATTCATGAATTCATGTACTTCATACGGGCTTATACACGAGGGGTTCTTCGTATTTGGATCCGGCAAGAGAGATACTCAACTAGTGGAGCATTGGGTGTGCAGCGAAGTATTTCTATCTGCGGCCACCAGATATAGCTTTGAAACTAATCTTACAGAGGGATCTTTTCCCTTCTCTCTCGCAAGCCTGTCTGCAATGCCGACAGGCTTGCGAGAGAGAAGGGAAAAGGTATAAGCCCGTATGAAGTACATGAATTCATGAATATATCTGATTTGTGAATATAGAAACATAACCAATTTGAGTGGTGATACGCACCCTACTTGATGTTTATGGGAATAAGGCAACTCCCGATTCTCTGTCCTGAAGAAGGTTGCAAGATCCAAGGGGCCATGAATGGGGATGTCCCGAAAAAGACAACCAAAACACGTGTAGACCTAAGTCTGTGTGACTAAGAACACGCAGGCAGAACCATCACAGAATTTGATAGAGGACTTTTGTTGATCACTGTGAAAAATAAGTAATTGGAGGCCATCCAGGAAGGTGGCCATGAGACAACAAGACTTATGTGTTGTGATAACAAAGTAGGAAGTTGAAAGAGTGGTAGGAGTGAATCAGTATGAATGTATGATGCAGATAGTTGTTTTTGATAAAATGTTTGATTTTATATTTTATGAAATTTTGATATGAAAATAAAGGTTTTTAGAAATCAACAAACAGTACATTTATTGATATAGATAAATAAATAAATGTTGTGATTAGCTATTCCCACTTCTCAGACTTGGGCCAGACCACCTGAAGTTCCGGAAGCAGCTCAAGACCCTCCTTTTCTCCTCTGCCTTCTCTTTCTTGCTCTCTTACTGACTTACCTGCCTGCTGCGCTGACTGATTGCTTGGTTCCCTCAGAGTCTCACTGGTACCAGGCTCCTCCACGACCAGTCTACCTTGCACTTCCTCCTTCCTACCACACACTTTGGGGCTGTAACTGTAATCCCTAGAGTCCTCCTGCCTCCTGCACTGTCCTAGAGCCACGCTCTAGCTGTACTTACTCAGACCCATGCTGCCCTGATCGCACTGCCCCCTCCTTCCCCTGGCACCTCTATTGTCGCACTTGCATGATCCGAATGACACAACCCTAGTAGGATCGTTTGTCATGTCCCGCCTATCTCTTCCCTCCCTTGTCTTGTCCCGCCTTGAAACTCTTGTGTACAGGCGCATTATAAATGCCTTGTCATATCAAAGAAAGCTTCCTGCTTCACTAACTTGTCCAAGCATGGGGCCTGAGTGATTGGGCAGTAGATGGGCAAAATGTGTGTAGCCGAAGAAGACCGCAGATCAATTTGGATCACTCTGGTAAACACAACTTGTTGGAGGAATAGTGTAACTAAGAACCGAAAAAGAAGATAACTCTCCTGATTTACAATATGAGAGTTTGTGCATGTGTGTGTGTGTGTCTGTGTATACTTTTGTGTTCACCTTTTGAGCTCTTTGATATTGTTCATGATTGGTTAACCCTGTTTTTCTAAAATGAGATCTAATCCCAGGATATCCAAGGCGTGAATCCTATCTATGCGCAAGAGAGAGCCCTAGCCTCGTTTTTCAGGCTCTGTTGGTTGGTGGCAGACTAACCTATGTAATTCTAGTGTGGTACAGCAAGGAACCTTGCTGTACAATTCAGTGTGTAGTCGAATAGCCTACCGCAGATTCCTGCGGAAATGGGTGGTGCATCTTAAAACATGGGGGCAGCAGCGAGCAATTCTTTTTGATCAAAGTTTTAATCCACCTCTTTTATGATCGCAGTGTTCTTTTGCCTTTAAGTAAAATTGATCTGGGACCAGTTGTTATGTCATGCCATAATAGGTTTAAGAAAGAGATGGCCGTCTGAGGCTTACTGTAGCAGCAGCGACTGATGGTTCGTTAAATGTGAGGACTCTGGCCAACTAGATAATGTATTTGGAATGGATATTTTGGGATGCAGGTTAAATCATGGCTAAAAAAGACACTTGGAAGCAGAGCTCAAGTTAAGATTTTGTTGTGGGTGCATTTTACTCCCTATTTTTAACCTCTGCGAGCAAGGCTCTGATTCATGGAATTATTTGCGTGTAAAACAGGGATTTGCGCGACATTCTATCAGCAAATCTCTGTTTGCCGAATGGGGATTTGCAGTCAGAATGCAAATCCCCATTTTCCACACAAATACTTCCATGAATCAGGGCCTAAATGTAATTTCAAGAGGGTCCAAAAGAGTTTTGTCCTCTGCAAGAAAGTAAAATGTATGTGACAACCAGCTGACGCGTGCAAAGAGTGAAAACTGTATGGAAATCATTACCATGCGGCAGCTTTGGCATCGTGATAGAAAAGCAGGTTTCTCGCACAATTAACAGAAAAAGCAAGTGGCGCAGTGGCACAAACACCCTCTCACAAATGGAACAGATGAGCACTAACACACTGAGTCTCCCTTGCCTATAAAGAAAGGGTAGAACAGCAGTCCAAGCCTTTCAACACGGAGCAGATCAGCTTGAGTAGGAACCGTTCAGGCTTCCCCCACACAAACAGAACATACAAATCAGAGCAACCCCAATGCAATCTTTAATCATGTAGAAAAGGTTGATGCGATCAGTGCACAAGTAGAAGGTTCCCACACAGAGAACGGATCAGGAATCTGTCTCCGCAGCAGAAGCTCATCTCATATAAAACAGGTGTAACATAGCCTTCAGTAGTGTACACTCCACTCCTAATATAGAAAGGGTATAAAATGGATCTCAGTAGATCATGCTCTCCTCACATAGAACAGGAACATTGTGAGTCTCAACAATGCAAGATGACCACACTTGGAACAGATCAATTGTGGGTCATAACAGTATAGGTTCCACTTGCATAGGGCAATAACTGCTTGGGATGGAGCAGTGCAAACACCCCCCTCCCCCACTGAAAAGGTAAATTAAGGAATTCACCACAGCATTGCAAGCTACACTCACATATAACTGGATCATTGTCCTCAACAGTTCAAATTCCTGTCACAGAGAACATGCCCAGCATGTGCCTTAATGATACAGCAGTGGGAGAACCACCTGCATAGAATAGGAACAGGTAATTGCCTCAGCAGTGCAAGGTCCTCAAAGACAGAACTAATATAACATTGATAGTGACTATTCAAAATACACAGGATAACTTGAATTAGAAATGCTTGGCATAGAATTAATTAAGTAAACAGAAATTTTAAGGAATTTAGCCTTAGACAATCAAATTATTTCTTTACCAATTCCCAGCCACTATGCAGCTGGTCCACTTCTTAAAAGATGTTGTTGCAGAAGAGCAGATGGGGAGCAGGTGGCCTAAGCCCTGCCCACCTGGTGCCTTCCTGCCTGCCGCTCTTTTTCACCACTTAACAAGCCCTTCCACCTGGTGCCTTCCTGCTTTCCGTTCTTTTTCACCACTTAGCAAGCCCCGTCCACCTGGTGCCTTCCTGCTTCCCACTCTTTTTCATCACTTAGCAAGCCCCGCCCACCTGGTGCCTTCCTGCTTGCTGCTCTTTTTCACCACTTAGCAAGCCACGCCCACCTGGGGCCTTTCTGCTTGCCGCTCTGTTTCCCTACTTAAGGAGCCCTCCAGCTTCTTTTCCTTTGCAGATGGGGAGCAGGTGCAAGTGGATCTGGGTCACTTGGCCTAAGCCCCGCCCACCTGGTGCCTTCCTGCTTCCCGCTCTTTTTCACCACTTAGCAAGCCCCGCCCACCTGGTGCCTTCCTGCCTGCCGCTCTTTTTCACCACTTAGCAAGCCCCACCCACCTGGTGCCTTCCTGCTTGCCGCTCTTTTTTACCACTTAGCAAGCCCCGCCCACCTGGTGCCTTCCTGCTTCCCACTCTTTTTCACCACTAGCAAGCCACGCCCACCTGGTGCCTTCCTGCTTACCGCTCTTTTTCACCACTTAGCAAGCCACGCCTACCTGGTGCCTTCCTGCTTGCCGCTCTGTTTCCCTACTTAAGGAGCCCTCCAGCTTCTTTTCCTTTGCAGATGGGGAGCAGGTGCAAGTGGATCTAGGTCACCTGGCCTAAGCCCCGCCCACCTGGTGCCTTCCTGCCTGCTGCTCCTTTTCACCACTTAGCAAGCCCCACCCACCTGGTGCCTTCCTGCTTCCCGCTCTTTTTCACCACTTAGCAAGTCACGCCCACCTGGTGACTTCCTGCTTGCCGCTCTGTTTCCCTACTTAAGGAGCCCTCCAGCTTCTTTTCCTTTGCAGATGGGGAGCAGGTGCAAGTGGATCTGGGTCACTTGGCCTAAGCCCCGCCCACCTGGTGCCTTCCTGCTTCCCACTCTTTTTCACCACTTAGCAAGGCCCGCCCACCTGGTGCCTTCATGCCTGCCGCTCTTTTTCACCACTTAGCAAGCCCCGCCCACCTGGTGCCTTCCTGCTTGCCGCTCTTTTTTACCACTTAGCAAGCCCTGCCCACCTGGTGCCTTCCTGCTTCCCACTGTTTTTCACCACTTAGCAAGCCCCGCCCACCTGGTGCCTTCCTGCTTACCGCTCTTTTTCACCACTTAGCAAGCCACGCCCACCTGGTGCCTTCCTGCTTGCCGCTCTTTTTCCCTACTTAAGGAGCCCTCCAGCTTCTTTTCCTTTGCAGATGGGGAGCAGGTGCAAGTGGATCTAGGTCACCTGGCCTAAGCCCCGCCCACCTGGTGCCTTCCTGCCTGCCGCTCTTTTTCACCACTTAGCAAGCCCCGCCCACCTGGTGCCTTCCTGCTTCCCGCTCTTTTTCACCACTTAGCAAGTCACGCCCACCTGGTGCCTTCCTGCTTGCTGCTCTTTTTCACCACTTAGCAAGCCACGCCCACCTGGTTCCTTCCTGCCTGCCGCTCTTTTTCACCACTTAGCAAGCCCCACCCACCTGGTGCCTTCCTGCTTGCCGCTCTTTTTTACCACTTAGCAAGCCCCGCCCACCTGGTTCCTTCCTGCTTCCCACTCTTTTTCACCACTTAGCAAGCCCCGCCCACCTGGTGCCTTCCTACTTATCGCTCTTTTTCACCACTTAGCAAGCCACGCCTACCTGGTGCCTTCCTGCTTGCTGCTCTGTTTCCCTACTTAAGGAGCCCTCCAGCTTCTTTTCCTTTGCAGATGGGGAGCAGGTGCAAGTGGATCTAGGTCACCTGGCCTAAGCCCCGCCCACCTGGTGCCTTCCTGCCTGCTGCTCCTTTTCACCACTTAGCAGGCCCCACCCACCTGGTGCCTTCCTGCTTCCCGCTCTTTTTCAACACTTAGCAAGTCACGCCCACCTGGTGCCTTCCTGCTTGCCGCTCTGTTTCCCTACTTAAGGAGACCTCCAGCTTCTTTTCCTTTGCAGATGGGGAGCAGGTGCAAGTGGATCTGGGTCACTTGGCCTAAGCCCCGCCCACCTGGTGCCTTCCTGCTTCCCGCTCTTTTTCACCACTTAGCAAGGCCCGCCCACCTGGTGCCTTCCTGCCTGCCGCTCTTTTTCACCACTTAGCAAGCCCCGCCCACCTGGTGCCTTCCTGCTTGCCGCTCTTTTTTACCACTTAGCAAGCCCCGCCCACCTGGTGCCTTCCTGCTTCCCACTGTTTTTCACCACTTAGCAAGCCCCACCCACCTGGTGCCTTCCTGCTTACCGCTCTTTTTCACCACTTAGCAAGCCACGCCCACCTGGTGCCTTCCTGCTTGCCGCTCTTTTTCCCTACTTAAGGAGCCCTCCAGCTTCTTTTCCTTTGCAGATGGGGAGCAGGTGCAAGTGGATCTAGGTCACCTGGCCTAAGCCCCACCCACCTTGTGCCTTCCTGCCTGTCGCTCTTTTTCACCACTTAGCAAGCCCCGCCCACCTGGTGCCTTCCTGCTTCCCGATCTTTTTCACCACTTAGCAAGTCACGCCCACCCGGTGCCTTCCTGCTTGCCGCTCTGTTTCCCTACTTAAGGAGCCCTCCAGCTTCTTTTCCTTTGCAGATGGGGAGCAGGTGCAAGTGGATCTGGGTCACCTGGCCTAAGCCCCGCCCACCTGGTGCCTTCCTGCTTCCTGCTCTTTTTCACCACTTAGCAAGCCCCGCCCACCTGGTGCCTTCATGCCTGCCGCTCTTTTTCACCACTTAGCAAGCCCCGCCCACCTGGTGCCTTCCTGCTTGCTGCTCTTTTTCACCACTTAGCAAGCCCCGCCCACCTGGTGCCTTCCTGCTTCCCACTCTTTTTCACCACTTAGCAAGCACCCGCCCACCTGGTGCCTTCCTGCTTGCCGCTCTGTTTCCCTACTTAAGGAGCCCTCCAGCTTCTTTTCCTTTGCAGATGGGGAGCAGTTGAAAGTGGATCTAGGTCACCTGGCCTAAGCCCCGCCCACTTGGTGCCTTCCTGCCTGCCACTCTTTTTCACCACTTAACAAGCCCGTCCACTTGGTGCCTTCCTGCTTCCCGCTCTTTTTCACCACTTAGCAAGCAACGCCCACCTGGTGCCTTCCTGCTTGCCGCTCTGTTTCCCTACTTAAGGAGCCCTCCAGCTTTGTTTCCTTTGCAGATGGGGAGCAGGTGCAAGTGGATCTAGGTCACCTGGCCTAAGCCCCACCCACCTGTTACCTTCCTGCCTGCTGCTCTTTTTCACCACTTAGCAAGCCCCGCCCACCCGGTGCCTTCCTTCACCATCACTGTCTTGTGGCCAATGCTGGATTTGACTTTTATGGACTTCATTCATTCACGGTGTGTCACTCTTTCTCAACTCTCATGCTGGAATTCCTTTGCATCTTGTACTCATGGTGGCCCTGAATCATGCTGTTGTCATCTTCCTCTTGTATCCTGGCTTGCAACATTATGTGTTACTACTGACTTCTGCAATTGTATTCGCTCTCCACTCTTGCTTCTCCACTCTTTTGACTGCTTACTCTCTTTTCTCTCCTCCTTTCCCTTCTCTCTTGTCCCTGGACCTAATATGATAGCAACCTTGTCTGTTTCCTCCACCCGCCCATTACTGTTTTTTTCCTCCCCACCACCCCTCCAGCACTATCTGAAATGTCCTAGTATGATAGTCGCTTGTTTTGTTCCTCCCCTCCCTTTCTGCACCCCTCTCCCTCACCTTTTGTTTTTCTCCGGCTCTACCAGAAATGTTGTCAGGCCTAGTACGGTAGTCGCCTGTCTGTTTCCAATTCCTTTCCACTCTTCCCCTCCCTTCCTTATCTATGTCTTAGTTCTTGCACTATCTGAAATGTCGAGTACGATAGTTAATTTCACATCCTTACTGTTCATGGCCTGTAAGAATGTGGTTGTATTTTCCCTTGTTCCCTCTCTTGCCTTGAAGCGCTTTGAAACACATTGTGTATAGGCGCTATATAAATAAACGATCAATATCATATCATATCAATATAATACAGTGTGATAATTCGATCAATATGTCTTTCATTAGTTCTCTTAGGTCGAACCATTTGATATCTTCTGTATATATTTTAATTTTTAAGACGCATAAGCCAAGCCAATTACAAAGTAGAGCAAACATGAATTGTATTGTGTGTTTTGAGGTTCGATAGCAGAATTGTCTTTTGATGTTTAATGAAAGTCACCATTTCCTGGAACTAGTATTGCCTATCCAGAATAGGACTCCAAGACATACCCTTGGCCTCAAGCCAGGGATCACATCTCTCCAGCCTAAAATCTCTACACTGGCTCCCGGTGGCTGCAAGGATCCAATTCAACAGCCTCTGTATCACCAACAAGGCTTTCGGGGCCTGGGACCTCGTAATATACAACTCCCCCTCCCTAAATACCTCCCTGCTGGAGTCCTTCAGTCCTCTAGGTCTAACTCTCTGCCGGTCAAACATGTCTCCAAGCAAAGAGTGAGGGGTAGATCTCTTTCCTCGGCAGGAGCCTTCATCTGGAATGGCCTCCATGCCTCTTTAAGAATTGAGGCACATCTCCTTACGATCCGGAAACTCCTCAAGACTTTTCTCTTCTCCTCCTCCTTCCCTCTACCGCTCCCCTCCTAATGCCTCCCTGCTGTTACGACTGGCTGCTTGGTCCCTTCTGAGTCCTCCAGGTGCCAGGCCCTCATTCTACCATTCTTCTACAGTACCCCATTACCAGCACTTGCCTTCAGGCACCGTTCCATGATCAGCCTACTGAGACTGGTCCACCCCTTTCCACACACTATTCCCTTACCCCTCTCTCCCTGCACACTTGCCCTCTATGGGCTCCCCTAGCATTTACCCTGCCACCACCCTGGGACCTCCCCTAAACTGGTTTTACAGCACTTGCATGATCTGAATGTCACAAGGCCTTCTAGGACCGGTTTCTTCTTGTTTATCCTCCCCTGTTCCCCCTCCCCTTTTGTCTTGTGGCACCTGGAAACACTATCGCTGTATAGGCGCCATACAAATATCCAATAAATAAATAAAATAATGGTATGCTACAGTGCAGAAAGGTAAGGACTCAATGCTAAATTCAATATCTAATCTCAGAGTCATATTTTGGCAGGACAGAGGTACTGTTTTGTTATTTATAAACTGCTCCTGCACAACCGCTGGACATAGAACATATTGATGTTGACCTCAGATGGATGAAATCCTGAGCGGGCCTTGCCAGGATTCGAACCAGCAGCCTGCAAATCATGCACAGATGACAGCAGTGAGTGCTCAACTGTCTGAGCTATCTAACCAGCTAACATCCTTCAGACGTTGGGATACTGGCTATCGACTGAGGTATAATAATCACAGTGCCTAGAAGTTGGAAGAACCATGCATGAAGCGTTACATAAAACCATTGCATTCCAATCTGGATTATCACTACAGGGACAGGTTTTGCTGAGTTTCTACTTCAAATGTAATTGTTTCCTTTTTGTTTGTTTTTCAACAGCTCTTGCACTTCCTAGAGAGTCATGTGTTGGGTGTTTACTTGTAGACTTATAGACTTGAAGATTTGAAAGAGGCTGTGACCCCTGTGCTTGGTGTAATCACAATCGCTCACCATTGAGCAAGGACTCTGATGCCACTGACCATTTATAGTAATGCAAACCATTGACTGCAAGTTAAGGTTGAATGGGTGTAAACTAGACCCTCCATACATGCATTCTTTTACACACTATTTTTATAATTAGAGTGTAAATTAAATTAGAAGAGTAAAAATGATTTGCCTCTGCAAGAGTGTAAAAAGTATGCAACAGAAAACCAAAACATGACAAAACTTGAAAATGGAAAGAACCAATTAGAAACAAAACTGTTGTTCAGCAAATATGCCCTGTTTCAAACTATTCATTAGATTTGTGGAAATCCTTATGCAACGCTATAATGTGCACGAACACACCATATAGGTGCATTTGGATGTAAATGCAGAACAGCACAGGAACTCTAAAACTTACTTTTGTGCAATACTGGTTTGTTTTCACACAAACAAGCATAATTGTTACAAAAGACAATTCTCAATTGTAACTCAGTTTTCCATCTTATTAATCAAATAGTCCTCAAGTGCTAGGAAAACAAATATGCACAATGCTTCTGTTTGCCCCATGAGCATCTAGACACAAAACACAGCAGAAGCTAAACCGAAAGAAAACCATCCCTTGTATGACTGTGTGGTTACTGTCTGAAAGGTTTCAGAGAAAAAAAGTCTGTTTCAGAAACATGGCTTGCAATTACATCATGTAGATAAAAATCAAAAGAAGTGTTCTTGTTTCTGAAAAGTAGCCTGACCTTTGCACTGATCTCTGCTATGCTAACCTGGTGCGTACACAGGAAAAGAATAAACATGTATTTTTGCAAGATTTTAATGCATAAAAAGGCCCGGTACGATGCTTATCTGAACTGCTTCCAAGTACTGTCCAGCAAAATGGAAGTAGTTTAGATATTACAAACCTCTTCTACTAGAAAGAAAGTGGGTCACTCCATGGGTGGCATTGACCGGTATAAATATCCTTTAACATTAACATTTCCTATGAATTCTGAAGTGCAGGAGAAAACCCAGCACCTAGAGATGTTTTGATGGTCGTTCCAGGATATTGATCCTTCGTTGGAGAACTGCCAACCAATCACTTGCTTCTTCATCTATGGAGGTTTTCTGTAACCTGTTAACAAGTTGACCAGCTCCTGGCGTTTATTTGCATTTAAGCTTTAGATTTGTATGCCCTCCCCAATGTACATTTGCAGGCATCAAATCGAACTTCTTCTATTAAGCCTTGGGCCAATAGGTCTACTCTATCTGTGTGGTTGGCTAAATAAAAAAAACTATTTGATGCCACTCATCAACAGAGGCTGAAGCTGGTTACAAACAGATTCAGGTGGTCCATTTTTTACAACATCATGGAACCCAGGACTACTGTTAGAGGGGAGCAACACAGGTTTTCTCTTTGCCTTTCAACATTTATTTACCTACCTTTTAGTCCACTTTTTTAAATGTGTTTCCTATGTCTGAAGATGTTGGTTGGCGACTGGTTCATTTCCTAGTTATTTTGGATCAGGTTACAGTTTTGAGACCATGACATTTGTCTGGCTGCTCAACAACAAAAGACTGTATGAGAACTGAGAGAGTCCAGAATATGCCCGAGCATCTTTGAGCAATATGCTCTTTCCTCTCAGAAAGGTTCTAACAAGTAGAACAATTGAATACACTTTTCAACATCTCCTCTGGCCTCGTTCTCATCATGCTGTACAATGTGGACTACCTCCTCTCGGTCCTTTTTTGATTAAATAGACAGTCAATGGCAGAATTTTTCAAAGGCATGTGATCAAATAATATGTATTGTTTAGTATTAAATTTAGAACTGTGGAATTTCCTTAGTCCACACACCAGAGTGGATATAGACTTTCTAAAGTCAAACAGCCAGATTAAGACTTAGCTTTTGCCGCCCATTAAGATGCTTGGTAAGCATCTCAGCCAGTGGCTCTGCAGTGTTTTAGAGATATGAGCCCATGACTAAGCTAGTGATCCACATGTTGTGGTACCACGTCACAGTGGGCCTCATTACGAGGTTGGAGGTAGCCTTGCCAGCTTTACCCCCAAACTCGCATCCGGTGCCGTAGCTGGGGCGTCCCTATTGGCGAGGATGGTAGCAGCGGTGCCGTTAATAACGGTACCGTTGCTACCATCATGTTCTGCTCGCGGGTGCCGGTACGGCCACCTGGTCAGACCAGGTGGCTGCAAGGGCACCCGTGAGCAGAAGTCCTAGTATGGTGGGACGGTAGCAACGGTGCCGGTAGAGATACCAGCGGTGTTGTTGCCTTACCGCCATACTCCTAATGAGGTCCAGTGTGCTCAAACGTTGCAGACCTTCACAACACGCTTAAGCTTACGGCACGGATCAAAGGTGTGGTGTACATTTTTGGAAAACACATTCATAACAAAAGAAAAATGTGATACGCAGTGGCAATGTGGAGGAGCGTTTATGGACATCCACTAGGCCTATTTGTCAGCTGACTAGAGGAGAATTCCTACATGGCTTCCGCTTGCCTCCCTCTTACTTGGGTCTGGTGTTCTGCCTCAGCCTTCAGTCGCACTCATTGATTGTAGAGGCTTTTCCTCACAGGCTCAAAAGATGTTCATCAACCTCTTGCTAGATCAGCCAACACTCATATACACTCCTCGAGGGAATTATAACCATTATCATACATTTTAAATAAATCTGATTTCTTGACAAACCCCAGACAAGGGGAAAAGATGTGCTACGACTACATTGACTCCCGCCTCCTATGATCAGCCTATCACAGGTGACAACTGCCAATTACAATCGTTTAACAAGGCTAATCGTGATGAATGTGGAAGTACCCCATCCCTTATAAGGATTCATAACATAACACGCAAAACTCATGCATTATATATAGATGCTGTTAATTTTGCAGTCCGTGGACTGCCCAAATGGCTAACACCCGTGGTTGGTACAAACCACAAAAAACATAGAGATGTTCAAATCAAGGCACAGGTAATGGGTGCTTCTGACCTGCATCCATCAACACCAAGGGTTTCTGCATCTGCCCTCCAGCTATCGGAACAAAGCGCTCTGCCCTCCTTTCTTACAGAGCCCCGCGCAGCAAGGCCATCATTTGTGCAGAAGGGATCTATAGAAGACCACTTTACATTACATGAGGAGCATGAAATGAGCTAATGCCATGGCCCATGGCACAATCCGGCCTGCTTTTCTATCATATTCTGTATGCCTGCATCATCGGACATAGGTTCAACCTCACTCCGCCACCAAAACGAAGGTCTGCCAGATGCCAGAGCTACTTGTTAACACACTACTATGAAGAATGCACTAGTATGAGGTTGCGCAGTAGCTGTGAGAGAAGGATGCTCTGCTAACGCATAATACATAACATGACAAAGTATTCTTGCTTTATTCATGTTTGCAAGAGGGACCATGTTACTTAATAAACCTACACGAAATACAAGTGTACATCTATAAGATTATCCTCTTTGTATGATCTAAATGTACCTGTGGAAGCAGAAGGATTAGACGTTTTGCTGAAGAGGATACAGGACCAAGGAACAATATTTAATCGCTTTAAAAAAAATCATATTTCCCGTTCGGATGTTCTGTCCTACTCTAGATTGACTGTCTGAAAATAGTACAAAAGATTCTCAGGCAATCAGATACGGTGAGCCAGCCAATCAGGTGACTTAGATCGCGGGCTTGAACCGCCGGTACAAGCCCACGTTCCGAGTCGCCTGGCGGCCGGCACATCCCGCTGTCATCTTCCCCCCAACCTATATCACTTTTTTATTTATTCTTTAAATCCCTCATCCCTGCACTTACCTTATTTTGGCAGCGGCCACTAGGGAAGCCGCAGCAGCACATTCCCCTATGCGTCCCATAATGCCATGGAAAGGAAATAGGGGCTAAGAACGGAGCCACGCCTTCCCTTTCTATGGCGGCCATCTTTGTAAAGGATGTTCCTTTGCTGAACAGGACGCCGCGCGTGTTCCATTCAGCGGAGGAAAATACTTTTTCTTTAAGTACACCGGGTTGCTGCTTTGGCAACCCAGGGTGCTATTGGCCTTATGCACCAGTTCCATGGGCAACACCGGAGTGTAACGGCCCTTGGCCTATGTTAATGGCCCTTGCTTCGCTCGGGCCGTTAACTGGGCATAACACCACCATAATGTCGCACTCTTCGGTCATTACAAGTGGTACTGCCCATTGGCATTTGTTAAATACTCTAATTTTATATTGGCCTATTATATGTGGCCAAGGCCAGTTACCACTGGGTAGTGCCCTGGGAATGTGCCGTTACTGTTAATTATACCGTTAGATTTACAGTTGGCAGTTGTAAACAATGGATCATAAGATGTCCTCATCTACTGTTACAAAGCTTGTTGTTTCTCTCACAACATTCTCCGTCATTGCTCAACATACCAACAACTTATTCCCATAGTGCCCATCTTGCTATCGCACCTGCTTCTCTATTTAGGCATTCAGCAGTCTGCCCAGTCAGTAGGCTTGCTTGTTTTCTGAGGAACTGTGCTGCCAGGCTGAAGTTTGGAACATTACTTTCAGCATCTCTGAACCAGACCTGAGGAGCCATGGACATCCCACAAGTCTCTTCCTCTTCACTGACGATCAGTGGAAATTTAGCTCGACATAATTAACCCTTCTGTTCCACCATCGCACATTTAGAAATCTCTGCTTACCTTGTTCACCCAACCTACCAGGGGAAAGGAATGGGAATGAGAAACTGTAGTATTGGAACATCTCCCCCAAGAGCTCATCATGAATCTATATCACATTCCATTTTGGAAGGTTCTGAAAACGTTAACCTTTGTGGACCATTCCTGCACCGATGACTAAACCATCCTGATTAGTTTGACACTTAATTTTTTGCTAAATACAAATCGGTTTGAGTTTATCAAAGTTGATCAAAATGCATCTTAATTATCCGCTGTGTAACCAATCCTCTGAGTTAAGTTGTTATCCCCTTTCACTCTCTCCCTTTCTCCCCTGTTTTTCAAGTCTCGCCGCCCCCTCCGTCGCTCTAAAGTGACTGTCGTGCATATAGTGCCTTCCAAAACGTCCAATTAAGATTAAATCTACTTCGAATTGTGGTTATTCTTTGTCAGATCAAAAGATTTATGGAACAATTGACCTTTTTGTGAATCCAGCTTACATTGGTTTTTGTAAGAGTGACATGGCAAGCTGCACTTCATTTGTTTGAGAATCCTAAGGATTGTTTCGGGAGGATAGCTCAGGGGCAACACGCTCACCTTGGAAGAAAGACCTCACAGTGCACCACAAGTTCGATCCCAGGCCCAAGCTTAGAAACCTCTGGGTATTAAGCACTTTATAAATAACCATCATATCACCTATCATAGTGTGAAGTTACAGCTAGTTATTGCTGTAACTCACAATAACATTGGTCAAAGTGTTTCTTTGTGAAATATCCCCAGTTTAAAAAAAAGTGTGTGATTGTAACTTTAGTTTCCCCATCCGGAAAGAAGTATCAAGACTGAAACAAACACTGTGAAAGAGAATGCATGATATGATGCACTGCCTATAGTCAATGTTCCTCTAGTCAGTTATTCACAGAGCATGCAATCCTCTATTTCCAATCACTACCATTCACATCTCTTGAATGACAGATGCCTCTCCCCAGCACACTCTCACTACTGTGTCTGCAGCCATATAAATGAAATCACAATAATGCACTTTTTAAGCAAAATGAAGAATAACAGGAGCGGAGGTCTACCAGTTCAGAAGCTGGTCTCCAACGACTGGCAAAAGATGATCGCTCTGGGTGAAGCTTTGTCTGGTGGCTCAGGTAAGCTATTTTGGTTTGTTTGATCCGAAAATCCGGGAGACCATTTTTGCAAAAGAAATGTGTCCCAATTCCACAACTGATATGCAAACTTGTATAACTGGAACACGGTGGACGCTGCCAGTGAGCCATGCAGATCTTGATGTAATTTATTTGAGACTGAGCGTCGTGGCGATATATATAGTGACGCAAAATCACTCTCTCATTAACATCTCCAAAAAAGCCTTTTGAATAAATCATTTGCCTCCCAAACAGAGACAACCAATCACTCTGGAAGGCATCCGCCTCAAACCGATGAAGATACCAGATATCATTCTGGTTTCACCCACCCTCAGTTGTTAAAATCCCATCTATACTGTGGAATCACGCACACTATGGCGTGAGAAGACACCAGAAGAAGTTCTGAAATCAAAAACACAAAAAAACAAAACTGCCGTGGCAGTGAGGCTGGAGAGAACATTGGGTTTCAATATTTTAAGGAAACAGAGTCATCCTTTTTGTCTGAGACATTGCACCCTGTGTCCTTTAAAATCCTGTTTTTGTTGCTGCCGCCACTCCACTCCTACCCCACCCCAACTCAGTTCTTCCACTCCTCCTTTGCTCTAAACTCCTTTTTTCTGGATTTGCTTTAGATAAACTTAAATAAAGCTGAGTTAACAAACAAACGGATTATGTTACAAGACATATAACTAATGAGTTCTCATTTTCTGTTACAGGTGTGCACCAGAGAGCTGATTATGCTGAAATGTAAATAAAAAGTCTTGAGATCTTATATACGCGTGAAAATAGGTTTGCCACCTTATAACCTTCTTAATGCAAGAAGCTACTTAGAAGGCAAATGAACGCCTTGAACCCATTTCCACTCTCGGGCATTTGCTATGGTGCTACGAGAAGTTGAGATTCACTTCAAATTCTGAGTTTAGGGCCAACTTATCTATGCCTGGCCAAACTCGTTCGAGCAACACAGATGTTCAGGGGTACAGCATCTCGCAAACTTTTGAACTTTTTATGACATGCCGGTTGCCCTGTCAATACCCCACAAGCATGCCAAACATCTTGTCAATTTCCAGGGCTCTTGTGGTGGAACTAGAAAGCATGCTTTGGCCTTCCTGGTGGGCTGTGGGGGCGAATGGAAAAGCATTTGTGCAATGACGGAATGCGGGGGCATAACATGCTTTATTGGCGGGTGGATAGGGGAGGGGATTGCAGTCTGTACCAAAAGTGACCTGTGGGTCACCAAACCTTTGAATCAGTGGCATGCAAATATCTGCAGGGGGTTTTTGTGTGGGTGTTAGGGAGACCTTTCATTGTTTATGCCAAATGCTCTTTATCTCTGAGACGCCCAGCACTTTTTGCTGGACTTTTTGACCTTTTTTTTGCTATTCTCCTGAATGAGTCTTTTTCCCCTCATTTGTTCTTTTTGCTCTGACTCTAGGAGCCCTCGTTCGTTCTGTTCTTACTTTATTTTACAGTCTTCCTTTCCTCCATACCTTTAAGCATCTGTATTCTACTTTTGCAGCACAAAGCAACCTTTGTGCAGGGTTGCGGGAAGCACCTTGGGCTTTCCATTTTATATTCTATTTTCCTTAAGAACTACTATCTCAAGGTTTGAAGGATAATGTTTATGCTTCTTAGCTTTGCTCATTGTGAGATCAGCAAACACCACCCTATGAGTAGCACTGAGGAGATACCTTGTATCCCCTTTCTCCGTGCTTCTGTACCATTTCTGTAACAGTGACAAGCATACAATTATGGCTGGTGGCAGTGATGGTGTTCTACCTATGTTTCTGTGATTTAAGATCACAGTCGATTTCTACAGCTGCAGTAAAATGCAGGAGGCACACCATTGGCCCAACATAGTGGCTTCTTTCTTTTATCACCATTTGTCACCTGCTTGTCCTTTCTTGGTCCTTCTTCTGCCAACCTTGGTGGGGAGTTCCTGGTTTTACTTGTGTCTTCGTCAGGAACCCTTTGTGTAGCCAACTGAGGATCCAGTGTGTCTGCAAGAAAAGGAAATGGAAGAGGTCGCACAACTCTGCTATTCCCTGTCTTCTGTTGAGAATCCACTTCCCACTGGGGGTCTGGCTGTCCTGATTGGACAGTCACACACCCCTTTCTGTTAACTGCGGGGAGAGTTTGCAGTGGATGAGTGTGAATTCCTGATAAAAATTGAGGACCCCGAGGCAGAAAACAAGTCGACCACTGGACCTGAAGATCCAAAGAAGAAAATGAGAGACACATGCACCCCCTTTCAGCAACTGTGAAGAGACCACTGCTGTCCTGACCCCATTTTCTCATCGAAAGAGGAACTCCGAAGAGGACGACTCCTTCCCTTAGACTGGGGGCATGACCACTTTGCTGTGCATCGTCTTCCCATGAAGGAACTCTCCCAAACCTTTGGTGGACTCCATCAAGACCTCCAGAAGCAAGAGAATCACCAGAGTTGAGGGCCGAGTAAGCAAGTTGAATCTTTCAGCCTAGAACCGATCCCTCATTGTGTCTTTGAAAAGGCGCCAAAACTACATACCAACATTGGAGCATGACATCTTTGCTGTTATAATGTCATTATCATTACTAATTCGGTGTGTCACAATGTTATCATATTTTCTGATTCACCATGTAACATGTATCTTTCTTTGTACATAGTTTATCGGAAACAAGGGTATTTCTAGGACAACGTCAGTCATTAGGGCTGATTTTTGGTGGCCTCAGATGGACGCAGACATTGAACAACAAGTCAGAGACTGTGAGAGTTGTGGTGATACTGATAAAGCATTAAAACCAAGAGTACCTCCGATGGTTATTCCAACAGTCCTCAGTGTCCCTTGAGAATGTATTGCCATTGATTTATCGGGTCCTTTCAGTTTACCAAGAGTGAGAGACAGTTATGTTATTGTGGTTGTGGACATGCTTTCCAAGTGGCTGGTGGTGGGATTTTTAAAGTAAATCACCACCTAAAATGTGATTATGTTTCTAGAAAGAGTACTTTTGAGGGAAGGTTTTCCTTCTACGATTGTTAGTGACAAAGGGCCTCAATTTACATAGTTTGAGTGATGGTTGAAGCTTTTGGGAATTGGAAATAGGAGAACTGTGTTGTATCACTCGCAGAGCAACAGATCTGTTGAGAGGTTCAACAGGACAATCATGGATGGAATCAAGATTGTTGTTGTCAATAATGAAAGTTAGAAGGATACTTTATTGCAGAGGGTGTTATAGTATAGGATCACTCCACATGCCACAATGGGGATTATCCAATTTGAACTCTTCAGCGGTCGAAGCACAACACCTTGCTGACTCCCGGGTGGCTGTGAAGATTGAGCCTGGTGCAGTTAGACACATAGAAAATAAGAGATTGCATTGTCAAGGTTGCTGAGTTAACGAAGTAGACTTATGACTGGAAGTGTGCTTGTTCATGTGTGAAGTTTGGAATAGGTTGCAAAGTGGAATTGTTGTTGCAGAGAAAAGGGAGGAAGTGTGATGCGAGATCATGATGGCATCTTTTAAATTACTTTTCACTAGCTACCTCCTACTTTTTCTTAGCTTACATCCTACATTTTCTTACCCTCCTTGTTTCTTTTATGTTCATCGGGTTTTCCTTAAATGCAATGGCATTACTGAGAGAAGGTGGTAAGTTATAATGTCATTATCTTTTCTGATTAGGTGCATCACAATGTTATTATCTTTTCTGATTCAACATGCTACATTTATATTTAAACATAGTTATATCATCCTGTTGTCATGTTCTCATTCCCTTCCACAACAGAACTGTAATGATTTAATTGAGAAGAATGTGTATAGTGACAGTTTGAATGCAGGGCTGAATAAGTGCCTCCAACCTTACCTGGATGCCTGCTAAAGAATAAAGATCATCCCATGTTTATACATATCCAGTGTATACTACTTCAGTAGAAGTCCTTTCTCACGACTGCTGCTGTGACACATCTCTTCCAAAATCTCTCCTTTTGTCACCACGACCAAGGAACAGTAGACCGGCTGCACCGCTGCTGCACTGTGAAAAAATCCACCTGCATCTTCTTCACAACTCCTACGGCAATGTGGGACTCATGGTAGTACATACCTCAAGTCATTATGTCGCTCCTTTGCTTCTGGAGTGCTGATTCGGGTGTTTGGGTGTTCACCCATAATGTTCGCCCACACCTAATGTTCGTGCATCCATATGGAGCCTTTACCAAGGTCTCTGAAACCTTTTTGACCCTCTAATGCAGTCTACTTACTTGAAACAGAAGAATCCTTCGGAACTTTGCCTTTTCTGCTGTGGTGCCTTATCTGCCTTCCCTGCAATATGACTTTGAAGAACTCATACATAGATAGAGATGGACGGTCAAAGCCTTAAGGCCTCTGAAAAGTATTACACGCTTCTTAAATGACTGCCCTGTTATTATTGGTGTTGAATAGCCCTTTTTATTCCTACAACAGAACATTTTCTGAGTGACTATAGGAAAGTGGTTTTACGTAGCTTGATCTGCGTTCATAACCTGTATAAGTCCAAACTATTGTTTTCCCCCCGAAATATCATATTGTTTTCCTATTGTGCTTATTAATTTAAAATAGTACTTACTTGCCTGAATATTTTCACCCGTGTGTATATAAAAGAAATAACAGTTTTACCATAGCTACAAGTCTGTAAGTGTTTTTTTGGGCATGTGTATTTACTGAGGTAATTGAATTTACCTACATCTAACTTCCTCCTCCTAAATTAAGCCTGGCTGCTCTTCCATGCTACCAAACCTTTGAGTGGTACAGACTGATACTGGAAGTATACCCAGGGAGAGTTTGAGTGAGAGTGAATGAGTGAGAGTCTCACCACAGGTAGACCTTGGGAAAACTCCCCTAAGAGTGTGTCCCCCAGTAGAACTAATCCCCTGCACATGCTAGATACACATCCACAAGTCATGATAATTATGCTGTTCATCATCATCATCCTGAGCAGGATGATGATGATTATGATGATGACCATCATCATGCTCACGATGATGATCATGATTATGATCATCATCGCCATGACACTGTCATGAGCTGAATACTGCAAATATTCTGGTTGACATTGGAGACGGGTCTCGGACACTCCACGATTTATATGAGAAAATTCCCTAGAGCCTATTTATTTTTGAGACTTAAGAAGGCTTTCTCTAGGTTCATTATTCTTCGCAATGTTGATTCCCGTACGCATCTGCGGCAACCAATAAGGGCAGCGGATTTCACCAGTAATATGATCCTGATCCGCATCCAATTATATGAATGGAGAGGACCTCACTGGATAATCCCATAACGGCGAATGTTACAGGCAGCCCATCAGCGACTTGGGAGTAACACAGCCCCATGACTAAATCTCTGGCCTCCAATGTATTCAAGGCGACGCTTCGTCTCTTAGAAATATGATCTCAGGACGTTAAATATATCCACATTATTCCAATATAGGCATACTGCTTACCTGACTTGAACACTCAGAAGATGGCACACCGCTAGAGCCAGGAGTCACAGCCTACGGTAGGAAAGCTGAATACTTTCTTGTCTGAGCAAACATATTTGAACGAGGTATACGAATTCTGAAGGACATTTCCATCAAAGTGTCATTCTGTAGAAGTTGTCTCTGTATCTGCATCTCTGGTCACACCTCTGTCAGCATACTTGGGATGGTTCTACCAAAGATGTACCTGAGAATGCAGCGCTCACCTATATAGAGACGGGAGAGGGAGAGAGAGAGAGAGAGAGAGAGAAATAAGGTAGTGTGTGTGTCTGCCTGTGTGTAGGAGAGAGAGGGCTAGAGAGAGAGGGGGGATGTAGAGAATAGGGTAGTGTGTGTCTGCCGTGTGTGTGAGAGAGAGAGTGGGAGAGAAATAGGTCAGTGTGTGTTTGTGTGTGTGTGTGTCTGTATATGAGAGAGAGAAAGAGAGGAGACAGAGAGACATAGGGGTGTGTGTCTGCCTGTGTGTGTGTGTGTGTATGTGTGTGTGTGAGAGAGAGAGAGGGAGTGTGTGTTTGTGAGAGAGAGGGAGAGACAGAGAGAGAAATAGGGTAGTGTGTGTGTGTCTGTGAGAGATAGGGGATGAGGGGGAGAGAGGGAGAGAGATAGAGATGGTGTAGTGTGTGTGTGTTTTTGTATGAGAGAGAAAGAGAGCTAGGGAGGGAGAGAGTGACAGAGAGAGAGACAGGGTAGCGTTGTGTCTGTCCGTGTGTGTGAGAGAGAGAAAGAGGGAGAGAGAGAGAGAGAGAGAGAAAGAAAGAGAGAGAGAGAAAAATCGGGTAGTGTGTTGGTGTGTCTGTGTATGTGTGTGTGTGTGTGAGAGAGGGGGGATAGGGAGAGAGAACTAGGGTAGTGTGTGTGTCTGCCTCTGTGTAAGAGAGAGAGTGGACGAGAGAGAGAGAGGGGGAGGAGAGAATAGGGTAGTGTGTGTCTGCGTGTGTGAGAGAGAGATGGAGAGAGATAGAAATTGGGTAGTGTGGGTGTGTATGTGTGTAACAGAGAGAGAGGGAGAGAGACAGAGAGGGGGCGAGAGAGAAATGGGGTACTGTGTGTGTCTGTGTGTGTGTGTGTGTGTGAGAGAGAGAGAGAGATTGGGTAGTGTTTGTCTGTTTATATGTAGAGAGGGAGGGAGAGGGAGAGAAATAGGACAGTGCGTGTGTGTCTGTGTGTAAGAGAGAGAGAGGGAAAGAGAGAGAGAGAGAGAGAGAGAGAGAGAGAGAGGGGTAGTGTGTGTGTGTGTTCGTGTGAAAGAAAGGTAGAGAGAGAGAGAGAGAGAGAGGGGGTAGTGTGTGTTTCTGTTTGTGTGTGTGTGTGAGAGAGAGAAAGAGAGAGAGAGAGAGAGAGAGAGAGAAATCAGGTAGTGTGTTGGTGTGGCTGTCTGTGTGTGTGTGTGAGAGAGGGGGGATAGGGAGAGAGAGAGAGAACTAGGGTAGTGTGTGTTTCCGCCTGTGTGTAAGAGAGAGAGGGTGAGAGAGAGAGAGAGAGAGAGAGAGAGAGGGAGAGAGGGGGGTGGAGAGAGAGAAATTGGGTAGAGTGGGTGTGTCTGTGTAACAGAGAGAGAGGGAGAGAGCGACAAAGAGGGGAGAGAAAGAAATATGGTACCGTGTGTGTGAGAGAGAGAGAGAGAGAGAGAGAGAGGGAGGGGGCGAGAGAGAAATTGGGTAGAATGGGTGTGTCTGTGTAACAGAGAGAGAGGGAGAGAGACAGAGAGGGGAGAGAGAGAAATATGGTACTGTATGTGTCTGTGTGTAAGAGAGGGAGAGAGAGAGAGAGAGAGAGAGAGAGAGAGAGAGAGAGAGAAATGGGTAGTGTTTGTTTATAAGAGGAGAGAGGGAGAGATGGAGAGAGAGTGGGGGAGAGAGAGAGAGAAATAGGGCAGTGTGTGTTTCTGACTGTGTGTGTAAGAGAGAGAGAGGGAGAGCGAGAGGGAGAGACATAGGACAGTGTGTGTGTGTCTGTGCATAAGAGAGAGAGAGAGAGAGGCGGGTTGTGTGTGTGTGTGTGTGTGTTCGTGTGAGAGAGAGAGAAAGAGAGAGAGAGAGAGAGAGAGAGAGAGAGGGGGTAGTGTGAGTTTCTGTGTGTAACAGAGAGAGAGAGAGAGAGAGAAAGAAATTGGGTAGTGTGTGTGTGTCTGTGTGTAAGAGAGAGAACGAGATTCATTTGAGATGCTCCCTACTGCTATGTATTGACTTTAAAGGGCCGTAGGAACTTGTAGTAACTTTAGGAGGTCCACATCTATAGGAGTCCATAAGATGCTGAACTTGGGGTCATGACTCTTTGCAGGGCGCATGAGGATATATCGGAATTCTGACTGTACCAGTGGGCATTTCAGGCTTTTTCCCAGGTATACGATGTTGTACCTTGGAATATTATGATTGTATATGGGCCAGGGTGCATATGCCTAGTCCTGGGCATTTTGACAGGTGTACAAAGGCATTAGGGGATATATCTGTCCATCAGAGCGTTATTATTGGCTTTTAGAAATGCGCTTTGACCATCAAGGATGTTCTTTACCTCAAGGTCTTGGATGTGGTCCTTTGGCATCAGTAAAAGAAAGGTCATATATGTCTGTGACTTAGTACATGAGAATGCCGCTAGGCACACAAAGTTGAAGCTTAGCGCATGTACATGATGCTAGGTCATGGCTGGTGAATCGAGGCATGTAAGGCTGCTCCAGACTAAACATGACTGTCTATGCGTGGGATTCTGGGTATTGGCCCATAAGGCTTGTTCTAAGCACATGATGGTAGTTCCGGGGCCGAATTTGGTAAAACTTGGGCATATGAGGCTTGGGCTAGCCATAGAAGACTAGAGCCTCATCACGAGTTGGGCGGTATCCTGGCAGTATTCCCACCGGGATACCGCCTGCGTTAATAACGCTACCGCCACATGGTCCGACGCTATTAGCGCCGGATCACGGGTTTGACGGAACGGTCCTTCCCCATTGAACACAATGGGGAATTTTTGGCACAATTGCAATTGGCGGTATTACTGTACGGTAATAGCACCGAAAATCGGCAAATTCCTGGTGGATTTCCCCCCAGGTCAGAGCTGGGGGTCAATGTGCCAAACCTGTGATTTGGCGGATCCTTAAATGTGGCAGTAATATGGTTACCGCCGCATTTAAGGGTTACCGCCCAACTTGTGATGACCCTGGGACATGAAGGAGTTACATGAGCAATACATAGGTATGTACTGTGGCGTCCTGTTGCTGTCCCCGAGCATATTGTAAGTCAACAGTCTTAAGCTTTGATTCTGATAAGGGGCATTGTGATTTTAGCAGTTTTCCTAAATGGTTCCTGATGTATTTATGAAGATAAACTGAGGACCTATCAGCTACGGCCACGCTGTTGATGTTCCCCAATGAGAGTCTGTATTTCACAGACAGGGTTCAACATGCGCCCTGCTTACACGTGTGAGAACGCCCTCATAACTGCCTCGTGGCTGCACGGGTTGGTGGCAGATTTGCTCGAGTTTGCAGAGCATCCTGTTAAAATAAATTCTGCATTACTGCATCAAGACATGATTATCTGCGTGGGGGGCGAATGAGAAACACATTGATTCATTCAAGGACTCTCATCACGTGACCCATTTGTTCCCCAGCTCTCTAGGTAAAGAAAACAGTTCTACATGAACAAAATGGATGCCACAGATGTAGCTTGGTAAGGGCATTCCTTGGCTGAACCTAGTTTCTGAGTCATTGCGGAATCTGCCAGCAAGAGACCAGTGAGAAAGGGTCTCTGGGGCTACACCCTGGAATACACACTGCAACCCGAAACCTGGGAATAGACCCTGGAATGTAGAATACACACAGTCCTTGGATTGGGAGTGGACTTCCCCCTCTGCTATCAATCACCATTAATGAGTGAGCCTTTGCACCCTTACTTTAGTCACTGCTGATGGAGTGTCTAACGCCCAAAGAAGACATCACAAGTGAATAAGAACTGTCAGATTCACGTCCTCTCCAAGGCAATGACACAAAGGGAACTCGACCGGTGTCTGGGAGAATGCAGCATCTCAAGCAGGCATGGTTACCCTAACAGTGACCTCTTCCTTTGAACCTGTGGGACCAGTTGAGTCCCTTGCTCTACCAACTCCCTGACCTCCAGGAGCTTGCACAGTATGGCCCTGTGCGAAATCCATGACCCTACTGTAATGGCACTAGTAATCAGATACGCCAAGAGGTCAAGTATCACACATCGTGTGGATTACAACTTTGATACAACTTGTCACACACAGAAAGTTGGTGTTTGAGGAAGCTATGTATGCTTATCTGCTGTTGTTGGTGAGACCCCACTGCGGCACCCTGCCTTCGGAACCATGGTTCACACTGGTGCTCACCAGCCCTAATACTCCCTCACAGCCGCACGTGCTTGCATTCATTTTCTCCATCCTTCAAGCTCCATAAGTGTCCTTCCCATCTCCGGCAGCATTCTTGGAACCTCATTGTCACTGGTACCCCAAATTGAATCCCTGAACCTTAGGAGGTTTCAAGTAACCAGGCACCACACGAGAGAGGGAAACCTACCAAGCTAGTTGGAAACACACTAGTCTTTCTGAAGTTAGGTTTCTAACTTTAATACTGAGACAAGGGATGATGTTTGGAAACTGCAGTCTTAGGGCAGCATTTTTCCTTTCACCCATCAACTGCAAGCATTGCTCAACATTATAGATAACAGTTGTGGTTGATTTGAAACAACTCCTGAGACTTACCTAGCGCCAAGAAGAATGAACTTTAGGTAACATTGCTCCATGTGCGCCCTGAGGCCTACGGGGGTGTGGCGCATTATAAGCAATAAAATAAATAAATAAATACTAAAAGTGTTCTAGCAATACATGCTGGTCGCTGTATGAATGCCAGACACTACTCCGTTGAACCCAACAAAGACTTGTAAAGAAATACATAGTGTAAGTTCTTACTTGGCCTGTAATAGCAGATCAAGTTAATATAGAAATGCAACATTGAGGAGCATTCCTTTATTTTAAACACTATTTTTCTATACTGTAGTCCTGTTGCCATCATTTCCACTCGATAACTCGACTAGGCTGCTTAATCAGACTTACCCTAGGTGGGTGAAGGGTTCTTGGAAGGTCACCAAAGCGACCGCTGACTTGACAACAGATGCCAGGATATTCTACTGGACACATGTGATTTGCTTCCCTGGCCATATGGTGATGATGTATGGACATGTATGCTTGAACTCGGTAATGCAAGACTATACCTGAGGCGATGAGGCTGCCTCTGGGCTTGTAATGGCCAGACATGGTCCAGTAGGACAAAATGCACTTGCGGTGTGACAGAAGTATCCAGACCTGTCAGGCTGTCCCTGACATGTAGATTGGCCGAGCCCCTGGCCTATCACAGATACTCAATTATTAGATAAAGAGAAGACCCCAATAACTCCACCAGGGTTTGGGGAGCTACAGTTAATCACAGCAAGACCAATGTTCCAAATATTTGCATCTCATTGGCTGTATGAGTCTATTAATAAAAACAACCGCCTAACATTGGACCAAGTGGACCTTCAGTTGAAACATTCCTAATTAAGAAAACACAGCTACATTATATATCTACATTTGGAATAAATATTTCTATATAACAAATAATTTCAATAAAAAAACAACATACATGTCGTTCCTAAAATGTGTTCTCTAAGCTAATATTTGCTCATCAGTATTGAAGAAATGATCAACGCCTGGTGCCTCGTATAGAATGGAAATATATGGAAAATCGGGGAAATGGGGTGGAGGGGGATAGAAAATGCAACCCAATTCATTACATTAATTAGAAAAAGAATGATTGAAATAAGAATTCATTCACGCTAGCAACACTGAGCTAAAGCAAGCCAATCAGTGTTACAATAATAAGTATCACTGTACACACCACGAGTCCAGTATAACTAAATAATAATGCTATGGGCGCTGATACTCGTTCATACAAACACAACACAAACATAGGAATACAAAAACACATTTTAGTGCAAAGCTGTGAGAGTGTGAAGGCATTCTCACAACCC
Organism: Ambystoma mexicanum; assembly: GCF_040938575.1. Classification (NCBI taxonomy): domain Eukaryota; kingdom Metazoa; phylum Chordata; class Amphibia; order Caudata; family Ambystomatidae; genus Ambystoma; species Ambystoma mexicanum. Next base: position 69,795,335 of record NC_090938.1, read on the forward strand.
TTTCAAGACTGATATCGTTTACATCACCTGGCTTGGCTTGTTTTATGGTGATGAAAGGCCGCCATACCTGACTTTCCACTACACCTCAGCCTATATGTGAAGGTTATAAAAAAAACTGCACTCTCAGCATTGTTTGTTGTCTCCTGTTTATGAACCGTCACCTTTGGCACAGGAAAGTGTGCTCACAAAAGTCACTCAAATGAGTTCTTGAGCAATATGTTTCATCCTCTTGAGCCGGACCTCTGCAAGTTCCGGAAACTCCTCATCACCTCCCTCTTCTCTTCCTCTTTGTCTCTCCCTCTCCCCTGCTAACCTCCTTTCTCCTCACTCCTGCTTCCCTCCTCTTTTATCTTTCTGAATCTGCTCAGTTGCTGACTGGTGGCCTGGTGCACCTCCCGAGCTTCACAGGTCCCAGGATCCCCCACCCGTCCTACACTTGCCCCTCGGCCTCTGCAATCTGCCTGGCACTACTGCACTCGGGATATGTTCCATGAGAGGGGCAACCTCTCTGCACTTAACCCAGGCCCCTGATGGACTGGGTGCACTTGTTCCCCTCCCCGCACTTCCTCTCTGCACACTTGCATGACCTTGAATGCACTAGGCCTAGCAGGATTGTTTGTCGTGTCCGCCCTTTGTCTGCACGCCCCAGCTTGGTTGCGCCAGAAACACTTGTGCATAGGCGCATTATTGATGATGACCTATCATCAATCAATCTGAATGTTGCCAGGCCTAGTACGGTAGTTTATTGTTATCTGCGTCCCTTTCCCCTCCCCCTTCTCTCCACACTCTTCCCCATGCACTGCTACTATCTGACAAGTCGTTAGGTCTAGTACGGCAGCTTAGTGATTGTGTGCTCCCCCCCCCCTTTATCCTTCCCTCCTGTCATGCACAGGCCTAGTATACTAGTTAATTTTGTTAGATCACTCAGAAACTTCAAGGCCTAAGAATGACAACTGTATTCCCTTGTTCCCTTCCTGCCTTGAAGTGCTTTGAAGCACTTCATCTGTGTATACGATATAAGATATAACAAATAAACAATTACAATTACAATTACAGTTAGAATTATACAAAAGAGTTGTTGTTCTCCCCGTGGCTATTCCACAAAGGCTGGCAGGCATGGCATGACTATTTGAGGCCCACAGCATAGTTAATGTGGTCTATAAGTATTCATTTGAGCAGAAGGGACTTCCTTTATATAGTTGCTTGAGTTGCTGGTGTGGAGATCTGCATTTCTTCCTCCTTAAATTTATTTCTAAATTACGCGGATAAAGACAACATTCTTTTAGTTGTATTGAAGTAGCGTCAGTTTGTCCGATTATTGGATACACTCAGGTTCTACTACGATACCGGCCTGGCATATGGTTGCATCACTATAGCTAGCTTATGACTGGTGACCAAACTAGTCATGTTTAGCAGGGTTTTATTTTATTAGCTGCGCTCAGCATAGCACACACTGATCTAGTGCTCTTTGTGTCCAACACTCTCTCGTACTGTCTAACTCAATGTCTCTGCCTCTCAGTGGGTGGTGGTTGGGCTAGTAGGTAGACATTGAGGTCATTATGAGCTGGTGGTAGGGGGTTAACGGGGCTGGTAGAGCTGCCGGCCCCATTAACCCCTACCGTCTCATTATGGGGTCTCCTTGCGGGACCCGCTAAGGGGTCTTGCAAGCAGACCAGGATGCAAACAACGGGCCTGTCATTAACAGGCCCATTGTTTGCATCCTACCCATTCCCATTGAGCCCTATGGGGGCTTTAATGGGAATGGGGATGTTCAGGGTCTGGGTTCCTGCAATGGGGAAATACCGGGCCCTTCAAGGTCGGAATGGCCCGGTATTTCCCCATTCCAGCAACCCGGGCCTGGTACCCGGAATGGGGGTAGCCATGCCGCAAATAGCAGCATTGCTACCTCCAGGGTCGTAATGACCCCCCCCCCGTAGCTTGAGCCACAGCAGCCACTGCTGGCAGCAGCAGGACCATTAAAAGAGCCCAGTGACATTAAAGGTGTGGAGGTGGTGTTGTTGCTGTTTTATTGTGGTTAAAAATAGAATGCCAGTAACAGCAACAGAGCCATCCCCCAATATTTGAAGCCATGCATTTCACCATCACTGCATTGTCAATAAAATGGGGGAGAATGGGGATGCAGACAGGCCTTACGAAGGTGATGGAGTTATAACCGCCCTGGTAAGGTACTAGAAGACCATTTGCAGGGATCTGTACTTGTGTTTGTTAGTTTTCCTTTTTTTCTTTTGCTAATTGTTAGAGTTTATGCATAGTGTAGCAAATGAGTGGGTGTAAACACACTATCAACAAACCAGTGTCCAGCTCACAAAATGTATAATTTCCTTTATCCTCACAGAATAGAGAAATCATTGGTTCCATCCGCGGTGATCCTTTTCAGGAAGAAAGGACATTTTGAATGGAAAAAATGATATGTATTCTTGTCATGTTCATTTGTACTATTAAATGAAACAGTCTCTTTTTAAATATTTAGAATGTCCATTTGTAATGATTAGTTTTAGTGTATATTGTAGCCATACCTAGAATTCTATACTTGGCTTGCTGATCGAAGTACATTTTGAAAAGCTTAGTGTTTTTTAATAGAAATGTGTATTGTTTGATGATAGAAGTTTGTGTCCTTTCAACACTGCCAAGCTTCTCTGAACTAGTCTTGTCTTTTCTATACTGGACGACTGTACCAGCATCCACTTTGGTCTGCCCCATTATGCTTTTCTCCTCTCAATAAGATCATTAACTTTGCTTCCAGGACACAATTTTAACTCTCTCACGTCACACCAACTTCCTCTACGTCACCAGGCTGGATGGCTGATGATGCAAAACGTGGCCAGATTTAAATGTCTTCTTCTGGTTCACAAATCTACCCATGGAAAGGCACCACTGTATCTATCCTCCTCTATACAACTCTACAAGCCTTCTCGTAATCCCTGCTCTGCCTCTTCGACTACCCTCGTGGCACCTGACCCTACCTGTGCCTCTCTTGCTTCCATTCTTTCTCTCTTGTTGCTCCAGTTACATGGAATTCTCTTCCCTGCTGGCATCAGAGAAGGAGTTCACACCGCTGTGTTCAAAAGCCTACCTTGTCATCCCTGAACATGTTTCCCTTGACTCTGTGCCTCACTTCCTCTGCCTCCTCTGTAGCACTTCACCCACCCTGGTCACATCCCTAACACAGCTCACCATACCCCTACCTGCACTTACAAATGTCTACTGTTGATTGTCCTTAATCGATGTAAGTACACACATCTATTGTCCGGCGCGACTGTTCCATTTACTCCCCGCCACAACCTGGACAGAATGTCACTCAAACTCACCCCATTGTAAGAGCTAACAACTTCCCGTCAAATCTCATTTCCTATTTATTGTACGTTCTTTTGTGATCAAAAGAATATTGTTCCTTGCTGTATATAAATACAATAAATACATATTTTTTTAAGTTTATAGCCTCAAAATGGGCCATTCAAGTACATTGCTATTGTACGTTTTTTGTTAATACCTTTATGAGCACGGGAGGGACATAGAAAGCAGCAATGTGGATTCAAACTATTTTTCCTATAATCATAATATTTTGAGAGCGTCAGTATGGTCACAGGTCTTCATATTTGCAAATGTTTCCATAATAAAAGGGTTGTCTGCATGAATCACTAAGTATATCATGCCTTTTGGCATTGTGCTTATTTATTATTCTTTTTTTCACAGCACTCACCCTAACATCAAAGTGTTCATAACAATGAACGATAAATATGCAGTCGGACGGACTCAGAATAGAATGGGCGTGCTGTCTGCCTATGCATTGCAGTCAGAGGAGGACAGAGATTGGGTTTCCTTGCCTTTATGAGAATAGCCTTTATAAGGAGCTCGTTGCTGGGTTGCATCATTTTAAATAGGGGAATCGAATCTCAGAGATAGTATGTCTGTGTACATACTATACAGACATCCATAGAGAACATATGTAAATATTGCTGGGTTTACATTTTATGTGTATGCTTTTCTTCTACATATTACATGGCCACAGCAGTGGCCGTATAGTTATGGCTAAGTTGCTGTTTCCATAGGAAGAGCACTTTTTGGGTGGCTTATAGCTTCGCTCCCCCTGGACGAATCCGCACCAAACTTTGCAAAAAAAAGTATATGGGCCACTCTGATTTTTTTTGCAAAGTTTGGTGAGGATTCGTCCGGAGGGGCAAAGTTATAGTGGGGGTCCAAAAACTTTTGTTTTTCCCATAGACTGAATGGAGGAAAAACTTTGCGCACAGCTACAGGCCAAACCGCTGGACGGATTTTCACAAAATTTGCGGCAGGGTGAGCGGCTTGGTCCCGAAAGCGTGCTTTTGTAAATTTGGTGACTTTCCGTGTAGTACTTTTTAAAAAAATGACCAAAATGTAGGTATTACAAAATTAGTGATATGTATGTCTGCTACGCGGTCACACTTCCCTGTTCGCTCCACGGACAAAACACCGATTGGCTAAGGGGCTGGCGTCATGACCGCAGACACGCAACGTCTCTGCCGATTGGCTGCAGCAAGACGTGTTCAGCGTCAGATTGTTTGAGTGTGCCCGACATCTTGGATCTGCCGACCGCGGAGTGGGTACCAGCAGCAACAAGCTATTTTGAAACCTATTTTGCTGTGTCAAAGTGCTTGGGGAGTTTTAGACAGTAAGAGATGGGTGAAAAGCTGCTTATGTTCGGGCGGTAGGTGTTCCTGATGTACTTTCTATGGACACCTTGTTCGGGATGTTTGTATGTACGGAGAATGAGGGGTCTAATAAGGGTAGTATTTCAGTCTGTGCTGTTAGCAAAAATTGAAATTGAGTACATTCCGTATTTACACTACATTTTCCTATGTGTACGCCATTTATTCGAACGCCGCCATGGTTGTGACATGCTGCGGTGGGTGTGGCCAGGGCCTAGAGTCTTGGATGCATGGCAATAGGCTGTAGGCCGACGGCCATACTTCAAAGACTTTAGGCCCTGGCCACAACCACCGCAGCATGTCACACCCATGGCTACATCTGTAGTATTGATTATGGATTAGCTTGTTGTGGGGAGTGTGTACAGTCGTGGGTACATGGCCGAAAGAACACAGTTATAAGCACTGGAGGTCTAAGCCACTGCACAGCCATAACTTCCATTATCTATGCACATACAGCTAGGAGTCCAGCCTCTGGCCAGAAGCACTGGAGCATACCACACCTATAGATACACCCATATCTCTGTCACATCACTGAGGTGGTTGTGGGGAGGACTTGCAGTCTTCGGTGCATGGCTGAAGGCTGTAGGCCACACACAGAAGAGTGTAGACCCTGCACACAAGCACTGCAGGACATCACTTTCATACATCACAGCCATACATTTGATTATGTATCTAGTAGGTGTAACCAGGGCCTAGAGTCCTGAGTACGAATTGAGTACATGGTCCACTTACAATGTTTCATTGTATAGGTGTGTTAATGATGTATAAGCGACCATGGATGTAATATGCTCTGCTGGTTGTGGCCAGGGCCTAGAGTCTTGGGTGCATGGCCGTAGGCCATACTTCCAGGACTCTAGGCCCTGGCCACAACCACCGCTGCATGTCACAGCAATGGATACATTTGTAGTATTGCTTATGGATCAGGTGGTTGTGGAGAGTGTGTAGAGAGGTGGGTGCATGGCCGCAGGACGTGCACACAACAACAAATTTGTAAGCACATAACTTACTAGCTAATGCACACCCATACATAGCAATATCTATGGACAAACAAATAAGACTCTATACTAAGGCCTCATCCACTGTAGCATACCACAACTATAGATACACCCGTAGTATCGCCCAACAGCACATTTGTTTGTAGTGTAGTTACACGCCCCAATGGGTGTGATATTGTGCAGTACTACATCGCTCTACTGGCTGTGGGGAGGGGCAGCAGTCATGGGTGCAAGACCGAAGGCCATGCACCCAACAACACGTACTGTACTTACAAGCTACAAAGGCCGTGATATGGTGTGGTGGTACATTAGTTAGGTGGCTGTGGGGAGGGTCTGCAGTCATGGGTACATGCACCCGACAGCACTTTTCTACGCAGTGTAGTTACACGCCCCAATGGGTGTGATATGGTGTGGTAGTACATCACTCAGCTGGCTATGGGGAGGGGCAGCAGTCATGGGTTCATGACCAAAGGCCATGCACCCAACAGCACATTTGTACGTAGTGTAATTACACGCCCCAATGGGTGTCATATGGTGTGGTAGTTGTGGCCGGGACGTACAGTATTTGGTGCATGGCTGAAGGCCAGGCACCGGAGAACAAAGTTGTAAGCACTGCAGTTGTACGCCACTATAGATTTTATATACTGCATACCCACACATTGAAAAATCTATGGCCTCACACCCAAGTTTGTAGCCTGTGGTCACAACTACTGCAGCATATCACAGGTATAGGTACGCTCGTACTATGAAACATTATTCAGGTGGTTGTGGGGAGGGCCTAGCGTTTTGGGACTATGGCCGAAGGCCATGCTCCCAAACCCAACTTTATACTTTCTGAAGTTAGAAGCCACAATGGGTGCGATATGCTGTGGTGGTTCTTCTCAGGACCCTGAGTCTTGGGTGCATGGCCATGTATAATAGAGAGTTTAGCTTTTTTTACCCTCATATTTAGTTTGCAAACCAGTGTTCTGTGCATTTTGCTCAGTTTCTGTGTTTGTTTTTCAAATCCTTGGGTCTGGCGGAAAAAGAATCCCTGTCAAATTTAAAAAAAAAACTTTATTTGCTATGCTACACACTATTTCTTTCTTTTCTTTGACTGTTTCCTTCTTCTTTCTGATTAATGTTATCTTTGTTGCCTTGCTGCCGATTTTTAACAACAGTTAGATACCTGTTGCATATTCTAACTGTGCATTTGTGGTTACAGATCTGTGATATTCATTTAGCTGTGTCGTTGTAATACACTCTTGGGCAGTTAGATACCTGTTGGCTTATTCTAACTGTTTGTAGTTTTTCACTTCATTTTTTGGTAATGTTGAAGTACACATCAGTTATTAAATGTTGGCTTTAAGAAGATTAAATACACATTTGTAAGATTAGCTGGCAATCTCTGCTTTACAGTAATGGTGCTATCATTACAATCAACCATCCACATTTCTTTTTAATGTATACAGTGTAGTGACCTGCACTGGTTGTAGCTCCTGCATGGTAGATTATACCTATTGTTGTAAAGGTTTTCTTTCCAAGTGACAATTGACCGTGTGTAAATCCATTCAGCTTGCAGTTTTTTTGGTACCATCTGCATTATAACGTAGAAGCATAAGTATTATGTAGTTACTATGGGCCTCATTACACGGACGGCGGTAAGGGTTAGCGGTCACCGTTAATGGCAACGGTGACCGTTAACCCTTACCGCCGTACTACGAGGTCCCTTAGCGGGTTGGAGTTTTAACGCCTGCTTTTTGCAGGCGTTAAATACCAACCCGCTAAGGGACCTCGGAGCTAATTACGGCACCGCAAAATTGCGGTGCCGTAATTAGCACCTTCCCCAGTCCCATAGAGCCCTATGGGGCAGAAATGGGATTGGGGAAGGGCAATGGCGGAAAGGGGATTTACCGCCCCTCCAACCTTGGAATGGGGCGGTAAATCCCCTTTCCGCCAAGGCGGTGCCGGTATTTTACCGGCATGGTCCAGGGTGCTAATAGCACCCTGGACCACCGCCTTCCGTGTAATGAGGCCCTATGTGTTTGTATCACTAAGGTGGAGCGATTGTCTGATTTGCACATAGTACATAATCTGCCATGGTTTGCATTCTGTATGAGTTGCTGAAATGGAATGGATTCACAATTAGGTATGGATGCATACACAAATCGCTCATTTGGGATTTGTTCCTGTATCACATTGCTAAAGAGAGTGCATGTATGTTTCCACATGTATGAAATCTGGAAGATTTCATTTATAGGTATGCTTTTGTTTTCCAGTACTTGTAGTAAGTACATTAGAAATTCTTGTGGATCTTCTTGTGTGTTTATAGTGAATCTCACCATTCCAGCACAGTAGTCCAATTCTTGTCTTATTCCGTGAACACTGTATGTGTTGTTAGGGTTGTTTGTTGCATTTCTATGCAGGACTAACATTTTCAAACACAATTGGTCTGTACTGTGTAAGTAAATATTGTTAACAATTGGTGGCAATTGAAATAGAATATTCATTGCTACATTTGCATAGCAACTTACACCAGTTTCATTTGAAAATTTGAATAGACCACCTAGTTCTGTATCTGAGTGCACTTTTCGGCCTTTCTGTTCCTTGTTTGAAGAAGTACCTGGTTTACTTTCCCTAATATGTTCTTCTTTGCTTGTGTTAATTGATGAAGCTTTAGCTTCTTTTGTTTTCTTTGAAGGATTTGCTGTCAGATTTTGTTGCATATCTGTCTGATTTATTTTTCTTTTACCACGTTTTACTTTTTCTGGAACAGGATATTGTTTCAGATGTGGGGTGTACATTGAACGCAGTCCATTATATTCTAAAATGCAAGGAATATCAGCGTTCACTTTACTTGCATCAAAGTTGATTAGAAATATACCGTCAAGTGTACGTAAGCGTGATAGTGCTACGTAGCTCATGCCTTCTTTAAAGACTGTGTTACCAATGTCTATCAATGCTTTGTCTACGGTAAGACCTTGTGATTTATGAATGGTGACTGCGTATGCAAGAGTTAGAGAAAATTGTTCTCTACGTACATACATGTCTTTGAAGAGAAGGAATCGAGCAGTTGAGCGCCATATCCTTTTCACTTCTGAAAGTTTGTCAAAGCGAATATTGACAAACTGAATGTTGTTTTCACGTGGGTATGATTGAAAGCCAACAACTATACCCAGTGCCCCATTAACTAGTCCTTGCTCCACGTCAAGGTTACATTTAAGCATTACTCTACAATTTAAGGATAATTTTAATATTTTTCCAACCCAGCTGTGTTGGAGATTGATTTTTCTAAGCTATGTAGTCTTGTTGTAGCTTGCTCACACATGGGTAGTGTCATACCATGTACGTCTAGTTTGTCTGTGGCGCTAATTTCTATAATTGGTTGCATTTCTTTATTGAACATTGTTTCATTGAATTTGAAACAGCTCACAAGAATTGGCATTAAGGCCATACAATTGACATTTTTGTGCGCTAATTGTTCCATAACATCAGTAACACATGCATTATCGCCATAAAGTGCATGGATGTGCCATTTTTTCAATATGGCTTGTGCTTCTTGCGATAGTACACCAACTCTAATACTTTTTAAGATGTTGGCATAAGTGAGATCTGCAGATTGCCACATGTTTTCTGTTAATTCTCAGTATTGGAAATGTTGCTAAAGGTTGACATTTCCTATGCTGCCCACAGTTTTATGGCCAAGTTTGTGTCCTAAGGTTTTAAAAAAAGGTTAATCTTTCACTGGTGTCAATTGTAGAAGATCTCCGAAAACGATAATGTGTTTTCCTGCAAAGAGTTCTTCGTAGTTTGTTTTAAGTACTTCTTGAAATCTGAGGTGAATCAAGGCCAACATTAGGTTGGAGACCATACTCACTTCATCTATTAGTAGCATTTTCATTTGTTTTAATACTCTGCGTAGTTCCATTGCAGCTTCTGCAGAACGTTTGTAATAGTCTAATTTCTACTGGAAGGAGTAGTAATCGGTGTAAAGTGACACCGCCTACGTTGTAGGCAGCTAAACCTGTGGGGGCAGTTACAACAGCTGACAGTTTGTCAATTGTTGAAGGAACTTGCTGATGATTTTGATTAAGAATGTTTTTCCTGACCCAGCTTCACCACTGACGTACAGCAGTATAGGTTTGTAATTTTGACAGGTACATTCGCTATTTTCATGTTGCACTCCATGTACAATTTGTTTTGTTACATCTTCAAAAATGGTGCGCTGATCTTTGTTAAGTTTTGCTTGTTGTACAGTTAGGTCTTCGAAATCTTCTTGATAGTGACACATGGTGTTTTCCACTTCTGTCATAGCTAATTCTGCCTCATTTGCTATTTGTGGCTGTCCTAGTGGTTCTTGGCTTCCAGTTACAGAAGGTTGACTACTGTCAGAAGAGTCCTTATCTAGTTCAGCCTGAAGTTCGTCTTCGTGTTACTGCTCATTGTGTAACATGGTTTTGTACTGCGTAAAGTTCACATCGGTGATAGCTCTTTCATTTGCTTTGAAAGCATCTTCACAGCAGTCATAGCTATCTAGTATCTCTTCCTCTTTTCTCCACGGTTTAAAAAGTTGTAGTGGAGACATGTAATATAGTTCTTTTTGTTGAGGAGTTTTTAATGACAATTTACCATGATTAATTAAGCTTTGTTTGGTAAGTTTCACTAAGCTGCCTTCACAATCGATTACTCCATAACTACCTTTGCTTTCATTGGGTTTTACACTATTTTTGTATGCAAAGTTTTGAGCTATGTGTTATAGACACATGCTTTCCAAAGTGCTACTCCTGTTCGGATAGTATGTGTCCAGTAAATTGTTTTTTAAAATGACTTGGTTGTTGGGAATCATTTCTTGCAATTGTTTCTATGTCCTCATATGATTTCAGAACCCTTTTTCTAGCTTTAGCAGGACCAAGACTTAGCCATTCTATGTTGTCAGATTTTCCATACAAAGCAGTACCGGTTAAACAATCTGCTGCTTCTTAGGAGCCTCTTAGGAGCCACATTCTCCATGAGAGAACATTTCTATGCCTAGGCTGTACATTTTCTGTGATAGTGTTTTGTTTGATGATAGGTCATCCCAAAGGTCTTGAAGCTCTTTTTTTTTGCTTTTGTTAAGTAGGCTGTAACATATAGTGCAACAGCAGTAGAATTGTCTGCAATGTACTGCACATCTATGTTTGCATTCCATAAGAGGGCAATGATTGCATTGTAATCATTGATATATTTTGATTCTTCTGTTCTTTTTATGTAATACATGTTCTTAGGAGATTTACCTTTAACACTATGTCAAACTGAAGACATGAAGTTATTCACTTCACCTGTTTCTGTAACTGGTCTAGGGAAACCCAAGCAGCATTTTGTGTAGTATTTACCTTTGTTTTTGTATTTGCAACGACAATATTTGCCACATTTGTGTCTTTGAAATTGTAAAATCTCCCCATGCAGGTCACTATGTGTCCGTTGTGATGGGATTTCACAAGTGACATATTTTTGGATGAACTGCAAAACAGTGGCATCACTGTCATGACCAAATTTAGGAGCACCTTTGATCCATAAAAGCATGTGAATATGTGGCGCTCCTCTCGCTTGATATTCTTTTCTCCAAAAGAAGTGTTGCACTTCTCCGAGGGGAGGAACAGTTTTATTGCAAACAAAGTGTAGCATAGCAATGAAACAATGATGGAAATATCTTGACACATTAACTGGATCTAGAGAGCAAAGTTCTCCAGGTGTTAACATATCTATGTTGGTTTTTTTGTTGTTTGCTATGCGTAGGAACTCATGTAAATCTTCCCATGCATATTCTGCACAACTTAGTGTCACAAACCAAGTCGGTGGTCCAAGGTTTCGGATCATACAACGTACATCTCCATGCCGTCGGAACCAGTATTCTTTTGTACCACGCATGTTTGCAAACAAATTTGCTATACTTGATTGTAAAACCTCATCTTTTTCCTGTACTTTTTGTCTTAATTGCATAGCTGACATATTTTGAAAGTGGGTTCCAGATTTCAAAATGTGTGCAACTCCGTAACATAGTGTTGCTAGTTAACTTTCAAAGAGTAGGTGGAATATGTACACCACATTTTGTCTAAATATGGGATTGTGCGAATACATTCGTAATGAGCGGTATTCTGATGCCGTAATCTGAGTGGGTCTATCATCATATCTTCCACCTTTGCCAGTAGGAAATAGCAGTGGAAACGCATGTGCTTCTATACTTTTTTCCCTTATACTCATTGGTGAACCTTTGGTTTGTCACAGTTGGTAGGTTTCTAGTGCATCATCTATGCTTTCAATGGAATGCAATGGATGAATTGTGTACTGGTCCAAAAGAGTGCATACTGCAGCAGAATCCAGAAGTTCAAATTGTCCAGTTTCTGATGGCTCTTGAATAATTTCAGTTGCTTCCCTTAAGTTTTCTTCAATATTTATTTCCTTGTAGTACTCGTTATTGTCTTTCAGATATTGCAAGGCTTGTCTAATTTATGTAAGTCCACCAGTTGTTGCCAAGTTTTTTTTATCCTTTGTTGGTACACCATTTACCAAGACAATTAAAGAATGCTCTATTGATCGTTGCACTCCTAGAGTGTGTACATTTTCTGTTAGATCTAATGGCAAATAGACTACTTTGCCACGAATGCCTTTCACCAATTCAGAGGGAGGTAATTTTGCTGTTTTTGGGTGAAGGCGTATAATTGCTTGAAATGGGTGAACTGTTTGAATTATGATGCTCTCATACAAATTGAGTTGTTGCAGGGTTTTTGGTAGTGGAAACAATTCCAAATTATTTGTGATAGCACATGAAGGAGTTTGGTTGTTGTCTAGTTTTGTTGTGCAGTAGCTGCAACATAATAGGGGTTCTCTTATTTCATATTTGCTTTCTGCTAAAAGGTAGAGAGCTAATTGAAACCATTTGGAATCTTCATTGTCTTCTATTTTGTATGCCATGTCTACATTGTTTGTGTTCCTTTTGTAAAACGTTCTGCGGCAACACACACACACATGGTTTGGTACTTCAGCCGATGCACTTTTAAATTTTAGTATTTCTTTTTTGTATGTGTGTAATAGAAGGTTGCTATGTGCAGCATTGTTGGTAGTCTGTTCTAAAACTATTGCATTGTGTAAGTGGCTTTCACTTCCAAAATATTTTATCTGGATACAGTCAATTTCTTCTTGTAGGTATTTGGGTGTACCATGCAGAAGAGTGTTATTTAAATTGGCTAATTCTGAAGCTGGACTTTTAGCATAGCAGATTTTATACACTAGATTTCTTACATTTGAATGATGTTTTGATATCCTTTTGATATCATGGAAGGTGCTTTTGCAAATAGGCCAGAAATGCAGGCTAATGAATGTCCTTGCAGTCCTGTGTATTTGCACACTGGACAGATATTCATATTTTGCAGCACTTTCATTTTCATTTTCTCTTTACCTTTTACATACTGATTGAGGAACTGACGTAAAGATTTGGAAGATTTGTTAGGAATGGCACACATTGATGTGCATGGCCATTTGTATACTGGACGGTCTGGTTCAGTCAAATTGAGAGGTAATTTTGAGTTTTCAGGGGATACTTTTCTAAGCACTGTTCCATGATGGTATTATTGATTGTTTCATACCCTTGTCCACTGTTATGGATGTCCATTGTGTTTGTTTGATTTTGTTTGTATGCTTCTTCATTAAAATATGGTTCTGTGATTGTCGTGTGACTCCTTTCACCTCCACAAATATGTAAGAAGTAATTTTTATTCACATTCCGTTTATTGATAAGTTTCTTTTTTAGTTTGGTACTTAGTTTTGTTAGTGATTTCATCCTATTTAACACTAATATGAACAGCTTCCTTTTGAGAAGGATTGCACTGTCCACGTGAGCTTGTAGGATTAATTTTCTATGGTAGGTTTTAAGGGTTGAGGATGATATCAGTCCTGTTCTTATTAGATTCTGAAGGACTCTGGGGTGAAACATTTTTGCTAAAATACTTTTTTTACTATGGGTTCTTGTTACTATATCAGGATTAATAGGAGAATTGTTAGCAGTACTGGTAGACGATTTTATGTGAAGAATTTCGTGTTTAATGCTACATTTTGATGGAGGAGGTAAAGTTTCGGTAGTTGAAGCTTCCTTTGTTTTCCGAAACGACTGTATTAGCTGTTTTGTTCCAACGTTCTCTACAAACTCTGCTACAGATGGATGCTTAGGTTGGACACTTTTATTTTTATTTGCTCTACTTCTGCGTTCCTTTCTACGGACTTGCTTTCTGGTAGGCATTCTTTGGGGTGTGTTGAAAAAAGAAGGCATGGTTTGGTCTGTTGTACAATGTATATGTGCTGTGTGCATGCATGCATGCATTTGATGGGGAAACTCTTTGTGGTCGTGTGTCAATGTGCATTGGCTTCTTATAATGATTTGGGAAGGCTATTTCTCTGTTTGTATATTACTACAATGTGCTTCAGATGAGAGTACAAAGTGGCCTAGTGGTGAGGAGAAGCACTAACAGTAAACATAATGGAACAAAATTAAAACAGCTATTTGTTTTCTAGTACTAACATTCTAAGGATTTTGTATGTTATTTGCGTACCAAACACACAGGGATTTGTGAGCCATTCTGCCTGTTATTCTTAATTTAATAAATGGGGATTTGTGGGTAGAATGGTTGAGAAATCAATGTGTGTTTTGGTGCACAAATTAAATAAATAACCGCGCAGTCTCTTTGAGTAATAGTTAGAATATAAAGGTAGTACTGTACTTATTTTCTTTTTGTGGAATGATCAGGTTTCTTCGGATATGTCATTTGCAGTGTAGATGCTGTTGATTTTCAGGAGCGTAGTTTTGACTGCGATTGTAAAAAAAAAAAATGTATTAACTTTGTGTGCTTAAAGCAGTGATGTTACTATACACGTTACTTTGGCATCTTTTATCGGAGTATTCGCCTTTCATATTTCAACACAATGCATGTGCACATTTCAGTTCACTATGTGCTACCCCTGTATGTTATTTGCAGTATCTTAGTTGCACGTGCTTCAGAAATGAGTAAAATGTTTAGCTTATGAAAATGCCTTGTTTTTTTAAAGCTGTATTTTCTATAGCAGAGAGGTTTGTAAGCGAAAGGTCATTATAGTAGATATGAAAAATCCCTCTGCTTTTATATTATAAGTACGATTCCAAAAAATCGGGAGACCCTCAGCGGGAGATGTCACCACAGCAATCGGGAACATTTATTTTTCTCATACGATCGCATTGCAAGTAGCATTAATGTAGGCGGTACACGTTACAAAATTCAGACATTTTCTAATGGACAATAGAGTTTCGCGCTCAATAGGGATAGTTGTGACGTATGTACAGGTTATGCACGAGACAGTAAAAAGTAGTGCGGTTTGTCAATGAAAAATCGGATATCTTGCACATAAAGGGGGAGCGCTGGCATGTATTGTCTATGCAGATTTATTGGCATTAATTTGTTTAAATGAAATCATAAGGGTTGCACATGTTTTCTGCTTAAAATATGCATACCTGTACTTTATACTTATGCATGCGCGCATGCATGGAGATGTACGTAGAAATCAGCGACACTTGCACAGTAATTTTTGAAGTAGGTTATTTGCAATAATATGCGACTTCCCTTCAGAGTAATCGATAGTACATTTGAAGTGCGAAATGTTGATGACGGAGTTAGATTTCGCAATGTTGATTGTGATTGGTGGATGGCTGTGTGACTGCTTAGTTCTGTCCAATGAGGGAATGGATTTGCGACTGATGTGGAAAAGGTAGAAGGACTGGGTAAGAGTTACGTGCCGCACATAGACAACGCTTGTCCGTGGGTAGGGCGTGTCACATAAGGGTTTCTACAGCAAATCCACCATTGAAAAGGGACTGTAGGCATCAGCCAATCAGATGTTGACATTGCTCTTTTGTGTCGAAAGACGGTGCGTATACTCAAGATGGCAGAGGTGCAGAGGGTCAGGGTTTTGGTGCTTGGAGATATTTTTGTCCATGGTTTACAGCACTATGCTGGGAGTAGGCATGTGGCACACCATTTCGATGTGAGAGGAGTGGAGGTGGTGTGGAGCGCTGAGAGTGATCGAAATGTTGAGGCAATTGTGGAAGTTTGCCAACACATGCGTACGATGACCACTCCACATGTAGTACTTTTGCACTACGGTGCTTGCCATTTGGGCTACATGACTTCTCGTACTTTGTTGAAAGATTTGGAACAGTTGGTTCAAGCTGTCATGAACATCTTTCCAGCTACGGAAGTAATTTTTTCTGGTTTACTCCCTAGAGGAAAATGGGACAACAGTTCTGTTTTCTGTCCTGATCAAAATATTGGGAGGTGTATCATCAATCACGCCATGCGTGCATTCATGTTACGAGCTGGTATGTTTTTCTGCAGCCACGATAACATTGTTCCCAGTAATGCAGATTATTTTGAAGCAGATGGTGTTGCGTTATCTTCTTTGGGAAATGCCATGTTCTTTTGGAATGTAAGGCTTGCTTTAGAGAAGGTTCTATAATGGTTGTAGGAGTAAAGCAATAAAAATATATTAAAAAAACACAAAATAGCAGGTGTCTGTAAGGCATCTGCCCAAAAACAAAAAAAATGCTCTTTTCAGAGCCCACCTTAAAGGGGAAAAGGGGAATTATACTTAAATGTACAGTCGTTACGCTCTGATCCTGTATGTGTCCGCGGACATGGCGGTGGTTTGCAGGCGGCGCATGTTAACATGGGAAATTCTGGGGTGGAGACACATGCAAATGAGAATGAGCGTAGCTAGGGATCGGTCTGTAAAGTTCAGTGGGTGTGTTCTGAACAGAGAGATTTAATGACACCGTCTTCTCCCTGACAGGAGACCAGACAGCCATGGCTCTGTGTATGCGCAAACAGATTATCTGGATTTTGGGAGACTCCTGGATACATTGGTTGAGGTGCATGTAGAAAGTTGCTGTCTATCTGCAGATCTTGGAAGTGCACTGGCATGGCGTGCGTGGAATGAGGTGGCTCGACTTGGTACCTCTTTGTGCTACTTTACAGAAAGAGCGTCATCCTGATATAATTATCATTCATTGTGGAGGAAACGGTTTAGGCCATGTCTCTGGAATTTCTTTGCAATTTGCAATGAAGGAAGGACTTGCGAAGGTCATGGACATGTTTCTAAATTGCCAAATACTTTTTTCCCGTATTGTACAAGACAAAGACAAATATGGCTGTGTTCCTCTGCATTTGGTCCACAAATGGAGAAAGCGAGGCGCAATGTAAATAAGGCTGTTTGTGCCTTTCTAAGAGATGTTGGCATGTCCTCAGTCCACAATGAAAACATTTTGTTTCGCAGCACTTTCATTTTTTGCAGAGATGGAGTCCATCTCACATATGCTGGCAATCAGATTTTTCTTCGCAATGTACAATCCGCATTGCAACCTTTTTTGGATTCACTCTCTGTTTTTGTGTGTCCTACGACTGTCCGCTGACTTTTTCAAAAATGCACAGAGGCCTACAACGGTCACTTGATAGCTCTATTGTTTAACTAAGAAAGGTGGCTCTGAAAAGAGCCCTTTTTTAAAAAATGTTGTCGTTTTTCCACTTCACTGCTTTTGGGCACACGGCACACTAGGAGAGGAGGGCAAAGGAGGGTAAAGAAGGGGAACCAAGCACGGGGATAAGAAGGGGCAGGTGGAGAAAGATAGGGTGAGCTTTACTTGGGTAGGAGGCACTTCTTCTGGTGCTCCGTGACCGTAGCCTCAAAAGCACTTTGAAAACTCTCCCCCTGCAGAGTACTGCATCACAATACACACACAATATTGTCACCTTCGAAAGGTAAGGGTCAACAGCATCGCAAATGGCTTGTGAGGCAGCTAGAGGGATGCGCTCCCCCGCAGGAGTGTCTCTTGTGGTGAGAGGATCGGACACGGAGGATGCTGTGGAGGAACTCAACCTACTACATTCTTCACATGGCACCACATTGCGAATGTCCGCACTGTGGAACAAAGTTAGATGTCGCTTCATGGTTGTCGTACCAAAGGTGTACGCACCAGGTCTCCCGTGACTCAGCACCAACTGGCACTGGTTACACCTCACCAGGTTCGCACGTGCTTTTGGTACATTCCCATAAACGGAAAACAACCGCCACACCCACGACTCCCAGCGAATGCTTGTAGTACGGAGTTCCTCCACCTCATTCCCTTCTTCCTCTTCCTCTTCGATCTGTACATCCTCACCCGTATATCCCTCTGCGGGCCCTTGGGGAGGTGGTGGCGGTTGAGGGTTTGGGGGTGGTGCTGAGGCTATTGAAGCAACAGTACCCATGGATGCCATAACGATTACTTTCCTATTGGTCACTACAGCAGTAAAGGCAACACAACTCAATGTGCTATAGCCAGAGGCACAATGAAGATGCACTCGGGGGTGTGGCCATTTATAATGGTGGAGGGGTGCGGCTCACGACCATCTTCATCACTCAAAAGCATTCCAAAAACTTTGAACAATACGTGCACAGGTACAGCTATTGTATGGCAAATGTGAAATGATGATTTTACACTGTGAAATAATTTTCCTTTCTGTATATAACTTCTTTTGTAATGTTGCGGAACCACAAACTTTATAAATGTGACATTATGGTTGAAAGTAAAATTCACCAGTTATGGTAGGCTAAGCAACCATAACTGCCCACACCACTGTGAACGACTAACACTAACACCCAGGACATCAAAGATGACATCACAACCATAATGTCACATTTATAAAGTTTTTTTTGTGAATTTCACAGGTTTTTAGTAGTGCAACTTAACCATAATGTTCCCTTAACAAAGTTTTTTTTAGTGAATATATATATATAACATATTCATGCATTGTTAAAGGGACGTTGGGTATTGGTGGGTTTACATTTTATGTGTATGCTATTATTCTATATATATATATATAATATATTCATGCGTTGTTAAAGGGACGTTGTGGTTAAGTGGTTAAAAAACCTATGAAATTACATGGAAAAATGTTGTCACAGGGAGGTTATGGTTACAGGTAAAACCCTCAGAACATCGCTAGTTATGTTAAGGTACGGAACCATAACTCGTGCTAAAAAACAAATGTCATTGATGACATCACTGATGCCATCACATGTCTGGCTCCCTCTTTTTTTGTTCACTGACATGTGTAGGGCAGGTGGTTTTCTTCACTAACAGTCAGGAAGTAAACATTCAAAAGGTACTATATTTGTAGACCTTACCCTTCACATATGTCCTTAGACCACTTTCCTAAGGGTTCAGTGACATTATATGATGCATATACAAAGGGGAAGAAGCAGGCCTGAAACATGAAGATACGCAGGTAGGTTATGAACACTTTCTGCTTATACTGCTGCTTTTCTGCTTACTTTACTTTCCCGGTATATGGGCATATTTGTGTGTGTTGTGGTCTCTTTATGTTTTGTGTGTAGTAGTACACATATGTAGTAAGTGAAGGGGTATTAGCTACTTATTACATGTTTCACAGTACGCGAAACTGTGAAAATAAACCATTCATCATTGTACTATCTAACATGGCAAAAATTTGAATATTGGGCCTCTATGGTGCCTGCTGCTTATGCATTATGTGGTTGCTGTGCTGGAAAGAACTCTGTAGTGCAATGGTGTTCATAGCAAAGGATTGTGCAATGAATTATTTATCTCATGACAGGGCTCCCAGCCCTTGTGCCAATTGTGCCAATATAATGTTGTGCCAATATAATGTTGCCACAAAACTGATAGTTTTGTGGCAACATTATATTGGCAATCCCTTGTGGAGGCTTTTTATGAGAACTAAAGGCACATGTGATGACATCAGTGATGTAATCAATAACATGTGTGATGTCATCTTTGAGGTCATGGGTGTTAGTCCTTGCAGTGCACAGTGGCAGCTCAAGTTATGGTTGCATACCTTACCATACCTTACCATAATTGGTGAATTTCTGGTGTTTTTCGGTTTTACCTGTAACCACAACGTCCATGTAACAATGTTTTTCCATTGAATTTCACTTTAAGTGCAACTTAACCATAACGTCCCTAAACAATGTTTTTGTTAGTGAATTTCATAGGTTTTTAGTAGGGCACTTTAACCATAACGTTGCTTTAGGCTAGTTTTTTTCAGTAAAGGGGAAAGGTTTTTAGTAGCGCAACTTAACCATAACGTCCCTTTAACAATGTTTTTTTTGTTCCTGAATTGCATGGGTTTTTAGTAGGGCACTTTAACCATAATGTTGCTTTAATCACAGTTTTTTCAGTGAAGGTAATAGAGTTTTAGTAGTGCAACTTAACCATAATGTCCCTTTAACAATGTTTTTTGTCAGTGAATTTCATTGGTTTTTAGCAGGATACCCTTAGTTTGTAAAGAAGAACTGAGCAACATAGTGAAACTGCTGGCACTATGTTAATGCGGTCAGCAGTCGCTGACTGTGCATCTGTTTGAGGAGATTGTGTGGCATCCAACCTGCTGAGGAAGGCAGGTGCTCTCTTACATAGTGGTATCATTCACCAAAAGCAAAGAACATAGACAAACAGCACCATGTGCAAGAATTGCAAGGGAAAAAGAGTAGGTTTGCAAATTGTGTACTTATGAAGCAAACAGGACAAAGGCATAGGGAGTACACCATAACGGAATGCATCAACAACAGAAGTGACGTCCGCCCTCAACAATCTTACCACACTGCTACTGTAAATGGGAACAAAGAACGAACGGCCAGAGTAACGACTGGAAAGTGCTAAGACCTGAACGTCACTACAATATAGAGCACTAAACTTTGTCTAATGCACAGGTGCTGCAGTATACAATACTTCAGAAGAATAACGTTTCTTTTTGTAATGCAGCAATGGCAAGCACCTTAGAATGGCAGGACGAAAATGTCCCTCATGACGCCAAGACTTTCTATACTAACCCCATTGGTATGCACAGTAGTGTGAACTGTAAATGATGTTATATATATTTCTGCATTTACCCCAAATACATTCTCTTTTTGTTAAGAGAACATATTGGAAAGGAAAGCAAGGCAGTACAAGCGGCAACCCTTGCACAACAGCATACAGGCATAGGAAATGAAGGAACTTCTGTGCATAGGGAAATGGACAGCATGGAAGTCAAAGTGGAAAAATTGGTGAACAATTGTGCTGCCTTAAAGGATGCGTCCAAGGATATATTGTGGACAAAAGTGAAACAGCACTGGCACACCTGCACGTATACTCCTTCCCCATGTCGGAGCTCGACATCCCCTCAAAAACCGTGTAATGGGAGATCTTACAGTGATACATCAATGTCTTCCTCCCCCAACAACCAAGTTGTGCAAATCCCCATTTCCCCTCAGTAAGTATCCACTTCTGCTACCCCTTCCCTTTCCTAATGGGGAGTATGCTTAGTGATTGTAGGATATTCTTTTTTTCCTGAAATGGGTTTCTGACCGCAATGAAGAAAAAAGTAAATGCCCTACGGACCCCGCAGCTGTCCGGCCTATCCACAATGACAATGGAGGCATCCACATGCTGCCAGCAGGCTCTGCATGTCTGCATGTTGTCCACCACCTATCAATGCATGTGGGAGCAGATGTTTGTGTGTAGTGCAAGTACACACATGTGTATCTGTTCCTCTGTGTCCTGGTAACATCACCACTGTGCAGCATATGCAAAGAAACCTTACTTAGGTCGGGGCGTCCACCCACGTCCTACAGGTAGCTACACAGATAAACATCCCGCCTGCGGTACCATAAATATAGCCAGCACTCCCAAAATGGTTGGTGCACATGTGGCGCACTATTAGTCAGTAGGAGTGGCAACGGTGTGCATAGGACACCCATGCACATGCGCACAACGCATTCCACCCAAAACGCATCCAGCAGACAGCTGTTCCAAAGGAGAACAGTGGCGACATCACCATGCAACCGCACCCACGCTGCTTGTGGGCTCTTATTTCGGGGACAGGAGTCGGACCCTCGGACATCGGCAAGGTACAGGGTTGAGCAATATTTGGAGTGTTTTTCGGAAAGTACATGCTTACAAACACACCACAATGTGCCATTGCACATGTTTGTATGTTTTGGAACAATGTGGGCCTGCTTTCCAGGTGAAAGTTGTCCACAGCAACCCTACAAAAGGGCACACCCCAGAGGTGCTCTGCAATCTGTTTGCAGCTTTTCAGAACAGAGTAGCAGGACACATAGGTTTGCCATGTAAGCAATGGTGCACAAAATCTGCTGTGCTACAGTGTGTCTGCACTTAAGAGCAAGCTTGTAAGTCTGGCTGAGTATGCATAGTAATGGAGAAAATTATGAACGACCCTTGCTGTGAGCCACACTCGCAGCAGTGAGAGTCCCCATTGTCCCAATCTCATGAGTAGCTAGCGGAAAACAAAAGTATACGCACATGCGTTTCCCCAAGGATGGTGCGGGCCGTGTCCAAATGAAGCAGAAACATTCCTTCTTCCCTTTCCAGTTTCTTCTTTGTAGCACGCCGTCATTGCATACTGGTAAAAAGTTCCACACGCTTCCACCAATTACATTGAAGAGATATCCATGTAAGAGTATCAGTTCTGTACAACAGTGCTCTGCATACACACCACGCCCAGAAATGTTGTTGCGCAATCCCTGTGACTACACAGTCCCATTTCCATGACCGCCATCCTGAAAATCCCTGGATGTGGCTTTCGTGTTGCGTGTGAGCGTGGGGGACTAAGTTTCAACCAGGGTAGCGGGAGTTCATTGTAAGGGGCGGCTCCAAAATAAGCCTTTTTTTTAATTGCTTCTAGACAAACACATTTTTTCATGTTTTATTTGATTTTGTGTTTTCTTGTGCAGACATTGTTACAGTAAACTCTTCACCGCATCTTGTGGACGGGCAAGCAAAACAGCATTACCGATGGGCAACAAAGAAATGCCATTTGCTTGTAAAATGCCTGCATTTCCACAACTAATGAGGTAATTGCTGCAGAAGAACATCCTAGCAGCGGACAGACAATATATACATGCTTCTGTTGATGAGACACCTTCCTGCCTCTGGCTCGTAACAACATCCAGTAGCATTGTGTCATCCGCAATCGCTACCGCGGGTGGTGGCTCCTTCCATGTTGGAGCCTGCAACCCGGCAGGTAGGGCAGTTTAGTCCCTTCTTTGTGTCTGGTATCGATTCATTGGCTAATCGCAGCACTGCCGGAAGTTTATCTGCCCCTCAAGCCCGGCAGTCGCTGCGTTTCAACCCTTTGCTGGAACTCGCTCCAGCGGCTCTGGTTCTTGCGCTTTCCCAGCTGTGCCCTCTGCTCGCCTCAGCGTGCGGCGGGTTATTTCTACCTGCTCGTCCCTTTTCCTTGGGATAGAGTTTCTTCTCCTTCTCTGTCGGCCGGTTCGTTTTGTCAGCGGCGGCCTTTCTTCTTCCAGTCTCTTCCTTGCCGATCCCTCTGCACTTCCTCGCTTCCTCCTCCCAGTCTCGCTGATCCGGCGGCGGGCGTTTTCTCTCCTCTTTGCCGCTCTTTACACTCGCGGTTCTCCAGTTTTCCCTTTTCTTTTTTCTGTTGTATTCTCTCCTGTTAAGTTCTCTCTTTTTCTTACTGCGCCTGTATTTCCCTTGGGCCGGTTGTTTCATTGGCATCCTTCACCTCGAGTTGTGTCGCAGTGGATTTACTTCCTGTGTTCATCCCGGTGGATCTCGTATCTGATTCCAGTCCTACTGTTTCAAGATTGGATCTTCACCTACCTCATTGCCAGAAGTCTCCTAAGGGTTTTTTCCATGTGTGGGTTTTTTCCCTTTTGTCCGGCCTGTTCCCGGAAAAGGGGCCCCAGGACGGCTGTCTATTTAGCAGTCACTGTGGCTTCTCACCGAGACAGGCAAGTGCTACCTACAAAAGAACGGGACTACCTGAGCCGGCGGAATCTACGGAACTCAGGTCACTCTGAAGACTCAGGTGAGGAGAGTGTGGAGGGACGGGAAGACGAAGGGGTTCGACAGCTTACGCAGTCACACATTGAAACGCCAAGAAAGACTAAGATGTCAGCCGAAGAACAAGTTCAGGAGTTATGGATGGCTTTCCATGCCATGTCACTGGAATTACAGGGGGTCAAGACTGAGAATGCCCTTCTAAAACAGATGGTAGTGGTCCGGGAACCCTCACATCCCCCGGAATTGCCCCCTATGGCTCTTTCTTCAGGAAGATTTGATGGCTCACCTAAGAAGGTAAAGGAATTTCTGGAGGCCTGTAATGTGTACTTCACCTTCAGACCACACACCTTCTCCACGGACCAAGCCCGAGTAGGGTTTCTGATCTCAAATATGACAGGGAATGCTTTGACCTGGGCTACTCCGCTAGTGACAAACAGTAATGCCATCCTACAGGACTTCTCGGGGTTCCAGAACCTACTGAAACAGACCTTCGAGCGACCCGAACTATCTTTTACTGCTGGTGAGGACCTGCTGGATGCAAGACAGGGTGCTCTAGACGTGCTGTCATACATCTCCTCCTTTAAGACAATGGCAGCAGGAGCGGGATGGTCCGAACAAGCACAATATGCTGTATTCCGGAGAGGGTTGAGAGATGAGATCAAGGATGAGCTAGCCAGATCTCCACGCTCCCCCATATTTCCAGATTTACTTGCTGCCGCTCTCCACATCGAGTACCATCTCAAAGAGAGAAGGGCAGAACGCCGGAAGCAAAGAGGATCAGGTAATCCCGTGAACCCTCCTTCACACTCTCCATCTGGACGTTTCTCCTCTACTCAGAGCGAAGAACCGATGCAATTCGGAGCCACAAGGGCACCTCTGTCATCTGCTGAGAGGCGGCAAAGAAGAGAAAAAGGTTTGTGCGCCTATTGTGGTTCTGATCAACATGTACTAAAGGACTGCTCTGAGGTACCAGAGAGGAAGGCGGGAAACGACTACCCTCGGCGTCAATAGGGACGGGCAGCCGGGGGTACTCAGATCTTCTTCAGCGTCCCTACGTCACACTTTCGGTGTCGGCTTCAGAATCCCAAGAAGATTCCAGACTGATGATACTATCCCTTACCTTGAACCTCAAGGGAATACCGGTGGAAACATTAGCTTTATTGGATTGTGGTGTGGCAGGGAACTTTGTGGACACTCTGTGGGCCGACAAGATGGGGCTCACTCGGATAGTCCGTAAGGTGGGTCAGAAAGTGGAAGGAGTAGACGGTACACCTTTGTCATCCGGACTAATCACTCATACCACCGAACAACTCTCTTTGGTCATCAACCAACACACAGAGGTCCTGCAGTTCGACATTATTAGAGCCGCACATTTCCCCATAATCCTAGGCATTCCTTGGCTGCGCAGGCATAACCCGCATATCAACTGGACGGAAAATCGACTGAGTTTTTGTTCCACGTACTGTTCAGTCAACTGTCTTCCTCCCGATACCAGGGAAGATAAACAGTCGGTTAGGGTTCTCTCCAAGGATCATGTGGGTATTCACGCTCTTCCTAATTTTTGTGCAAAATTCTCCGGGGTATTCCAAGAGAATCTCCACGCTCGGCTACCTCCTCATCGGCCAGAAGACTGCTCAATCTATCTCGAACCTAATGCACTGGTTCCATTTGGGCGCATGTTCTCTCTCTCTCAGGCCGAAAAGAAGGTATTAAGGGTCTATCTGGATACCAACTTGGAGAATGGTCTTATTCGACCTTCGAAGTCACCAGCTGGCGCCTCCCTGTTCTTCATCAAGAAAAAAGACACGACTGATCTCAGACCCTGTATCGATTACCGGGGCCTCAATAAGGTTACAATTCGGGATCGGTATCCTATGCCAATCACAACCGACATTATTGAGGCGGTACAAGGGGCTCGATTCTTCACCAAATTGGATCTCAGGAACGCATATCATCTGCTTCGCATCACCGAGGGGGACGAATGGAAGACGGCTTTTCGAACCCCATATGGTCTTTTTGAGTATAGAGTGATGCTGTTCGGCTTGGTGAACGCACCGGCTGCATTCCAGAGATTCATGGATAGGCTATTTTCAGACCTGCTGTCAGTCTCGGTTATAATATACCTCAACGACATTCTGATTTTCTCCCCCAACATGAAGGAACATATTCAACACGTCACCCAGGTTCTGTCTCGCCTTCAGGAAAACCAGTTGCTGGTCAAGGGCGAGAAGTGCAAATTTGCGGTATCCTCGGTTCACTATCTCGGATTCACTCTTTCCGAAGAAGGGGTGGCCATGGACCAAACCAAAGTTGATGCTATTCTTGATTGGCCAGCTCCTACTTCAGTCCGGGAAGTCCAGAGATTCTTGGGATTAGCAAATTACTACCGTAGATTCATCTCTAATTTTTCAGAGGTAGTATACCCGATTACGCGCCTACTCAAGAAGGAGGCTGTTCAGTTTTTTTGGTCGGATGAGGCCGAGAAGAGTTTCAATTTTCTCAAGAGATTGTTCTGTACCGCCCCCATTCTTCAGCATCCTGATCAATCACAGCCATTTATTTTGGAGACCGACGCTTCTGCTGTCGCTGTAGGAGCGGTATTGCTCCAGACCATCCAAGGTGTGGAACACCCCGTGGCATACATGTCAAAAACTCTTTCTCCTAGCCAGCTCAACTATTCGGTACTGGAGAAAGAACTACTGGCCATGAAACTTGCCTGTGAAGAGTGGCACCATCTCCTACTAGGAGCCTGACATCCATTTCTGATTAGGACAGACCATAAGAACCTCAAGGTACTACAAGAATTGGAGTGTTCTAATTCCAGGAAGGCCAAGTGGGCCCATCATTTTGCACAGATTGAATTCCAAGTCTCGTATATCCCAGGATCACAGAATAGTCTGGCGGATGCCTTGTCTCGCAAAGACTCCACCAAGGAACACCTGGCAATCAAGAGGGAGTCCATGTTCAAACGCAACCAAATCCTGGCTTTTGTTGGTTCTTTCCTTAAAGAGGTCAAGACTGCCCTCATTCAGGAAAAGCCCCAACTACCCCTACGTCTTAACTCTCCTTTTCAACAACGAGGAGACTGGCTTTTCTACAAACAGAAGTTGTACATTCCTGAAGGTCCTCTTCGTTCTAGAATCATGAAGTGGAGTTATGACTCTCGCTCGGCCGGCCATAGAGGGGCCGAGAATACCCTTGAGCTCCTCTCTAGAACATTTCTTTGGCCAAACGCTAGAAAGGAGACATATGATTATGTCAAGGCCTGTCCAATTTGTGCCAGAGCCAAATATCGCCTGGGAAAACCTTTGGGTCTGCTCACTCAGGTCGAACTTCCTACTCGCC
This sequence comes from Ambystoma mexicanum, assembly GCF_040938575.1. Classification (NCBI taxonomy): domain Eukaryota; kingdom Metazoa; phylum Chordata; class Amphibia; order Caudata; family Ambystomatidae; genus Ambystoma; species Ambystoma mexicanum. Next base: position 69,822,247 of record NC_090938.1, read on the forward strand.
CATGGGGTCTTATTTCTACCGATTTCATTGTCGATCTGCCGGTCTCGGAATCCTGTACCTGCATTATGGTCACGGTAGACGCTTTTTCTAAGCTGGCACATTTTTCTCCCCTTCCTGGTCTGCCCACTGCGGCTAAGATGGCAGAGGTTTTTTCTCGAGACATATTCAAGTTACACGGTCTCCCCGATAAGATAATATCGGATCGGGGAAGTCAGTATATCTCGAAGTTTTGGACTGCCTTCTGCAACTGTTTGGGCATTGAAAGAGCTCTGTCTTCAGGGTTTCACCCGGAGACCAATGGTCAGACGGAACGTCTGAATGCGACCCTGGAACAATACCAAAGGTGTTATATATCACAACATCAAGACAACTGGGTCTCGCTGCTTCCCACGGCAGAGTTCTCGTACAACAATACAAGGCATTCCGCTACAGGACTCTCTCCTTTCTTCTGCACTTATGGGGTTCACCCTCGTGCTGTTTTTCCAGAGGTTCCCAGTTACACCAACTCCCCGACGGTGGAAGAGGTATTAGGGAATATTAAGGAAGCCCAGACTTCAGCTATGCGGAGTCTAGAGGTCAGCAGAAGACGGACAAAATCCTGCACCGTTCAACATCGGAAAGAATGTCCAGCATGGAAGCCAGGCGATCAGGTGTGGTTGTCCACCCGGTTTCTGCCCAGATGGACAAGGCCTTCTAAACTGTCTCCCCGTTTTCTGGGACCTTTCACTATTCTCTCTAAAGTCAATCCTGTCACCTATCGCCTCCGGCTTCCTTCCTCTCTTCGCCGCATTCACCCGGTCTTTCATTCCTCTCTTCTCAAACCTTACTGTCCCGACCTACACCATAGAACCATTCCCAGATCTATCCTGGCACATTCCTCCGAGCCTGATGAGTATGAGGTATCTCAGGTCTGTGATTCCAGGTATTATCGCGGACGTCTTGAGTACCTCCTGTCCTGGAAGGGATACCCTGAGTCGGAGGGCTCCTGGGAACCGGCTTCTCAGGTCCATGCACCAAGGTTGTTGGCTACTTTTCACCGCCGCTATACAGGGAAGCCTGGTGCGGTTAGGTGGGGAGGGGGTCATACTGTCATCCGCAATCGCTACCGCGGGTGGCGGCTCCTTCCACATTGGAGGCTGCAACCCGGCAGGTAGGGCGGTTTAGTCCCTTCTTTGTGTCTGGTATCGATTCATTGGCTAATCGCAGCACTGCCAGAAGTTTATCTGCCCCTCAAGCCCGGCAGTCGCTGCGTTTCAACCCTTTGCTGGAACTCGCTCCAGTGGCTCTGGTTCTTGCGCTTTCCCAGCTGTGCCCTCTGCTCACCTCGGCGTGCGGCGGGTTATTTCTGCCTGCTCGTCCCTTTTCCTTGGGATAGAGTTTCTTCTCCTTCTCTGTCGGCCGGTTCGTTTTGTCAGCGGCGGCCTTTCTTCTTCCAGTCTCTTCCTTGCCGATCCCTCGGCACTTCCTCGCTTCCTCCTCCCAGTCTCGCTGCTCCGGCGGCGGGCGTTTTCTCTCCTCTTTGCCGCTCTTTACACTCGCGGTTCTCCAGTTTTCCCTTTTCTTTTTTCTGTTGTATTCTCTCCTGTTAAGTTCTCTCTTTTTCTTACTGCGCCTGTATTTCCCTTGGGCCGGTTGTTTCATTGGCATCCTTCACCTCAAGTTGTGTCGCAGTGGATTTACTTCCTGTGTTCATCCCGGTGGATCTCGTATCTGATTCCAGTCCTACTGTTTCAAGATTGGATCTTCACCTACCTCATTGCCAGAAGTCTCCTAAGGGTTTTTCCCACGTGTGGGTTTTTTCCCTTTTGTCCGGCCTGTTCCCGGAAAAGGGGCCCCAGGACGGCTGTCTATTTAGCAGTCACTGTGGCTTCTCACCGAGACAGGCAAGTGCTACCTAAAAAAGAACGGGACTACCTGAGCCGGCGGAATCTATGGAACTCAGGGCACTCTGAAGACTCAGGTGAGGAGAGTGTGGAGGGACGGGAAGACGAAGGGGTTCAACAGCTTACGCAGTCACACATTGTTCCATACTCTTTGTGATGTTATGGATGAGAAAAGCACCTTAGCAGTGGAAAAAGCCTCTTCACTAGATTAGCAACCTCTCAGTCAACAAACAAACCTAAACAAGACACGTAAACCATAGGCATGGCTAGGTCTTTGCAAAGTGTATGCATGTCAGCGAAACAGCACTCGTAGACACAATTCCACAATGCGTCCACTTCTTCCAAACCAAAATTGGCATCAAAGTTTATTTCCAGAGCATACTTGTGCAGATCTAGTAGAAAGGCATCACTTATAGGCAACACAATGCAGTGCCTAGGGACACTGTACCATGTGTAAGATATGTAATTATTAAGTTTGTTTATTATGCTGTATTGTTATACTTTTTTGTAATTTATCTCCCTGTATGTTCTTTTCTTGCAACCCTGTACAAATTGCGCCCTGATGCCCCCGAGTCTGATGGTCTGCGCGTTATAAATAAACAAATACAAATACAAATACAAATTTTGCCATGTCAACCAGCCTCACTACGCAGAGTATAATGTACAACAGTTTGACTGCCCCTTCCTGTGAACCACACCCACTGTACCTGATTGGATAATCCCGAAAGTCCCATGTCCATTAGCCAGCGAGGTAAGAAGCGCAGATTGAGGCACGTGTGGTGTCCTAAGATCCGCGAGGGCCGCACCCCAGTAAAGCAGGAGCAGTCCTTTCCACTATTTTAGGCATATACGATTCCGCTAATGACATCCAAGACGTTAACATCTAAAACTGTCAGTTCTGCACAACACTTCGTAGATACCATTTCAAATTCAGCCTGCTAGTGTGCTGTCACTGGACAGCATGTCCAGTAGAAAGTTCAGTAAAAGATTGCAAGATTTGTGCATCCACATTCATCCACATGAGTACCCATCACCACAAAATGGTGGTACGAAAACATTTTCTGCACTATGTGTATGATTGTGTTATAAGTGCCTTCTGCGCATGGTATCTGCCACTTAGCACCCATTATGTTCTTTAAAAGCATACTGGTTTTTTCCCAGCCCCTACCATGAAGTGGCACTTCAGTGATATGTGCTTGCAACTTTCTCATTTACCCAAATCATACAGTGTAATATCGAAACAGGAACTCTTGGTTTTCCTTCCGACAATGCTACGAAATGTGTTCCCCACTAACCCACCTCCTAAATAAATCATAAAAAATGCCACCAATAGCAGCATTGAATGTATCGTACCAAGCGAAAGCAGCTTTCCAAAAGATCACTGTCTGCACAGCTGTACTTATGTCTAGGCTGCACTATTGCAAGAGGTTGTTTAAAGATCTGCCCCCTTCTACTGTCGGCCCTCTGGAACACATCCAGAAAAGGAGTGCGCGACTTGGGATGGTATCTCTCCTGCACTGAAATGTCACCAAAAGCACCCAGCGGCTGCGAGGAATAAAGTGAGAAGACTCAGCATTATGCAGAAGGCCTTCTGCGCCCTGGGACCTCAATAACTTCAACTCTGACTTCCTAAATATATGCAAGTTCTTCCCTCCTCCGCCTCCAACACCGTCAGGGTCAGGCGCTTCTGCAAAAAAACAGTTGGTGGTAAATGTGTTTGTTCACCCAGAGCCTCCCTTTGCAACAGCCTCCCTGCCTCCCTGACACTTGAGGGGAACCATCACTGGTTCGGGAAGCGCCTCAAAGCCTTTCTCTTAGCATCCGCTGTTTCTGCTCCTCTCCCCGGCTAACTGCCTGATGTACACTGTTTCTGCACTGGTTACATGGCGACTCTGTGATGTCAGATCCATATCACCTCCCCCCACCAGGCGAACCCCTGCACTGGCTTTCTAGCACACCCCGCACTTGAGTTCTGTTTTCTGTAAGCCTAACAGTTCATACACCACCTGTTGTGTGCACTTATCTGTGCACTTGGCACAATTGGCCCGTATTTTTACTTATTGTCATTTCTTCTTCTTCCCATGTACTGCACCGTCAGCTCCCTCCACCCATGCACTTGGGAGATGAAAGTCACACCTGGCCTAGTAGGGTCGTTATCTCTGTCTCCCCTCTGTTTCCCCTCCCTTGCCTTATTGCACTTTGCTAGACATGTGTGTAGGTGCATTACGATTGCACATCATATGATATCATACACACAATGCATGTACAACAGTGGTATGCCTGCCACTTACTGTATACACTGCAAAGTTGTTTTTTGTTTTCTGCAGTATCCCACTTATTGCACACTTTTCAAAATATATTGTGCAAACTCGGCACAGCTTGCATGTTACTAACTTCAAACAAGTACATTCAGTTCATGCAACACCCAGGATTCCTGCCCCTTACCTTGCACACTTCCACCATAGCCTTCTGCACTTCTTTGTGCAAACAGACCTTCTGGCAGAGTGTTGGCGTACACACCAGACCCCCCAACATTATAGAGCAGTGTCTTTTGCTCCACATTTTCATTTCCATGGCTCCCATCCAGAAAATGGCTGGATGTGGCATATGCAAGCTTTGAAGTACAGCGTAATCAACTCCGGTTTCGTGCTAAGGAGGGATGGTGGCTGGGGGGGTGTAAAACAGGGTAGGGGTTTGGGTATGTAGTACCGTCTCAGAAAACAAACGTTTTATTTTTTTGTCCTGTTTTTGTAATGTAGTGCTTGTATACAATTGTTTTTTGGATCTCTTTCGATGACTTTTTGTTTGCCTCTCCTCCTGACATTTGTACAGACTGAACGTCAACGCTTCTCTTCCAGTTCTACAGAATTGTCTGCAACGCTTTGTGTAGACTGGCAAACAAAACAGCATTGCCAATGGAGGTCAAAGAAATGCCATTTCCTTGGAACCACTGCAAATCTTGCTCGTTAATGGTGTCATAGTTGGTGCAGAACATCCCAGCACTGCTAATAAAGTCACACATGCTTCTGTTTATGTAACACCTCTCCACCTCTAGCTGTGGGCAAATTACACCAGCATGGTCCCAAGCACCTCTTCGTGGTATGAAGGAGACAAAATCACTTTGGCAGTAGGAAAATTCTGCCTCACTGCTGTGAGCAACTTCTTGAGGTGACGGAGCAAACATGAGCACAAAATGTACCCCAAAAGTAGTGCTCCATAATGCACGACCACAACATCCATAGTACCGACCGAGGCACAGATGTACAAAGGAAAACCATGGAACCAAAACCTCACTCATAGACTGTGCCACAAAAAGACTCCACTCCTTCCAACTGAAAGGTAGTATCAAAGCTTTTTTTCCACAGCATATGTGTACAAATCTTGCACAAAGGTATCACCCACAATGAGCACTCTGCGTCTGTCCATCTCTGTCAACCTCACTGCATTGAGGTTTGGGGAAATGTATCACCGCCCCTTCCTGTCAACCACACCCTCGACACCTGATTGGATAATCCCCACAGTTCCATTTGCAAAGGCACCATGCTCAGAAAGACAGATTGTAGCACATGTGCCTTCCCAGCTACAGCGAGGGGAACACCACAGTAAAGCAGAGGCACCCCTTCTTCTTTTCCCACTATTGCATATGCAACACTGCCACATTATGTAGTATTCAATAGTCACACCAGCATGTAGCATTCACATCCAAGACCTCCGCATCGAATACAATAATTTCTACACTACACTGCATAAGTACCATTAAACACTCACAGTACAGGTCTGATGTCATGTGAAAGCACCTCCAGTTAACAGCTCTCCAAGCCGATCCCCGCTATCAGCGTCCACATTCACCCAGAGCAGCACCCAGCACCACAAACTGCAGGTAGAAATATTTATTTTCCTCCCAGCACTCCACCAACTCCAAAGATACAATACTTCAAAGTGCAGTACAGTAGTTAGTAATCTGTGCAATGCACCCTACTCAAGCACATGCACTATGCAGTTTAACCCCATGCACTGCTACACACACACTTTCTCACCACAGCACTCAGTGGACACACTGCAGAACTGTTAACTCCATAAGCTCCTGCCATGCACTGGAAAATGTACCATGTGTGAACAATGAGCACACCCATGGAATCAACAATGCATGTACAACTCAAAAACCACACATGAAATGCAACAATCTGAGGAGTACTCCCAAGCAACCCACATAGCTCTTTGTGTAAGGTTTTCAGCCATGCATCCAAGATTCTAGGGCCTCACCACACACAGCACGCCCTAGTGCACCCCACGTGTTACTCCTCATGTCATGTGTAATGCATTCCCCATCTGCAATTGCGCCTGCCACCTTTCATTCTGGCCACATCTTTGCATGCATGGCTCTATGATGTTGTGTTGGTTGTGCTGAACTGTATGTGAGTAGCTCTGTACATTGTCCTTATTGCAAATTTCTGATGCTGATGACCTCCTTTCATGGCGCAATATTTAAAAAAGAATTCCTCAAGCAAGGGTCATGTAATGGGCATCCCATAGCAAACGGAAATGCTAACATATGGCTCCCTAATGTGCAACACGTTCAATGACCTACACCATGTGCTCGTGAACGCATAGCACCTTACTTTGGTTGTACAACCAAGTGTTAAATGCTCTCATTATTCAAAGGTCACCATCCTCGGAGAGATGCAGAGGCAACTCTGCATGGCTGCATTATGGTGTGCTGGTTGTCATCAAGGGATAGGCTCTTGGGTGCATGGCCAACGGTCTATGACCTTTGGTCTTTGGTCATGTACCCAATAGTCTAAGCCTTACCCACACCCAGCACAAAATAATGGCCTCATGAAGGGGAACATATGCCACATACCACAATCCAGAAACGTAACATAATATGGGTGGGGCAAAGAGCAACTCATGACAAACGAAAATAGCGTCATGTGGCTCCTTAATGTCCAAGGTTGTGCAATAATCTACACCATATGGTACTGCACCCATATTAGGACAGTTGTGCTGCTCTACCACATCTTCAAACCCCTGCAGAACCATTTATTGAACTTCAGCACCATCGGAGACATGAATACTTAAAACTGGATGTCTGCATTATTGTGGCGTGCTATGGTGCAGGCCTAGGCTCTTTGATGCCTGGCCTATGCCCTATGGCCTTTTGCCGTACACCCAACAGTGTGGCCTTGGCCACACCCTGCACAACATAACAGAGGCATGCAGGTGAACAAGTGGCCAGGTACATGCAGGTCACAGCAAGCCACTAATAAGCATCCACTACTTCACCACTGCACCCGCAGGACACACTACAGTCGTTGTCACTCCATCAGGTCCAGGCATGTACTACACAATGTAAGAATTGCAACCAATCCCTACACCCATGAATCCAACATTGTATGCAATAATCCCAAACCGCACATCAAAGGCACATATTTGTAGCAAACGCAAATGGTGACATGTGGCTCCCTATTGTGCAACAGGGGCAATGATGAACACCATATGTTAATGCAGACATAGCAGCTCACTTCTGCTGCTCTACCTAGCGTACAATGTCCTCCAGACCGATTGTGTGCTACTCACCAACTTCAAATGCATGCAGAGTGAGAACTGCATCGCTGCATTATATTGTGGTGACTGTGATGAAGGCCTACAGCCTTCGACCATGCACCCAACAGTCTAGGCCTAGGCCACACCCACCACAACATAACAGAGGCATGCAGGCGACCATGTAGGCATGTACCAGAAATCACAAAAGCAACATCCGCACCAGCACTTCCACCCAACCACCGCACCATAAATCAGGGAGGCAAGCACACGTGTTCCACTTAGTGTAATGCTGAAATATATCGCTGTGTTTGGCACCGCTACCCACTTCCAATCACAAATCATTATAAGCATGCCAACCAAGCAAGACAATCTTCACAACATTGGGCCTGCTCCCAACACTCTACTACATGCATAGAAACAATGGTGGGTAGTGCACAGCAAAACTTACTAATCTGTGCAATACACACTACGCAAGCACAAATAGGAACCAGGTGCACCGTGACCTCTTCCATATGTACTGGTCACTGCAGCATCTCCACCCATACACCGACAACTGTAGACTGTTCTACCAATCATTACTCCCATGCAACCAACATTGTGTGCACTGCAGCCAAACCACACACACAAAGCAACAATGTGGCATGTACTTTCAACCAGTGGACATACCTTTTCAACCAGTAGACATACTTTTCTGTGTTAGGGCTGCAGCCATGCATCGAAGGGGCTATGAACTTACCTCACACAGCACGCCCTAGTACATGCTATGTTTAAATCCTCATGTCTCGTAGAATGCACTCCCCTTCTGCAAATGCGGCTGCCACCACTCATCACAGAAAGACATTGCCGCTGACGCTCGCATGCCATAACGAAGGGAGCCTGCAGTGACCACATAAGATTGGTGCCTGTTGAGGTAACCGTGCATTGGCAGAGTATGCACAAATACCGCTGGTACACCACCGTCTTCTTTTAATGAGATACATCACAAGATACATGAAGCACTTCTCACTCCCACACGCTTTCCATCCCTTCTTCCCACCACCAGATACAGTACACTATGTTTTTCAGGAGCTTTCCCTGCCGCATTGTCCTCCGATACAATATGCCGCCATCATGGAACACTTTTGACACACATCCTGTCACCGCACACTGCAGTGCAATCAAACTTTTCACCGCACAGCGAACGGGAAAATTTGACTCCGGAGTTGAGCCAGATATGACTAATTTTAGTGCGCCTACTGCAACGTATAAGAGGCCCAGCCATGTACACAATGGCTTAGAGCCTTGCCACACACACCACAACACTATCCTTCGATACACCATGGCGGTGTTTCCCAAAAACTTAGATGCACAGCACAGTTCCCTCCAGTCAACCACCGGCCGCGTCCAATGTTCGCCGACATCAGGGTGTAATGCAGGCCAACACTTCGAATCATGGAGCGAACATGGAAATGGGACCGTGGAGTGGACCCAGATATCACTAATGTTTTGAGATGCACATTTCAGTTCTTTCAACAAAAGTACTGGTCAGATTTCCACCAAACACACAAAAACACGCTTTCTGACCCAAGCCCCCGCTCCTGCCGCAAATTTGGTGAAAAGGTTTTGTGCGGTGGGAAAAAATAGGGGGGTCCCAAAAACGTATTTCTTTTCCATCGAATGAATGGGTGAAAACTTTGCGCACGGCTACAGCATGAACGGCTGGATGAATTGGCATGAAATTTACAGAGGAGCGGGGGTTGGGTCAAAAAGTGGGTCTTTGTGTGTTTGGTGGAAATCGGACAAGTACTTTTGTTGCAAATCACTGAAATGTATGTCTCCGCAGATCCATTTCCCTGTTCGCTCCATGGACAGAAGGCTCATTGGCTTGCGGTATGCCATGCTGGCTGTGACCTGTGGACGCGGCCGGTGGTTGGCTGGAGGGCAGCGTGCTATGCGTCCAAGTTTTCAGGAACTGCCGCCATGGTATATCGGAGGACAGTGAGGAGCAGAAAGGGAACGACAAACATAATGTACGGCATGCGGTGGTGGGAAGAGGGGATGGAAAGGGTGGGGGAGAGAGAAGTGGGTCATCTGATATGTGTGAATATTAGGTGGACGAAGACGGTGGAGTGCCTGCAGTATTCGTGCATAGAGTGCCAATTTGCCGGTCCCTGCACAGGTGACTAGCATGTGTGGTGAATGCAGGCAGCGTTCGTTATGGCACGATAGTTCGTGCTGCAACCTTTTACTGTGCCGACGGATGGAAGATGAATAGCAGACGGGGAGTGAATAGCAAAACATATATTACGCTATGTGTTGGCGGGAGGAAGGGATGGAAAGGGCGTAGGAGAAAGAAGTGAATCATCTGAGATATGTCAATAGGTGGACGAAGATGTTGATGTGCCTGCTTTATCCGTGTGTACAGCGCGTTATCGTCATGCAGTACGGTGGTATGTATATGGGTTATTTGGCATGTTTAGGTTTCCTATGTCGACTGAAGAGGTTGATCAGTGTCGGGAAGATACTTTTCGCACTGCCAAGGTACTTTTGTCGTCCATAACACTAAGAAGAGTATGGGACAATGGTCAAGGAAGTATTCCGAGCCAGAGGTTGGAAGGTGTCTCTTCAACAGAAGCATGTATAATTTTTTGTCCGCTGGTGGGATGTTCTTCTGCAACAATTAACTAATTAGTTGTGGAAATGCAGAGTCTTTCCAAGCGAAAGGCATTTCGTTGTCACCCATTGGTAATGCTGTTTTGTTTTCCCATCTACAGGATGTGGTGAAGACTTTACAGTAACAATGTGAGCACAAGAAAACACAAAAGCAAATGAAAACTGAAAAAAGCTGTTTCAGTAGAAGCAGCTACAAAACAAATTTTAAAAAAACTCTCTTTCCAGAGCTGCCCTTTCAAACGAACTCCTCTAATCTCTGTAATTTATTCCTGCACGCAGCAGGAAATCCACATCCGGGGATTTTGAGGATGGCCGTGGAAATGGGACTGTGCAGGCTGAGGAATTGCGCAATACTATTTCTGGGTGTGGTGTGTATGCAGAGGACTGGTGTACAGAACTCATACTGTTACATGGAGAGATGGAGAGCTCTTCAATGTGATTGGTGGATGCGTGTGCAACATTCTAACAGCAACCAATGCTGGCGTGCTGGAAAGAAGGAAGAGTAAAGGGAGGAAGGTATGTTTCTGCTTCATTGGGGTTCGGCTCACACGGTACTTGGGTAAACGCACCTGCCTCATACAACCGTTTCCAGAATGCTACCCATGGGAATGGGACAGTGGGGTAGCACAGTAAAGGACCTTAGGCAGGTACCGGCGGATGTTCCATGGGAGGGGCTGTTAGATCATGAGTGGCAGTTCCCGCTCAGGACATTTAGTAGGCTGCCATACTCTGACTCACCTAAATACAGGGACCATCAGCAGGACAATAGCAATCATATAAGTAGATGTTGAAATGTATGATGAAAGGTGACTAAAATATAAAGGCAGGTTGTGGGTTACAGGAAGGGCTGTTAATTCTTTTCTCCATTACTGTGCGTACTGAGCCGGGTTGCCATTACTTGCAAAGACAATGCAGCAAAGCAGACTTGGTCCAACCTCACTTACAGGGCAAAGTACTGTGGCCTGCTAGTCTGTTCTGAAAAGCTACAAACAGATTGCGGAGGAGCTCTGCGGTGTGGCCTTTTGAAGGACTGCTGTGGAGAACTAGTACCCGGAAAACAGGCCTTCATTCTTCAAAAACATACATGCATGTACTTTCTGAAAAACACTCCAACACTGCACTTTTCCGCTGTCCGAGGGTCCAGACTGTGTGCCCGAAATAAGGGCCCACGTGCAGCATGGGTGCCGTCGCATGGTGACGTTGCCACTGTTCTCCTATGAGACGGTGAACTGCAGGACGCATTTTGGGCGGAATTCTAATGTAGTTACCTGTGGCCCCTGAATCAATAACAGCTTGGGTTTGAAGAGGGTATGAACCAACAATTGAAGAGAAACTGACACACAGATCAAGTAATTATAGGCGGTGCACAACATGCACCAATGCGGATTGTGTTGGCGTGGTACGGATGCCTCCATTGTCATTGCGAATAGGCCAAGCAGGTGCGTTGTCCGTAGGAAACCTTTTACCTATTGCGGTCATTCCTATGAGGACTGTGTGCCGCTGAGTCATAGCGGCGTTTAAAAAAACAAACAATACCACATATACACTCAGCAACAATTTAAATATCAAAGTTTACTTGCACACATGCATACACACCATTAGGAAACGGAAGAGGTAACAGAAGTGGATAATTATTGTGGGGATTTGGGGATTTCCACAAGTTGGTTTTGAGGGGAGGAAGAGATTGAGGTATCACCGTAACGTCTCCCATCACACAGATTATGAGGGGACGGTGGGCAGTGACACGGGGAAGGGGTACATGTGCAGGTCTGCCAGTGCTGTTTTATTTTGTCCATAATATACCCTTGTACGCAATATTTTTAAGGCGGCACAATTGTTCACCAATCTTTCCATTTTGGCTTCCAGGCTGTCCATTTTGCTATTTACAGAGTTTCTCTCTTTCCTATGCCCGTATGATGTTGTGGAAGGGATGCCGCTTGTGCTGCCTTGCTTTCCTTTCCAATATGTTCTGTTACAGAAAAGAAAATGTGTTAGGTGCATATGAAGCAATATATATTACGTAATTTACGTTCCACACTACTGTGAGTAGCAATGGGGTTAGTATTGTAAGTCATTGCGTAATGAGGGAAATTGTCTTCCTGCCACTGCAAGGTGCTTGCCATTGCTACATACAAAAAACAAACGTTCTGCTTCTGTACCATTGTATACTTCACCACCTGCGCATTTATCAGACAAAATGTGCTGTGCTTGCTACGTTGCAGTGATGTTCTGGTCTTATTACTCTCCGGTTCTTACTCTGGCCCTTCCTTCTTAGTTCCCATGCAGAGTAGCAGTGAGGTAACATTGTTGAAGCGATGCATCACTTCTGTTGTTGGTGCACTCCCTTATGGTGCACTCCCTATGCCTTTGTACTGTTTGCTTCTTAAGTAGACATTTTGCAGACCTATAATATTTTACTTTCCAATTCATGTACATGCTGCGGCTTGCATATGTTCCTTGTGTTTGCTGAATGGTACCACTATGTAAGAGAGCACCTGCCTTTCTGAGCAGGTTGGATGCCACCCGATGCCGTGACCAGACGCCTAGTCCGCAACTTCTGTGTGCATTAACATGGTGCCAGTGGGCTCAGTATGTTGTACAGTACACCTTTACAAACTAAGGGTATCATGGTAAAAATCTATGAAATTCAGTGAAAAAACTTTGTGTGATGTCATCTTTGATGTCATGGTGTTAGTCTGTTCAGTGCACAGTGGTAACGGGAGTTATGGTTGCTTAACTTACCATAACTGGTGAATTTTTGAGGATTTTCGGTTTTACCTGTAACTATAACGTTCCTGTAACAACGTTTTTCCATTGAATTTCATAGGTTTATACTAGTGAAACTTAAACATAACGTCTCTTTAACAAACATTTTTCATTGAATTCAACGGTTTTCTTGTTAAACAAGTGGAGGAGCCGCTCATTACAGTATACTCCCAACAGTCTAACGATTTAAAGTGGAGAGGTTATCAGAAAGGCAAAAACGTCAAAGTAATGAACAAATGTAAGAATTGATTAGACAATGGCAAATATATGGCTCATAAACATAACAACATGTGTTGTTTGCTATAACTGTACTGAAAAATGAAGGTGCTTGTAGTGTCAGGTTTTGACATGTAAAGGTCTTGCAAGCATGTACCGGGTCAGCCTGGTACAGAGGATGGAATTTCCAGAGTTGCTGATCCACATCTCACCTCCTGTAGTCCCCAGAATGTACCCCAGAAAGGAGGCTCAAGATGGCAGAACTGCTATCAGATGATTCTAGAATGGAGGCATCCTGTATTGCGGTGCAATGTTGGGGGATGTGAAACCTAGCAGTCACAAAGTGACTCTAGGTGTGACTCAAAATGTGGGTGTAGTTCCAATTTTTTTTAAAAAATGGAAAGTTCAAAGAAGATTCTTTCCCATAGTGAGTTGAATTTTTCATACACACCATGGATATTACAACTTAGATGATTAAGCTGTAGGTCAATTAAGGTGGGACCATGCCTGATTTGCATATGGTCTTTCTCCTTTTTGTAATGGCTTGGCAGGTGAAGAACGATGTTCTGGGGGATGCCCAGAGCAATGACAGTGGTTAAGATTAATTCTATACCTTCCAGACATCCCCTCGTCTGTTTTGCTTTTGTCAATTGAGGTGAGACATGTCACTCTTAGGCCCACATGGTTTTCTCACATTTCAATGCCAAGTGTTAAACATGGTATAAGAACTACATTTTCTTTCAAAACAAACATATCAGAGCAGAGTTCCCCAAGTTACTGACTGAAAGACAGGGTATGTGTGCTTCTAGGTGAGATTGCGCCCAAAATGTTATTTAAACAACCAAAGTTCACACCACACGTAGGGACTCACAGATCTATTATGACTTTTGTCTAGCTGACCAATAAAGTATTTAATTAAAAACTACTATTGCTATCTTTTCAAAAATGATTAAAAATCAACCACAGTTGACTTTGCATATAAATAGACAAAATATGTTCAACAGAAAAAAAGATATATGTCACCAAATCAAGAAGTGTGTTGTATAAACAAAGAATTGCTAGTACATTCAGCTTACTTCCACCAATAATGGATGCCTATCATATTCTCAACATGTTTCAGTTCATAGATGTTAAGAATACTGAACCTTCCTCAGGAGAACAAACTTAAAGCAATCACCCAATGTGAACTTCATCCTCTTATAAAAACCAAAAACTTTCAGAGTAGAACACCCCCCCAAACCAAATCGATAAAAATATGCATCTTTTTTTCTTTTTCAATAAGTCTTCATGTCGCTCAGTTCTTCTTATCAGACCTTCTCTTGTTATGTACATCGCTTGTGTTAAGTACAAGTCTTCTTATATGCCCCCATCAAAGAATGTGATCGTTTTGCAAGTGAGTATCTTGCACTTCCTTACACTGTTTTAGATATTTTTGTTTTTGTATTTTCGGAGCGCAATGACACATACATTTCTAGCATGTATCCGGTTGAACGCACACCATCTGATAAGTAGTATTATTGCTCTCCTCCCGTGCAGACACTTTCTTAGCATGTCAATGTAAGCCTTGAGCGCTCCTGATGCAATACACTTTATTGTGAGGTGACAGGACTCCAAGGTGACTTGCAGTATCCTTTTTATGCATGCCAAGGTGTGTTTCAGTCATTATAATACAGGACCACACACTTCCATTAACTTTAATATCCAGTGTCTGGCTTAACCTAAAGTAAGAGCCCTTCCAGTTGTTGTTAGATATAGTCAATGTAGTCTGTATGAACTTTTTTTTTTTTTAAAAGAAGCTTGTCATGTATGCCAGGCAATTATTTTAGACAGTTTAATAAAATGACGCTAACAGCAGTTTTTTGGTTTAAAATGAATGATAACATGCACATATTATTTCTCTTTGCTGCAATATTATAGCGGGGAGATAATCAACTACCATAAGCAGTTCCTTATCAGTAATGGCTGTAAAGTGTCACTGAAAGATATTTTAGAAGAAAGGAATTTGAAAAGTTTATTAAGTGCTGCAGGCAGCAGGCATTGTAAGTTCATAAACACTGTAATCATTGATTACAGATGTATTAATTATGTAATTTGCTTATTATAGATCAGGAGTGATACCACGGCTAGCCTGTAATAAGAATATTATTTACAGGCTTGTATATGGTATTGCAAGTTGTCATGTATTATAAGGAAATCAATTGCATGCTGTGATAGAGGTGTAGAGGGGTGAATGAAGGGTTGTCATGCACAATAAGGAAACTATTTAAAAGTTTGTATAAGGATACTGCAGCCTGTCATATATTATATCCTGTTACACATTCTGAATCCATAAGGGAGTTGAGTGAACAAAGCCATGGCTTTGGAGAATGGGGTGTATGTTCCAGTGTCCCTCAGAGTGACAGTGTGATCTTGGATAAATTGTGCATTTTCACTTTGGGCTCTTCAGTAATTTAGTGACTACTAAACCCTTCCTTTGTAACCAGCAAAGTATATATGTAACCGTGCCACTATGCCCCAGAGCTGTTGTGCGCTATAAAAATACGAATAAATAAATAAGTAAGTGATGCACAGATAAAATGTGTAAAGCAAGGTCAGCTAATTAAATTATGAATGGGGTGCAGAACTAGAGTGAGTATAAGCAGGGTGCCATCAGGGTCTTATTTCATGGCAAGCATATTACAAAAAGAAAGTCGTGAACAAAATATGCAAACAATTTCCATTTGTGCCATCACATTTCTAATAGCCTCGTTTTTTTCCCCCGTAAACTATAATGCTGCTTGGCAGTCATTTTGAAATTATACTGCGAAGAAACAAATATGTACATTATATGCCTGACACAGAGCAAATAAAAATATCCATCTTACAAGACCGAACATTGCAATTACCCACATAATATAAAAACTGCCTGCACAGCACGCTGGGTTATCTTTAATGAGCCACATTAAAATAAAAACCTAGGCACTGTGCGCAAAGTAAATGCCCACTAAAACAAAAAGCATCAAAAACAATATGAATCACATTTTCTTTTCAAGAACAAACTCACACAGAAAAGGCCAGAGATAGAGAAACTGTGGATAGGTGGTCCGGGGCTTTAAATATTCTCAAACTCACAGGCATCCGCGAGGTTGACCCTTTCTCCAACCATCTGCATGAAGCCTGGAAATACCTCGGGTTTTGCAATTTCCCTGGTATTCTCCAGTCGAGTGTAGAGATCTCTTGTTATTATGTTAGCTTGGACAGGAGGTTTCAAGGAGAGAAGGTAGTCACTGTTGACTTGAAATACCACCTCATCCTTCCTGATGTCACAGGTTACCTCTTCCGCCCCAAAAGGGCAAGAAGACTACATATTTCAGGGTATTGCCTTCCAGTGTGGAATGCCACTTAAAACTGGAAGGAATGTTGATTTTCAAAAATGGAGAAGGGTTCCCCTCACCAGTTTGCTCTCCTACAGATATGACAGTGATGTCAGGGACTTGATTGTTCCTAAAGTGGAATTCGATTTGGTCAGACTGCTGCTCAACCACGTGGCATGTGCCATTTAAACTCACATAGTTTGTGCTTTTTTCAATTTCATTGGCCAGTTAGTCTGTGTCCAGAAGACTTTGTTCACACAGACAATCAGGGGTGATAACCTCTGGAGGAGGTCATTCCCCAGTAGACAAGGTATGCCCTCTGGAAAGACGACTATCACCGGGTGTTTCACCCTATGTCGCCCAATTTTGATCTCCGGATCCGCAGTTCCCTCAATGGAAATCTCATTTCCATCAATGTTGTGGAGTTGTCTAGGAAGAGGTCTGAGGGGAATTTGGTGACTCTCCCCTCCCGCTGAATTAATTTGGTCAAATTACTTTTTGGACAGGAGGGTGCTTGGGATCCTGTATCCACTACCGCTGAAAATGCACCTTGGCCCTGCACCTTGATGGGGGCATAAAATCTGCCTTCCCTCTCCTCAAGGTGGCAGAGAAAATATGCATTTTGTGCTGGCTTGGCAGTTAATGTCTTCATTTTTAACTCTGACACTCTGTGATCTTGGGCAGTTTTCTACGTCGGAGACTAGGAATCTGTAAAAACAAATTTGGCACCCAGATATTTCTGGGTCTTGGAAATACTCTGTTTCCCCTGATTCTTTGCAGCCCCCCCTTTTCCTGGAGACAATCACTTGAACTAGTTTCTGGGGAAGATCCCTCATTGATGGTAGAGTCCTCTGGGTGACATTTTTGGGTTCAGTAATTGGTGGCTCTGGGTCAGTCCCCATAATTACCCTGTCTACGTTAGGGTCTTTGGACCCATTTTTCCTTGAGAGGAATCCCCCATCCCTGAAAGAGAAGATTTTCTTCCCTGAATACTCCAGGGATTCTTCCCCTGCAAACTGGATGACGTGGACTTCCTCCACACAATGAGTTTTCTTTGTCTCTTGGTTTCTCGGTTTCTCCTACTTACCCTTTGTACCCGAGGTTGCAGCTTTTTGGGGGTGGGAGATTTGGTTCAGGTTCTGAGGTTCCTAGGGTTTTTTCTCAGGTGAGAAAAGATGTTTTTCTCTAGGGCTTTGCATCTCCCTTCCCCCTGGGCCTCCTCCTCTGGCACCTGTTGGTTGTCAGGGTTTTCTCCCCGTCATTGCTCCGGTGCACCAGACTCTGGGTTTGATCTGTTCTGGGCAGCCATGTCCATTTGAGGTTCCTGCTGAGCCTTGAACATGCGACCCAGGTCTTTGGGGCTCCAGATGCAACATACTCTCTGGTTGGTATGGGGGTCTAGAGTCATACCTTTGCTGCTCTCGGGAAGGGTAGCTGTCCCTTCTCCCAGAGTAGCTCGGTATTGGGGTTTCCCTGGTAGCCCTCCATCCTTGGTCTCCCTTCTCCCTGATTTGGGGTTGTAGAGTCCTGAAAGCGGGCACAGATACAAGGATTGATCTGGAAGTTGGGGTTTGCAGGGTACATGGGGAAGAAACTTGAGTTGGCTGGTGAAAAATATCTTCCCTCCTGAGGGAAGTTTTGATTGTAGTTTTGAGGGAAGTTTTGAGAGGAAGTTTTGAGAGTTTCCTGGGGCCTTAGTTACCTGCTTGAAACACCCCTTGTACCGGGGTAGTCCATACATACCCCACGATGGGTCTGTTGCCCTTGTATCTTGGGCTAATGTAGGTGGCAGAGTCAGGTGACACATTTGTTGGATACTGTGCCTGGCTACCACCCAATTGTGATGGATCAGAGGGTCTCCTCTGCCTCTCATTAGGCTTATTAGAGGGAGGAATATTTGTAGGCCCCCCATTTCTAAGTCCAAAATGGGGTTATTCTTCACCTCTGCCAACTTGGCAGCAACGGGAGTGGTTGATGGTTTAGGGTTTTTGGGATTATTTTTGTTTTCCACTGGATTTCGGACTTCATAGAACCAAGTAGCATGCTCTATTACCCAATCCAGGGTCCTTTCCTCATGGAAGTCCCTAACCAGTTGGGTCATTATATACTTAGGAAGGGCATGAAAATAAGAATCAATGAACTCCCGACTTTTGGTGTGCACCCGTCTAGAGGTCTGGGCACATGCCCGCTTCAGTACTTGCATGAACTCTCTAGGTGCCTGATCTTCTCCGCACTGCAGGTTGTAGGTCGCTTTGCAGGCCTCCTGAGGGTTCCGGTGCACAGAGAAGTGCTTCAAGATGGCCACCTCATAAGTGGACCATCTTTTGATGATCTTGATCCTGTAGCCCAGCAACGAAGCTGGAGTATTCCGGGGGAATATCCACTTGACAAACTCCATGGAATTGTGATAATTTGTAATGCCAAATGACGTCATCATCTGGTCATACAGCTCCAGATGCTCCCATACTGAGTATTGTGCATTTTTATGGTAGGGAGTCATGAAGCTTTTGATGGCTTTGATCTTCCGAATTGGGTCTTTTACCAGACCTCTCTTCTTTTTGGCAGCCTTCTTTTTCCACTGCAACTGGGTCCATTTGCCCTCAGACTCAGAGCTGCTACTATTTTTGGTCCACTCCCTGTCCTCTATGCACGCCCTGCCTCCCTGAGACTGGGAATCCCTCCCAGAATGATGGGGTCTGGTCTCTTCTCCCCTGTGGTGCTGTGGGATCTCTGGGTAACTTCCCATGGGCTCCCACTTTCACACAGTGGAATACTCATTTTCCTCCTCCCTTCTTCTGGGTATGCTGGAGAACTCTCCCATGCCCCCGACTGGGCAAAGGTTTTCAAGATGCTCTTTTGAGGCCTGGACTCTGATCCTTCTCTGTCTGCAAAGCGGATCAAGTGGTCCCTTTGTAGTTTATGTTTCTACCAATCCAACTCCCTGATCCTCTCATCATATGAGCCCTCCTGGTCAGAAGTGTCTGCTAATGTATTTTTAAATCTGGATAAAGATGAATATCCATCAATATCTGCTAGGGACTGGCCTTCCGGCTCAGTTGTACTAGATCTTATTAAGTCCAGCTACCTCCCTGTTTCCCTGTTCTTATAAACTAGTAGACATGAGGTTAGCAGTGCCCTGTGCATATAATGTGGTCAGGGGTTGCCCTTCCATACCCTAATTATTCAGGGTTCCTCAAGGCCTGATTGTATCTAGCCATTTCCTTCTCAAATCTCTCAGATTTATCTTTCTCAGCCCCATCTCTTGGTGGTATATAGAGGCCTGAGCTTTGAGCTCTGCTACCAGGGCCTGAGTAGCTTCTATGACGTTGCTTTGAGCCACTACTTTGCCACTACTTTTCCACTGAGTACATTGTTCTCAACACAAAGGGATTCATTTTCCTTCTGTGAGGACTGTATTATAACAGCATACGCAGACCTCTACTTTTGCAGGAAACTTTTCTCCTCACTTTGTGCACTTTTGGTCTGTGTTGCCTGCTCTATATCCAATTCTACTTGCCTCACATGTCACATTATTTTTTCAATTGTCTACCCTCTTGTCAGGCAGTTCCTGAAAACACAACTTTATTCTATCCATGTATGGCTTTAACTGGTAGACTTCCTGACACAGGGCACTTTTCTCCTGCCACAATTTGCTATTCTGTTCGCTGAGGTAATCGCTCTGTTGTTTCATAGCACTAAAATTCTGGCACTCCTGATCATGTTCCGCCTGGGAATTGGCCTCCTTAATAATTAACTGGCTATTCACATCTTTCAGTTGCCTATTCTGTGTTTGAAGTGCAAAAATGGCTTCTAGCAGGCCCTATTCTGCACAACTTGTTGACTCAATTTTAGTTGACTCTCTCCCAGGTTCTCAACACATTCTTGAAACTCCTCTCTCAGTGGAGAAAATTGGGACTCTCGCTCTAAATGTGTTTGTTGCTGTGCTGCCATCCTTTAGCTGCTGAATCATATTTTCTAATTTAAACTCAATGCTTTGACTCTGTTGCACTTTGCACAGAGGCTACACTCTCCTGGTATCTTTCTTCCATGACCATCATATGGAAAAACATATATGCTCTGAGCTGGACCATTTTGATTTGCTCATCTCTGGTGGTCTGCGTCATATAAAAATATGTCAGGGCTGGATGTAACAGGCCATTATCCTGCTACACATACATATATATAGAGGTAACCTCTTGCATCATTCTAGATTGCCATGCTTGATGTTCTTGTTCTACCCATTCACCCTTAATGAACAATCTGGATAGAAAGTGCTTTCTGGCCATGCTCATTTCTACGGTGCTCATTATGAAATGTGTTGTGCACCTAATGGGTTCTCTATGGAAGGGCGAAATCTCAACCCTGCTTCTGCTTAGTTTGTATTCACAATATTTTATTTACACACACAGCCCTGAAACCTAGGATACAAGTTTGGATGGCGCAGTCACAATGCAACCCAGCTTTTTATCCACTAAATGTATCAAAAGCTTCAATGACTAGTCTACCCCTGTTGCACTGTCACAGGTGAAAACACTTTTCTCAATCACGGCACAAGCTCCCAATTTGTCACAGATTTATTAGACGGCACTCACAAGCCATGGATCTTCTTCCCCTACAATGAGTGTGGCGCCCAATGAAAACACTTTTATTGCTAAAATACTGATTCTTTCCTGATAAGGCCTCCAACCCGTCTCGCACCCAACCTCCACCAATACCCTGTGTCGCAATGGACTAAGGACCAGGCCGGTGTGTATCAATAATTTATTAATGTATTATTTAATGGCAAATTCGAATAAACAGCTTAAATCATCCAATAAGGTTGCGGCAACACAAAGACAAAATAGTCTTTTTGGTCAAGTAGCACACTGAGATGACTCAAAACATACATTGACGAGAAATTTCCTTTTACTTCTCTCACCAATACAATCAGAGAATATTTCCAAACGCACCAAGAAAATGAATGCAAAAAAACAGGAAAGTGCATGCACACTGAAACATGCTTTGGTCCCAGCAACCCAACAACCCTCACCCACCTCCCACCCCCAAACATCGACTAGGCTTTTCTGTTTTAGATGGAAGGCAGTGGCAAGGTGTGGGAAGACACAGGAAAAATCGGATATGGGATACGGTTTAGAGAAACAATATGGGGAGCTAGCAAAGAATGTGAAAATTAGTTTTTAGAGCACAATGGAAAAATAATGTTTTTACTTATTTATCACAACTGCTATGGGAAAGAATAGAAAGGCAGGGAGTTTTTTTTGCTGATACCTAGAAAGGCTGGCAGGGCTTTAGAGAATAATAGTCAGCACACAAGCAGAAAATCAGTTTTGGGATGCTCAATACGTGTCAAATGTGATAGAAAATGCACATGGAAATTTGTTTTTACCTCACAATGGGGAAAGAGGAACAGAATAGGAACATTATTTGTTGGAATGTTGAGCACAATTTCAATGGGAAAGAAAATGGGTATTTGTTTTTACAAAATGACAGGCAAGCTCTGGGGAATGTGGGGCAGCTCACAAAGGGAAAATCGATGTTGGGTTAAGATGACAGATGCAATGAGAAAACACAGTTGCAGGTGGAAATTTGTTTAGCAGGGCACACTTAAAACACAAGGACCAATTAGTTTCTCAGATCACAGTGGGTTTAATAGGAACAATTTTGTTTTGAACCTTACAATGGGAAAATGGGAAACAATTTTGTTTTTCACCTTACAAGGGGGCACCCCTGGGAACAGGGCTTTTTGAAGTTCATTCTTTTGGCAAATCTTTAAAACTATACCAGCTCACAAAACAATGGGAAAGATGGTTGGTTTTGAATTCCATCGATACAAATCCTGTAAAATAAATGGGGAAATTAATTAATTTACTTATAGAAATGTACTAAGGATCTACACAGGCTAATGTGGGATTCTTCAATGGGAAAATGACTGTAATGGACAGGCAAACAAGGGATTCTTCAATGGGAAAATAAGTGAAATGCACAGGCAAACAAGGGATCCTTCAATGGAAAAATGACTGAAATAGACAGACAAACAAGGGTGGGTTTTTCAATGGGAGAATCTGAAAGAATAAAGGGCTTATGCAATCTATGGCTTGGGGTATTTCTACTTACAGGAAATCTGTGCTGGGCATCAGAGAGCATCAGGACACTGCTAGGACAGCAAACAGTGGTCACTCAAGATATCAGCTGAGTCCTACAAGGCATCCAAAGTCAGCTACTAAATCTCCTTGCTCCACTGCAAGCTAGGCCTCAATGTGCTGGAATGGTTCTCCAGATTTCAACAGCCGATCACCTCAGGATTTACTTAGTTATAGGGGAAATGACATCACTAATGTGTCATACTTCCCGCAGAAGTCATTGGTCAATGCTCCAGAACCCCACTACCACCTGTGTGCTGATCGGTTCAGAAAATGTGGAAGTGCTTTGGACTGGTTTGAGGAGGAGAGCACTCCATCATGTTACTTCAAAGGGGGCTTGGTCTGCTTTGGGAAGATGGAAATCTTACTGCATGACAAATGCTTAAGCTTAAATTTTACTATGAGTCACATAAGCCGTGTCAGGTGTATGTACATCATTCCTGTGCAAAGATACAGTTTTTCTCCATTTACTCCAGAATTATATCAGTGAAAAATGTAACTCTCAGTGGGTGGCATATGAATCATATTTTACATGTTTTAATCAACTTTTCATCTCTCTGAAATTCACAAGGAGGCCCACATGATATTTCCTTAATAGCATTTGTTGTGTTGATGCCACAAAAATTGTTTTTTGGATGACCCAAAGGGCTTAGATGACACCTTTCCAGAAATCCTACAATTACTATTGTGGGATAAATATTATTGATTTTACACAATTAAATGCATTTCTCTCATTTTAAACAATGGGCAGTAAAATCCCTCCTTGATCTCTGGACCCCACCTCCCTGGAGCACATGACATCAGCAGAGAGCCCTGAGTTTAGATAAGCTCATCCCTTCAAGAGCTAATAACTGGCTAATGCATGTTTCATTTTGTATGCCTTGGAGTCATAAAAGCTGGAGAGCAGACATGCCCTTATCTTGTCCACACCGTGAATTCAATATTTAAGTTGTGTTTTTTAAAGGCAAGCACTCATGTTTGAAGTTTAGCCAAGCCTAACTCTGCATGACAACAGAGGACTTGGAATCCAGTTTCATATGTGAAGAAATAACAAACAAAGAGAAAACCCAACTCAGGTGAAATGCCTTTAACTCACATTTTACCTTTAACAAAGCTTTTTAGAAAGCACACAGTTACAACACATATAAGAGCCACTGTAAAGTTGTCCCCTGCATACACCTGTTAAAGAGGACATCATAATTACATTTGTAGAGGCTTTGGTGCACATCTGGCTTTGCATATTGCCGTTTTGGAGGCAAAATCGAAATGTTGCTTGGTTAATTTCAGCCATAAAAGGCCTCCATCTCAAACCCAGTTGAGCTTCCCATTACATATTCTGTACACTGTTGTTTCATCTGTGATGAGTAATATTGTAAAATAAGGAGTCAGGTGGTTACTGTCTACACTTCTACCTCATCACCCAAAAACTCACAGCACTGCTGGATCAACCGGCACACAAAGAGTCCTGAAAAAATTGACTGGGTGCAGACAATAACAAATACCTTTACATAAAATGTATTTTATTTAAATTCAATTAAAGTATCTAAAACAACCTTAACATAACACAGTGGAACCTATGACAAAAATTAAAACAACAAAAACAACAAATGAATATATAAACTGGACACAAAAGATATCACATCACAACATCCAACATTCTCAATGTGTCAATAAAATCTTGATCCCGACATGTTTCTGTTCATCAAGCCCAAAATAGGCAGAACATTCTTCAGGGGACTGTAATAAAACACTCATATACTTCTTCAACACCGTGTTGGGAGGGTCATTTTCTGGAACCACCTATGACACAAACCAGTGCCTACAAATCAAAAAAGAAAAAAACAAATTCTAAATGAAAGGGAGAGGTACAACAGATATTGTAGGGGAGAGGTACAACAGATAGTGTAGGAGAATTAGGCTGAAAAAATTAATCACAACATCCCTTAGGCTAGCCCATAAATCGACTAACCTCTCAGGGTGTCAAGAAAGGAAATTCAGGGGATTAAATTGAACGGTATCAGTCTGGTGGGCGTCTTCTTAATTGCAAAATGCCGTAGCCCCGCCACTGGGATGCTTATCATTTTCAAGGGAGCCTCTGTACGCCAAAAGTACTGTGAGGTCCTCTTATAACAAACAACAAACAGAGGCCAAAGCTCTGGATCAAACACCACATATGAACACTCTATGATGGTAATTGGATAGTCTATTACTATTTGCACAATTACCTTCACTGGAAATGCGGACACCAAAACATGGTGACACCACACGACAACAATGGATTCCAAATATCATTCAAATCTGTCCCGCATCTGTAAACAACAGAAAGACCGGCAGAATGAGTCCAGTGATGAGCCCATGAGAGACAGAAACCACGTTCATGTTTGAAAGTCTTGCACATTTTTTACTGAGCATATTTTAGTTCAAAGGGAAAAAGGAATTACTAATTTTATTTAATGTTCATGAAAGACAGTGCTCTGCTTCACTGCAATGGCTGCACACAATGCTGGCCTCCAATTTAGGGTTCTGTGGACTGCTGTTTCTGAGAATGTTACTTCAGCACTCCAAGAATTTGTCAAATGTTGCCACATGTCTTTCCCTTATGCCCAGCAGTTGGCATAGTTAAGTGTCTTGGCATTTTAGGCCCCATTTCACTTCTTTCTGCTTTAATTTCCTGGGCCTCATTTTCCACATTATTTCAGGGCAGGCCTTTTACTTATGGGCATATCCCCCAATGACTCTGGCCTTTTTATTTCTTGCATCCAGGGGCGATTTCATCCCACAAGAGGAAATGCTTCCTCATTACAGTTTGAAAGAGAGAGCCACTGACCACCAGCAAAGGTTCTGGAACACGAACACAATTTGGGTCTTTGCTGGCAGTGAACCAAATTGGCGGAGGGAACCGCAAGCTGAAACCAGTGAGAAAGAACTGTACCAAGCAATACCAGGGCAAAGCAGTCATTCCCCTGGTACAGAACTAGGATTTGTGATAAAGACACCACTGGGGGAAAGTCATTACCCCTGGCCTTGTAGTGAATTGTACCAAGCAATACAGGACAAGGAATCATTCTCCTGGTGCAGACTCCGGAACACCTGTGGAACGGGGTAATTCCCCCTGGACTTGATGTGATCTGTACCAAGTAATTCCTGAAGAAGGGAGACATTCCCTTGGTCCTTGTTTGAGAGTTGTGCTGGAAACACCATGGGAAGGGAGGAATTCCCCCTGGTTTTATTGTTAACTGTATAGATCTAAACAAAAAGAAGGTACTCAATCTCTGGGTCTGACATTGTTTAAAGGTTGGAAGAAAGTCATAATAAAGATGAAGAGAGTCATTCCCCCTGGCCTTTTTTGTTGTGAGAGAACATTCATTTGGACATTATCTTAGAAGCAGGAGAAGGGAGTAATTATCCTGAAGAAGGAACTTTATGCTGTAGTTTGAGGGATAGAAGAAGGTTGTAACACAGGGTGGTGGAGATTAATTTGACAGGCATTCTGACAAATCCCTATAGTGTTAGTTCTGAGGCAGGGAAGCCCCTCTTGGAAGATAGGGATAGTGTAGATTTGTTCTATACACTTATAATGTCTGTTACCAAAATCATGCCACCTTAGTGTCAGCTTCCTTCTTCAACACCCTTACAGTGTCTCTGTGGCCCATCCGCTGTGGCTTGCACTGCCGTTACTCTGGTGCTCTTCATTTACCCAGGAGGTTACACTGCAGAGACAGACTTGTCCAGAAGAGGCAGAGTGCTAATTTGCAGTCCCTTGCTGCTATCTGACACCGATGCTGTGACTCCTGTCCGCGCTTGTGCCGGCTACCGATCCGAGGATGATGAGGGAGCCGGGACAGAGAGAGCACACTCTGCACCCTACGCTTCCTTGGCCATTCTTTTGTTCTGTCCATGAGTTCCCAGTACGGGAAGACGGTAAATTATGTTGATTTTTTGGGTGAGGTGGTGCAGGACTTCAGAGTTCTAGAAGCTCTAGAAGCTTGCAGCCATCTTCTGGACAGCTAGCCATGACAACTCCACCCGGCAGCAAATCTAATTTATATACGTTTTGAAATATTGGGAAATTAAGCAATTAAGAGTTCTAACTCCATACATTTGTAAGCAAGTTCTCTCCTTGTGGTAAATTATTGATACAGTCCCAAAAGATAAGTCCCAAAAGGTCAGCCCTACCATGCCCATACATATTATTTATTTGTATTTTACCACATAGCTGGTCCCTGGTGGCCTATTGCCGTTCCCATGTGGGAATGGCCAGTTGCCAGATTGTCCGGGGCTGGGCCGAACTTTTTAAATCGGGATAGGCTTGACTGGGAAAACAAGCATGGCCACCAGGGACCGGCTATGTGGTAACATTTTCAAAATCAAAATTGGTTTAAATGGGAAAACAAATTCTGGGAACGGCAATGGGGTTGTCTACTCCGATTAGCTTATTGGGGCCTACGGCATAGCTGAAGCCCATGTCCCATGGATTGCGGAGACTGGCTATGGCTGCAAGCCATGAGAACTGGCCAATGGTCACATTATGGGGGTATAGTGGATGCTGGACCAGGATAGCAGGGTAGGGGCAGTGGATAACAGGGGTGGTTTGGTGGGGGCTGGGGTCATGGTCGCGTCTCATGCCCTTGGCAATTCAACCATGACTTGCATCCCCAGCAGGCACTGCTGAAAACGACGCACATCAGTATGCGTTGCAAAAAATATGTTTGTTAAAGGAGTTTTATAGTCCTTTCATATGTGTAAAAGGAAGAATTCCTAATAACTCATATACAGTGCTGTAACATCATGAAACATTTCCACTCATAAAAATCATTGAAATTCAGTGAAAAAACCTTGTAAAAGGGATTTTATGGTTAAGTTACACTGATAAAAACCTATGCAATTCATTCTGGCCTCTGCCATGGCCAAAGACTACGCCTCAGACTCCGAAGTTACATCACAAAATTGTGTACCTCCATTATGACACTGTTCCAAAATTAAAATAGACATATTTGCAAAAGCATGCTTTCAGGGCTGTGTTTTATTTTTGAGACGTATCAAAATGAAGGTACAATAATAAGTTATATAACTAAGCCCCCACTTGACAAAATCCATTCAGACTTTGCACACACATTCAAAGATAGGTTTATAACCCATTTGCAAACATTTGTGCAGATTTGTCAAAATGCACCAAAGTTATAAGCCATCTAAAAATGTTGGGACTCCCCACTCTAATTTTCCCCTACTTGACAAAATCCCACCAAACTATTGCATCAAATGCCACCAAATGTATGATATTCAAACATTTTGGGACCTCCCCCGCTGTTTTTCCCTCTTTTAATGAAACAGCACCATATTTTGCAAAATCTTTTAGAGGTGAGTATAAAATTATATCACAACATTTCATGCAGTCTCATTGAATGGTGGCAAAGTTATAAGCCATCCAAAAACTGCACTTCTCCGACTCTGTTATGCAGAAATATGCACAAATCTTATAATAGCTAAGAAATATCTTCAAGTGATTGAACAATGCAACAAAAGTAGGATTGGACCTGTTTCATCCATATGGCTTAGTCAATCTGCCACAGACTCTTGCAAGTGTCTATAGACATGGTGATAAAAGGGTGACAACAAAAGACATGTCGTAATTTCTCTTCTCAATTACATGCCCACTAAAGTCATCGACATAGGATATTGCTGCCACCTGCCCCAAGCTGCCAAAACCCTGCTTGCCTAATTGAACATTAGGATCCTGGTTAATCCTTTTTGTCATGGAAACGAAAGCATTAGATGTTCTGTCACCAAATTCAGCATTTGTTCAAATTTAATCAGTAATACTGCTAGATATTCTGGCACGCAATGTTGTTGCCTAAAATGTCCAGTATGACTCATGCTAATATCAGTGACATCACCAGGCTGCCTAACAGGCCAACGTGCTGTTTGCCCAATGGACCAGGATACATTTAAAAAATAAATTTAAAAAAAGATACGACAAGCCGTTCAGTGTGTTGAGGATTAACTATCTTGACAGTGACATGCTTTGCTCCCCCAAAAATGCTGGTGTAATTATGTTGCAAGTATTGCGCTCTGTTGAGCATGAAAGAGGCGCATTCAATAATACCACCTAATGTGGCATGAAAAACTGCAGAACTCCCAGGTGAATGGAGGATTAAAGCGTATAAAGAGCCGGGCACGCGGCATCCCTAATCATCTGCTCATCTTGAAGATTAAGGTGCGTAGGAGCGGAAGCAGACTATTTATTTACACAACTTGAATTTTCAGGTATTATAGAAGATTTGCAGCTACAATATAAATATTTGAGAAGGTTTGATTTCATTTAATGTCATGCATGTCTTTCTCATTAATATGTCTTGTGCAGGCTGTTAAATGTGCAGTCAACTGAAATATTTGTTTAAAATATACTGCTCCGGTGTTTGCTACGGAATTAGTGGGTTCTCGTTGACGTAGGTATTCACCGTGGCTTTTGGATCCTTGAAATATAAGAGCACTTGTCAGAGCTTATAGATATTTAATTCTAAGTAACTAGATGACAATTCAGAAGGACATGTCGCTTGGGAGACACATTCAATTGCCCCAATGGGACATGAAAGCAATTGCAATGATTGACGAAAATTAATCTTGTGCTAATGCGCGTTGAAGTCACTGTACAATGTCCAAGTATCCTCAACTGAGTCAGAAGGGCAAATTCATTGTTGAAGCAATTGAATGCTTACACCTCATAACTATCAATGTTGACGAAAGACGTTTGCAAAACATCGCTCCAGAAAATCGTTCTTCACCTGCCAAGCCATTACAAAAGAGGAAATACCATATGCAAATCAGGCTTGATCCCACCCCCAAACGGGTGGTCTAGCCCAAACTCCTTGTTCACAATTCTTCTGCAGGAGACCGCAAGCAACCCCAGACGTTTGGACACAGACATTATAGGAATCTGTGATTTGCACAGGTGTTTTGAGCTACAACTCTCATAATCCCTCATCATCTAGGAAGGGGCTAGTGGGAACTATAGTCCAACACATCTGGAGAGCCAAATATTGCAGATCCCTGACCTGAATCCCGCCATTTCCCCGAATTTTGAAATGTCAATGATGAGGCATCAAACAATCTGTTAGCCACACTCTTGTGTGCAAACCATCATTCGGCCACACAGGGACACTCTTCACCCATGCCCCAATTCTAGTTCTAGAGGCTACAACATATGCGAATATTGCACAAGCTATTAAGCATCTGGGCTGGCTGCAACTTGAGGTGAGGCTTTCCTTTGGGAGAGCGAGCCTTGCCGACAAGGCGGTCATTGCAAAACATCAAGGGACACGGGAGATGAGTAACGGTCATTCGCAAGTGTGGAAGTCACAATTAAGTCTCTCTACGAAGTCCCTGGTTTTTCCCCATTTCTTTAGCCTCAACATATCTTATCTGGGGGAGATGTCCCATTCTGAAAGGATCTTGCTCCTCCAATCCGCTTCCAGATATCTAGCAGATAGCCAGCCCCCCCTTTCAGAAAGAAACTTAAAACAAGGCACTGGAATGAGTCATTTGCCTGAAGCACTGTTCTGTAACACTGCGTCCTAGTGTGCCCTTTCCTTGATCA